>NC_140946.1:1792500-2392500 GCF_014529385.1 Adiantum capillus-veneris
AGTGAACATACAAGAGTATGTTTCTAAATGTGTGGTTTTCCAAAAGATAAAATTTGATAGAGGGAAGCAACTTGGATTGCCTTAACCCTTGCCAATCCCTAATTCACCATGGGAGAGCATATCCATGGATTTTATCTTTGGATTGCCTAAGTCTATCCATGGGAATAGGAGAATATGGTTGATAGTAGACAGGTTAAGTAAACAAGCTCATTTTATACCTGTCAAAAAGACTATCAAAGCCCATCAAATGGCAACCCTCTTCATTTCACAAATTTTCAAGTACCATGGCTTGCCAATGTCTATAGTGTCGGATAGAGATCCTAGAATGACCAGTAATGTCTGGAAGGGTCTCTTTGAGAATTTAGGAACAAGGCTAAACTTCTCTTCGGCCTATCATCCACAAATGGATAGACAAAGTGAAATAGCTAACCTAACCATTCTTGATCTACTAAAAGCCTATGTAGCGGAATTAAATCAAAGATCCCAATGGGAGAAGTACTTACCCTTAGTGGAGTATGCTTACAATAACACAGTACATACATCCCCGGGAAAAGCACCTTTCAAGGTAATTGAGGGGAGATAAAAAAGTCCCTTGCTACTTAAGGTACATGGGAAGATCTTCGCTGCAGATGAGTATAGCCGAGACCTACAAGAATCTTTTCAAATGATTAAGGATACTATCTCTATCTCACAGCAAAGGCAAAAGGCTGCTGCTGACAAGCACAGAAGAGCCCAAGCCTTTAAAGAAAACGATTGGGTCTTGCTAAAGTTTCCCAAGGCTTGATTAAGGCACACGATGGGCAAGAATCCTACGGGCCACCAAAAGTACTATGCTAAACTAGCAAAAAGGTACTATGGTCCCTTCCAGATTCTTAGGCCAATCAATGAGATGGCCTATCAACTCAAATTGCCCAATCATTGGCTCGTACACAATGCTTTCCATGTGAGCCTATTAAAGCCTTACAAAGGAGAGCCACCTCAAGAACCAACTATTGAAGACCCACCGGAGATCGAGGACCAAGAGGAGGTACTGCAGCCCGAGTCCATTCTCCGACATGAAGACAAGGTATTAAGAGGTGGTAAGACTATCCGACGATATCTTATTAAGTTTAAGAATTATCCTTTTGAAGATGCTAGATGGATGCAAGGCATACAATTAAAGGATAACCTAAACCTTGTCAATGCTTACAATGCTTCCCAAGAGTAAGCAAATGTACAAAATGTTAAAAATGAACAAAGTTTTTTTTTGTCTTATAAGACTCTCTTTTTCTTCATTGTGCACAAAAATGAACTAGTATGCATGCTTAGATCAAGTTTGCGGAGACGACGTCTCCCAAACACCAACTAGAGCTTGTCACTCTACTATGGAAGAGTGATAGGACTAATGTGCAGACATGCTTGCGGCAGCCTCAGGCTCTCAAGCGCCAAATGGGCTAGTCATCCATTGTGGAATGATGTCGTAGGGTAACATAGGGATCCTCTTCCCGCTAAGAAAAGGACTCATGAATATGCTTTATCTTCTCTACACCATAGTCGAGGATGACTGTGATTTCAAGAGAGAGGTAATGTCATAATAATCAATATCTTATTCTCCTAAATGATTTTCTCATATTAAACTGATCATTTAATGTGGGGAAGTGCCAGGGGAGAAAAAGCTAGAATATTGGTTAAGCTAGCAGACCGGCCATTGTAGTGATCCAAAGGAGGGAAAATAGGGATAAAAAAGGGGGGCCATCCGCAAAAGAGCCATGTGCAACAATGGGATAAAAAGACCCTAAGGTTCAGCCCATTAAGACTTCCAAAATGCTAAGGTTCCAAAATTCAAAGGTTGTGTCCAAAGGTCAACCCTAGGGGAAATTGGATTCTTTGTGTGTAACTAAATAGTCTTTGCATATCCCTACATGGGAGGGGGCGAGCCCTTCTTCTAGGGGATGAGAGAGAAAGTCACACACACACACAGGCTCCCTTTACCCAAAGGGAATTAGGGACACATGTCAGCTCTTTAGCCCAGATGCCCACAAGGTGTGCCCAATTCCTATTGGATGGCCTTGGAGGTGGACCAATGAAAATTAGGCTAGAGTAAATCTAGTTTAATTAATTTAAAAACACTTAATAAAAGAACCTATGAGAATTAAGTCTCCTAGAAGACTATTGGACAGTCTCCCAAGGGGTCCAATGAGCATTCAGGAGCCCAATGGCTTGCCTGATTTTTATTGGCCAGGAGGCAAAGGGGTCCAATGAGAGTTTAGTTTAATTATTAAATTACCTAAAGCTCTCACAAAAGGGGAAATGGGGACACATGTCAGAAGGCTATCACTTATGCTTCTTAATAGCCATTGGCTTGACTTGGGGAGGTCCAATGGGGAGCCTGCAAGAGTAAATAGCAAGAGGGCTCGCCCAAGAGAGAGAGAGGGGGCTGATTTTTGCAAGGCATTATCACACACACACTCACACAATCTCATGTGTGAAGAAAGAGAAGACTATCTCTTCCCAAGATTTAATGGAGAGCTCATCACCTACTCCAAGCTTGTGAGATAGAAGCCTACATCGACACACTCTTGGCTTGTGGATGCAAATCCAACCAAGAGTCAAGCTTCAATGCATGCTCATCTCCTCTACCAAGATAATTACTAAGCTAAAGCTATGCTAATATGAGTGATTATGTGAGGAGATGTACATCTTTCTCGTAAGATACTCCTTCTTCCTCTCAATCTACTCTCATACCCTGCTAGCTCTCACCATCTTCGAAGGTGTGTGAGGTCTTGGGTCTGAGAACGGGGATAATTAAAGTTGTGTTTACTAAGTGTTTTGCTTAGTGCATGAAGCTTTCATCTTCATTGCACTAGCTAGTCTTGAAGGAACACAAAGAATTGTATTGTACAATGTCTCTCTTGATGGGAGAAACCATAATACAAAGCCTTTTGGAGGGGGGACCGGCTCCATGCAAATCCGGTCCTCAACTGTTGTCAATAGCTTAATTTCTCTCTCTTTTGAAAGTATTGTTGATGCTATCTAACTAGGTGTTATGCTTTTTGTTGCTCTCTCCACCCAAGCACTCTTGTAATTCTCATTAGGAATCTATTCTAATGAAATGCCCACTATGTTCATGCTAGTTTCCGCTACACATAAGTTTTTAGACCATTAAATGTTACATCATTCAAGAGCTTGCTCAATGTCCGTCGCTATAAGGAATCATAGTGGGAGGGGGAAGAGAGATAGCGGAATGAAATGATATGTTGTATGAAACGCCGGCAAAAGGCCTATGGGAAGCTAGAGTAAACTCATACAATGCTTTTAGATCTAAGCTAATGCCTGGGTACAAAATAAAATGAAGTACATATAATATTTAAAGACTGAAATCTTATATATTTTGTTTCAAATCATCGTCAGTAGCATCGTGAATCGATGATGCTTTGCATCGGGTTCGCCTGATAAAGTCTTTTAGAGGACGCTGCAGAGGTTCGTTAATGTGTAACGCTACTGAATCAAGGATGCTCTGCATCGAGTTCGCCTGATAAAGTATTGCAGAGGATAGTGCAGAGCTTCGTCAATGTGTGCTTCTGTAAACAGCCGGACTGGGAGGGGGGAAAGAGAGATAGAGCGAAAATGAAATGAAATGCTATATTACTCGGCTTCGAAAGGCCAAATTTACATATGATGCTAAACTGAGATAATCCGTGTGAATCGAATCCGATGTCTGGATACAAAATAAAATGGCAAGACTAAAGTAAATAAAAAAAAACGTGAAAAAAGGCCTTGCAACAGTCCGCAAGGGCTTCGTCAATGGTCAAGAGCGTTGTCAATGGTCGCCAGTTGCATGAGGGGGAGGCTGCCATATCAGATGAAGAGAGATCAACGCCACTGGCTGAGAGGGTAAATAACCAATGCTAGAGAGAAAGCAGCATGTGCCGGTCGCGATCGAGGAGCTCTCCTGTGATAGGAGGTTGATAGTTTCCCGAGGATTGGATAGCCGCCAGCGGACGAGAAGGGGCTGGGAGATGTTTCTGATCATGCTGCTTTCGTGTTCCATGCAAGAGTCAGAGGGAGAGAGTGGGTAGAAGCCCACCGGACTGCAGCGAGAGAGAGAGAGGGAGGTTCGCCTTAGCATGAGAGAGAGAGAGAGAGAGAGAGAGAGAGAGAGAGAGAGAGAGAGAGAGAGAGAGAGAGAGAGAGAGAGAGAGAGAGAGAGAGAGAGAGAGAGAGAGAGAGAGAGAGAGAGAGAGAGAGAGAGAGAGAGAGTCACTGCTGCATGGGGGTGGTTGGTGGGTCTGTGAAGACCATACGATGAGAGAAAAAGGAGAGAAGTCGACTGAAAATAGAGAGACAGAGAGAGAGAGAGAGAGAGAGAGAGAGAGAGAGAGAGAGAGAGAGAGAGAGAGAGAGAGAGAGAGAGAGAGAGAGAGAGAGAGAGAGAGAGAGAGAGAGAGAGAGAGAGAGAGAGAGAGAGAGAGAGAGAGAGAGAGAGAGAGTTTTTTGCATGGCATGCAGGTTGGTGGGTGTGTTGGCTACTTCATGCAATTATCAGCGCCAGTGTTTGGCTGACGACTGGGCTGGTGGTACCCGTCTACCACACCAATGCAAGAGAGAGAGAGAGAGAGAGAGAGAGAGAGAGAGAGAGAGAGAGAGAGAGAGAGAGAGAGAGAGAGAGAGAGAGAGAGAGAGAGAGAGAGAGAGAGAGAGAGAGAGAGAGAGAGAGAGAGAGAGAGAGAGAGAGAGAGAGAGAGAGAGAGAGAGAGAGAGAGAGAGAGAGAGAGAGAGAGAGAGAGAGAGAGAGAGAGAGAGAGAGGATTTGTAGGGTTGCATGCACCCTGATTAGGTGTGGCTAGGAGGGTTCAACGCTGCTATTGGTGGCCATGCTGAGGCGAAAATGCATGCAAGTCTTGCAGATTGAGAGTGAGATGGTAGGCGTGCTAGTGTGTGGCAGAGAGAGAAATCTGAGTACAGCATATGACCTGTGCATGAGAGTGATTCAACAACTGTGGTTGGTGAGTTTCATATGTGATGCCAACTATGGAACTTCATGACAACTGAAACACGTTCTGCATGGGGTTGCTAAGAGGTGTGATGGATGCTTGAGGAAGGTCAGAGTGTGCCGTGGTGGATAACGACAGCTGTAGTTGTCGCTGCCATTGTGGCTTGTTAGTAAAGGGAAGCTCAAGGGCTTTTTCCCTTGTAGAACAATCTCATCGTGAATTCTGAGGACGGTATAATACTCATGCATGCCCCTTGGCAAGTGGCGTAGGTGCTAACGATTGTGCTTATCTCCTTGTCATCATCGACTCCACGATCAAGTTTGAGCACAGCTCAAAGGTTTACTCGGGATCCTTAATCTTCCTCTGCCTCTATTCTTGTCTGTGTTCAACTTTTCTACGACCTTAAAATTTCTCCTCGTAATCCTATAATGTAAACTGTCGCTAAGCCCTCTCGAGTAAGATTCTGCTCTGCTTAATATCGACCTACTAAATACTATGTATTACTCCTCTTTGTCGTAACAAATCATCTCGACATGATTTTTAGTTTAATCCATGTTTTCTGTGTTTAATTAACACAATATTTACATTAACGAGCACTAAATTATGGCGATAAAGAAGGGACTATTTTAATTTCAAAAATTCACTAATTATATCATACAATCAACATTAATTAGTACAAAGTGAAGCAATTCATGGAATCTACAAACACAAGAAAGAAAAATACTTAGCTGCTACTTATCAATCATAATCATTAGTCTTGGAGCGTAGCCTAAGCTCTGATACCACTGCTACAGTCGGAAGCCTGGCTGCCCTGCAAAATACTCGAAAATAGCACATAGCGAGACATAAACGACTAAATCTACATACCTCGAATCACATAACGCATAATCCAAGTTGTACACGAGTAGTAAGAGAAAGAGAGCGTGATAGAACGAGAGAGCACGTGCAGGCGCACCTCCTAGAGCGGAGTGCTACGCCGGCACGACGAGAGAGAAGAGGGGAGAGGAGAGAAGAAGTACACAGACACTGGGTGAAATCTCCCCCCGTGCAAAAGTGACCATTTCCCTCTTGCACGTATTTGTTATATAGATTTCTTGAATGGTCAAATTGGTTACAAACTGGCCGGCCGGTCACAAAGCTCATAAAAGAGCACTTGAATAATAAAATGTACATGATATACATATCCATTCGCATAGGCCAAGCTGGGTCTAGTCTTTTCCACCTGTCAACTGCAATAAATAATAAAATATCAATTCTATAACAGTATCAACCATTCTAACTCCTTGAAATTCCTCTCACACGCCAGCGTCATCTACCAAATCCCATTCACATGCAAGCACCAGGTAGACTACGTGAAACACTTGTGCAAAGTAAAGAGGGTACATCTCACCCAAGGTAGGAGTAAACGACTCTATCATACTAGCCATATTTGTACACACAGATAGATGATGGTTAGAGTGTAAATATTATAAGGGTCGTGTCCTTGTGCATAATGTGTTTTTATGATGTTGTGTTATGTATAGAACTCGTAGGTTTTCAGATTTTTGTTTGGTGGCTCTTGCTCTTTTACTTTTTTATTTTTGTCTTGTGAGTATAAGGCATATATACATTCCCTAAGATTGAAGATTGAGAGATTAGGGAGGAAGGTTAAGAGGGGAGTGAGTGAATGATGACCGTCAACAAACACTCTCCCCTTCCTTGGGTAGATCATACCTTTTGGAATGATGTCGTCACCTTTTGAAACCAATTGTTCCAAGTTATTATGGGTGAAGGCTTTAACCAATAGTTTTCGACCACCCTATGCGTTTCATCTAGTTGCAAGGGTGGTAAGCTACTCTCCCATGATTTAATTTGCAACGTTGTTGTAGGTGGTGAACTTACAACGGGAGGTGCAAATTATTTTCTGTCTATATAGGTATGTACAATGGTAGGTGGAGGTTGTGACGAAGCTTCTATTTCCATATAGGAACTACATGAAGAGCAAGAAGCTTCATTTGACTTCCCTGTTCTTGAGCTAGGTGGAACAAATTGTTCTTTCTTCGGTACCCAAACTAGCTTTGGAGCGGGTGTGTAGCATTCCGTGATTTTTTTCTTTCCGCGATCTTCAATTCGTTTTTGAGCTACAGGATTGGGGTCACATGGGTTGGGCTATGGACTTCACATGCCAAATCAGGACAACTAACACCCATGAAGATCATCTATATCTTCAAGATCAAAGATAAGGGATCGGTAGATCTACCAACCTACCTATTTAGGGACTTTTATAACAATAACTTTGTTATGATGACTCCCTGAGGAGATGGAACAGACCAAATATCAAGGGTATGCCATAAGGGATTGGATATTGGGACAAGGACTAGAAACTATTCCAAGAGATGAACACCGTGAGAGATCTTCTAAGAGTAATGTTAAGAACCCAGAAACCACATCATCACGCAAAAAATCGGGTGACACTAAAGCCAATCTAGGGCTACACGAGTCACTATTTCCAACAGGCTGGTTTGAAGGACTCAGAACAGGACCAACTGCCAGGAGATCGGGAGTTGAACCAAATAGACGTGTCAAACCAGCCGATTTTCAAAAATGGGTCAGAAAATACAGTGGATCGTGGGATCCATACGGCCATTTAGCAAGCTTTAAGCTAGTGCTAAGATCAAAATGCATATTCGATTTCGAAACTCAATTCGAGGAGTTTGGAATGACATTAGAAGGAAAAGGATTGACATGGTTCCAAAACATTCCACTAAGGTCAATCATGGACTTGAACACATTAGCTCAAGGATTAGTAACTGCTTGTTCCAAAACGGGGATCAAACACAATATGGTGGCTCAAATCTACAGCTTTAAACAGAAACAAGATGAGTCTATTAGGGATTGTGCAACTCGAATGAAACAATACATTGCCTGATGCCCAGAGCTAGAGATACCTGCTGAGGAACGACTAGTATCATTGTTTCTAGAGGGACTGCTAAACAAAGAACTTCATGCTATACTATAGAGCAAGAAGCATACCACCCTAGAAGAGTGTGTGTCAGGTTCTATTGACTTAGGAGAAAGTTGTGATATTTTCAACGAAGAAGATGTCCCTAAGGATAACCAAAGTGAGAAGACAGCATCCAACAAACCAGCACAAGTGGGAATGACTGCTACAGCACCACTTTTAGCCATAGAAGACATGCTCAAAAGGATGAATGACATGATGAATAACATGCAAAAAGCACCTATGAGAGGACCACGACAAGGGATACCTCAACAGGGACAACCAATTAGATCTCAAAATGGTGTGCAGTCGAGGGTATCTGGACCAACCCTGAGACCAACGACTGCTACTACCGACCAAAGTATGATGGGAATGTCCAGTACCTGCCCATGAGGCCACAAGGACAACCCATGTATAGATACCAGCCTAACATGGGCCCAGCTCAAAGACCACCTATGGGTATGGAAAGACCTCAACCCGTGTTGGGTCAACAACATTTTTTAGGAGTCACTTGCTGTAACATTTAATGGTCTAGTAACTTGTGTGTAGCGGAAAATAGCATGAACATAGTGAGAATTTCATTAGAATAGCTTCCTAATGAGAATAACAAGAGTGCTTGGGTGGAGAGAGAAACAAAAGTATAACACCTAGTTAGATAGCATGGACAATACTTCAAAAGAGAGAGAAATTAAGCAATTGACAACAGTTGAGGACTGGATTTTCATGGAGCCAGTCCCCCCTCCAAAAGGCTTTGTATTATGGTTTCTCCCATCAAGAGAGACATTTTAAAATACAATTTCTTGTGTTCCTTCAATACTAGCTAGTGCAATGAAGATGGAAACTTCATGCACTAAGCAAAACACTTATCAAACACAACATCAATTTTCTCACGGTCTCAGACCCAAGACCTCACACACCTTCGAAGATGGTGAGAGCTAGTGGGGTATGAGAGTAGATTGAGAGGAAGAAGGATTATTCTTACGAGAAAGATGTACATCTCCTCACATAATCACTCATATTAGTATTGTTAGGAAATAAGACGTAGCTAAATAGATAATTGAGTAGATTACTTAATGGAGAGAGACAGATTTATATACACGAGATTATAGAGTAGAGAGAGAGAGAGAGAGAGAGAGAGAGAGAGAGAGAGAGAGAGAGAGAGAGAGAGAGAGAGAGAGAGAGAGAGTACACACGATATACGTGGTTCACCCAATGTGGGCTACGTCCACGGGAAAGCAGCCACTCAATGGCTTTCGTACTTCAAAACAAGAAGTAGTTTACAAAGGGATTATACCCTTAATGGAGCTCCCGCCTTGCTTCACTCTCACCACCTCACACTCACCTTGTTGCATTAACTTCACACTATGAAATGTGTGTAGAAATGGCCTCCTTTTATAGGCCAAAAGGGCTGCCCTCTCTTATGAGAGACAGCCATGTGTAGCCGCCCTTGTGCGAATAAGTCCAAATCGGACCCTCCAATCCGCCCATGTGTGGCCGCCCTTGAGAAGACAAGTCCGCTTTTGAATTCGGCCACCGGCCACCGGCCATTGACTTCCGACCACCGGCCATCGGCCATTGACTACCGACCACCGGCCAACCGACCGGTTGTTTTCCGACCACTTTTCGGCCGCCGGCCGGCCATAATATTCCGGCGAAAAAAAAAGTCTCGGGGGCCTCCGCCCCCGAGGCCTTTAAAGTTTCCCCTGATTCTTGTCCGTGAAAATTTTGGTTTCCGGTGAGTGATTTTCCTTCACGCACGATGGCTTCTCCTCATAATGGGGGCCTTACAAATGTGGGCTTTTACCACAGAAAATTACAAGGGTAAATCAGGCTCCATACTTAACAAGCATAGCTTAGCTTAGTAATTAGCATGGTAGAGGAGATGAGCATGCATTGAAGCTTGGCTCTTGGTTGGATTTGCATCACAAAGCCAAGAGTTGTTGGTGTAGGCCTCCCTTCTCACAAGCTTGGAGTAGGTGGTAAGCTTTCCATTAAATCTTGAGAAGGAGAGAGAGAGTCTTCTTTACTTCACACATGAGATTATATGAGTGTGTGTGTGTGATAATGCGTTGCAAAAATCAGCCCCCTCTCTCCCTTGGTCGACCCCTCTTGCTATTTTCTCTTGCTAGCATCCTATTGGACCTCCCCAGGCTTAGCCAATGGTAATTAAGCAGCATAAGTGATAGCCTTCTGACATGTGTCCCCCTTTCCCCTTTTGTGAGAGCTTTAGATAATTAATAAATGCAACTAAACTCTCATTGGACCCATTTGCCTCCTGGCCAATAGAAATCAGGCAAGCCCTTTGGCTGTGCTGAATGCTCATTAGTCCCCTTGGGAGACTGTCCAATAGTCTTCTAGAGAGCTTAATTCTTATTGATTTTTTTATTAAGTGTTTTTAAATTAATTAAACTAGATTTAATCTAGCCTAATTCTCATTGGTCCACTTCCAAGGCCATCCAATAGGAATTGGGTACACCTTGTGGGCATCTGGACTAGGGAGCTGACATGTGTCCCTCATTCCCTTTGTGTAAAGGGAGCTTGTGTGTGTGTGAGTTTCTCTCTCATTCCCTACTTGCAAGGCTCACCCCCTCCTATGTAGGGATTGACAAAGACTTTTTGTGACACACACTAAGCATCCAATTTCCTTAGTGTTTGGCCTTTGGAAACAACCTTTGAATTTTGGAACCTTAGCATTTTGGAAGTCTTAATGGGCTGAACGTTAGGGTCTTTTAAGCCCATTGTTGCACATTGCTCTTTTGCAGATTGCCCCCCCTTTGGATCCCTATTTTCCCTCCTTTGGAGCCCTACTGTGGCCCGGTCTGCTAGCTTAATCAATATTCTAGCTTTTTCTCCCCTGCCACCTCCCCATATTAAATGATCAGTTTAACATGAGAAAATCATTTAGGAGAATTAGATATTGATTGTTATGCCATTACCTCTCTCTTGAAATCATAGTTGTCCTCGACTATGGGGTAGAGAAGATAAAGCATATTCATTAGTCCTTTTTCCTAGCGGGTAGAGGATCCCTATGTTACCCTACGACATCATTCCACAATGGATGACTAGTCCATTTGGCGCTTGAGAGCCTGAGGCTGCAGCAAGCATGTTTGCACATTAGTCCTATCATCTTCCATAGTAGAGTGACAAGCTCTACTTGGTGTTTGGGAGACGTCGTCTCCGCAAACTTGATCTAAGCATGCATACTACTTCATTCTTGTGCACAATAAAGAAAAAGAGAGTCTTATAAGACAAAAATTTTGTTTATTTTTAACATTTGTACATTTGCTTACTCTTGGGAAGCGTTGTAAGCATTGACAAGGTTTAGATTATCCTTTAATTGTATGCCTTGCATCCATCGAGCATCTTCAAAAGGATAATTCTTAAACTTAATAAGATATCGTCGGATAGTCTTACCACCTCTTAATACCTTGTCTTCATGTTGGAGAATGGACTCGAGATGCAGCACCTCTTCTTGGTCCTTGATCTCTGGTGGGTCTTCAATAGTTGGTTCTTGAGGTGGCTCCCCTTTGTAAGGCTTTAGTAGGCTCACATGGAAAGCATTGTGTATGAGTCAATGGTTGGGCAACCTGAGTTGATAGGCCATCTCATTGATTGGCCTAAGAATCTGGAAGGGACCATAGTACCTTTTTGCTAACTTAGCATAGTACTTTTGGTGTCCCGTAGGATTCTTGCCCGTCGTGTGCCTTAATTGAGCCTTGGGAAATTTGAGTAAGACCCAATCATTTTCTTTAAAGGCTTGGGCTCTTCTGTGCTTGTCAGCAGCATCCTTTTGCCTTTGTTGTGAGATAGAGATAGCATACTTAATCTTTTGGAAAGATTCTTGTAGGTCTCGGCTATACTCATCTACAACAAAGATCTTCCCGTGTACCTTAAGTAGCAAGGAACGTTTTGATCTTCCCTCTATTACCTCAAAAGGTGCTTTTTCCGTGGAAGTATGTACAGTGTTATTGTAGTCATACTCCACTAAGGGTAAGTACTTCTCCCATTGGAATCTTTGATCTACTTCCATTTCATAGGCTTTTAGTAGATCGAGAATTGTTAGGTTAGCTATTTCACTTTGGCCATCCGTTTGCGGGTGATAGGCCGAAGAGAAGTTTAGCCTTGTTCCTAAATTCTCAAAGAGACCCTTCCAAAAATTATTGGTCATTCTAGGATCTCTATCCGACACTATGGACATTGGTGTTGGAGTATAAAGCCCAATGTGGTTGCCCAGGTAAGTAGGCGGGCCGCCAGGTATGTACACATATTCTTTTGTTAAAACCTAATAAGAACTCACTATGCTCTACACATTACAGTAGAGCGAGTTCACCATATCGTCGTGCTCTTCTTCTCGCACTCTCTCTCGCGTCACACTTCCGCTCGTACTCCTTTAACTGGTATCAGAGCTCAGATCAAGGCTCGGGGCAGCACTGCAGGAGGTAGAGTCACCAGCTCAGATTGGAGTGAAATTCGACAGGCGAAGACACAGCCCCAAATCCTGTGGGAGAGCCCGTAGGTCTTGGTGTTCTCAGAATTCCATTCTGAGGTCATCTCGGCCATCATTCGGCTTCGACAAAGTTCTACGCAGGCCATTTTGGACTACGTGGTCTCAGCGGGTGCAAATCTGACTCTGCAAATTTGGGGTTTCGGCTTACGACTGCAGGTGCTGAGGATATCGGCACTCCCAGAGTGCTGATTTGTGGCTGTCTACACATCGAAGGACGGCTCACAGTTCTTGGAGGCATGTCACATACGACACGGGCGCATCTACACACAGACTGTAGGCGACATCCACTAGTTCATCAGGTAGCTTGTGTTTGCTGCTTGATATTCCAGATTTCATCCTGACATTGCAGGTACTTCCACATGGGATGTATTGTCAGAGATGATGTATGTTTGTTGAGGGTTTGCTGGCTGTAAGTCACGCAGCAAACAACCGCCGCAGCGGTTACAGCATATAGTGGGAAATTTGTGGATGTATGACTTTGTGGAAAGTCTATGTACTGTCAGATTTACTGCAGCCTTTGTTGAGGGTCGAGTGAGGTTTTATTGAGCTGGGGGATTCTCCAATGTTGAGATCCTTTCGGTGATATAGGTCTTGGAGCGATCCCTCGAGCACCCTTAGATAGGCAGCTAGGATGTATTGACTGTGAGTTAGACAATTGGGATTGCATCTTTGCTTTACTGCCATTGAGGCATTGTCATAGTCTATGCTTACAGGACAGTGACAGGACAGTGAGAGACAGTATAGGTGCAGGACAGGTTTACCCGCAGCTTACAGTGTCAGAGAGACAGTGTTTTTTGAGCTGTTTTTTGGTCTGTTTTTTAGTACACCAGAGCCATTTTACAAAGGAGACTCTGCCGAAATTTATGCAAAATCTGAAGCTTTCTTGGATCATTTGACAGGTTGATATTGGTTGAGAGGTCAGTTTACAGGGGAAACTCTGCCGAATTTTTCCCAGGAAAGTAAACCACTGTGAAGCGTAGCTATGGCTGGATCACAGGACACTGCTCTTTACAATATCAAGAAGTTGGATGGAACCAATTTCCCATTGTGGAAGAAGCAGATTTGGCACGTGTTGGTACAAAAGAAGCAGATAAAACCTATAAAGCTCAAGGGGATAAAACCAGAAGATATGGACGAAGATGAATGGAGCGAAATGCATGAATTGGCAATTTCTACCATTATGCTGACTTTGGCAGAAAGCGTTTACTTCAATGTAGCAGACGAGATGTCGGCTTATCAAGCATGGATAAAGCTGAGTGATCTTTATGAGAAGCAGAGTGCAGCTTCACAGGTATACTGGCTTAAGAAGCTTGTTGACTTGAAGATCAAAGAAGGGACACCTATGTCCAATCATCTGAATGAATTCAACACCATCTACAGTCAGTTGTCAGCTCAAGGTGTCAAGTTTGATGAACCTGTTAGAGCTATGTTCCTGTTGATCACATTGCCGGAAAGTTGGGACACTTTTTGCACAGCTTTGAGTAATTCTGCACCTCCAGATGGTTTGAACATAGCAGGTGTAGAAGGAAGTTTACTTACTGAAGAAACCAATAGAAAGACAATGGAAAAAGGCAAAGGAACAGCCTTAGTTGTCAGGGGAAGGACCAAAGAAAAGTACAAAGGTGGAAAGAGGAATCAGTCTCGTAGCAAGTCCCGCAGTGCTAAAGGCAAGAGTGACATAGAATGCTACCATTGTGGCAAGAAGGGTCACATGAAAAGAGACTGCAGAGAATGGAAAGCAGAAAAAGGCAAAGAGAAATCTGAAGACCATGGTGCGAAGAACAAGTCCTCAGTGAAGATTCAAGAAATAAATGTGACAAACACTGTTGCAGAGGATGACAGTTTAGTGTCAGGAGACATCTACTTCTTGAAGAATACAATGGACTCAGCTCTTCTTACAACATTTGATGGAAATGCACTGAGTGACTGGATTATAGACTCAGGGGCATCACTTCATGTGTCTCCAAACAAGGAGTGGTTTACCTCTTATGTGACCACTAAAGATCATGTTCGGCTAGGCAATGGGCAGACATGTGAGATCTTAGGTGTTGGAGATGTTCAATTGAAGTTTCAGAATGGCTCTTCTTTCACGCTGAAGAATGTGAGACATGTTCCCGCAATTACAAAGAGCTTGATCAGCACAGGTTAACTTGATGATGCTGGCTACGTCACCACTTTTGGACAGAACATGTGAAGATGTCCAAGGGTTTTATGACAGTAGCACATGGAGTAAATTCTGGAGGACTTTACATGATTTATGTATCAAATGTCTCTAAAAATGTAATCAATGTAACCGAGCAGCCGAACGTTTCTTTGTGGCATAGCCGGTTAGGACATATGTCCAAGAAGGGAATGGAAATCTTGTCTCGTTCTGGTTATTTGCCTGGCTTTTCATTTAATGATTTTGAATTCTGTGAACATTGTCTGTATGGTAAGCAAACACAGCAGCCACATAAGCATAGAAGCAGTAGAAGAGATAAACAGCTGGCACTTGTTCATAGTGATTTGTGTGGACCTATGCCTAACCTATCTCTAGGGGGAGCTTCTTACTTTATGACATTTATAGATGATTACTCGAGGAAAGTATGGGTTTACTTTCTCAAGCACAAGGATGAAGCGTTTAGTGTTTTCAAAACGTTTGTGACACTTGTGGAGAATCAGAGTGGCAAGAAGCTTAAATGCTTACGCACTGACAATGGTGGAGAGTATGTTTCAAAGGCCTTTCATGACTTTTGTGAGTCAAAAGGTATAAAACGTGAACTTACTGCTCCTTACAATCCTCCTCAAAATGGTGTTGCTGAGAGGATGAATAGGACCATACAAGAGAAGGTCAGAAGTATGTTGTCTAATGCACAGCTTCCAAATGGGTTTTGGACTGAAGCTGTATCAACAGCTGTTCATCTTGTAAATAGATCTCCTAGCAAGGTTTTTCAGAAGGAGTCAGTGCCAGAGATGGTATGGTCAGGAAAAATGCCCTCATACAAGCATCTCAGAGTCTTTGGTTGTGAGGCATATACTCACGTTCCAAAGGAATTTAGGAACAAACTTGAGCCAAAGAGTAGAAAGTGCATCTTTCTAGGCTATGGTAATTCTGGTGAGATGGGGTACAGACTTTGGGATCCCGAATCCAGAAAGGTTGTCCGCAGCAATGATGTTCACTTTAATGAATCCAAATATCATTCTAAACCAAAGAGGGTTGAGGAGATTAGAAGAGTTGTCTTCCAAGAAGATGGACCTGCACGTGTAAGACAAATGTCAGGACAGGATAGAGTGGAACCACAGGTTGTGGCTGAGCGTGAGCCACCTATTGTGCGTAGATCTGGAAGTGTCACACGACCTCCTGATAGGTTTGTTCCATCTATGAACTATGTCATGTTGACTGATTGCAATGAGCCTTCATGTTACAAGGAAGCAGTGCAAATGAAGGACTCTGGGAATTGGCAATTGGCCATGCAGTCAAAGATGACAGCTCTGCATAAAAACAAGACATGGAAGCTAGTTAAATTACCACAGGGCAAAAAGGCTCTACCTTGTAAATGGGTTTACAGGTATAAGATCACCGCTCATGATAGTCAGCCAAAGTACAAAGCAAGGCTTGTTGCCAACGGCTTTAAGCAAGAACAAGGCATTGACTTTGATGAAGTCTTCTCTCCGGTGGTCAAGATGACTACATTGAGATGCTTTCTTGCATTGGTTGCTATATTAGATTTGGTGTTGCACCAAATGGATGTCAAGACAACGTTCTTGCATGGTGATTTAGATGTGGAAATTTACACGCAGCAGCCAGAAGGGTTTGTTGAGAAAGGCAAGGAAGATTGGGTATGCCAGTTGTTAAAGACTCTTTATGGCTTAAAACAATCACCGAGGGCATGGTACCATAAATTCCACAAGTTTATGCTTTCTCAAGGCTACAAACGTAGTGAGTTCGATCACTGTCTATATACAAAGAAGGCTAAGGATGGTAGTTGGCTGATCCTTATTTTGTATGTGGATGACATGTTGATTGCTGGCAAGCACTTGGAAGAAATTTCAGCTTTGAAGTCAAAGATGGCAAAATCGTTTGACATGAAAGACATGGGTGAGGCAAGTCATATACTTGGTATGCACATTGAGAGAGACATATCAAAGAAGTTGATTTGGTTATCTCAAACAGAGTATATTGACAAGGTTTTGCAACGTTTCAATATGGAGAAGGGAAAGGCACTGAGTGTTCCATTGCCACCATATGTGAAACTTAGCAAACAAGATTGTCCTGTGTCTGAGGAATAACAGGCTGAAATGGATAAGATTCCATATGCGTCTGCAGTGGGTAGTTTGATGTATGCAATGATTTCTACTCGCCCAGACATTGCATTTGTAGTGGGAGTAGTAAGTCGATACATGTCAAACCCAGGCAAGAAACATTGGGAGGCAGTGAAAGGAATATTGAGATACCTGAAAGCTACAAAGAGTATGCGTATATGCTATGGGAGTCAGGAGCTAAGTGTAGAGGGTTTTACAGACTCAGATTATGCACGTGACTTAGACAACCGAAGGTCTACGTCAGGGTATGTCTTTACATTGGCTGGTGGAGCAGTATCATGGCGTTCTAGATTACAAGATTGTGTTACTTAGTCTACTACAGAGGCTGAATATGTTGCAGCATCAGAGGCATGCAAAGAATCAATTTGGCTTAATCGACTAGTAACAGATTTGGGAATCAAAGAAGAGATTCCTGTGTTATATTGTGATAGTCAAAGTGCTATACAATTGGCTCGCAATCCAGTTTATCACTCAAAGACAAAGCATGTGGATGTGAAGTATCATTTCATCAGGGAAATGCTCGAGGATAAGCAACTTCAGCTTGTCAAAGTTCACACCACAGAAAATCCTGCTGATCTACTTACAAAAGGACTTCCCTCAGAGAGCTTTGCACATTTTCGCAAGCAGTTAGGTGTAGGGTAGTACATCACTTCTCTACATCTCTTGTATATTAGCTTGTATAGTAGCTTCTCTCACACTTAAAGTACCACATTGGACTTTAAGTGGGAGGTTGTTGGGGTATAAAGCCCAATGTGGTCGCCCAGGTAAGTGGGAGCACTGCCACGTATGTACACATATTCTTTTGTAAAAACCTAATAAGAACTCACTATGCTCTACACATTACAGTAGAGCGAGTTCACCATATCGTCGTGCTCTTCTTCTCGCACTCTCTCTCACGTCACACTTACGCTCGTACTCCTTTAATTGGCAAGCCATGAACTTGAAGATTTGTGAAATGAAGAGGGTTACCATTTGATGGGATTTGATAGTCTTTTTGACAGGTATAAAATGAGCTTGTTTATTGAACCTGTCTACTATCGTCCATATTCTCGTATTCCCATGGATAGACTTAGGCAATCCAAAGATAAAATCCATGGATATGCTCTCCCATGGTGAATTAGGGATTGGCAAGGGTTGAAGCAATCCAAGTTGCTTCCCTCTATCAAACTTTGTCTTTTGGCATACCACACATTTAGAAACATACTCTTGTATGTTTTCTTTCATGGTAGGCCAATAGAAATATGTTTCAATCCCCTTTATGGTAGACTAAACTTTCCCTCTATGCCCTGCATAAGGAGGAGCATGAGATTCATACATTACTTTCTCACGTAGTGAGCTAGTAACGCATAGTCTAGTGCCGTAGAGAAGATAACCATCTTGTAAAATAAATGGTTTCTCTTTCTTCCCTAGTGCAAGGGCTGAAATCACATCTCTAAAATCGGGAATAATAGCATACTCATCTATCATAGAAGATAGATCATTGTGAGTTGCTATGGAAACCGCATTCACTCTCGGCCGTTTTGAGAGTGCATCGGCTACTTGATTATGCTTGCCAGCAATGTGGTCAATATGAAAATGAAATTGCGAAAGGAAATTTGCCCACCTCATTTGTTTGTCAGAGAGCTTGGTCTGCGTCATGAAGTACTTAAGACTTTGGTGATCCATTCGCAGAATGAAAGGAGTCCCCAATAAATAGTGCTTCCATGAGTCTAAGGCATGTAGAACTGCGAGGAGTTGCTTTTGATATATGCATAGAGCTTGCTCAACAGGGTCGAGCCTTTGACTTTCATAGCCTATGGCGTGCCATTCTTGAAGCAAAACAACTCCAAGGCAATCACCACAAGCGTCACATTGGACCTCAAATGTCTTTGAGAGATTCGGTAGTGTAAGCATAGGTTGAGAGATAAGCTTTTCGAAAGCATTGTTCTCCTTGACAGACCATGTGTACCTAACGTTTCTCTTTGTTAGGTCATGTAATGGTCCTCCTACTATTAGTGAGAACTTTTCTATGAAGCGTCTATAGTATGTGCACATACCTAAAAAGCTTCTTAACTCATGAAGATTCCTTGGTTTAGGCCATCCTTTTGTTACCTCTAGCTTTGATGGATCCATTTGGATGCCGTCTTGAGAGATAATGTGACCTAAATACTGAATCTCTTGTAAGAAAAATTCACTCTTCTTTCGATTAACATAAAGTTTATTCTCTCTTAGAACTTGAAATATTACCTGGAGGTGTTGCTTGTGTTCGTCTAATGAATTAGAGTAGATGATGATATCATCAAAGAACACTCCAGTAAGAGGCCTGAATAGCTTCTCCATCAAGTGGTTGAATGTGGCTAGTGCATTGGTCAAGCCAAAAGACATGACAATGTATTCGTAAAGACCAAATGTAGTACGAAATGCGGTCTTTATAATGTCTTGATCAACTATCCTTATTTGATGATAGCCACTTTTTAGGTCAATCATACTGAAGTAGGTGGACCCTTGTAGTTTATCAAATAGGTCTTCTACCCGTGAAATGGGAAACCTATTTTTGATAGTGATCCTATTTAGTGCTCTATAGCTGACACACATACGATATGTGCCATCTTTCTTTTGCACTAGTAGCACATGAGAACAAAATGGAGATGAGCTAGGCCTAACCATGCCCTTCTCAACTAACTCATGTACTTGCCACATAATCTCCTCTTGTTGAGCTTGAGAAACTCTATAAGGAGGTTTGGTAGGTGGTGAAATTTCTGGAAGAAGTTCAATTGCATGGTCATCATTACCTCGTTGAGGAGGTAGCTCACAAGGGATGCCGTCAATAAAGACATCCTGAAACCCCTTGAGAAAATTGGATAACTCTAATTCCTTTTGATTGTGTATATTTTCTTTTGCTAAAACATTAGGTTCATTTTGAGAATCTTTAACAAAAATCATGTACACAGAAATAGAGCTCTTTATTGACTTGTTGAAAGCTTGTGTATGTACAATGGGTATAGTGTTACCCATTTCCTTAGCATCTATATACATGTCTTTTTCCCTGAACTTAAAGGAGATTCTCCTTTTAGGGAATTTAACATTGGCAGCCATGCAATCAAATCATGGTGCCCCTAGGATTACATCCTCATGCTTGAGAGGAGAGATAAATAAGTCCTCTTTGTCCACATAGCTTTGGACATGGAGCCTCAATTTCCCGATTAAGGGAGTGACTGAAGCTTCTTGCCCCTTGAAAGCACCATCTGCGGGTAGGACATCTCCCATCTCGTAGGCTTGTATGCCTAGCTTGGTGGCCAACTCTATAGATATACAAATGTGAGTAGAACCGAGGTCAAAGAGAATAAAAGCATCATGTTCTCTTACCTTTCCCCAAGCATGGCATAGAGGAGATCCTTTGTGGTGAGTTTCCTCCTCTTGGATTTTGACCAAGGTAGCTCTAGGAGGATCATGGCAGCTGTTCTTTTAGTGACAACGGTGGTACGCATGCCCTTGTTCGCCGCACTTGAAACACCGGTTATCCTTGCGATAACGCTGCGATAACGCTCAAGCTCTTCAGGAGAGTGTTTATTTTTGCCTTTGTAAACTCCCTTCTCCTTAGCTTTGTTGGAGTTTCCCTTGGGAGACTCTTGGACATTGTCCTTCCCCTTAGGCTAATTGGAACCCTTGTTTTCAGGGGGCTTAGAATTCCTCTTAGCCCCTGTTTGGAAATTGATTCGAGAGGCCACCATAGTATGATGTATTATCGCCGATATGGTGCGTGGCCTTTGGGAGTTGACATACTCCGCCATTTCTTCATTAAGCCTGCACAAAATTGCTGCTTTTGCTCTGCAAAATCCAACTTTTTGAAGACAATGGCTTTGAGTTGTAGGTCCAAAAACTTGTCTACATATTTGTGGATGGGTTCATAGGGAGAGAGCTTCAAGCTTCGCCATTCGCTAAGTACTTTGTATTTGGCATCGGTGGCAAAAAACTGCTTCATAATGGAAGCTCTTAAAGCTTTCCATGTTTGTGGAGCTTCACCGTTGGCCCGTAGGCTTAGAGGACTCCGTGAAGCCTCATCTCCAAACGCCGCATCGAATTGTTGAATAAAGGCCAAGACTTTGTCCGTAGCACCAAAGGTGCCATTGTAGGTAAGGGAAGAGATGCTCTTCTCTCCCTCTTTGAACTTCTTGAGCTTGGACAACCTCTTCCATGCGGCATAGGATTTCATATGGCCTCTTCTTTTTGATGGTTCAAAGGTTGCACCATCACTTTCTTCAGAGGATGAAGAATTTGAGGAAGATGGAGAAGAGGGTGACCTCTTTCTTGCCTTTTTGTTGCCTTGATCTTCATTGTCTTGACCATCACTTTCATAAGAGGAAGAGGATGGAGAAGAGGGTGTCCTCTTTCTCGCCTTTTTCTTCTCTTGATTTTTGTCATCCCTCTTTGAAGTATGGCGTGGAGAAGTATGCGATGGTCTTCTCTGTTTTGGAGGTGATGGAGAGCGTTTAGCCCGCCGTCTTCGTGGAGCCATCTCCGCTGAGGTGGCCGGAGACTCACTTCTTTCTCATTCCTTCGGTGGAGGCTCTTGAATTCTCCTTTGAGAAGGAGATGCATCATCAAGGAGATAATTTCTGAGCCCTTCATAGGGATCCTCTTCTTCCCGAATCGGAGAGAGACCTCTTTTGGAAGTCTCACAAGGAGGCTTCGTAGGTGTTCTCTCGTCATGGTGGGGAGCTTGGAGAATCCCATGAGCACGAAGCTGCCGTTGCACTTCACTTTGGAGGGATGGATTGCCCATGGCTTGTTGAAGCCTAGAAACAAGATAGTTAACAAGCATTGGGGCATCATTAGTAGCTTGCTCATTAGAAAAATCAAAGTTATCAACATTAATTTCACTCTCTTTACTATTGTCAGCCATTCTAACAACTTTTAGGTGTAAATTTTTTAGGTGTACTTTGGCACTTCAAGCCCTAGTTGCTACTCCTCTTTACCCCTTTAGAAAAAGCACTCAAGATATTGTACCCGTGGCTTGAATACCATTAATTGCAAGGAATGGAAGAGAGGGTCGTTCAACACCAAAGCAGCACCGGCTCCTGTCAAGCTTCTAATAGCTCAATAGTGGTTAAGTTGTAGGCAAGCCCCATAGGAATCCACTATTAAGACCATAGCTCTTGACGGTGATGCCCCGTTAACTGCACAAGGCAGGCGCACTGCAAGGCTGAAAATCCCTATTCTACTTACTCACATGCAATTAATAGTACCAACCATTTATAGCTAGCTTGAGGACCTCCCTTCTTGAACAAGAAAAGAGAAACCTTGGGCTCTGGTACCAATGTAACATTTAATGGTCTAGTAACTTGTATGTAGCGGAAAATAGCATGAACATAGTGAGAATTTCATTAGAATAGCTTCCTAATGAGAATAACAAGAGTGCTTGGGTGGAGAGAGAAACAAAAGTATAACACCTAGTTAGATAGCATGGAAATCTTCAAAAGAGAGAGAAATTAAGCAATTGACAACAATTGAGGACCGGATTTGCATGGAGCCGGTCCCCCCTCCAAAAGGCTTTGTATTATGGTTTCTCCCATCAAGAGAGACATTTTACAATACAATTTCTTGTGTTCCTTCAATACTAGCTAGTGCAATGAAGATGGAAACTTCATGCACTAAGCAAAACACTTATCAAACACAACATCAATTCCCTCACGGTCTCAGACCCAAGACCTCACACACCTTCGAAGATGGTGAGAGCTAGCGGGGTATGAGAGTAGATTGAGAGGAAGAAAGAGTATTATTACGAGAAAGATGTACATCTCCTCACATAATCACTCATATTAGCATAGCTTAGCTTAGTAATTCACACGGTAGAGGAGATGAGCATGCATTGAAGCTTGGATCTTGGTTGGATTTGCATCACAAAGCCAAGAGTTGTTGGTGTAGGCCTCCCTTCTCACAAGCTTAGAGTAGGTGGTATGCTTTCCATTAAATCTTGAGAAGGAGAGAGAGAGAGTCTTCTTTACTTCACACATGAGATTGTATGAGTATGTGTGTGATCATTCCTTGAAAAAATCAGCCCTCTCTCTCTCTTGGTCGACCCCTCTTGCTATTTGCTCTTGCTAGCATCCTATTAAACCTCCCCAGGCTTAGCCAATGGTAATTAAGCAGCATAAGTGATAGCTTTAGGTAATTAATAAATGCAAACTCTCATTGGACCCCTTTGCCTCCTGGACAATAGAAATCAGGCAAGCCATTGGGTTGCTAAATGCTCATTGGTCCCCTTGGGAGACTGCCCAATAGTCTTCTAGAGAGCTTAATTCTTATTGGTTCTTTTATTAAGTGTTTTTAAATTAATTAAATTAGATTTACTATAGCCTAATTCTCAATGGTCCACCTCCAAGGCCATCCAACAAGACTTGGGTACACCTTGTGGGCATCTTGGTAGGGAGTTGACATGTGTCCCTCATTCCCTTTGTGTAAAGGGAGCTTGTGTGTGTGTGTGTGAGTTTCTCTCTCATCCCCTACTTGCAAGTCTCGCCCCCTCCTATGTAGGGATTGACAAAGAATTTTTGTGACACACACTAAGCATCCAATTTCCCTAGTGTTTGGCCTTTGGACACAATCTTTGAATTTTGGAACCTTAGCATTTTGGAAGTCTTAATGGGTTGAACCTTAGGGTCTTTTAAGCCCATTGTTGCACATTGCTCTTTTGCAGATGGCCCCCCCTTTGGATCCCTATTTTCCCTCCTTTGGATCCCTACCGGGTGGATGCATGAATAGGTGGACCAAAAACCTTGTCCCGGACAGAGGTTTTATAACCGGTACATAAAACCATCTCTATTAGTTCAATTCAATATATTCTTTTGAACAACTTTTTAATTAAATATAGAATTTCCACATCTTTTTGTTAAATATAGAAGACGACTGTGTACCTCTTAACTATGCACGTCAGCCAGCTCTTTACACCATTACTATTTCCACGTCTCTTTTTCAACTATAGAAGACGGCTCTGTAGCTCTTAACTATGCACGTCAGCCAACTGTTTGTCTTCCCGCTCTCTCGTTTTCTTGTCTCTCTCTAGCTCTCTGTGTAGGAGCACAGATTGCTGTTTTACTTGGTAGGCCTATCACACATCTATTGCTTTCATATATTGCTCTTGCTCTCTGTAGGCCTATCACCTCGCTCAATCTCTCTCTCTCTAGAGTGGAGCAAGAATCTCACACTGTATGTGACTGCTCTCAACCTCACTGTGAACTGTGTGCTAGGTATGTTGTTGATGTGGTAAAGGAATATCATGCTAGGAGAAAGAGGGAGTCGCGTGCTAAGAACAAACTTGAGCAGGTAGCACGTGAGGAAGATAATGATCAAAATGGTGCTGATGATGCAAAGCGCAAAGACTTTGCAATGACCTTGTTATGCTCTTCAATCGGCGTACAAAGGCCCTCGATGTTGTATCATGCTCAGATATTTTGTGCAAGTTTGTCAATCATCCTTCTCTTGGAGACCTTGAAATGCCCAGGGCACAAACAACCTTCGTTGAAGCCATACACAACACAATAGATGCAATCAAATTACCCAAGAGCGGACAGGAGCTCTTTCTTAAAAGGTTCATCACCACAATGCTTATGAATGTTGAGTGTACATCTACCTCAAAAGCGAATGTTTCAGATGCATCTAAGTTGCTAAATTTGCACAAGAGGAACTTCATAGCTGAAAAGAATCGGTTGAGGGCAGTAGGTGATGGCAATTTGCCAATCTCTTTGTGTGCTCGACAGCCCATGGATCGTGGTTTCATAACACCTGATGAGAAAGAGTTGATCTTCTCTTTTTGGATGTCTAACACTCGTGTTTCACCCAATAAGAAGGATGTGTGCAGAAAGCGTATTGGAAGAAATTCATATGTCAAACATCCTGTGCATCTTCTTGAACAATCTCAGGTAATAACTTGCTTCATTATATCCATTTTTATTTTCTAATATTTGCATTCATGACCTATATTCACTATAATTGGGTTGATAAGAGTAGATATGAAATCGGATATGAAGGAAGTTATAAATGGAAATAAGGGGAATCTGTATTTGGTCCTAGACTAAGAGTAGATAAATATTGGATGTGAAGGAGAATATAAATGGAAACATAGTTTCTATCATACGCGTATGTTTGCTGAAACATACGTTTGCAGACGCATACTTTCACACGCATATGATATGTATAAAGTGGTTAGGTAAAAAACTGGTTTACATAACCAATAAAAATCTTTTAACACTTATTTCTCAATGGTATACATAGTGGTTAAGCGTTCACATGTACTTGTCAAGTGTTCACATGTACTGTTTGTCATGTCAGATAGGTAAAAAACATATCTGTTTGAAAGGAAAATATTGGTTTACATATCCAGTAAAATTTTTGTACACTTATTTCTCACTGGTATACATCGTGATTAAGTGCTCACATGTACTTGTTAGGTAAATAACATACCGGTTTTAAATGAAAAGACTGGTTTACATTAGCAGTTAGAACATTTGAACTGGTTGACACTTATATACCACTAGTACGTACCAAGGACATGTGTTCATTTTTTTTAACACATTTTTCTCATTGGTATACATCGTGGTTAAGTGCTTACATGTACTGGTTAGGTAAATAACATAGCGGTTTTAAATGAAAAGACTGGTTTACATCAGCAGTAAGAACATTTGAACAAGTTGACACTTATATACCATTGGTACGTACCAAGGACATGTGTTAATTACTTTTAACACTAATTTCTCACTGGTATACATCCTAGTTAAGTGCTCACTTGTACTGGTTAGCTAAATAACATACCGGTTTTAAATGAAAAGACTGGTTTACATCAACAGCCTTGCTGTTTTTATCGACACTTTTTTCTCCTTCACTGGAAGACACATGAAAACTTTCATCCAGTTGGATATGGGCACATCTGCATCTGTCAACTACCTAACATCTTTCCCCTCAAGACTTAACCCATATTCTCTGTGAAAATCCTCCTTTGTCGTGCAGAATGCCTTTAATGGCACCTCCACATCCTTGGGGTGAACAAAGCGGCTGATTTTGGAAGGAGGCTGTAACTTCTGTCTCTGAAAGGAATTAATAAATCCATATTCATTACTCAATGTATCCACACCTCAGTACTGTACTACACATACAGGGTCCATTGTACACAACACAGAGAGAGACAGAGAGAGGTGACATACCTTCGTGGGAGAATGTCGGGTCTTTGTGGGGGAGACCTGTGGGGATGCATTCCTTGGGCTCTTTCTTAGGTTGCTATCCATAGTGAAGGATAAGCAGCGTGCACAGGGGGCTGCAGAGTGAGCTGAGAAAGGCGCAGAAGGAGAAAGGCACAAAGATACAGAGAAGTCACAGTCATGAAAACATTCGACTGAACATTCGTTGTGACGTGGGCTCCACACGTGTTTTTGAATCCTCCACATGATTTTTAAGATTTTGTATCCTCCACACAATTATTTAATTCAAACAATTCTTTCCCATAACACCAGTTTCATACCCCCTAAATTTTAAGCCTCCAAAAGAAACTTTCAACCGGTTAAAACCGGTCCACCTATTCATGCATCCACCCTACTGTGGCCCGGTCTGCTAGCTTAACCAATATTCTAGCTTTTTCTCCCCTGGCACTTCCCCATATTAAATGATCAGTTTAACATGAGAAAATCATTTAAGAGAATTAGATATTGATTATTATGACACTCAGTTTACTGATATGTGGAAGTGAATTAGTGATATAATTTAGAGATGGTCGTTGTGTGCAGAGTGTACTCTCACATGATGTTATCAGTTTTCAAAATATAATAGAAAAGAGGCCAATTTTATTTAGGTAGGTTCAATTTTGACGTGCATATATTTTCTCACCACAAAGTGAACATAGATATAATTTTTTTTGTCATGTGTAGAGCCATCACACTATGCTCTCATTGGAATTAAAATTTAGGAATCTCATGTCCAAATACATTGATATTAAATTATCTTTATGTGGATTACTAGGTCTATCATACTGTGTGATTGTACACATGTAGCCACTGCAGATAGATAAGCTCTCAAAGAT
This sequence comes from Adiantum capillus-veneris, assembly GCF_014529385.1. Classification (NCBI taxonomy): domain Eukaryota; kingdom Viridiplantae; phylum Streptophyta; class Polypodiopsida; order Polypodiales; family Pteridaceae; genus Adiantum; species Adiantum capillus-veneris. The sequence goes on from NC_140946.1 coordinate 1,819,308, forward strand.
CTACCGTGGAGTGTGAGAACTTCATGTTCGCAATTTAGATAGATATGACAATCGTCAAGGTTTGAAATTAATCTTCATGTTCCAATGAGAATCAATTGCAAGATTTGATTAATATTATTGATTATTGTAATGTGTAAAAGCGGTAAGCTTGCACTTTAGATAAATTGATATAGTGCAACGTGATGCTGAGATTTGTTTGTATTGTTTTAAATAAGTGATTAAGATTAACAATTATTGTAATGCGGGAAAGCCAAAAGCTTGCACTTTAGATGAATCGATATAGTGCAATGTGAGCATTGTGATTGAAATGTTTTGTTTGAAGTGATGAAGTTATTTAGTGCATGAAAATATAATTTTATTGACATGAATTTATTGAAGAACGATAAGACTATCATTGTTTATTGTTAATAATTGATGATGTAACGTGAGTCTAATTGATAATGTGGACAAATTTTGATCATTATATTAATCATTAGATCATTTCTTGTGTAGTTTGTTGCGTTGAACATGAATTTATTGAAGAACGATAAGACTATCATTGTTTATTGTTAATAATTGATAATGTAACGTGGACAAATTTTGATCATTATATTAATCAGTAGATCATTTCTTGTGTAGTTTGTTGCGTTGAATTGATTTTAACCTCGAAATTGACAGTTGGCTTTGTTGATCTAGCATATTAAATTCATCTGTCAGCATGGTGAAAGGACATGAGTGGAGTTACATCCACGAGTTGCGTGCCGAAAAGAATACATCTTGATTGAAATGCAAGACCTGCAGCCACAAGTTTAGTGATAATGCAACCAGAATCAAAGAGAATTTGTTTAGAGTCCCTGGTAATTTGTCGGAGTGTATGGATCCACCAAGAGATATTCATGCTAGATTGCCAAAGTATGCTCGCATAGCAGAGAAAATTCTTGTAGTAGCTAAAAATAAAAGTGCTAATGCCAAACAAGTTGCAATGGATGTTGAAATGTATGTTGTCAATGAGAGGAGAGAGCATGTGCCTATGGAAGCAAATGATCACACTCCACAGTCAAATCCTTTTCATGGACATGCTTCAACATCAGCAGAGCAAAAATCATAGGTCAACTAAAGTTATAAAGTATCATCCAATGGCCAAACGCTGTATGAAGTGTTATATAAGCAATGGTTGCTTGAGTTGCACTTGAAATGGACGCAAGATTTTGTGGCGTACGGTATACCATTCAATGCTATGTGCAACCCCATATTTCAAGATGCCTTAATAAGCACAACTAGAAAAGGGTTTGTGCTTCCTGATTATAATAAGATGCGCACATAGTATCTAGATAAATTGAAAGATAGTACTAAAGCCATCCTCAAGTGCATGGTGGTGGATTTTGTTCCTGCATATGGTTTCACCATAGTGTTGGATGGATGGACCAACAATGTGATGCTTATCAACCCTAGAGGGTCTATGTTCGTAGAAGCCATTAACACCTCTTTAAAAGAGAAGGCCAACAATTCTCTAGCAAGGATATATGAGCGTGCCATAGAAAAGGCAGGTGGGCCAAAGAATGTGACTACAATTGTCACAGATAATGCATCCAATTACAAGGCTGCAACAGGGAGTTCTATCCAAGTTAAGTACCAAGAGATTACTTGGGTGACATGTGCTGCACATACTCTTAATTTTCTATTAAAAGACATTGGTAAAATGGCTATCATAAAACAAATGCTACTGGATGCAAATCATGTGGTGAAATTTATTAGAGATCATCAATTTTTGTATGCTCTTTTTTGAATAAAATCACCCAACTAAACTTTACAGATATTTTGTGTGACAAGGTTTGCAACCACATACTATGTTCTTGCCACCTTGCAAGAAGTGAAGCCTTCTTTGATTAAAATGGTAGCCGATACACAATGGGATGCTTGGATCAGCATGTATCCTAGCTACCAAGAGGCAACTACAAGATGTGCACAACTTGTGAGCTCGCAAGTTTTTTGGCGCAATGTAGAGAGAATTGTCACCCTGGCCAAACCATTTGCAGATCTTTTGTGAATAGTCAACAAAGACTCTTTCATCTTTGGTTGAGTTTATTGGTATATGCCGACGCATTACGCAAAGTAAGAGCGCACGTTGGATTTGGTGCAAAGGACAAAGCTTCCATAATCACAGCTGCCAACAAGCGATGGGTGCAATTGCATACGCTGTTGCATGGTGCTGCATTTGTATTGGATCCCAAATTTCAAATGCCAATAAAGAAGTCATGATTGACTTCAAAACACTATGCTCTCAACTATTGGGACAAGAGGATGGGAAAACTGCTTTTCATCAACGTGTTGATTATGCTAATAGAATTGTCATGTTCCAGGATCCATGGCATAAAGATGCCATTGTGCACACGAGTGTGCACTCTATGGTGGAAGGAGTATGGTGGGGAGAAAGTGGAGCTACAACACATTGCAATTAGGGTTCTATCTATTGTAGCATCAAGTGGAATATGTGAGAGAAATTGGTCGGCTTTTGACTTTATGCATACCAAGAAACGAAACCGGCTTCACCCTAAATGGGCTATTGGTTTAATTTATGTTTTCTCCAACATGAGACTTATCCATAAGCCAGTGAACATCGCATCAAGAGCAGTACAAAAGCACTACGGCATCTTTCAAACCCATGAAACTATAGCTGCAAAAGTAGACGATGACGATGATATGGAATGGGAGATAGCTTCAAAATGCTATGATATGGATGAAATAGATGATATGATTGGTGTGTTTGATGGAGAAAAAGATGTATGAAAAAAGTTCTATAAGTTTTCCTCGGTGTGATTACGTGAAAATTATGACACATCGCATTGTTACACTACTTGATGTTCATCTCTCTCTCTCTCTCAAGTTATTTTTGCAATAAGAGTCATAATTACAGTTAGATACAATATAATTTTTTTGATCAAGAATACAAAAATGGACAGCTGAGGGGATAAATGACAAGCTAAGATTACAAAACTGTAGCATTTTTCACTGCTGTATAAAGCAGAGTTCCATTTGGTTATTGTTTGGCATAATTCTCTCTCGACATATGAATCTTCGTAGCAATACTCGCGGGAGTCCTTTGTGCTGCAAATTTGATAGCTTTACATGAGCTGATTCCTTTACATTGCTGTTGATTTGAAATAGTTGTTGGTGCACAAAGTGGTTTGGACATATCTTCCTGCACTCCTTAAGGCTAAGAGGCTCGCCTTGCAACCCGGACTCGTCCTCTTCAATTCTAGAAATATCTTTGAGGCCTTTCTCTTGGCCATAACACTCTCTCTAACTTGTAGATGGCATGTGCTTTAGCGTGGTTAAGTTCTTCTTCCATATCTGCCAATCAAGCGAATATGTCATCATTAGAAAGAATTATCGTGAAGTTAACAAGTCATCACTTTGAAATCTTCAAAGAAGAAGACATGATAACTTAATCATGTTGCAAGAAAGAGATAAAATCTTTATCACCATGTCATTGAAAAGAAACAAGATAACTTGATCAATTATATAATTTACAAGCGCAACTAAAGAGGACAGCTAGTTGTTGAACATAAATCATTACAATGTCATATCCCACTCTATGGGCACCATTTAGACAAAGAGAAAGATCAAAAGCGTTAGGTCGGGTTGAGGGATTGTTTCGCTTGCCACTCTCAGGGTGGGTAAGTACATTACTTAAAAAACCCTTTTGTTTTGCTCTTGTGGCGTTGACATACACTTCAAAAGTCATTTACAAGTATGACACATGGAGAAGATATCTATGGATTTATTTCAGAGTGGGGGGTTAGTAAATATGCATTCTCGGGAAGCCCATGGAAAATCTCTCTTGGTCTACTTTTTAGTTTCTATTTGCAAAGGTGAAAAGAGGAGGAAAGCATGTCGTTGTTTTGGTCTTTGTACATGACCCCCAATCCACAATGCATGCATAGTCTCCCTTGTGTCCAAAGTGAAGCATCATGTTGCAGGAGTGAAGGTCATTGAGGAGATAGTCGTGCGCATGTAGATCTATACTTTATTACATGCAAGATGTTATTTTGGAACAGCTCTATTGTTCCTTCAGTGATTACATAATTGCACAAATAGCAGGTTGAGTGACATCTGCAATGCACTCTTGTATCTCACTGCTCTACATGGCCACCATTCCAAAAATGTGAAATGAGCATTTGACACTCTATGTGGCAGACCATGGCAAGTGGATAAATAATGTCGTGATGAGAGATGTCCAAAATTTTGGCTTCGTCTTTAACCTGCTGATCCATTGTGGTTCCATGCAAGTGGACTTTGAAGATCTTTGCTACATACAATGGATCTTCAAATGTAGGATGTGTGACACCTACACGCTTCACCTGTGCTGATCTCCCTTGTTCCAGCTATGGATCCTGTATGTTGAACATTGTATTTTCTCGTAAAAGATGCAATACAGGGGGGAGCTAAGACTGATCGAGAGCAAGAATGCCACTAGAAGCAAACTCTATTCTAACAAATAGCTCCTGGCACTTTAGTATCATTGAAAGAGCTGGCTTCCACTCTCGTGCGCTTTGCCACTCTTTCCAGCTTCTCCTTGCTCTTAAATTGAGTATACAACTGTTGCACAAGTTGTATGCGAGTAGCTATGCCAAGCAAAGTAACAATTTCAAGATATTGTGGATCTTGATTGCAATCTGTTTAATAGATTGCTTGACCATGCTCAATAATTAACCTGATGTCATTAGAGATATGTAATAACCAGTGGGCATAAATACAATCTAAAGTTGCTCAAATACAGACTTCGCTACGGCCTCTGTGAACTGGTTATAATGCTTCGGAGTAGAGGGGTTTAGGCAACAACAAAGCTCAGGCTCTGATATGTGATGAAAGTGAAGTACTATCACTTCAAAGGAATTTTTTTTTGGTGTTTCACCAACTTAGTATCCACCATATCAACAAGATGTAATTTTAAAACATAAATGTTGTTAGAGGAGAGGGTAAACCATCAAAATTATGTCATGACTCTAATCCATAAACAATTGACATAATTTATAGCAAACAACGATATATTATGATTACAATCCATACATTGTACAATAGAGAGGAGAACACACAAAGAGAGAGATGGATAAAGGTGAACAAGCCAAGAGTGTGAGGACGCTCATCACAAGAATTGGACTATGTTATGTGCATTACATAATACACGTAAATTAATGAAGCGTACATGTGAACAACCCAGCTTGTGTGAGGTACGCTTAGCACAAGTCCTGGACGTTGGAGAGGGGGAATGGAGGAACACACCTGGCACAAACACAAGGGCCTCTCTATAGCTCAGGGTATCCACAACACCCCTATCCTCTCAGATCCACCTTCAAAAACACACTTTACACTAGCAGACCACCGCCTGCTCAATTTCCACTGCTCACACACTCCACAAATCCACCATAAAAAGCACACCTACTGCCACGGTCTATCTCCACCCTTACACACGCACACAACTACTCAATATCACTCTCTCACACAAAACACCATCGATCCGGAGGGCACACACATCCACACTACCGACACCGAGAGGAAACATGAAAGCAAGAATTGATTGCACTTCAAAAGGCATGTACAAGTGCTTGCACTTCCATCACCATGGCCATTTTCAAGGAAAAAGTACAAAGGGATAGGTTTGTCAGAGAATTCCACTTTGCAGGCTTCAAACGGCACAAAAAAAAGCCCCTAATTTGATTAAAAAATGACCTTTATAGTGGGGGGCTGTGCGCTCCTTGCCGCACTGTCGAAGCAAAGGACTTGTCGATACACCGTGTGCGAGCCACAAATGGCTCCAAGCACACAACAAGCCTAAAATAGCAAGCTCAAGAGAGCAATGGGTGTGTCACTCACCGCTCTACGCTCGCCTTCGTAGTGGATTCCTCGCCGCGATGAAGAAGAAGCTGCAGTCGTGCCGCGCTCAACCGCTTCGCCGCCGTCGTGCCTTCGTAATGCTCGATCGCACACACACTCTCCCTCTCTCTCTCTCTCTCTCACATACACACACACACAAGGAGGTGAAGAAGAAGAAGATGGAGATGGAGATAGAGATGGAGCAAGAGCACTCTTCTATTGCACAAATGAGAGAATGAGTGAATTTTAGGTTTAGTTGGCTTTTATATGAGCTCACCCCATTCACACTTGGGCGCCCATGCTTAGCCAACTAATCCCTTGAATGTCCCAGTTAGAGTGCGCCTCTCATCGGCGATCACTCTTACCCTTTTCCTATTGGTCCGACAAGCCCGGTACCTGACTCTACCAAATACATAATACACGTCCGTCGTAGGTGATGGGGTGTCCGTGAGCCGTGAGGGTTAACATGCCCCCCTTCCTGATGTAGATTCCGTCCTCGGAAGCTATTGAGTTGAAGCTCGTTTGTCGAGGTGGAAGAGCATTTGAGATGAATGTCCTTAGCCTTCTTCAGTCACTGCAAAATCAAACAACATTGGCACAGTAATTGCATTCTCATAAGTGATTAAAAAGCATATGCAGTTTTAGGTGGACACATTGATTGGTAAAAGAATTTCAAACAATTTGTCAGCAATGAACATTAAATTGCAATGTAATCAAATGCATAAACAGATGTAAAGGTAAAAAATTAAACAAGTCTGGGGTCGCTAATTTGACGGTCGAAAGGCACTAGAGATCGAATATTAATACCATGGGTAAGCTTCTTAATTTTCAGTGGTCAATTAAGTTGTTTAATCGCGAGAGCCAAGTATTCATGTTCGAGGGCTAACTAGAGGCTATATCTAGAAGACCTTGTAGTTAAGCTACCATAAAAGGAATTTCTCATGAAATCATCGCCTGACTGATTACTTTTTCTTTGACCCCCCAAAGTCTTTTCATAGTGATTCAATTTGATGTGTGTGCTTATTTTGTATGCCTTGGTTTTTTGCTTTTCAAGGAAAAGCGCCCACACTGGGAACCTCTAGGGCTCTAGTACCATAGGCAATACATGTGAGTGAAGTACCAAATCAAGCTGAGATTTCTCTTCCAGCTTAAGATTTTATAGTGTGGCACTTTGATTTTTTGTTTGTTCATTTTCAGCATTTTAATTTGGTAACTTTGGGGGGTCATATAACACTGATACACCTCCCAGGCTCATCACACCAGTAAACTCCCTTTATAATACTTAAGCTAAAGGTCAATAGGGTCAAGCCCACTAGAAAGCCCTAGTACATTTCACACAATGCTGCCTAAATTGGATTAAGAACCTAAGTAACCATTAATTATTAGGAAGGCATTCCCCATGGTATTAAGAGAAGATTTCTAACACCTAACTTGGTTAAACTAGTTTGTCGGACTGCTTGATTTTTAAACCTAGACAAGTGATTATGACAAAAAATTACATTGAATTAAATGTTTGATACTAAGCAAATGCGGTGAATATTAGGCTACCAATCACAATTAAAGCTGACAATCATAGATGCAAAAAAGATAAGGGGCAATGCTAATGGACAAGAAACACCTGTTTGTGTCGATGGTCGCGCTTGATTTTTAGAGTGAGTCGAGATAAAGATTCCATGAAGGTCCAAATCCTATCAATAGCAACACGCTCCTGTACACACTAGGAAACAAAAGGAATACCTCCAGGAGGCACATTAGTGGGAAAAGAGAACTTTGCTAATCACTCAACTCTAAAACAGAAACACTCCTATCGTACTAATCTTACCTACCCTCCATCACTCAAGTGATGAGGATCAAAGGTGTTTCATGACATAGGTTTCTGTTTCAGTGTACCGGATGTAAATGTGTAGGTCTGGGTCAATGTTTTGACTTTTAACGTGCATACTCGTTTGCTAATTGCTCTTGCTCTTTATTTTTTTGTTTTTTGTGAGTATAAAGCTTTATATGTACATTCCCTAAGATTGGTGATTGAGAGGTCATGGAAAAAGGTTGAGAGGGAAACAAATGAATGATGACTGTCAGCAAACACTCCCCCCTTTCTTGGGTAGATCATACCGTTTGAAATGAGCTCGTCACCCTTTGAAACCAATTGTTCCAGTTGGTAATAGGTGGAGATTTTTGCCAGTAGTTTTCTATTACCTTAGGCGCCTTGTCGAGTTGCAAGGGTGGTAAGGTACTCTCCCAAGATCGCGAACTTGAAGTAGTTCATCAGGTGATTCTTGAACATTGGGAGGTGTGGATTCCTTTGTAGCTTTATGGAGGTCCACTATTGTAGGTGGAGGCTGTGGAGAAGCTTTTACCTCTACGGATGCATTACATGAGGAGCTAGAAGCTTCATGGGACTCCCCCCTTCCTGAGCTAGGTGGAACAAATCGTTCTTTCTTTGGTACCCAAACTAGCTCGGGAGTGGGTGTGTAGCATTCTGTGATTTTTTTCTTTCCACGATCATTGATTCGTTTTGGAGCTACGGGATTGGGCTCACATGGGTCAGGTGATAGGTAAGAGCACAATATACATTTTGGCACCCAGATTTGATCATTTCCGTGATAGTAGCCTTGGGCTTCCAGTAGTCGTTTAGGGATCCATCGCAACATTTTCTTACTTTTCTTGGAGTGAGTGGTACGTTTCTTACAAGGCTTCTGTTTTTTAGCACTAGCTATGGTCACTAAAGAAGCTTTAGGGACCCACTTGTATGTTTTCTTCGATACATTAGGATGAGTCTTTTCAGAAATTATATGCATTGCTTGTAGCATATTTAAGGGTACGGGCATTTCATCCCCCTCAAGTGTTACCCAGGTTGTACCTCTAGCTCCCCAAGTATCTATGGTTGTTGCTAGGTGGACCCAATCCACATTGTCTGACTCAGCCATTCCGGGTAGGATATCCATATAAGGAGAGTTCTCCCCAATATCCGTGTCTTCGTTACACGTGTAACAATACTGTAATGGAGCTGAGTGAATTGTTGTGTCTGATTGATTATCAATGATGAATTTATTTCCTAGAGGATGTGTTCGACCACTTAAAAGATCAACTCGAATGACAGAGTCTTGGAACTGTAAGTAGACGTGGTTTTTGGACCAGTCATGCACCATTTTTGCTCCCTCATGAATGGACGCCCTAAGATCATTTCAAATGACATAGGATGCTTGGAAAAATCCATAACAATGAAAGTCTGCCTTACCTTGTGTCCCAAGACCTTGATCCTGAGATCCTTAAGCATTCCAATAGGCGTAACAATAGATCCATTAGCCATTTTTACCACTACGCTTGTGGCTTCAAGGTGAGGTCGCCCCATAGACTCCCAACAACTCTTTGTCACCATGCTGACTCCCGCACCACCGTCAAGGACTCCCTTTACAGTTAATCCTTTAGTAGTGATTGGTAGAGTAGCATTAGATTCATCACCTTCAAAGTATTGCCCCAACTTGTTAACGGGTACTTCAATTACAGATTCATGTCCCGCTAGGTCATATGGTGGTGCTAAATGTTTCTCATCATTCATTACCGAGTCAGGTTTGTTCTTATGTGCAAACTGTGGTAATCCGGCCTGTAATTCTCCATTGAGGAAGGCTCGAAGAGCTGAGACTAGCTCAGGGTCTTTATATAGTTTGGACATGATGGTGGTTCTAGCTTCTGAAGACATGAAATCCATCAATTTGGCAACATTTAATGGCATCTTGTGGGACGTAGGACCCTGACAAGAGAATGGTGAAGATGGAATCTCCACTTCCTCAAGGGGGTCGGGCATTCCCTCACCAAACATTCTCTCTAGTAGGAAAGGTGTGTGTCCACTTTCACATGTCCTACCCTGACTCTCTTCCCGAATGATACTGGGTATAGCTAACGGCCTGTAGTTCTTGTGAGGTTGAACTTGTGTGGGAAACACTGTGTCCGACATCTGGATATGTTTGGGTTCAGGTTCTAATGCTCGTTGAGGTTCTTCCACCAAACCCCTCAGTTGTTGGACTCGTTCAATTTCCACTGTTGGGTTTGGATAGGTTCCAATCTTTCTCTTGCAATCCTCATTTTTTGTCTCTCGTGGCTTATCTTGGGGGTTCACAACTGGGTAGTTTAACTTTGAATACTCTTTTGGTGTTCGTCGTAATTCCCTCTCGTGATCCTCCTCACTGGCTTTTTCCTTTGTAGTAACAGTTTTGGTCTCCATGGTCTCTATCGAATCTGAGTCATCCTCAGGGTCATTCATATACACGGGATCCTCTCCTGTCCCTATGTTAGTCTTTGAACTAGGTTTTGAGCTAGAAGCATTAAGGGATTTCTTTCTTCGTGTTTTCTTCTTTCTCGCTCGGCCAATGGACGCAACATCTCTCTCTTCGAGGATGTAATTTTGCTTTTGGAGCATCGACCGTGTGAGTGCATTCATTGGTGCTATGTTTATAGTTGGTGGTGTCCCATCAACAATCTCTATTATGTTCAATGGTGTGATTTTCGGTGTGTTTGGATTGTTAGGACACTGTGCGATCAAATGATCTATGCCACAACGATTACAAGTGAGTATTGGCATTGCCAATGCACTCCCTTGACTGGTTTGCAGTAGTGCGGCATTCTTTTGTATTCTAATGGGGCACTCAGCTATTCGATGTGGTCCACCACATTCGTAGCACTGAAGAGGTGGTCTCCTGGAAAAAATATTAATGTTTTGGCCTCTTGCTGCTAGCGCAGTAGCTTGATATACCGGTTTGATTTTTCCCCAATGGTCTTCCATATAGTACATGGGACACTCCTCAAGCATGTCGACTCCATAGGTGATACTAGAGTCTATGTCCTCTTCGCAATCTACATAAGTACTAGATGACTCGCAACCTATTTGGTTTATAGGTGTAACTCTTGGATGAGGGGGTTGCGGTCCTAGCACTGGAGGTGGCAACGGTGTGGTTTGGACCACATTTTGGGTTCTAGGGACCATGTGCTGTAATGGAAACTGTTGCTCCATGGGTGGGGTAGGCATCAATGCAGGAACTCGAGGTGAGTCTGCCCAAGCTATAGGCGGTCTATTTTCCATGATGTGTTTAAGCATTAGGCAATCCTTCGCTTGATGGACATACCTACCACACGCGTTACAAGTCCCGTTAAACTTTACTCTGAAAGTAGGGCATTCACTCGTAGTATGTGGGCCCAAGCAAATTGAGCACCATTGTTGCTCCCTTCTTGGATACATATGAGTGTTTTGTGGAGCACGATTACCCCTAAGACTTTCTTGGATGGCCTTTGTGAGATCTACCAAAGTCATCTCAGATATCGTTTGCTCTTTCACGATTGGCTTTATCTTCATTGGCTCATGCCCTGATGCTTGGGAGCTACTTGACTTCGGCTCGGCAGACACTCTTTCTCCTGCAATCATTAAATTATCCTTCAATTGGATTGCATTCATGGTGACTGCTTCCCAAGTAGTGATACCTCTAATGACTAGGCCATTATAGATACTTTCATGTCGTAGTCCCCTAATGAATCTATCGAGCAATTGGTTGTTGTTGAATCGCTCGTTTGGATTGCATCGAGAATTCAAATTCTTCAGTCGACTAATGAAGTCTCTCACGGATTCACCTTCTTCTCGTTGGGCTTTCTGGAGCTGAGAGGCTACACCCCAAAGTACTCCCTCTCGTATGTATTCTTTTAAGAACAGTCTCCTAAGAGTAGAGTAGATCGTTTTTTCTTCTACTCTTAAGGTTCTATACCAATCTCCAGCCTTTCCGCTTAGGGTCAAACTCAAAGCCTTACACTTATGTAGCTCATTGTGCTCTTCCAAGGAATCGCACACATGTTCAAAGACTTCCATATGCTTTCTAGCATCTCCGTCTCCATTGAATTTATGTGTGAGCTTAGCTACTTGAACTGCCTTGCTCCTAGGCTCTCTATCAGTTGCACCATGCATGTTTTCCGCAATAGAGCGACCGATAGTTTGAGCAAATGCTACCAACTCTCCTATTTGAGCAGGTATAATGGGTGTATGTGCTCCTGGAACCACATGTGAGATGGGAGTTGGCCTTGGCCTTGGCATACGCGCGGCTCTTGGGTCCCATATTTCGTATGGTGGTGTACCAGACGGTGGTCCAAAGTTTACAGGCATGGCCCTAGGCATAGGGGGTGCTTGATATGGCATGTTATTATTAAATGGCATGGCTCCACTTGTATAAGAGCTTGGATAATTCCATTGTGGATTGTAAGCTCTTGGAATAATTGGAGGTGTAGGAGCTACATGAGGCTGAGGTACGACAGGTGCACATGATTGATACATACATGTAGGTATAGTTGGGGGCACTGTGCTACTAGGCATCGGCACAGTATTAACAAATGAACTCCATGGTGTACTTCTTGTCATGCTCACCACTGGGATATGCATGGTAGCTGTAGTGTCATTAAGAGAAAGATGAGCTAGATCTGGGAAGGTAAAGCTGCCACTTGTGGGCTCAGATTGTACTGAGGCTCCTGGCGAAACAACATATGGAGGATCAATGGGGCTCACTGAGGGAGTCTCCATTTGTGACAGGGTTGGTTGGTTGGCCTTTCCCGTATCCAAGAATCTCATTAGGCCTGTTGAAGGCGTGTTGATCCCTGTGTTCTGTCTTTCTAACTCGACAATCCTATGGAGGACATCACAGACTTTCTGTTGTTGCTCATCTATGCTAGTAGCACCCGATGTGGATTGTAGAACATCTAACCAACCCACATGATAGGTGTGTCCTGTGTACCGATCAGTTAAAGCTTTTGCTTGTAGGTCATACTCCCAATTTTTGTTTAGGAATATCCCATCTAGGCCTGGCGTACTAGAGGTTTCCCTTGAAGTGGAAGCATTATTGCTCCCCATCGCTTGCCCCTCCGTGACTGCTACCTTGGGAGCACTCGGTTGCTCGGCTGGCATGATTGTTGTCATAGGAGCCTTTGCTTTCAGGTCTAGACTTTGTTCTAGCCCTCGTAGGTTCTCAATTTCCCTCTCCCTTGTTGCTTGCATATAGCGTTCGATCTCTTGCACTTCGGCAAGACTCCTACCATTGGGTAGTAAAACCTCAGAGGGAGATAGTCCTAAAGGATCAGGAGGTGCAGTGGATGGAACATTCACATGCACACTCTCAAGAAGCATAGAGTCTATTTTAGGCATAAATGACGAATTTACTTCCCCACTCCCTTCATTTATTTCATTAACCGCATGTTCGGAGCGAGTAGCTCTACTAAGGGTCTCTTTTAAGCGGCTAAACACGCTGGACCCGGGCCGTGGGCCCATGGCATGCATGTCTTGACTTGAACTATCAGGGTTTGGTGTAGGATACCCCTCCATGACTTTGTAGTCAGAGGAAGAATCACTAGACGCGATATGAGGATCTTGGGTCGCGCTACCTTGAGTCTCGGCCGAAGGTCCAGAACCTAGGGTGGAGGAATAATGGGTGCCTGCGTAAATGGAGGCACTACCAATATGCTCGTGCTCTAACACTCATCCAGAGCATAGGTTCATATGACTTCCACACTCTAAGCGCGTTGGTGAGTGCCCGTGAAGGCCGCTCACTTAGTTTTTTTTTTTTTAGTTGTTTATAACCTAAGTTTTTTGTTATTTTTGGTTATTTTTTGTAACCGAGCCACAAAATATGGCGTATAAAAGCTCAATACGAGCGTTTTAGCTAAAGGAACGTGCCGTGCTTTACAGATCTCTATTCGGCTACGTGAAGCCCTCGAAATCCTAAAAATAGTTTTTATAGTCCTCGAAATCCTAAAAATATTTTTTAAATATAAAAAGGTGTATAAACTATTTTTTAAAATTGAGGACTAAGGTTTGGGTTTGGGTTTCAGCTTGGGGAATGATCCCCATCCCGAAAATAAATTTTTGAATTAAAAAAAAAAAAAAAAAGTCGTCGCGGCTGCGCCGCGCGCGCGCGCACACACACACTCAACCTACACCTAACTTATCTACTTACAGCTAATGGAGATACTACCACACACACTCTAACACTGTTTACACAGTACTACAATAGCTAACAGATCTACAAAACTAGCCTTACAGAACTAACATTGAACCTTACAGAACTAACATTCCATAGCTAATACCTTAATTCTAACAGTACATTGCAAAAAAAATGTAACTCCTTCTATAACAGAAAACAAAAAAGACAGTACAGTGTAACAAAAAACCTTCTCCACACAACCACACACCTTCCTTCTTCACAAATCCTTCTCCACACAACTACACACACTCATTCCCTACCTTTCCTATGATAGAAATTGCACCACAAGAAAGCGTAAAGTGCTTAACCGAGCTTAGTGTAGGGCATTTCCCCGGCAGCGGCGCCAAAAATGTGCGCTCCTTGCCGCACTGTCGAAGCAAAGGACTTGTCGATACACCTTGTGCGAGCCACAAATGGCTCCAAGCACACAACAAGCCTAAACTAGCAAGCTCAAGAGAGCAAAGGGTGTGTCACTCACCGCTCTACGCTCACCTTCGTGGTGGATTCCTCGCCGCGATGAAGAAGAAGCTGCAGTCGTGCTGTGCTCAACCGCTTCGCCGCCGTCGTGCCTTCGTAATGCTCGATCGCACACACACTCTCCCTCTCTCTCTCTCTCACATACACACACACACAAGGAGGTGAAGAAGAAGAAGATGGAGATGGAGATGGAGCAAGAGCACTCTTCTATTGCACAAATGAGAGAATGAGTGAATTTTAGGTTTAGTTGGCTTTTATATGAGCTCACCCCATTCACACTTGGGCGCCCATGCTTAGCCAACTAATCCCTTGAATGTCCCAGTTAGAGTGCGCCTCTCATCGGCGATCACTCTTACCCTTTTCCTATTGGTCCGACAAGCCCGGTACCTGACTCTACTAAATACATAATACACGTCCGTCGTAGGTGATGGGGTGTCCGTGAGCCGTGAGGCTTAACAGGGGCCTTCAATATTGGAAATTTCCCTTTCATTGGCCCATCTGGCATCTTATTTTAATATCTCAATAGTGGTTAAGCCGTAGGCAGGCCCCGTAGGACTCCATTATTAAGACCATAGCTCTTGACGATGATGCCCCGTTAACTGCACAAAGGCAGGCGCACTGCAAGGCTGAAAAATCCCTATTCTACTTACTCACATGAAATTAATAATACCAACCATTTATAGCTAGCTTGAGGACCTCCCTTCTTGAGCAAGAAAAGAGAAACTTTGTGCTCTGATACCAATGTAACATTTAATGGCCTAGTAACTTGTGTGTAGCGAAAAATAGCATGAACATAGTGAGAATTTCATTAGAATAGATTCCTAATGAGAATAACAAGAGTGCTTGGTTGGATAATGCCTTGAGAAAATCAGGCCCCCCTCTTTCTTGGTCGACCCCTCTTGCTATTTGGTCATGCTGCAACCCTATTGGACCTCCCCGGGCCTAGCCAATGGAATAAGTGATAGCCTTCTGACATGTGTCCCCTTTTCCCTTTTGTGAGATCTTTAGGTAATTAATAAATGCAACTAAACTCTCACTGGACCCCTTTGCCTCCTGACCAATAGGAATCAGGCAAGACATTGGGCTGTTGAATGCTCATTGGACCCCTTGGGAGACTATCCAATAGTCTTCTAGAGAGCTTAATTCTTATTGGTTGTATTTTTTAATTAATTAAACTAGATTTATCTAGCCTAATTCTCATTGGTCCACCTCCAAGGCCATCCAATAGGTTTTGAGTACACCTTGTGGGCATCTGGGCTAGGAAGCTGACATGTGTCCCTCTTTCCCCTTGTGTGTAAAGGAACCTTGTGAGTGTGTGTGTGTGTGTATTTCTCTTTCATCCTCTACTTCTTGGGCTTGCCCCCTCCTTTGTAGGACTTGGGAAGACTTTTTGGGAAACACACAAAGCATCCAATTTCCCTAGAGTTTGACCTTTGGACACAACCTTTGAATTTTGGAACCTTAGCACTTTGGAAGTCTTAATGGGTTGAAACTTAGGGTCTTTTAAGACCATTGTTGCACCTTGCTCTTTTGCAGATGGCCCCCCCTTTGGATCCCTATTTTCTCTCCTTTGGATCTCTATTGTGGCCAGTCTGCCAACTTAACCAATATTCTAGCTTTTTCTCCCCTGGCACTTCCCCATATTTAACTAGTATGCCTTGATTGCCAAGCTTTGGAGGAGAAGGCATAAAGTTGGAGAAGGTATAAAGTTGGAGAGTGCCGGAATGAGTTATGATATGTATAGTGGATAAGTTATTGAGAAGCAATAGAAAGGAATACTATTAATTTGTGCTGAAGGGAAGGTGCAACATTTGTACATGTATACGTTTTTTGTAAAATATATAAGTTGTTGCTACATGGTTTGTTTCTTATTAGTTGATCATTTTTTGTAGAAGCATTAGACATGGGGTTGCTGGAATGGATTATCTATTTCTCTTGATGTTAGTGCAAGACATTTAGGTAATGTGGACAAATTAGTATCTTGATCAGTCATTGAGTTGCAATACATGTAGCGGTTGAATCCTAAAATTTGAAAGCTGAATGATGTTCTTGTAGAGGAAAGTAAGAACATAAGCTAAACATAATATAAGTTTAAGAAAAAAAATTGCAGAACGTAAGGTAAGCAGAATATAACTTAAAGAAAAAAATTACAGAACATAAGCTAAACAGAACATAACTTAAAAAAAGTCTCACAGATAATGGCGAAACGTAACATTAAAAAAATTATCACAGGTGTTAGAGGAAAAGATTCTCGAGGAGTAATTTAATACAGAAGGGAAAACTGAATGAGAGTTGCTATGGTAGAACAAAGAGTAAATTTCATTGCACGCTATATTTTTCTATGGAGTTTTAAATAATAGTACTTCTTGCATTTTGGAGGATGTCCCTTCAAATTATTGTATCCTTTGGTGGACGTTGCATCTTGAGTAATTATCTCTTGTGCTTCCAGTGCAATAACGGTGCTCCTATCGTGTGTACTGTGCAGTACATGAAACTCGAAGTTTTGACAAAATGGGGGAAAGGACGACACATCATGTTTCATCCGTTTTGGTGGATTTGTCATGTGTGCTCTTTCCCTAGCTTCAAAATCGGATGTCATGCCTATGTAAACACGGTGATTGATTTTGCACCTAATAGAGTAAACTATGTAGTTCTCTTTGTCTCTCGTTGTCTTTTGGGAGTTGGAGCAGCGTCGGAACGTGTTGCTTCCTCTTGTGAAGTTGTTATGTTGCTGGGAAATGGAAGGAAAGAAATCCCTTCGATCTTGCATTCATAAGTGTCTCCATATGACCCAGATCCTAGTTTTCTTCCTCGTTTTATAGCCTCAAATGGAATGCCCAAGGTGATAGAGCAAAATGAGTTGAATACAGTTTTCTGATATATGAAAACTAGACATGGATCCTCTGGTATCGCGAAGGGTCTCCTTCCACAATTTCTTACTGAAGGTATTTTGTGTGTCAATATTCCTTGTGCGAGTGGATTTTTCCTTCTCAAGCTTCCAGCAGTTATACCAATGTTGTAATTTCTCCATTTCTATGTCTTCTGGTAAGTCAGCTCGCAGGTCGATAGCACATTTTGGCATGTCTCCAACAATACTAAAGAGAAGGTGTTGCACGTCACTAATATCTACACCCTCAAACTTCAAGGCTGTTGAGCGGACCACTTCAAAGAGCAAGGCTTGCAAGCGCCGCTCATCTCGCAAGGTTGTTGTTATCTCGTCCAATGTGAGGGCATCCACTACACACACTAATTGTGTGCATAATCTCTTTTTCAATTGCACTGCTTGGTCATGAAGCATTTTACCTACGAGCACTGAAATGATATTATGATGTATTGGCGAGAGCATTCATCACTTCAGACCTCAAAAGGGGAGCTAGATTTCTTGCAACAATGACAAGTACTGTATTGACAAGAACGAGGAAATGGAAATTAATAAATTAGTGTATATAAGTAAAATTTTTAAATGACATCAAATATTTGATAAAGCAGTGCAATATGTTTGGTCAAGATCCATGCTCGTAACGTAGGAGGGGCCCTCCACGTACAAGCTAATAGGAAGTGCAATTGTTTCACATTGGATGGCATGCTAAGGGTAACAACTATTGGGAATTGTGCCCCTACAATGGGAAATAACAGTAAGTGGGCCAGTTAGGCACAACGACATGGGGGTCTAAAGTGATAGCCAATGTTGCAGTACAGGATCCGATCTTTGCAGTCGACAAGTTCAAACAATGAGATTCTATAACTAAATGCAACTTTATAGTTTAAAATGGGGTGTGTACAAACGAGTCAATCACCACAGTGTGTCTGGATGGGAGACAACGACATTTGCAATCGAGAGGACGATTGGTGTCGAAGTAATCATGCTTTTGGTGTGAGATAAATTTTACAGTTTAAGACGGGGACATACACAAATGAGAGATGACGATATTTGCAATCGAGAGGACGATTGGTGTCGAAGTAATCATACTTTTGGTGTGCAATAAATTGTACAGATTAAGATGGGGACGTACACAAATGAGAGATGATGACATTTGCAATCGATAAGGTAATTTATGTCGAAGTGATTAGGCTTTTGAAGTGTCATATAGGTCTCTATATTTACGCCACAATAGAAATAAATTCAATTTTCCAGTTTAAGATGGGGGCGTGCACAAATGAGATGATGACTACAATGTGTGAATGGGAGAGCACGACATTTATAATCGAGAGGACGATTGATGTCGAAGTGATCAGACTTTTGGAGAGTCATACAGTCCTTCACATCTACCCAACAACACAAGTAAAATTTAGTTTTTTTCTTAACACCCTAAATTGATATGTATACAGAAACAACCTCCAAACTTGGAAGAATGATAAATTGATAATACTGAACAATATACTAGCAATCAATTGATCCCTAGATTTTCAACAACAACATCATAGTACTGCATAATAGATGAGCAACCTTGATCAATAAATCACCAAATAATGATAGTGTTAAGGAAATATGGTTTCTTAATAAAAAAGACAATGCAGAAGTTTTGCGTTAATTGACAACATGGAATTAGTTGTTGCTGTAAACCGTACAATATAGCAACATGCACGTGCAAAATGCTAGTGTTTTCTGTGCAAACATCGTGCATAGAATGCTGATGTGTTGTGGGAAAAAAAAAACCATACGTAAGTATGGTGTGGAGTTGGCACAATTCTCCACATTTTTTATAATACCGTAAGGAATGTGCCTTTCCCCCGCCACTTTTATCCCCTCCAGTGTTGAAGGGGGACTTATGCTTTTCCTCTAGTGTTAGAGGGGCTATATTTTTTAGTAAAATAAAAAAATCACAATAGTTTGTTATCTTTGCTTTCTTGCATCTGATTCCTTGTTCAAGGAACAAGCATGCATGTAGTACTATCGATATGCAGCGTACGAAAATTTGAAGTAGGGATTCTATTAAACAACTTTTTTAAAGGAAAACCCAAACATTGGCTTAGACAAAGATTGTAGTGGTTAAGTTCTCTCTCTCTCTCTCTCTCTCTCTCTCTCTCTCTCTCTCTATAATTAAAAAAAAAAAGTCTTAGACTAACAATATCATTGTGAATTTTTTTGCCTTAATTATTTTTATGGCTATAATAGCATCTTGCGTACAGCTTAAGATGTACGCGTACATCTCCGCGGCTATGTCTCTCTCTCTCTCTCTCTCTCTCTCTCTCTCTCTCTCTCTCTCTCTCTCTCTCTCTCTCTCTCTCTCTCTCTCTCTCTCTCTCCCATTAAGCCCACGACCATGCTTTTTCTATAGGTCATGTTTCACCATTTCTATTTTAAATTATCTCCCTCCAATGACGTGCTACCAAGTGATCTCCTTCCAATGACGTGCTACCAAGTGACGAGAGAGAGAGAGAGAGAGAGAGAGAGAGAGAGAGAGAGAGAGAGAGAGAGAGAGAGAGAGAGAGAGATAATTTAAAATAGAAATGGTGAAACATGACTTATAGAAAAAGCACGGTTGTGGGCTTAACACTAGAATGGTAACCTAACAGGACATAAAAGTGTCCTTTCAGGGTTTTGGGAAAAAATTCCAAAACCATAGTAGATCCACTCATTTTGAAAAATCCTTTCATGAGCTTATAGTTCAATAACTACTACATATGGAAAAAATGAGAAACTTGTAATTTTTCTCATCCCTTGGTCACTACAAGCCTCCAATAATGGACCAGTGCATTTTGCCCAAAACAACAATTTCTTACGGTCGATTGCATATAAATAAGAGTGGAGATTTTTGTAGGACATGAGATAAAATGCCCCGTTAACTTCAATGGGTTGGTGACCAAAACATATGGTTTCTTTTACCTCACTAATTTTTTTTTGGGAAAAAAAAATAGCTACAAAAAAGTTGCATTTTTTCCATTTTGCGGACCTATCATCAAAGTTTCTATAGTCACGCTCAATACAGATACTATATACATGTTTTATTAGTTTCCTTTGGGCCTCTGGATTCAAAAGGAGCCATGGAGCATGTCAAAAGGATAATGGATCTCTTACAGTGGAACCTTGGGGGCAATGATAAAGTGCTAAATACAGCAAACATGAAAAAAATGGGTTTAGCATTATGACCTCTAGAAACCCATAGAAACTACTCAATATCTAGCTGAGTTTGTAGTCTATGATTAGATATGGTAACTACCTACAAAATACACACATTTGGCCTAAGAAACTAGCAATATTGAGAAAGTTATACTTGCTACTCTAAAATGTATCGTATTCTTCAGCAATAAAAAAACTCAACCATCATCATATACTATGCTATATAGCATATTAGGTCCCCCAAAACTCAAGGAAGATTAGCTTTATGTTATACATTACACTTACACAATCAAAATTGAATTTGGATATCAAGAAAGCCATCAAAAAAATCATAAAAGTGCTAATTTTGGCCAAAAAACAAGATTATGCAATTCTTGTAAATTGGTCATAACTTTCAATTTTAACACTTAGCTCTCCCTACAAGCATCAAAACATGTTGAGAACTATGAAGGCCTAACCTCTAGCCATCTAAACCTCACAAACATGAAGTTTAGAGTGGTATAGTTGCTAAAAATTGAAAAAAAAGCCAAAAACAGGACCCGTTTTTTCACACAGTTTAGGTTCAAAAATGTTGTGCAAGAGTAAGGTTAATGGTGAGATCGATACACAAAAAAAAATGCTAAGTTTTTTTCAGCTCATAAGGCAACTTTGTGGATATATAGCACCTAGAAATTCATTTTCATACTCTTCAAATAATTCAAGAAAAATGGTCACTTAACAGGACACAAAAGTGTCCAAGGACATAAAAGTGACCTGTTACCATTCTAGTGTTAATGGGGGAGAGAGAGAGAGAGAGAGAGAGAGAGAGAGAGAGAGAGAGAGATAATCACCTACACTATGGTCCCGCTATGTGCAAGGTACAACAAAAGCACTATGCTTCTTCTTAGCTTAGGTCAAGAAGACGAGACGGAATGTAACTTATCTCTCTCTCTCTCTCTCTCTCTCTCTCTCTCTAAGCCTTAGACTAACAATATCACCGTGAATTTTCTTACCTTCATTATTTTTTGTGTCTACATTAGCATTTTGCGTTCAGTGTAAGGAGTCAGCCAAGATGTACGCATACGCACGATTGGTGCTAAGGAAGGAAGAGCGAAGAGAAATGGATTTGTAAAGTGACATTCTCAGCCCCAACTTGCTTGTATGCACCGTTACACAATGCGCAATGCACGTCCGCTTGTTGTGCAAAGCTGCGACGGTCATCGGCAATCTAGGCCTTCATGAGCTCATAGGCCGGACCTTCTTGACACGCTTGTGGCCAGCTGCGAGAGGCATCGGCAGGCAAGGCCTTCATGAATTCATAGCCCTTGTCATACTTCTTAATGTAGGCGGTATCGACATGGTGGCCAGCCCGCTCCTGAATTTCATCGCAACTTGCTTGTATGCACCGTCACAGAATGCGCAATGCACGTCCGCTTGTTGTGCAAACTTGCGAGGGTCATCGACAGGCAATGCCTTCTTGAGCTCATAGGCCGGACCTTCTTGACGCGCTTGTGGCCGCCCCTCCGCCTTTTGCAGCAAGTTAGCGCTAAAAATCATCAGATCAGAAGATAGTGGCCTAGAATCGGCTTCACCACTTCATGCCTAACCCACTTGTGTAGATAGAAATCTTAAAAAACGCCTGTTCTCTCTCTCTGAATACTTTGCTGTTTAGCACAAAGAGAAGTGGCATACCAGGTTGGAGGCCGCCAGAGGGCTGCCTTGAGGGAAAAGGTGTCGCCATCAAGGAATGAAGAGGGCGCTATGCAGGGTTGTAGAGGCCGTGCGGGCTGGTCAGAGGAAAGAAGGGGTTGCAGAGCCACTACAGAAGGAAGGAGAGGAAGAGGGCCGGGCGGCCATATCACAGGGGTGCGCCACTTGAGGGCCATGCAGGAGGGGACGAGCTGGCTGCCTGGGCGCGCTTGCATCAGAGGAGGGCCATGTAGGAGGGGACGAGCTGGCTGCCCGGACGCGTTTGCATCAGAGGGTCGCCAGTTGTGGCTTGAGTAGAGAAGCGCTGCAGTGTGGAGGTAGCATGGTCGAAAGCCTCAGGGCTATTGCTGTGGAGCCTGCTGTTGTTGAGGTGCTGGGGGTGGCATTCTAGGATGAGGAGCACCATACATAGGATGACCTGTAGGAGGAGGCATACCCGGTCGTTGGGGCACACTGGGAGGCATGGGCATGCCTGGCCTTGCAGGTGCTCCCATGGGAGGTAGTAGACCCCGCACCATCTGTGGGGGTGGACCAAGGGGACGCTGAGAGAAGGAAGGCGGGGGCATACCAGCCATGGGTGGTGGAGGTAGACCTGGATGGGGTGGTTGTTGTTGGTAGCAAGCAATCGTAGCCAGCAGAATTAAAACGCAGAACGCATCTCTCTCTCTCTCTCTCTCTCTCCCCCCCCCCCCCCCCCCCCCCCCCCCCCCCCCCCCCCCGCGCGACAGTAGCATGCCTCTCTGTCTCTCTCCCCGGCAGTAGCATGGAAAACGCAGAACGCAGCGCTCTCTCTCTCTCTCTCTCTCTCTCTCTCTCTCTCGGCAGTAGCATGCCTCTCTGTCTCTCTCCGTGGCAGTAGCATGGAAAAAAAAAAACGAGTAGCATGGAAAAAAAAGAATTACATGTTCTCTTCTCTGCTCTGCGTCGTCAATTGCTCTCTCTCTCTCTCTCTCTCTCTCTCTCCGTCTCTCCGTGTGTGCTCATGCTGCTTGCTTTCCTGTGCGCGTTGCTATAAAAGGTGATGGCCACTTGCTTTTCTGCATATTTTTAGCTTTACTAGTTCTTAGCTTTACTTTAGGAGTTATTTATTAGGGGTTCTTAGCTTTAATTTAGGAGTTCAACGCATGGATGCCAAGTGGCATACCTCTCCTTCCTGTATGACATAATTCGTTCTTGCATAATCAAGGTAATGATCACTTTAACATGAGAAAATCATTTAGGAGAATTAGATATTAGCTATTATGACATAGTACAAAAAAAAGGCTCCAAAGCGTGCTCAAACCCAAGACACTAATGATCATGAAGCCGCGCGATACAAGTAATGTGAAAACTTCTGCAAAACATGCTATGTCTCCACCAATCGGACCAATCAGAACTATGGTACATGTTAGTAATGTAATTTCAAGTTATGCATCATTGCATATGTGAGACCATACAGATATATTAATCACCTTAGGACAAAAAAACAACAACCGATACCAAGGGGCTTACCCCCAAAAAACTCGACATATGTATGAAAAGTAGAAAAGAATGTTTGGTTAAGCTCTTTTCCATAGGAAAGAATGTATGTCCAATACTTTTGGTATAATATCCCTCAAGACTCTCTACTTATTAGCGCTGGCATTAGGTGGTAGTTGTCGAGGCGTGAGATGACACCCACATGACACATCTGATGTTGCGGTGGGAGTACACCCAGGATGGCTTAGCTGGATACTGCAGTTACATTTTACCATGGTGTGATGATGACACCCAGTTTGGCACCGTTGTTGTTATGGGCGGGAGTGCGCCCAGGTTGGCACATTGACTACTTGTCGAGCGGTATGTAACGCTCAAGATGACAAGGGTTTTAATGAATAATGTATATACCGATAGAACCTAATGGCGTAAGTAGAGATTCTTAAGTGAACCTAATCCAAAAGTTACTTGTTTAAAAATCAACTACTTCTTGCTTGATTATTGTCTGTAATACTGTTTGAAGGGTTGTTTTAACAAACGGGTATCATAAATAAGGTAAAGGAACATGTATGTTTAAAAAATGTGGTAGTAATTAGTAACAAAATAAGGGTGAGTGCGGTGTGGAAAGTGGGAGAATGATGCCCTGATGGTATCATTCTATGGACGGGTGGACCCAGTGAGTTGGGTAACTTTCCAACGCTAGAAGTTTTTTTTTATAGTCATAAATCTTAAAAGAGAAGAATCTTGGCGGCTCTGCTTCTGAAACATGGGAAATAAGGTGCATAGGGTGGTCACTGTACAGTTTATACTCTTAGAAATAACTGATTATAGATAGTGTTTGGATAGGGTTACGATAGACACACTCCGCCATAGCAAGATAGGACAAATCCTTCATTAACGGTTCATGTGCGTGGCTATGGAGTAGCTAAGGCAATGCCCATTGGTTTTTCTTTCTCAAGATTGTAGACCTAATAAAGGTTCTCCACTCCTTAAAAAGGGGGCAGGGATCTCACACTGGTATCAGAGCCTAGGTTAAAGCTTGGGGATATTTTTAGATTGATGTTTGGATGTTGAAGGATGCAAATGTTTGAAATAGTAGAAAAACCTAGGAATTTTTTTAAAATGTCTATATGTTATTGAGGATTGAACTTTCCTGGTACAAAAAAATGTTCATTCGGCCTACCAAGGATTCCAGGTGTTCACCATCATGTTCAAAAGTGCATGCCAATCACCAAATTATCAGTTTTGAAAATTGGTGATGAGATTTTGGATGAGGTATTTGCACCACATATCCCAAGGGTTCATAGAGGATGGGACATCGACTGGATTCCATGTGGAAGGATCTATACCATTGATGCTAACAAGATATGGTGCATGGCTAGCAACCTCAAGAAACTTCAATGGGTACGGAATTAAAAGTTATCAATGTTTATCTTTTCATTGGTTCTAAGAATCCAGATGCTACCATTACCTTAGGAGGAGAAAAGATATCTCAGACTCAATGGGTCTATAACCAAGTTACCAAAGTTAGCCATGGTGGTAGGATTCAACACATGTGTGTATCTCCTAGATTTCAAGGACCAAAGGAACTTTTTAAAAAAAAATCCTTTAGCCTATCCTCTTGTAATCACTAAACTCAAGATATAGGAATATTTCAAAGCCTTGTATTCAAAGACTACCAACCTTGGTAGAAAATAATGTGTATATGAATAAAGTTTGGATCAATATTCACTTTTGCCTATACTATTGTCTGATCAAGTCTTTACTTAAAGTAGATTAAAGTTACTATATCAAATAAAGTTTCACTTAATCTATACTACACAGAGTGCGGTGTACACATCTCTTCAAGAGAAGAAGCTACTTCGCAACCAAGATAAACTTCCCTCTTTTAAGGGGTAAGGAACTCAAGTTGAGCACGGTGTAGAAGTGTGGCTTGAAGAGATGGAGGATTATTTTTGCTGTTGCTAGTACTACTCCCAATAAACAAGCAATGTTGGCTATGTTTCATCTCACGGGAGATGCCAAGATTTGGTGGAAACAACACTACAAAGATAACCAAGTAGCTCAAAACACTCAAACTTGGGAAGACATTAAGTATGTTGTCAAAGGACGTTATCTTCCACCTGCATACGGATCCCTTAAAATGAACGAGTACTTCAGATTACGTTAGTTTCATCTTACAATGGAAGAATACTACTCTAAATTTGTAACTCTTAGGCGCTATGCTCCACCAAAATGATCATCGCAGATCAGCAAGTAGCCCGTTTTTGCTGCCAAGGGCTAAATTCTCCCTTAAATACTATTCTAGAAGCCATGAGGCCTATAAATTACATGATTATCTTTTAAGAGCTAAACCCTTAGCTAAAGAGATGCCAAACTGTCAAAGGGGACGAAATGGAAATATAAGGAATGCTACAAGTAGAGGATGACCTATAATGTGGAACCAAAGTCCAGTTCACCCAGTTCACCAAACTCATCCGATAGTTGCAGCTTTAGCAACTAGAGCTCAAAATGCAGATCTTAGATACTTTGAATGCAATGAGCCAAGACATTTCAGGATTGTATGTCCTAGGTGAGTATCTGTAATAAATATACCTAATCGAGCCAGAGGGAGAGATCAAATAATAAATCATGGAGGAAAAAATGGAGGACGAGGTCGAGGGCAAGGAATGGCTTCCAGAGTCAATGCTATCATATGAGAACCAACATTGGGAGAAGAACAAGAGGAAAGAGCAACTCTACATGCTTCAATTGATAACCCAAGAGAAAGACAACAATATGCTGTCATTCCAACACCTCCAAATCATGAAGGTGAAAAATTTGAGCATCTTATTGATTGTGGGCAGTACTCATTCTTTCTTGTCACCTGAATGTTTAAGGAGGTTAGGACTTAATCAACACCCTGCAAGAAAGATGAGAGTTGAATTAGCCAATGAAGAGGAGGTGTTATCTTAGTACACTATGGGAAAAATAGATTTCAAGTTGGAAGAATACTCTACTTCTGCTACTTTTCCAACCTTACCCATAGGAATCTACAATGGAATTCTTGGAATGGATTGGTTAGCTAGTCACAATAATGCAAATATCCATTGTGCCCAGGGAAGTGTTTCCTTTGTCGATAACCAAGGTCAGGAAGTCACTATTCAAGTCCAGAATGGACGACCAAAAGCTTATTTGGTCAAAGCTAATCGTCTTTTAAAAGGGTTACGCAAGGGACAAAAAGTCTTTGTAGTCAAACTAAACAAAGTAGAAAAATATTCTTTCAATCCTAAATCAATGTGGCTAGAAAAATTTTCAGATGTTTTCCCTGCAGAACTTTCTAAACTACCACCACCTAGGGAGGTAGACGAGTAGCCCAAGCAGTTGATTGAGCAAGGGTTTATCCAACCTAGTATGTCTCCATGAGGCGCACTTGTTCTTTTCCAAAAGATAAAGTATGGATATCTTCAACTTTGCATAGATTATAGGGGCTTAAATCAGGTTACCATCAAGAATAAATATCCAATTCCTCGTATTGATGAAATGCTAGAAAAACTACATGGAGCCAAAATGTTCACAAACATTGATCTTTGATCTGCTATCATCAAATCCGAATTTAGGAGGCTGATACTACAAAACAACTTTCAACACTCACTATGGTGATTACGAATTTATAGTCATGGCTTTCGGACTTACGAATGCTCTTGCAACTTTCAATCTTCTGATGCACAATATCTTTAGAGAAATATTGGACAATTTCATCCTAGTATTCTTTGACGATATCTTAATTTATTCCAGATCAAAGGAAGAGCATGAAGGACATGTTAGGAAAGTGTTAGAGCTTTTATGCCAAAATAAACTATATGCTAAGAAAGTCAAATGTACCTTCTTCACCCCTGAGGTATGTTACTAGGGTTTATTATTTCACCTGAAGGAGTATCTGTTGACCCTGACAAAGCCTGACAAAGTCAAGGATATTGTGGAATGTTCTTAGGTATCACTGGGTGGTACATGATCTTTATAAAGGACTATGTTCTTAAAGCTGAACCACTAACGGACTTGCTAAAGAAAGGAGCTATGATACTTTGGGAAGAACAATATGAAGCTTGGTTCAAAAAACTTAAGGAGTATCTTGCTTCAAAACACTTAAGGAGTATCTTGCTTCAGAACCTCTTCTAAAACTTCCAGACTTCACCCAAGAATTTAAAGTGATCACAAATGCTAGTAACCTTGCATTAGGAGGAGTCCTTACTCAAAAAGGAAGGCATGTAGCTTACACTTCTAGGAAGCTTAGGATTCATGAAGTGAACTATGCTACACATGATTTAGAATTGATAACAGTTATTCACGCTCTCAAGCTATGGAGACATTATCTATTGGGATGCAAATTCGAATTGGTAACAGATCACAAGAGCCTTAAGTGGATTTTTACCCAACCTAACCTTAACATGAGGAGATAGAGGAGATGGATAGAGATCATGCATGAATATGGTTTTGATATTAAATTTAAACCAGGTAGGATAATGTTGTGGCAAATGCCCTAAATCGTAGAGCTTTTTGGGAGAAAATTTCCATGGCTAACATCCCTAATTTAGACAAGGTCTCAGATGCTGCTGTTAGAGATGCATATTACCAGATTCTTGCTAGTATCCTACATGAAGAGAGGGTACCGTCAAATCAACCTAAACCTCTACATTATTCCCTGGAAGATGGGAAAATTTACTACAGGAATCAACTATGCATACCTAAGGATTCTTACCTAAGGAATGCTATCCTATATAAAGAACATGATGGCCCAACTTCAGGACATTCAGGTTATGTCAAAACCCTCAATGCAGCTCGCAGAAGTTACTATTGGCAAGGTACGAAGGGCGATGTCCTATGCTATGTTAAGCAATGTTTGTCTTGTCAAAGGATTAAGGCGGAGAGACTAAAGATGCTAGGTAAATGAAATCCTTTAGATATTTCCCAAATGAAATAGGAATGTATTAGCATGGACTTTATCACCGGGCTTCCTTCTGTTTAAGCTGGCTATGATAAAATCATGGTCATAGTCAACTTGCTTACTAAAGCGGCTCACTTAATAGTCATAGTCGACTTGCTTACTAAGGTGGCTCACTTAATCCCAGTCAAGACAACCTTTAGAACTTTAGATATTGCTCGTCTCTTTGTGAAGGATATTCTCGGAATCCATGGTTTACTCAAGAGAATTGTCAGTGATCGTGATGCCAACTTTACTTCAAAGTTTTGAATATCATTGTTTCAAGCTATTGAAACCCAATTATGTTTTAGTATTTCTTATCATCCTCAAACTGATGGCCAAACTGAAAGAGTTAATCAAGTAATTGAAGAAATCCTTAGAGACTACTGCAATAGAGAACCTCACAAGTGGATTCAATACCTACCCTTAGTAGAGTATGCATCAATTACTCTACTCATAGAAGTATTGAAATCACACCTTTTAGTGCTCTTTACGGTCAAGAATGTTTATCACCTCTTAAATTTTCTGACCCCACTATAAGGATAGAATCCTCAAAGAAAATGCTTGAAGAAATGGAAGTTCAAACCAAAGCTATTTGAAGGGATATTCAAGCGGCTCAAGATCAACAAAAGAAGTATGCATACTTGAAATGATATGACCGGATTTTCAATGAAAGTGACAAAGTTTTCTTACGAGTAAAGCCCAAAAAGAGCAATCTGTCTTTCGAAAGGTATAAGAAGCTTAGCTATCGATATTGTGGACCTTACAAAATAATCAAGGTTGTAAGTGATGAAGCTTATACACTATAAATTCCTTCCCATATCAAAGTGTATGATGTATTTCATGTAAGTCTATTAAAACCTTATGTACATAACCATGACCATGTCATTGATGATAAGAAAATCATTTTACCTGCTCAAGATGTTCTACAGCTTCAACCTGATACTATCCTAGAAACTCAAGAAAGAAAGCTTAGGAATAGATCTATCAGATAGCATCTTATCTTATGGAAGGATTTTCTTGTAGAAAATTCTTCTTGGGAAGATGAGACAACTCTTCTTAAGGATTACCCTTCATTGTTCTTGAGATAACGGCATCTCAAATTCTAAGTTAGGGAGATTGTAAGGTCTCTACTTTTGAATTTCACACAAGTTCTATTACACATTTGAATTTTTCAATCATCTCTCATTATTTAAGATATTCGAGTTCAAATTATGAACTGTAGGTTGAGAAAACCTAGAATATAAAATTTACGCTACAAAATTCTAACATGTTTAGCTATACAAAACACTAACTAACTTATTGAAAGACTTATTTAGTGATTGTAAAATTTTCTCTTACTACTGTAAAGTTCAACTTAAGAATGTAAAGTAATTTATCATTAAAGAAATAAATAAAATAATTAGAAAATCAAAAGATACACATGGATGACACATGAAGGCACATGGACTCACATATGAGGGGACAAAGTGGGACACATAGTCACATGGAAAATGACGGGGAATGTGTGGCCTTATCTCTTGATGAGGACAAATTGGTCAAGCTGATGGGCACCATAATGGGAACAAAAATGTGGGTATGAATTTTAGAGGATTTTGTTTTAATAACATATATATATATATAATATTTTAGAAAAAAAGTTGGACATTTTTCTTTTTTGCTATAAATAGAGCAACCATACTCACACTTTGAGTATAGAGATTGCTTCTATAACGCTCACAAAGTGCTGCCACTTCTCTTAGAGAGAAGGTATCCACAAACCAGTAAGAGAGAAAAAAATCTAGTGGATTAGTAAGGTACGTTTTAATTAAGCATTCAATTAGCTTTAGAAAAGATGTGTGTATGTTCTCACGTACTCTAATTTCTCTAATGGATTAGTATGATTCAATTAGCTTTAGGATGGATGTGTGTGTGTTATCTCCTACTCTAATCTCTCTAGTGGATTAGTAAAGTTTAATTAGCTTTAGGAAAGGATGTGTGCGTGTTCTCTTTTACTCTAATTTTTTTAATGGATTAGTAAGATTCAATTAGATTTAGAAAAGATGTGTATATATTGTCTCTTACTCTAATCTCTCTAATGAATTATAAAGATTCAATTAGCTTTAGGAAGAATGTGTGTGTGTTATCTCTTACTTTAATCTTTCTAGTGGATTAGTAAAATTTAAGCTAGCTTTAGAAAAGGATGTGTGTGTGTTCTCTTTTACTCTAATTTATCTAATGGATTAGTAAGATTCAATTAGCTTTAGAAAAGATGTGTGTGTGTCCTCGCGTACTCTAATCTCTCTAATGGATTAGTAAGATTCAATTAGTCTTAGAAAAGATGTGCGTGTGTTCTCTCTCTCTCTAATCTTGTTAATGTTCTAGTAAGATTCAATTAGCTTTAGAAAGGATGTGTGTGTTCTCTCTTGCTCTAATCTCTCTAATTATACCTGCTCTCTCTAGTTAGTACATCTTAGCTATTAACTTATGCATAGTTAATTGAAAGTTAATACATTAGAGAACTCATCACACTCTTATTATGCATAATGAAATTTTCATTCACCAATTTTATTGTCAATTAGATTAATACTTAAATTAATTAGTATTTTGAATAATACTAAAAATTGATTCAGTTGAAGTATAAAAATTGAAGTTAGAATTGGATTAGAAATGTCATGCATTTCTAAACTTTCAATTTTATAGTTTTGACACTTAATTCTTGATTAATTAAGATTAAGAAAAAATTTGATACAATAACACTAAGTGAAAATCTGAATTGGCGAGGGTTCAAATTATAGACTCTCTATGAAATTTTTTAGTAAAGTAATATTCAAGAAAAATAACAAGGTTACTTATATGTAAGAATTACCTTAGTTTTCAAGGAAATTACTAGAGAAATTGACCAGTTTAAAGTTCTAAGTGTATAACCTAAGTGTAGTACAAAAAAATGGCTCCAAAACATGATCGAATCCAAGGCGCTAATGATCATGAAGCCTGGACAAGTATGTGGGAACTCCTGTGGAACATGCTATGTCTCCTCCAATCAGACCAATTGGAACTATGGTATAGGTTAGTAATGTAATTTTAAGTTATAAATCATTGCATATGCGAGACCATAGAGATATATTATCACCTTAGGAAACGGACCAAAACCAAGGGGCTTAACCCCAAGAAACTCGACATATGTATGACAAGTAGGAAAGAATGTTTGGTTAAGCTGTTTTCCATATGAAAGAATGTATGTCCAATACTTTTGGAATGGTTTCCCTCAAGACTCTCTCCTTATTAGCACTGGCATTAAGTGACAGTTGTCGAGGCATGAGATGACACCTAGGGTGGCAGAACTGATACTGCGATGGGAGTACACCCAGGATGGCTCAGCTGGATACTGCAGTTACGTTTTGCCATGGCGTTAGGATAACTCCTGGTTTGAAACTGTTGTTGCTGTGGTGGGAGTACACCCAGGTTGGCACAATGACTACTTGTTGGCACAGCGACTACCAATTGGACCTAATGATGAAAGTAGAGATTCTTAAGTGAACCTAATCCAAAAGTTGCTGCTTTAAAAATGGATTACTTCTTACTTGATTAATGTTTGTAATACTATTTGAAGGGCTGTTTTAATGAACAAGTATCATAAATAAGGTAAAGGAACATGTATGTTTAAACAATGTGGTAGTAATAATTAGGTAACAAAAGAAGGGTGAGTGCAGTGTGGAAATTGGGAAAATGATACCCTATATATATATATATATATATATATATGCTATGGACGGGTCGACCCGATCAGTCGAGTAACTTTCCAATGCTAGAATTTTTTTTTGTGTAGTCATAAATCTTAAAAGAGACAAACCTTGGCAGCTGTGCTTGTGGGACGGGTGTCTAACCTCACTCCTATCTTATTGTAGACATAGCGAAAATCACGAATGTAATTGTCAATCCATGGGATGAAGCTGACTCGACTAGTGCATAGAGGCTACAAGAGGTTGTCAATCTCTTGGAAAGCAACAAACAACTCGCATCTAACTCAAGCTACACTCAAATGACAGAAATCACCAAAAGCTAGTCGCTCATCGGTAAACAAATCACATCCGTTTTAGGGCAAGTGAAAAAATCACGATTATTAACAGCAGTGAGTTTTTGACCTAGTCGTTTTCGATCCAAAATGCATCTAAATGCTTAGCAATGATGCCCCAATATCCCGCCTATACTTATTTTATGATTTTGAAGCTTAAATTCCTACTTACGATAAAATTAGGCCGTGGTTCAACGACGCCAAAACCTACGGATTACCATGAAATGCTTACGTCAATGCGTAGAGCTCTTATCTGCGATTGCAATGCGATAGAGGGCACTACAATGTGACAATCGAAAAGGGAGTAGGAAGCACGAGAAGGAGAGAAGTGAGCACCGTTAGCTCACGCTGTATTTTTATTATCCAAAACGTATAAATAGTTACAAAAATTGGCTTTTATACCTTAGCCAAGGTTTTTGTGGTCAAAATTAATAATTTGGGAGCTCTAACTAAAGATAGGTTAATGCAATCTGGAAGCTTGTAGCCTCAGCTCATCAATTATACTATTTATCTGGAAAGTAGGAGTTACAACATTCCCAATTCATCAAAATAATAAGTGTTTTTATAATAAAAGCTTCAAAAAATATTATCCAAGCTAGCTTGCTGCTAACATTCCCCCCCTCCTCGACTGTGTCATCCCTTGACACAACTTCATGGACTGAAATAGTCTTCGGGTTGACGGGTGGTGAGGCGGTCTTTAAGTGTATGTAGTGCTTTCTCATGTTTGAGTCGTCTTTCTTTATCAGGAACCTGCAAGAACTGCATGGTGACTCTATTTTTAAGTTCAATGGTTGAATAGCCAACAAATTTGGATGTAAGGTTACTTATCACTGGCTCAAATCTCTTCGTTCGCCTGTATAGAACGCTTTCTTAAACGCCAACATATTGCTAGAGGGTAAAATCATGCATTGGGCGTAGAAGCCGTATATGTCTTATTCTGAAGGTTGTCCACTTAAGTCATAACAGAGACCTTTATTGCCTTCAAGAAAAGATATCCATGGTGCTTCGGCTTGCTCAGGCTTGTGAAAAGCTTGAATGCAGGTGAGAAACATTTTGCAAATCTTATACAACATTGCACATGAGAGGTCAGGGAGGCTCTTGGCAAAAGTCATGGTGCTCATTAGGGTTTTCACCATGTATTATTTTGTTGTTGTTGGTCCCTACTCTAGAGCTGGTAGCCGTGGGTAATTCAGCCATGTAGGCCTATTCTTTTTCAGTGCTTTGTATGCCTGCCATGTCCTTATCCTTGATACAGGATAGAATGTTGGGTCTTTCTAGAGGACTGTTGGTGCTCTTGTGAACACAATTAAAAATCTCAAATTCTTGTTCAACTAGCTCTTTCTCCACTTGGGGATACCCTCTGAGACTTCTACCTGCATATCTTTGTATAGTCTTTCCTTTACCTGTAGTAGCTCCACTTTGATCAATGGGTATGGCAGTGATTGCTGATGCCACTGAGCATTGATTTGGTTGGGAATGAGTTGAGTTATATTTACCGAGTGGAGAATTCTCAACTCCCAATCCATTGCTACTTTCCATTCAACATCTGTTTCTTGGGCAATCTGCTCTTTTAGTGCATCTTCCTCATCTTTAGAAAGATGGACCATGGGCACTTGCTCAGCTTTAGTGAGTGGTACGTGAAAGTCTGATTCTCTTGCCAGTCCTTCTAACAGCTGTATTTCCATCTCAATAAATGAGAGTAAGGGTATGTCAATTGTTGGTTGTTCAGATGTTCCTACTTCTTCTTGATTTTTTGGTTGTCCCTCTCTCAGCAACTAATTGACTCTTTTTACTTTTGCTATCTCTTTGAGCAATTTCTCTTCTCCTTGGACCCGCGTAAAGGCAAGGTCTCATCTTTGCGATTGTTCTAGATTTAGCTCTAGCTTGAGATCCTTATTTCTCTTTTTCATAGTCTTATAGACTTTATCTGTACCTTCGATTGAAGCGATAGTTGGATTTTCTCTTATCTGTCTTAAAAAGGCTGCCTGATCAATGATCCTTTGCTTGGAGTACTGCAAAGAAGCATTTGCTACATTGAGCTGCACTTAGATCTTTTTTATTGATAAAGTAATGGTTATAAATTCATTGGTTACTTCTGTCAGTTGTTGATCTTTGCTTTTATAGGCATCGGATAACTTAGTTAGAAGCTCTCCGAGCTCTTCCATTTCATTCTGTTGCTTCTCTTTGGCAAGCTAGTGTTGTTCTGTTTCATCCTTCATCTCTTTGATCTATCTTTGGAGGTATGAAATGATGTTCATTCTGTCATCTACCTCTCCTTGTAGAGCATCAATGACGAGTTCAAGTTCCCTAGCTTTAGCACTGTGGATAAGTGCTGATGTTTGTATCTTATTTGTCATCAACTACATTTTCTTGGCATATTCATTGACATGCATGATGAATTTATCATTTGTTTGCCATTCTTCAGGATCTACCTGAGGCTATCTAGAGGTTTAAGTTGTTTTGGTTTGTGGTTCTTTGGGTTGTGTTGTGGTTGCTGCTTGTGGTTGTGGTGGGGATTTTACTTCTCCTCCTTGAGGCGTTGCGGTTGCCTCAGCCGATTCTGCTGCTTGAGGCTTCATGGATGCCTCAACTATTTTTGGTTGGGTTGTTGTAGAAGGTGCTGCTTTAGTTTGTTCTATTTCTCTTGGCTATTCAAATATGGCCTCTTCCTGTTGTTCAGGCTCTTTTTCCTTGGCTTCCTTACCCTCATTGGGTTTAGCTGTTGGTGAAGATTTTGGGCTTGGCATTGGTTGGTCTTCTTGCTCAGTAGCGGGTGAAGTGGGTTTTGAAGACACATCCCTCTAGTCATGATGTAACTCAGCTTGTTCAATAGCCTCTACTTGTCTTTGTTGCTCAACTCTTTCTTCCTTTGGTTTCCTTTCAGCTTCTTCGGATTCCTTCAGATTCAAGGCTTCTACTTCCGCATACATGCGCTCAAGAAAATCCTTAGGATCCTCTGCTCCTTTCCTTGCAGGGTTCTTGGTCCTGGGTCCTCTCATATCTCTTGGAACCCATCTTTCAGGGTCCTCACCTGCAGCTTGGTGGCTCCTTTCATAAGTCTCCTTTTCTCTTTCAAATCTTGCCTTCTTTTGTTGAGGTTCTGTAAGGTCTCTGACCCCAACCAAAAAGAGCACCCTTGTACCATGAAATGATCATAATGGAAAAAAAGTTACTAATTTTAGCAGTTTTCCGAATTCTGTGAGTGCCATGATGTTTAAAATGTCATAAAGCTTCGAAATGTGAATTAAAATAATTTTTGTGAAAATTTTCCAAATATAGTAAGTTTTTGGTCACCCGACCCGTCCAGTCTCGACCGTCTCGAAAATCTGCACCCGTACCCCGAATTTGAAAAAAATGCATTTTCGGACCCGAGGAGGGGCTGCTAAATATGGCAGGTACTCAGACCCGTACTTCTTAGTTAGAGCTTAGTATAGCAATTTACGGCATCAAAATCCGACTCGTATGGTCCGTTTTAGCCTAAAACCAATTTTTCATAAAATTGTCCGGGAAGCACCGAGGGCCCGGGGCTGTGTGGGAACAGGTTCCAGGCCACTCCAGACCAGCTTTAGCAGCTAGGGGGCGCCCTCTTGCTTTGTGGGAGTCTTGGGAAAGCTGCCAAGCCTGCAACTCAGTCTCAGAACCAGTTAACCAAGCCAACCTGACACTTGGTGGGCAGAGAACTGGACTTGCCATGCTTAGCTGGAGAAGCTCCCAGATGCATTTAGCAACCCAGATCGATTTTCAGCCTGTAGGAGCCTATTTAAAGACCTGCATACACACACACACACACACACTTATGATCACACACACTCACACAGTGCATACACACACACCCACATACATTGGGGAGGTGCTGCCGAATCACACACCTATTGAAGAAGAAGCTAGGAGGGAGGTGCTGCCAAATTTTCATCTCAAGAGGCTCGATTAGATCAGAAAATCGAGAAGATTACCAGCTCTTAATCACGGTAACGACAGTTTAATTAATGCCATCTGAAAATCCCTTTTCCCACCATCAAAATGGAATTTAAAATGGTGGAATGGTTAAAATCCTTTGTGATAGCTGTACAGATTAAGTAGGCTGGTTCAACCCAAAAAGTTAAATTTCTTCTTGAGTATGGAAAAGCTTAGGTTCATTTGAGAAGAGTGCTATAGTAATGAGTTTTATACCATTGGATAGGCACCGCCTGCTGCTCTCTACTCGGCAGCGCAAGAGAAGAAGCTCCTCCTTAAACAAGCTCAGCCTCCAACCTTTAAAGGCGAAGGGGAAAATGTGGAAAGAGATGCAGAAGTATGGATGGAGGCTATGGATGACTATTTCGAAGCTGCAAGAACTCAACCCGAGAACCAAACCATGCTTGCAATGTTCCGCTTGTCTGGTGATGCCAAGATCTGGTGGAAACAACATTGCAGGGACTTGGATATCAAGGGATCTTCCCAGTCATGGGAAGACATCAAGGCTGCTGTGATGGAGCGTTACTTACCACCCGCCTATAAAACCTTGAAGATGAACGAGTTCTTTTCCCTTCGGCAGCTGACTTCATCTGTCGAAGAATATTATTCAAAGTTTGTCACTCTTCGGAGATATGCTCCTAAGCTGACATTGGAACAACAGGTAGCACGGTTCTGCCAAGGACTCATCGACCCCCTGAACAACCGACTAGAAGCTCTTAGGCCAGTAACTTTGCAAGATGCCTTGCTAAGGGCCAAACCGTTAGCTAAAGAGATTCAGAGAACTACCCAAGATAGTGAATACTATTTGTCAAAGAGGGCCAGGACAGACAACTGGAGTAACAGACCAATCAACCCTGCATACAACCATCGTCCGGTAGTAGCTACCACGACAGCTACCGAGTTTCCCAATATAAGATGCTTTGAGTGCCAGGAGTATGGACATTACAAAAGTCGATGTCCAAAAAGGATTTCCCAAACATCCGGTGCTAATAATGTACCTCTGAACGCCAACGGGCGAGGTCAACCAAACGGAAGAGGAGGCCGAGGAAGAGGAAACATAGGACAAGGAAGTAGGGCTTTTGCTAATGCGGCAGTGAGACAACCAACTATGGGTGATGAAGCTGATGAGAGAGCAGCAATGTATGATGCAATTGCTAATCCTAGTGAGCAATAAATCAAGCACCAGAATCTCATCAAAGTTCAACAGAATAAGACGCATAAAGCTAAAGACTACTCTATTATCAAAGGATATCTTTACTTTAGACAAAGGATATATGTACCTAAGTAGTTAGCATAGAGTTTTTCCAGATGTATTCTTGAGATGAAGAAATCTCAAATTTTTCACGTTGGGGAGGTTGTAAGGTCTCTGACCCCAACCAAAAAGAGCACCCTTGTACCATGAAATGATCATAATGAAAAAAAAGTTACTAATTTTAGCAGTTTTCCGAATTCTGTGAGTGCCATGATGTTTAAAATGTCATAAAGCTTCGAAATGTGAATTAAAATAATTTTTGTGAAAATTTTCCAAATATAGTAAGTTTTTGGTCACCCGACCCGTCCAGTCTCGACCGTCTCGAAAATATGCACCCGTACCCCGAATTTGAAAAAAATGCATTTTCGGACCCGAGGAGGGGCTGCTAAATATGGCAGGTACTCAGACCCGTACTTCTTAGTTAGAGCTTAGTATAGCAATTTACGGCATCAAAATCCGACTCGTATGGTCCGTTTTAGCCTAAAA
The DNA here is from genome assembly GCF_014529385.1 of Adiantum capillus-veneris. NCBI lineage: Eukaryota > Viridiplantae > Streptophyta > Polypodiopsida > Polypodiales > Pteridaceae > Adiantum > Adiantum capillus-veneris. The sequence continues at coordinate 1,857,555 of NC_140946.1, forward strand.
CCAATTTTTCATAAAATTGTCCGGGAAGCACCGAGGGCCCGGGGCTGTGTGGGAACAGGTTCCAGGCCACTCCAGACCAGCTTTAGCAGCTAGGGGGCGCCCTCTTGCTTTGTGGGAGTCTTGGGAAAGCTGCCAAGCCTGCAACTCAGTCTCAGAACCAGTTAACTAAGCCAACCTGACACTTGGTGGGCAGAGAACTGGACTTGCCATACTTAACTGGAGAAGCTCCCAGATGCATTTAGCAACCCAGATCGATTTTCAGCCTGTAGGAGCCTATTTAAAGACCTGCATACACACACACACACACACACTTATGATCACACACACTCACATAGTGCATACACACACACCCACATACATTGGGGAGGTGCTGCCGAATCACACACCTATTGAAGAAGAAGCTAGGAGGGAGGTGCTGCCGAATTTTCATCTCAAAGGCTCGATTAGATCAGAAAATCGAGAAGATTACCAGCTCTTAATCACGGTAACGACAATTTAATTAATGCCATCTGAAAATCCCTTTTCCCACCATCAAAATTTCTCGTACATTATGTCTATTCCTAGCCGAAAATCTCTATGACTACTCTCTAAATTCTCCTTATTCGTAATCTATTATGTAATCATCATTCCATAGCTGAATTATCAGCCATTCTTCACTCTCGATTAATGATTAGAGCATAATTATCAGAATCTTCTCTCTCTAGATAGCATAGTAATTAATCGGTAAGCTAGTATTTGTGCAGATTGAAGAGAATCACTATTGTAATCACTCATTAACATTGTAGCTTAATTGAATTCATTTCTCTTATGCATTAAGATGTAATTAAGGAGAAATTAATCCGTCAATAAGTCTCTAAGAATTGGTTTTTCCTCACACATATGCATAGGGTAAATCTGCATCATCTAATTGCTAGGAAATAGTCTAATCATACTTAATCCAATTCTCTGGTAATTCCAATAGTGAAATCCTAATTATTCTTGATCATGTAAGCCGAATAATTATCTTAGAGCCGGTTCCCATAGGATTATGTGCCATCCTTAATGATTGCTTTATGAAAGAAATCTAGACTCTCATATAGGAGGGATTAATTGATGTCACTAATCTACCCATTGGACTGTTATGATGCTGTGAACCTTAGCTCTTTCCCCAAGCTAATCATTTAAAGTAGTGAGAAATGGCCCCGGTTAAGAGGACTCGCTTCGGTGGTGCCCACGATCGCGAGGCAGGAACGAGCAATGTCAACGGGAAGGGGAAGGCTCCCATGGAGGAACAAATACCGGCCATCTCACGGGCCATGGACAAAGAAATGGAAGAGGTAGGTCGCAATTTTATTCAAGTTGTTTAATTTAACATTGCACACGTTTAGCTAGGAAAGAACATATCCCCAAACATGTTGGAGAAATCCGACGGAAACCTCGGTAATTGAATTCATTTGTATATTAAAGTCTAAAGTAGGAAAGAAATGATTGACGGATATACTGTTGCAATAGGAAAGAATGTCTGCTAGGGAAAATTTAGCTCGGCATGTTCATTCTATTTCCAATGTTGAATTAGTCATGAACCCCCTCCTGATCACAGGGGGCAGAGTTCCTGGTTAAGGGCTCTTGAATCCACGATTGCTGGTTAAGCGGTGGATACCCACGACTGTTGGTTAAGCGGTGGGAACCCACGTCTGCTGGTTAAGCGGTGGGAATGTCCATGTCGTGCTTTCTATGCGGTGGACATACCTAGTTGTATGGGCAGCTAGGCGACAACGGGAGGAGTAAACTCTCGCTGGAGGGGGCATGTTGTACCTCCAGAACATTGGAACTTTTATGAATAAGTTTGAGTAGAATTTTTACTAGAATTCTGTCTTGGTGTTGTTTGCAATACTGGTTGAAGGGTTGTTTTAACGAACCATGTGATTCGGAATTAAACAAGGAATATTTATGTTGAACAACCTTTGTGGTAGTAATTAGGTCACACGATGAAGTGTGAGTGTGGGGGTGGAAAGTGGGGGCTTGGCTTGGGTTGCCAATGCCTACGAGATGGGTGGTCCCGATTGGTCGGGAACTCTCTGTCCCCATAGTGCTTACTCGATATTAGTAATGCTCATTGCCCCTAGAGCGGGGAATTCTTGAGAGTACGTGCCTCTGAAACATGGGAAAAAAGGCACTTGGGGTTTCTCTCCTCTTGGAAGGTGGGTCTTAGGATCGCTAGATAGTTAAGCACGCTTCCCCTGCGAGGTGGAGCTAGATCTCGTTGCTAGTAGGCTCAAACTCGACTCACTTTGTGATGAGAGATCGTCCGCTAGTTGAACCCTGAACCATTTTGTTTGCTTCCGCTATAGATCTAGTGGCCACTAGGTTTACCATCAGATCCGTTGTTTGATACGACGGGGTGGGGACCTCACAAGTTCTTCTTGGTGTGTGGCTACTCCTTTCTTTTTCATTTCTTCAATTCTTGCCCGTCTTTCTTCGTTGTTCGAGCTTTCAATGCTATGAGCTTCATGGGAGCTTTCTACTGCAGAATCTTTATCTGACTTATACACTCTCTTTGTCGAACGTGTGGTTCTTGGAGAAGGTTGAGTAGCCACAATCCAGGTGTTTTAATCTGGGGCTGGCGGCAAATTGTCGGCCATTCCAATAGCATGATATGCTATTCTTGTTAGCACTTCAGAAGCACCCAGATATGTGATTTTTCCTTCTTTCTTTGTGCCTTTCAATATTGTAAGCACATACTATGCATGATCAATTGCCGGCCTGGTTGTCGACTTCAACACTTGAGCGAAGGTGGCTGCAACCGCATGGTTTGGGGTGGTGTACCGTGGCTGTCTCTTTGATAAGAAGTGAAAGTGTTGATGGTATAGGAGAGCTGGTTCTTCTACTTGCCTTTGGATGAGATCGGAAAAGGTGGCAGCAGCAGTCTCTTTGGTAAAAGTGTCTGTTGTCTTTCTATCTCTAGCCCGCATCATCATACCTTTAGTTGGAAACTCCAGTGCCTCAACCACTATCTCCTTAGTGATTACTACTTCTACCTTCTACCCTTTTTGGTCGGTGATTTGGGCTGACCCATCTTCTTTGATTGTGGACAGTAATTCATATGCCTTCTGGAAATCCATGCCGCATGGTTCTTGGTCCTAGAAGTCTCTTAGGCCTAGCCTTCTGTTGGCTTCTTTGGTGTCTGGCTTTGCAGCTACATCATATATCTCCTTTGGTAGCATTTTCATTTCCACTTGGTGTCCTTCTTTGCCCTTGAACCTGCCAGTGAAAACCATGGTGTTGTTTTCTTCAAGCTGTTATTTTGACAAGTAAGTTGCCTTTGCCATCTTCACTGAACCTATATTCAATACATCTAAAACAAGTCCTAAAATGAATTTGGTAAAGTTGTCGTGTCAAAATCGCTTCGTGCTCTTCTCGACTCTAAAAACATAGATTTTTGTGATTAGATGGCGTGTGGAGTTGGTTAGTCACTTTTGAAGCTATGGACTTGTCTGCTACATAGCCCTGATGCTACCCATCCAATTTTGGAACATTTGGAGTCAGTTTGACATCATATGTCAAATTTGATGCTTTGTAGCCTTTGAGCTATTTTCTAATGTTTAAGAGCTTTCCTTGACTGCTTTCATGAAACCATCCAGGTACATTGTGTATAGACCCAGTCTATAAGTTGTCCGTGGAGTCAGAATCCAATTCTGGCATCTGACAAAAACCTAGATTATTTACTTGGGACCCCCCTCGACCCCTTCCAAATGGTCATCTGGTGATATAGAAGTGTTTTATTATATAGGGACATGCTACATTTCAAGTCTCCTCCAATTTGATTGAGCTAACAGGCCGCTATGGTCAATTTTGGGTCGTAGAACTTCATGCACTACTGAGTTTCCTCAGGAACAAAATAATAGAGATAGGAAGCAAAAGATAGAGAAAGAGATCTTTGTATTGATGAATTTTTGTAGAGTTTTGATACAACAAAGGAGCAATAAAATATATGGGTGCACTCCGTTGTACGGAGCTCGAACCTCCCGACCACCCCCGAGCTTCAGTCCGCTTGCATGCAGCGTCTCACTCGCACTCGCACTCACACTTGCACTCGCAGAAGAGGAGATCTGTGAATGATCCCCAAACGCACCATCCGTCGTGCTTTTATCCTTCTTTTCCTCGAAAAGCCTGCGACTTCTCAAAATAGTAGCTTTTTAGGCGTTCAGTCAACTCGATTTTCGCACCAAGTATACCTGCGAGAATAAGATAAGAACGTGATCGCTAAGCAATCCGTGAAGGTTAGATTTTTATCATGACACTTTGCACAGATCCTGTTTCACACATTGATTTCTGCATCGCCTACAAAATAGCCAAAAGAACATACTCGTGCAACCAATTCAACATAATAATCAAAGTAAAAAAACATAATTAGGTATCTTCATAATCTCAATTGCAATAGTCTACCATGAAGAAACAAATCCACTTCTTGGTTGATAGCAGGGAGATCTGTATGATGTTGTATGTCTGCCTGTCCTTGTATATACTACACTACTGCTGCCTTCAGTTTGTTTTCATCATAACTTTTACAAACAAACTCAGAACAGAGCAATCTAGGTACTCAAAACGACGGGAATTGGTCTGGTCTACAAGGCAACATAGACAGAATTGCGAAAAATGTGGCTAAAAACACAACTTTTAGTTCGCGACTCCTAAAACCTCTATTTTTGGGTCTCCACTACTTTTTCAACTTATTTTAAGCAGTCTCAAAATCAGTCTCACAGCTTGAAGTCCACACAAAACCCTTGTCTTTCTTGGTCAATTCGGTCAAAGGACTTACTATTTTAAGCCGTAGGCAAGCCCCGTAGGACTCCACTATTAAGACCATAGCTCTCGACGGTGATGCCCCGTTAACTACACGAAGGCAGGCGCACTGCAAGGCTGAAAAATCCCTATTCTACTTACTCACAAGCAATTAATAATACCAACCATTTGTAGCTAGCTTGAGGACCTCCCTTCTTGAGCAAGAAAAGAGAAACCTTGGGCTTTGATACCAATGTAACATTTAATGGCCTAATAACTTATGTGTAGCGGAAATTAGCATGAACATAGTGGGCATTTCATTAGAATAGATTCCTAATGAGAATTACAAGAGTGCTTGGGTGGAGAGAGCAACAAAAAGCATAACACCTAGTTAGATAGCATCAACAATACTTTCAAAAGAGAGAGAATTAAGCTATTGACAACAGTTGAGGACCGGATTTGCATGGAGCCGGTCCCCCCTCCAAAAAGCTTTGTATTATGGTTTCTCCCATCAAGAGAGACATTGTACAATACAATTCTTTGTGTTCCTTCAAGACTAGCTAGTGCAATGAAGATGGAAGCTTCATGTACTAAGCAAAACACTTAATCAAACACAACTTGAATTATCCCCGTTCTCAGACCCAAGACCTCACACACCTTCGAAGATGGTGAGAGCTAGCAGGGTATGAGAGTAGATTGAGAGGAAGAAGGAGTATCTTACGAGAAAGATGTAGATCTCCTCACATAATCACTCATATTAGCATAGCTTAGCTTAGTAATTAGCTTGGTAGAGAAGATGAGCATGCATTGAAGCTTGGCTCTTGGTTGGATTTGTATCCACATGCCAAGAGAGTGTTGATGTAGGCTTCTATCTCACAAGCTTGGAGTAGGTGATGAGCTCTCCATTAAAGCTTGGGAGGAGATAGAGTATTCTTTCTTCACACATGGTCAAGTGTGAGTGTGTGTGTGTCAATGCCAAGAAAAAATCAGCCCCCTCTCTCTCTTGGGTGAGCCCTTCCTGCTAAATTGGTCTGGCTTTTGCCTCATTGGACCTCCCCAAGTCAAGCCAATGGGTGTTAAGCAGCATAAGTGATAGCCTTCTGACATGTGTCCCCCTTTTCCCTTTTGTGAGAGCTTTAGGTAATTAAATAATTAAACTAAACTCTTATTGGACCCCTTTGCCTCCTGGCCAATAGGAATCAAGCAAGCCATTGGGCTCCTGAATGCTCATTGGAACCCTTGGGAGACTGCCCAATAGTCTTCTAGGAGACTTAATTCTCATTGGTTTCTTTTTTTAAATGTTTTTAAATTAATTAAACTAGATTTACTCTAGCTTAATTCTCATTGGTCCACTTCAAGGGTCTTCCAATAGGAATTGGGCACACCTTGTGGGCATCTGGCCTAGGGAGCTGACATGTGTCCCTAATTCCCTTTGTGTAAAGGGAGCCTGTGTGTGTGTGTGTGGCTTTCTCTCTCATCCCCTACTAAATGGGCTCTCCCCCTCCTTTGTATGCTTTGAAGAAGACTTTTGTACACACACTAAGTATCCAATTTTCCCTAGGGTTGACCTTTGGACACAACCTTTGAATTTTGGAACCTTAGCATTTTGAAGTCTTAATGGGCTGAACCTTAGGGTCTTTTTAGCCCATTGTTGCACATGGATCTTTTGCAGATGGACCCCCCTTTTGATCCCTATTTTCCCTTCTTTGGATCCCTACTGTGGCCGGTCTGCTAGCTTAACCAATATTCTAGCTTTTTCTCCCCTGGTACCTCCCCACATTAAATGATCAGTTTAATATGAGAAAATCATTTTGGAGAATTAGATATTGATTATTATGACATTACCTCTCTCTTGAAATCATAGTCGTCCTCGACTATGGTGTAGAGAAGATAAAGCATATTCATGAGTCCTTTTCTTAGCGGGTAGAGGATCCCTATGTTACCCTACGACATCATTCCATAATGGATGACTAGTACATTTGGCGCTTGAGAGCCTGAGGCTGCCGCAAGCATGTCTGCACATCAGACCTATCAGTCTTCCATAGTAGAGTGACAAGCTCTACTTGGTGTTTGGGAGACGTCGTCTCCACAAACTTGATCTAAGCATGCATACTACTTTATTTTTGTGCACAAATAAAGAAAAAGAGAGTCTGATAAGACAAAAACTTTGTTCATTTTGTACATTTTGTACATTTGCTTACTCTTGGGAAGCATTGTAAGCATTGACAAGGTTTAGGTTATCCTTTAATTGTATGCCTTGCATCCATCTAGCATCTTCAAAAGGATAATTCTTAAACTTAATAAGATATCATCGGATAGTCTTACCACCTCTTAATACCTTGTGTTCATGTCGGAGAATGGACTTGGGCTGCAGCACCTCCTCTTGGTCCTCGATCTCCGGTGGGTCTTCAATAGTTGGCTCTTGAGGTGGCTCTCCTTTGTAAGGCTTTAATAGGCTCACATGAAAAGCATTGTGTATGAGCCAATGATTGGGCAACTTGAGTTGATAGACCATCTCATTGATTGGCCTAAGAATCTGAAAGGGACCATAGTACCTTTTTGCTAGTTTAGCATAGTACTTTTGGTGACCCGTAGGATTCTTGCCCGTTGTGTGCCTTAATTGAGCCTTGGGAAACTTTAGCAAGACCCAATCATTTTCTTTAAAGGCTTGGGCTCTTTTGTGCTTGTCAGAAGCTGCCTTTTGCCTTTGCTGTGAGATAGAGATAGCATCCTTAATCTTTTGGAAAGATTCTTGTAGGTCTCGGCTATACTCATCTGCAGCGAAGATCTTCCCATGTACTTTAAGTAGCAAGGGACTTTTTGATCTTCCCTCAATTACCTCGAGAGGTGCTTTTCCCGTGGAAGTATGTACAGTCTTATTGTAAGCATACTCCACTAAGGGTAAGTACTTCTCCCATTGGGATCTTTGATTTACTTCCGTTACATAGGCTTTTAGTAGATCGAGAATTGTTAGGTTAGCTATTTCACTTTGGCCATCCGTTTGTGGATGATAGGCAGAAGAGAAATTTAGCCTTGTCCCTAAATTCTCAAAGAGACCCTTCCAAAAATTACTGGTCATTCTAGGATCTCTATCCGACACTATGGAAATTGGCAAGCCATGGTATTTGAAAATTTGTGAAATGAAGAGGGTTTCCATTTGATGGGCTTTGATAGTCTTTTTGACAGGTGTAAAATGAGCTTGTTTACTGAACCTGTCTAATATCGTCCATATTCCCGTATTCCCATGGATAGACTTAGGCAATCCAAAGATAAAATCCATGGATATGCTCTCCCATGGTGAATTAGGGATTGGCAAGGGTTGAAGCAATCCAGGTTGCTTCCCTCTATCAAATTTTGTCTTTTGACATACCACACATTTGGAAACATACTCTTGTATGTTCACTTTCATGGTAGACCAATAGAAATATGTTTCAATTCCCTTTAAGGTAGACTGAATCCCTCTATGCCCCGCATAAGGTGGAGCATGAGATTCATACATTACTTTCTCACGTAGTGAGTTAGTAATGCATAGTCTATTGCCATAGAGAAGATAACCATCTTGTAAAGTAAATGGTTCTTCTCTCTTCCCTAATGCAAGGGCTGAAATCACATCTCTAAAATCGGGATCAATAGCATACTCATCTATCATTGAAGATAGATCATTGTGAGTTGCTATGGAAACCGCATTCACTCTCGATCGTCTTGAGAGTGCATCGGCTACTTGATTGTGCTTGCTAGCAATGTGAGCAATATGAAAATGAAATTGCAAAAGGAAATTTGCCCACCTCATTTGTTTGTCGGAGAACTTGGTCTGCGTCATGAAGTACTTAAGACTTTGGTGATCCGTTCGCAGAATGAAAGGAGTCCCCAATAAATAGTGTTTCCATGAGTCTAAGGCATGTAGAACTGCAAGGAGTTATTTTTCATATATGCCTAGAGCTTGCTGAATAGGGTCGAGCCTTCGACTCTTATAGCCTATGGCATGCCCTTCTTGGAGCAAAACAGCTCCAAGGCAATCACCACAAGCATCGCATTGGACCTCAAATGGTTTTGAGAGATCCGGTAGTGTAAGCACAGGTTGAGAGATAAGCTTTTCGAAAGCATTGTTCTCCTTAGCAGACCATGTATACCTAACGCTTTTCTTTGTTAGGTCATGTGATGGTCCCGCAATTTGTGAGAACTTTTCTATGAAGCGTCTATAGTATGCACACATACCTATGAAGCTTCTTAGTTCATGAAGATTCCTTGGTTTAAGCCATCCTTTTATTACCTCTAACTTGGATGGATCCATTTGGATGCCATCTTGAGAGATAAAGTGACCTAAATACTGAATCTTTGCAAGAAAAATTCACTTTTCTTTCGATTAACATAAAGTTTATTCTCTCTTAAAACTTGAAATATTACCTGGAGGTGTTGCTTGTGTTCCTCCAATGAATTAGAGTAGATGATAATATCATCAAAGAACACTCCAGTGAAGGTTCGATGAGGCCTGAACAGCTTCTCCATCAAGCGGTTGAATGTGGCTGGTGCATTGGTCAAGCCAAAAGGCATGACAATGTATTCGTAAAGACCAAATGTAGTACGAAATGCGGTCTTTACAATGTCTTGATCAACTATCCTTATTTGATGATAGCCACTTTTTAGGTCAACCCTACTGAAGTAGGTCGATCCTTGTAGGTTATCAAATAGGTCTTCTACCCGTGGAACGGGAAACCTATTCTTGATAGTGATCCTATTTAGTGCTCTATAGTCGACACACATACAATATGTGCCGTCTTTCTTTTGCACTAATAGCACAGGTGAGCAAAATGGAGATGAGCTTGGCCTAACCATACCCTTCTCAACTAACTCATGCACTTGCCGCATAATCTCCTCTTGTTGAGCTTGAGAAACTCTATAAGGAGGTTTATTAGGTGGTGAACTTCCTGGAAGAAGTTCAATTGCATGGTCATCATTACCTCGTTTAGGAGGTAACTCATAAGGATTGTCGTCAATAAAAACATCTTGAAACCCCTTGAGAAATTTGGATAACTCTAATTCCTTTTGGTTGCTTTTATTTTCTTTTGCATTAGGTTCATTTTGAGAGTCTTTAACAAAAATCATGTACACGGAAATAGAGCTCTTTATTGACTTGTAGAAAGCTGGTGTATGTACAATGGGGATGGTGTTACCCATTTCCTTAGCATCTATATACATGTCTTTTTCCCTGAACTTAAAGGAGATTCTCCTTTTAGGAAATTTAACATCGGCAGCCAGGCGGTCAAACCATGGTGCCCCTAGGATTACATCCTCATGCTTGAGAGGAGAGATAAAGAAGTCCTCTTTGTCCACATAGCCTTGGACATGAAGCCTCAATTTCCCGATTAAGGGAGTGACTGAAGCTTCTTGCCCCTTGAAGGCAATGTCTGCGGGTAGGACATCTCCCATCTCATAGGATTGTATTCCTAGCTTGGTGGCCAACTCTATAGATATAAAATTGTGAGTAGAACCAGGGTCAAAGAGAATAAAAGCATCATGTTCTCTTACCTTTCCCCAAGCATGGCATAGAGGAGATCCTTTGTGGTGAGTTTGGTGAGTCTCCTCCTCTTGGATTTCAACCAAGGAAGCTCTAGGAGGATCTTGGCGGTTGTTCTTTTGGGGACAAGCGCGGTACGCATGCCCTTGTTCGCCGCACTTGAAACACCAGTTATCTTTACGATAACGCTCAAGCTCTTCAGGAGAGAGTTTATTCTTACCTTTATAAACTCCCTTCTCTTTAGCTTTGTTGAAATTTCCCTTAGGAGACTTTTGGACATTGTCCTTCCCCTTAGGCTCATTGGAACCCTTGTTTTCCGGGGGTTTATTATTTCTTTTAACCCCCGTTTGGAAATGGATTCGAGAGGCCACCATAGTATGGTGTATTACCGCCGATATGGTGCATGGCCTTTGGGAGTTGACATACTCCGCCATTTCTTCGGTTAAGCCCGCACAAAATTGTTGCTTTTTCTCTCCAAAATCCAACCTTTTGAAGACAATGGCTTTGAGTTGTAGGTCCCAAAACTTGTCTACATATTTGTGGATGGATTCATTGGGAGAGAGCTTTAAGCTTCGCCATTCGGTGAGTACTTTGTCTTTGGCATCGGTGGCCAAAAATTTCTTCATAATGGAAGCTCTTAAAGCCTTCCATGTTCGTGGAGCTTCACCGTTGGCTCGTAGGCTAGACCACCATTGTCTGGCGGACTTTTGAAAGTGCATAGCTACATGGCGTAGCTTAGAGGACTCCATGAATCCCTCATCTCCAAACGTCGCATCGAATTGCTAGATAAAGGCCGCATCGAATTGCTGGATAAAGGCCAAGACTTTGTCCGTAGCACCAAAGGTACCATCATAGGTAAGGAAAGAGATGCTCTTCCCTCCCTCTTTGAATTTCTTTAGCTTGGACGACCTCTTCCATGCGCCATAGGATTTCCTATGGCCTCTTCTTTTTGATGGTTCAAAGGTTGCACCATCACTTTCTTCAGAGGGTGAAGAATTTGAAGAAGGTGGAGAAGAGGGTGACCTCTTTCTCGCCTTTTTTTTGTCTTGATCTTTGTCATCTTCACCATAGCTTTCATAAGAGGAAGAGGATGAAGAAGATGGAGAAGAGGGTGTCCTCTTTCTCGCCTTTTTCTTCTCTTGCTTTTTATCATCCCTCTTTGAATTGTGGTGGGGAGAAGAATATGATGGTCTTCTCCGCTTTGGTGGTGATGGAGAGCGTTTAGCCCGCCGTCTTCGTGGAGCCATCTCCGCCGAGGTGGCGGGAGACTCGCTTCTTTCTTGTTCCTTCGGTGGAGGCTCTTGAGTTCTCCTTTGGGAAGGAGATACATCATCAAGAAGTAAATTCTTGAGCCCTTCATAAGGATTCTCTTCTTCTTCCCGAATCGGGGAGAGACCTCTTTTGGTAGTCTCACAAGGAGGCTTCCTAGGTGTTCTCTCGTCATGGTGATTAGCTTGAAGAATCCTGTGAGCATAGAGCTGCCGTTGCACTTCACTTTGGAGAGATGGATTGCCCATGGCTTGTTGAAGCCTAGAAACAAGATAGTTAACAAGCATTGAAGCATCATTAGTAGCTTGCTCATGAGCAAAATCAAAGTTATCAACATTAATTTCACTCTCTTTACTATTGTTAGCCATTCTAACAACTTTTAGGTGTAAACTTTTTAGGTGTACTTTGGCACTTCAAGCCCTAGTTGGTACTCCTCTTTACCCCTTTAGAAAAAGCACTCAAGCTACTGTACCCGCGGCTCGAATACCATTAATTGCAAGGAATAGAAGAGAGGGTCTTTCGACACCAAAACAGCACCGGCTCCTGTCAAGCTTCTAATAGCTCAATAGTGGTTAAGCCGTAGGCAAGCCCCGTAGGACTCCACTATTAAGACCATAGCTCTCGACGGTGATGCCCCGTTAACTGCACGAAGGCACGCACACTGCAAGGCTGAAAAATCCCTATTCTACTTACTCACAGGCAATTAATAATACCAACCATTTGTAGCTAGCTTGAGGACCTCCCTTCTTGAGCAAGAAAAGAGAAACCTTGGGCTCTGATACCAATGTAACATTTAATGGCCTAATAACTTATGTGTAGCGGAAATTAGCATGAACATAGTGGGCATTTCATTAGAATATATTCCTAATGAGAATTACAAGAGTGCTTGGGTGGAGAGAGCAACAAAAAGCATAACACCTAGTTAGATAGCATCAACAATACTTTCAAAAGAGAGAGAAATTAAGCTATTGACAACAGTTGAGGACCGGATTTGCATGGAGCCGGTCCCCCCTCCAAAAAGCTTTGTATTATGGTTTCTCCCATCAAGAGAGACATTGTACAATACAATTCTTTGTGTTCCTTCAAGACTAGCTAGTGCAATGAAGATGGAAGCTTCATGCACTAAGAAAAACACTTAATCAAACACAACTTGAATTATCCCTGTTCTCAGAACCAAGACCTCACACACCTTCGAAGATGGTGAGAGCTAGCAAGGTATGAGAGTAGATTGAGAGGAAGAAGGAGTATCTTACGAGAAAGATGTAGATCTCCTCACATAATCACTCCTATTAGCATAGCTTAGCTTAGTAATTAGCTTGGTAGAGAAGATTAGCATGCATTGAAGCTTAGCTCTTGGTTGGATTTGCATCCACATGCCAAGAGAGTGTTGATGTAGGCTTCTATCTCACAAGCTTGGAGTAGGTGATGAGCTCTCCATTAAAGCTTGGGAGGAGATAGAGTATTCTTTCTTCACACATGGTCAAGTGTGAGTGTGTGTGTGTGTCAATTCCAAGCAAAAATCAGCCCCCTCTCTCTCTTGGGCGAGCTCTTCTTGCTAAATTGGTCTGGCTTTTGCCTCATTGGACCTCCCCAAGTCAAGCCAATGGGTGTTAAGCAGCATAAGTGATAGCCTTCTGACATGTGTCCCCCTTTCCCCTTTTGTGAGAGCTTTAGGTAATTAAATAATTAAACTAAACTCTCATTGGACCCCTTTGCCTCCTGGCCAATAGGAATCAAGCAAGCCATTGGGCTCCTGAATGCTCATTGGACCCCTTGGGAGACTGCCCAATAGTCTTCTAGGAGACTTAATTCTCATTGGTTTCTTTTATTAAATGTTTTTAAATTAATTAAACTAGATTTACTCTAGCTTAATTCTCATTGGTCCACTTCAAGGGTCTTCCAATAGGAATTGGGCACACCTTGTGGGCATCTGGCCTAGGGAGCTGACATGTGTCCCTAATTCCCTTTGTGTAAAGGGAGCCTGTATGTGTGTGTGTGTGGCTTTCTCGCTCATCCCCTACTAAATGGGCTCGCCCCCTCCTTTGTAGGCTTTGAAGAAGACTTTTGTACACACACTAAGTATCCAATTTTCCCTAGGTTTGACCTTTGGACACAACCTTTGAATTTTGGAACCTTAGCATTTTTGAAGTCTTAATGGGCTGAACCTTAGGGTCTTTTTAGCCCATTGTTGCACATGGATCTTTTGCAGATGGACCCCCCTTTTGATCCCTATTTTCCCTTCTTTGGATCCCTACTGTGGCCGGTCTGCTAGCTTAACCAATATTCTAGCTTTTTCTCCCCTGGTACCTCCCCACATTAAATGATCAGTTTAATATGAGAAAATCATTTTGGAGAATTAGATATTGATTATTATGACAGATCTCTTTCTCTATCTTTTGCTATCTATCTCTATTATTCTGTTCTTGTGACATTTCCTCAGCCTAGACTTGCTACCCGGCCATAAATTGATAAGCTTAGAACTTACTCCTCATGTCTTGTGTGAGACGGCGCTATAAATGGGCGACTGTGGACTCCGAAAATTGTGCACGAAGAAGGTCGAGAGCTCTCTCCTCCAAGAGTGACTAGTGGAAATGAAGTGATTTTGGGCTACCTTGGATATCTATACTCGAACTTCCTGAACTATTTTTTTCCAAATTCCCCTGTTAGTGCTACTAGGCCGTGAAATCTATGCTACAGTCAAAAATTTCTTCAATTGGATTCCGTTAGCTCATTCTGCAAGAATTTGCAAAATTAGGCCTTGGTAGCCTAATTTAGGCTTCTCGCTTCCATCTGTTGATTTGATTGAAATTTTTTGTGCCTATTTGCTTTGTTATTTTGATCATCAGCGTATCTGCAGTTTCTCCATCTGAGCTGATTTGCTATTTATTATTAATTTTTGACCTATTTATTGAAATAATCAAAGAAAGTAATAAAATGCACTAAAAAAGAAAAGTGAAAAATCAATAATTAAGAAAATCCATTGAACAACACTGCTTTATTATTTGTTGGTGGATTTTTCCATTTTTAATTCCCAAAACAAGAAACATGATGAAAATAACAAAAAAATACCATTTTTTGATGATTTTCTGATAGTATTTACACTATTTACACTCATCGAGGAGATGTTGTCAGTTAAATTTCCCTTGTTGATGATTTTTTAAGGGCATTGTTAGGTAATTCTGCAAAAAAACACACGTTAAACATCAAACTTTTTTCTCCCTCTTCAAAAATTGCCTTTAATTACTTAGTTCCCTTCCACCCCTCCTAGATGGCGTACTCCAGGACGACTGTGTGCATGGGTTGAACAATTGTGTCTATGATTAGCCTTGGTTGGATCTGCCATGTTTTGAAGATCAATGCAATTAAATCATAATGTTGTGCAAGAGTTGGGTCTTGAGTAATCAACTCAAGGGTTTTTGAGGTCGAGATTTTCTGATGCAGTGTTCCAAAGAGTAAATCTTATAGCTTATGTGCTCTTTGATTTATTGTACCGTTATGATGCTTTGGCACAATGATTTCGTGAGCTGTCGGTAACAATAATGATGGTTGTTGAGCTTTTACTCACCATTGGTATCTTGTTTTTTCTTCAATGAAATGTTGTGGTTGAGTATCTGGAGACTTAACCCTCCACTAATTCATCGATTTTACAGTTTGCGAAGAAGATAAGTGCTCCTTTTTCCTCCTAATCCATCTTGTTTTAGGTTCCCTGCTCGAAGATTTTCTTCTTTGTGTTTTGAACCTTGGAACCATCTTTGGTACAATAGATGATGTTTTGGGCACCCAGATTTGAATCGGCTTGTCCTTAAGCTGTGCTTTTGGTACCCAAATTTTCCTGACTCCTTGCATGCTACTTGTAGCATTTGCTTGGCTATAGGATGGAGAAGATTGATTTCTTTGTGGTTTGTTCTATTGGTAATCTCTTTTCCATTCTTCTTTGCCTGGTGCAATTGGAACAATGAGTTGTTCGCCTTTAAATGATAGCTTGAGCTGATTGGTATCCCAATCCGGTACTTCTTTGTACATCCGCATCCATGAGATTCCAAGAATCATTGTTTCATTCATGTGTTTATATGGTAAGCATACAAACTGATAAGGGCATGAACATCTATGTATTATCACATTTAAGTTGAATACTCCCAATGCCGGTGCTGGGTTCTTATTGCATCCTTTAATAGTTGATATTCTTGATGTCAAAGACTGATTCGTTGCTTTCGTGTACGTGGAATAACTGACTACATTTACTCGAGATCCTGTATCTACCAAGGCATTTGTGTTATGATTGTTCAGTTGTATTTCGATGTGAAGGTCCATTCCATCTAACCATTCATCATCCGTTGACACTGCATCCTTCTGTAATTCCCATAGTCGTTCATCTAGTTCCAGAGTGTTGATGGGAATAGGTATTTGTTGATTTTGGAGAGCTACTTTCCTTTTGAGTACTCAAAGGCTAGCTTCCTCTTGGTCTTCATCAATAACCTGCTGTTGTTTTATATTTCTTTGCTTCCTTAAACGGCATCCACTAATCCAATTAGCCATTGGTTCACCATCTAGGGTGGACAACTTAACTGTTCCACTTGGAGATACGTCTTCAATGATAAACGGTCCGTTTCCCTTTTTCTTAAACTTGGGAATATGTTTCTTAAGGGAGTAGACTAAAACTAGGTCCCCTTTTTTGAAGACTTTTGTAACTAGAGGGGAATCAAAAAATGTTTTCGTTTTCCTTTTTGTGCATAGATGTGAGCTATAGTTGTTAGCCTTTGCTCATCGATCTTTTCTAAATCTTCAAGCCTCTTTGATAGTTCATGTCTCAAGATCCTTAGCTACCCTTAGTGTCGGCAATAGAAGTTCTATCGGCAGTATGGCATAAAGAACATAAACAAGGTTAAAGGGTGTAGTATTTAAATCCGTCTTGAATGAAAATCTATAAGCCATAAAGCAGCATGGAGATTCATTTTCCAATCAGTCCGTCTTGAAATAACCACTTTAGTCAATATCGAGATAAGAATTTTATTTGTATACTCAGCTTGTCCATTTTCTTGTGGGTGATAGGGAGCGAATTTGTTATGGTGGATGACCATAAATTCATTACACAAATACTCAACTACCTCATTGAGGAAATGAGTTCCCATATCACTAACAATTTCTATTGGCAGTCCATATCTTGTGAACACATTCTCATACAAGAATGAAGCTGTAGTTCTGGCATCATTCTTTTGGGTTGCTTTAGCCTCTGCCCACTTGGTCAATAGTCCGTAGGTACAATGATATATTGAGCTTGGGTTCTATAAGCAGGTGGTTGTATTGGTCCAACAAAGTCTATACCCCATTTTGCAAAATCTCTAGCCCCCATCATTGGTCTTAAAGGCATGCTATCTACATGGTTTTGCATTTTAGCTCATTGACATGCATCACATCTTTGAACATATTCCTTGGCATCTGCAAAAAGTGTTGGCCACCATATGCGTGCCATTAAGATTTCTCTTGCGGTAGTTTCACTGGAAAAGTGATCTCCAACTAATTCAGCATGTGCTTGTTCTATAATGGGAATATATTCATCTTCATTTGCACAAAGACGCAGATATTGATCCTTTCCTCTCCAATACAATTGGTTTCCAATAAGAGCGTAGTCTCTTGCTTTAGGTTCAATTGCTCTTTGTCGGTGTTTACTCATATCCTCATGAAATGTTTGGCTTGATAAGTAAGTAACTAGATAGTTACTCCACTTGAGAACGAGTGATATTTGGAACACTGTCACATGAGGTATGGGTTCTTGTTTCTAGCATTGAGGACATTTTTTTACAAATGAGTGAACATCACTCCTCATAGTTGGCCAAAATCCTCCAAGTCTCAAGATCCGTTGCATAGTTTGGTCTTTCGCAAAGTGAAGTCCCACTATGGTAATATGTGCTTGACTTTGGTATTGGGTTTTCTCCTCAGATTAATGCACAAAAGCAATATTCCATCTTGATTTCTTTTGTATAGCCTTCCAGTTAGTAATTGATACATAGCCAATTGCTCAATTAATCCGATTGTAATAGGAAGTGGTATTTTCAAATCCACTTGAGCTATGGTCATCAACGATACCATATTTTTTTACCATCAAGGTTTCATTTCCACGGAGAATAGATATGCATGTGGTAGATTATCGTCTACTCCCTCTGGTGGTTCTCCTAATATAATCCTTGACAAATGATCTGCTCTTTGATGAGTGGTGCCCTTTTTAACAACTATAATGAAATCAAATTCCAAAAGAATGATGAACCATCTCACTATTATTCCTGTGTTGCATGGCTTGTTGACCAAGTACAATAACGCTTGGTGGTCCACAAAGAACACAAATTTGTTAGCTAATAGGTAATGTCTATATTTTTTAACGGCATAGATCATTCATAATCCTTCCCTTTCAGTGGTTGTATAGTTTTTTTCTACCATATTCAATTGTCTACTAGCATAATAAATAGGAAAATCAATTTTCCCGTCTCTTGGTTGGGCTATTATGCACCCAATGGCAACATTGGAAGCATCTACATGTATGTGAAATATCTTATTCCAATCTGGTGCTTTCAATATTGGAGCTAAAGTGACAGCTTGCTTAAGCTTCATGAAGGATTCTTCATACTCATCAGTCCACTCAAAGAGTGTAATCAAGTTGTACATGGGTTTTGCAATTATAGCGTACATGTAAATGAATCGTCTATAATATCCACAATATCCCATGAAATCTTGAACCCCTTTGACTGTTGTTGGTCTAGGAAAATCAACAATAACATTAATTTTATCCATATCAGTAGCTATGCCATTTTTAGACACTATATGTCCAAGAATTTTTCCTTGTCTGCCCATAAATGTGCACTTTTCAAGATTTAAGCAAATCCTATAAAGTCTACATTTTTTGAATACCTTTTTGAGGTGTTCAAAATGATCAGCCCAGATTGATAAGGTACACATAAATCATCCATATATACCTCCAAGAAATTCCGAAGGTATTCTTTAAAAGCATGGCTCATCAATCTTTGAAAGATGGAAGGAGCATTAGTTAACCCAAAAGGCATAACCCGATAGGCAAAAATACCCCATTCAGTTGCAAAGGCAGTTTTATGTTGATTTTTGGGGTCAACCAAAAGTTGATTGTATCCCAAAAAGCCATCTAAAAAATTGTAAGCTTATTTACCTACAACTTGTTCTAAAACATGCTCAATGATTGGAAGAGGAAAGTTGTCTCTAATGGTGGTTGCATTCACTTTCTTGAGATTGACACACACCCGTAATTTTCCATTTTTCCTGGGTACTACCACAATTGGAGACACCCAATCTGTGTGTTCCATTTCATTAATGAATTTGGATTCCTTTAGTTTTTCTATCTCCTCTTTGATCTTTTTGGCAAATGTTTCATTATAAGTATATGGCCTTTTTCTACTTGGTTTCACATCATCTCTCATAGGTATGGTATGTTGACAAATTTCTGGATCAACACCCTTGAGATCCTTATAAGACCAAGCAAAAATATATCGGTATTCTTTCAGTAAGATTAACAAAAGCTCTTCTTCTTCTTCCGTCAAGTCCTTTGCAATGTAGGCAGGTCTAGGCTCTTCTCTAGGTTTGGCCATATCTATCTTTTTTGCGTTTTCAAGTCCTTCGTAGGACTCACCCTATTTTCGTAGTTCCCTGAGTTGTTCGGATATGGTTTTTTGGTCCTGGAGAGTATATTTCTTGTAATGGGATGGAAGACTCATTACATCGTTACCCTCCTCCTTGGTGGTTTTCATTTCAGTTGTATATATCTCCTTTAGATCTTTCTTCAACTGTTGATACTTCTTTCTTCGTTCAACTCGTGTCATGGTTAAATCCTTGTCTTGGTATTTAGGTTTTGCTTGAGTTTCTTTTCTCGTTTTTCTCAATGTTTTTGATATTTCTTGATTTTCGTTTAAAGGATATCTACCAATGATTTTGTCTTTGACACAATCATGTGCATCTCTCTGCATCAGAAACTGTGTTCTATTGGAGACTAAAGGCATAGGTCTAGATCAAGTTTTTCGTGTTTCTTTTTCTTTTATACCATTTCTGTCTTTTCGGTTTCTGGTTTGGAAAGTCAACAAACTTTTTCTCCCCTCCTTTCATGAGTAGTTTAGCTCTCATATATTATTTTCCCAACCCCAAATCATCTGAGGTAGCTGAATGTTCTTCTAATTCATATGTTGCATCATAGTAGAGGTTTGAAAAGACTTGTTGAGCTTTCATTAAGTCCTTGGATTCTTGAATTTTGTCTTCAACATGAAGGGTTGATATCATTTGTATGGAATCATGTCATAGCCATCCTCATTGAAAAATTGAGTAGGCATAGACGTATTTATACATACATCCATTGTTGCTAAAATTTGAGTCCACTCAAATGGTTTGAAAAAATGCTCTGGAAAGAATTCAGGTACATAGGCATCATCTGTGCAATCCCTTCCTAAGATACATTCTTCTTGTTTTAAGCTCTTGTTTTCTGAGGCTCCGCACATACAAATAGGTGTGTCTTTATTCAACCAAGATGGAAGAGACTGAGTCAAATACTTGTATGGGCATTTTCATGACATCTCTATAAGTGTGATATTTTAGATTAACCCTTGCTATTGATCCCACTTGCTTCAAGTACAGGTAATTGTTTCCCCAATACTGGATAAGTTATAATTGTCGCATGAAAGGTCTTTCCAAGATGATTTCATAATTGAGTTTCTTTCCCAAAGTCCACTATTGCAAAAGTGTGTTGATAATCAATTCCACAGGAACTATCACTTTTTCAAGTAGTCCTAAGGGTTTTTTGATGTGTCCATCAGCCAAATGCAATTTCATTTGAGTTTGTCTAATGGTTGGTTTTCCCCATGATTCCGATACTGCTTTCATGGCTATGACTATGCCTACCCCACTGTCTAGTATTGCCATAGTTTCTATATCATTATATCTCACTGGAAGGGTTGTGTTTCCTTCTTCTCCTTCGTAGTATTCTCCAACTTTGCTCATTGGAACGGATCTAATCTCTTTGTTATCCAATTCGTGTTTCAATTTTCCCAAAAAAATTGCAAGTAGCTCTATTATCCCCACCTTCTCTAGAGTTTTTTGTAGATCATTCCATAAATATGGTATGATTTTTAACAATTCTCCTAAAGTAAGAGTGCATTGAATGGGTGTAGACATGATTGAATGGATGTTGTCTACCTCTAGGGTCTATTACGCTCTTTTTATCTGAGTGGTTTTACACACTATGGATTCATCTTTGTTATCTCCCAAGTAAGAGGGTAGTGTTTTTAGAGTCATTGGTTTAGACATTCCTGAAGCGTGAAGCCGCAATCCCCATACAAGGATTGTACATCCATGTCCATATCACGAGGTAGATTGTCTAACCATTCTATAAGAGCTGACTTCAAAGTTAGGCTTCCATCATTTATCTCTCTAACTTTTTTCCACAAGTGTCCTGGCCAGTCTTCTTCTACGAATGGAATTCCATCTAAGGCATCTCCACTATTAGGCACTATGAGTTTTGGATCTTTAGTTTCAAGGTGGGGTTCTACCACCACTTCGGATTTCTCTTTACTGGTTCCTACCACAAGGTCCTCATGTTTTGCTATACTCTCGAGCTTGGGTTTTTGTTTTTCTAACATCTCTTGAGTAATTCTTAGCAGATTTAGATAAGCTTCAAGCTTAGTTGCTTCCGTATCTGGAGAAGGATAGTTTTTCCATTTGTTTTCCATGTTTTGGCCTGCTTTAAGTCCCGCTTAGGAAGCTTCCAAGGCTGCATTGATTGGCTCAAAAATTTTGTCTACCAAAATTGATCCTCCAAATTTCACTGTGGTTTCCTTGATTTCATTTCCAATTTCTTTCACTTTTTCTTGGAATAGTTTCTTGGCTTTCTCCTCGATTTCAGTCCTTTGTTTTGTTTTCTCATCTCATACCTTTTGCTTCTGCTTCTCTTGGTCTTTTGAGAGGAAATTTTACTATTCCCCGAATCATCAGAGGAGTTATGTTTCTTTTTCTTAGCCTGGGCTCTAGTGATTAGCTTGATTGGAACAATAGGTTCACTCTCAGATGAGCTACTAGGTATCACTTGGACTATATTCACTACTGCTTTATCCTTGCTTAAAGGATTTTTTGGACAATCTTCAGTAAAGTGTCCTCCCTTTTTGAAACATTGTATACAAAATCTTCAATTGGCTTAATGTTCTTGTCAGGCTCTGGGCGTTCATTTTTCCAGTGATCATCTGCACCACAGTTATGACAGTTTCCAGTTCTTGGCTTAATCATGGGTCTTACCATAGGAGGTTTAACCCCTTGATTACTTACATAGTATATCGGTGCAAGCTCTGGTGTATTATGGGTCACATGTTCTTCCATTTGTGGTGGATGTGAATTATACCACACTCCTTCTAACATTACTGTAGATGCACTAGGCTCAACATAGGGTGTAACAGGCACTAGTGTTTGTTCATCTATGACTCCCTCTGAATGCATGTGTTTTATAGGCACTACATTATGTCCCGGATATGGAGGTTGTTGACCCAACACGGGTTGAGGTCTTTGCATACCCATCGGGGGTCTTTGAGCTAGGGCCATATTAGGTTGATATCTGTACATGGACACATATTGAACATTTCCATCATACTTTGGTCGGTAATAGCACTCATTGGTCTCATGGTTGGTCCATTTATCATTGATTGCATACCATTTTTGTGGCCTAATTGGTTGTCCCTGTTGAGGTATCCCTTGCCCTAGTCCCCTCATAGGTGCTTTTTGCATGTTATTCATCATTTTATTCATTCTTTTGAGCATGTCTTCTATGGCTGTAAGCGGTGCTACAGCAGTCGTTCCCACTTGTGCTAGTTTGGTGGATGCCATATTTTCACTTTGATTATCCTTAGGGACATCTTCTTCATTGAAAAGATCACAATTTTCTCCTAAGTCAATAGCATCTGACACACACTCTTTGTTAGCAGTGGCTAACATAGGCTACACGGAATATGCATCAAGCGAGAGATATGCTATGGTTGTGCATGATATTTCCAACTCACTCGTATAAGTCTTGGGCTCACTTGGAGTTCTAGAGTTGTATATGCTAGTTAGAGGGCTCAAGCTTAAACCCATAGTAGAAGGGATTGTGGTGAAAGCGTTTAAAAGGAAGCCTTTATGCAAGGAGGCTTCTAATTCTTATTTAACTCATTAATCTTATCTTCTCTACATTTTATTATGTCACGAGGTAGTATTACACTCTCATTATTCTAGATTTGAGAGAGGTATGTACTTCTTGCTTTGACTCTCTTCTTCACTAAGTATTTCAATTAGTTGATTACTTCTCTAATTCTCTTTATTAGTGTAGTGTGTGTGCACTCTTGGTCATGTCATTAGAGTTTGTGCCTAATTGTGTGCTTAAGTGTGTGAAGGTTTAAAAGCCTTGAGCTCAATGCCACGTGTGTGTGATGTGATTGGAGTACCTTGGTTGGCATGTGATGATTGGGAAGGCCAACTTCAATGCAATTACTGTGTGCTTTGATCATGGATGCTTGTGTTGACTGTGTTCTTGTGACTCCATAAGATTGGCAAGTCGGACTTTGGTGGACTTGATGTGTGTAGGAGTTGATTGATTAGTGATTAGAGTATGTTTAGAGTTAGTCTTGCCATGGATAATCTCTACTTGCATTGGTGAGATATTCTCTTAATCCTCTATTTCTATTCATCCGATGCTCGTGCTTCCATACCCTAGCCGGGTTGCCGATCCACGGATTTGATAATTTTATGTGGGTTGTGGTTAGGACATTGCTACAATGCCTCGCAACATTTGGCGCCATTGTTGGGGATCGATAACCTAAGATAGTGAATATAGGATGTTTAGAATAGAGTACTTTCACTACTAATTTCTTGGTTTTTGAGTGTGTGTAACTCAATTCTGGTTTGATTTGATGATGTTGTGCAATAAATTGAAGCTAATTGTTGAGTTTTGAATACCCAAAATCCCCAACTCCACCCCGAATTTCACTAATTTCATACTAACCCTTGCTAATTTCGCTTCATTTCCATGCTAATTGTAGTAGTTCCATGCTATTTTTTACTAATTTTTGACTAACTTTTCTAACCTAACCAGTAACAATTGAAGTGTATTGTATGATTAATCCCCTTGTAAGAGGTGGAATCATCACTCTAATCAAGTTAATTGTGCTAATTTATGCCTAATTTGATGATTGGAGTGTTTGATTTTGGCCTACAATGGTCAATTTTGGAGTCGATTTGATGGTGCACACACTTGTGTGTGCAATGATGCGTCCTCGCGTGGAGAAAAGTAATAGCTTGGAGTGTGATTACAATGTAAGTGCACTCACTAGCTTATGTCAATTCTTGATTGATTAATGTGGTTCAATGTGTGCTAATTATTTGCTAAAATTAGGTGTGTAACTCAAGTGACCTACACTTTGCACCTGATTTGATTTACTTGGAATGAAATTGATGGTCAAATTTTGACTAATGAACCTTGTGTGTATCAAAACAATGCTTAAGTGTCATCAAGAATTCATGTGTACATAAAAACAATTGTGTGTGTAATGCACCAAAGAGGGAAAAAATTGTCCAAAAATTCAAGTGTGTGTGCACCTAATCTTGAGTGTGTGCATTCATATAAAGTGATTGAATTGATAGTATATGAGTATGCAATCATGTAATTGATGTGTATTCTAGGCTAATTCAATCATTGGATACGCCTAATTGCCAAAATATTGGGCAAAATTGAATGTATGTGCCCATCCAAGGCCACTTGATTTTCAATGATTGATGGTCAATTAGGACACCTAAATGATTTTTTTTTTTTGAAATGTGCATGGAAAGTGTGTGCAATCATTAGGTGTAAAGCCTAAATGCATTGCCAATTGAGCCAAATTTGGTTTTTTGTGCTTAATTTTTGAGTGTGTGCACTCCTTGATCATGTCAAAATAGTGTTAATTTTTTAGAAATTGAGCATGCATGCATTCAATTATTCTTGATCGAGCTTGCAATTTGAACATTGCAATGAGAAATTGATGAATTAATTGCATAAAATTCTGGTCTAAATTTGGGTGTGTGCGCTAATCAATGGCATGTACAATCCAATTTGTGGATGAATAATTGGTAGCAATTACCAATTATGATGATTAATAGACCAGCAAAAAATCGGTGTGTGCACCGGACTCAATTGATATGCCAATTGGGGATGATTTTTTGTAATACCATTGTCATGTATGTCTATTTGATTGGAAATGGTAAGAATTTCAATAATATGTGCAATTGCCAATGCCAAAATCAAGTGTGTGTACTCATAGAAACCAAATGACAAGTCCGATTGGATTTGAATGATTTGAGATTGAAAAAAATGATCGATGGAATTTGATTACAAATTGGATTTGGGTTAATGAGGATATTTGTGTACTTGTTAAGCATGTATACCTCTTCCAAACATCTGATTGTAAATTAATTCAATTTTGACACTTGGATTTCCAATGCACGTGGTCAAGAAGATGCACTGAATTGAAGCCATGAGAAACGAAGATGGAATGGAGTTAAAAATAATCGAATTCAAGTCGAATTATGGGATGCCTTGGTACATGATTGAAAACATCAAACATGCAATACTAATTACAAATACACAATGGAGAAAGTTTTTATCGATGAAAGTTGGTAATGTTTGATGCTTTGATTTTTATTATAATGGCTGGAACATCATTGATTACTAAATAATATGTTCATTTATGATGCTAGCATGCATTGATATTGTGCCATTCTCGGCTCTTTGAAGGCACATTTCATAATCACATACTTCATGTTCTTGTCTTGTTGACCATGGGAGCAAGTCCTTAATAGAATTTTCTATTTAAAAAAAGTTAAAAATAAAAATCAGTGCTTGCTGGCGGGGCGTGCACACACACACACACACAAACACAAAATGAGAGCCATATGTAGCTTTTCCAGCACAACAAAACACACACGCACACACACTGTTGGACGGATACGCCGCGACAGACGTCAGCACAGCGAGAACTCACCTAACAAGATTTGTCAACTAAGGACGAAGCTCGACCCACAGGTGCGTGGAAGCAAGCATAGGGTGTCAACCTACACTCGACCGACTCCTAACTAATTCCTACAGAGGTCTCTACCCAATGTCTAAGTCACAGCCTTCAGGAGTGCATAAGAGGAAACTTCCTACAACACTTTCTAGAGCAGAACACCCATCAAACAATCTCGAAACACCACAGAACTTGAAGGAGACCCTACTTACACCAATAGGTTGCTCTCGCTAAGGTCTATGAACCAAAACCCCAACCCAAAACACCTGGTGCAAAATCACGTAGGATGTCTGGCCGAAATTTGTAGGTCTTCGTTTCTGAAATCTAAAGTGCCTAATGTGTAGCTCTACTCAATGTGAACGTGTGGATATGATGCAATGCAAAATCGAACAACGAATGCTCACCGAATCACAAGATGAAGCTCGTAGATGGAGCTCGCAAAACCGGACCGTACGCGTGCAATGTAGGTATCGGCGTGTAGCTCTCGTTGGGGGCAACACGCTGCACTTCTCCGCACTCGATTCCGACCACCGGTGCACACGTAGCGTCAAGATGAAGCTCACACTCTCTCTCGTACACAGTACGCTCACTCACAGACTTCAAAAAACTTTTTTTAAAATGACAAAAGGTTTTTTCATTCAGGTCAAAATGTGGTATAAATACCTTACAATTCTCAAACCCTAAAGTTCCAAATCAACCATCTAGGGTAAAGGGGCCAATATAAGGCCATGTAAAAAAAATATAGTATTTTTGGGGGGGATTTTTCATATCCGGCCAGATTTGAAATTTGAAGAGTGCATTCAATTCCTCATGAAAAGACGCATTAGATGATATCAAGATTGATATTTTTTTGATTTTGCCTCAGCACTCTATTTGAAAAAGCGTAATTCTGAGGGCTTTTTAGAAAATAGAGACACTCAAGCACCAATAGTAGTACACTTTTTAGCAAATCAGAGGTGGACACCTAAGCAAGATTCCAAGCATATTCCTTTTTTTTGTCTCTCTTTTGGGGGTGGAGCCATCTTCCTTTTGGGGGGTGGTTCCTTATTGACCCCTTTACCCTACTCAATCTAAATGTCAAAACTGGGATACAATCTAGAAACTTCTGTAATCCCCAATATTTACAAGGTGAAATGTCGGGTTTTCTCAATAAATGAATAATTACAAAAAAATGATAATCTGTCGAGCCGTCATTTTTTGTAGGGTGTGTCCAGCTTCTAACACTCCCCCCCTCCTTGCTCATGTCGTCCCCGACATGGCTGTTGAGCTGCTTCTTCATCTTATGGTTTCTCGCATCTTGAGCAGCGACTCGTATCTTGCATGTAAATCCAGTAGTGTTGGGCCGAATATATCAGTGTTGATGGTGGTGAAGAAGCCGGTGTAGAAAGCTTCTTCAAAGGCCTGGAGGTGATAGGATGGCAGAAACATGATCCTTTGATACAATGCATGTATCACCTCCTTGGAAGGCTGATCACACAAATCATATGAACATCTGTAAGTATCTTGAAAGAAGAAGATAATGTCGGTCGCCTGGCCCGATTTGAACGTCTCGAAGACTGCCAAAAGGGTTTTGCAAATCTTCCTCATCATAATGCAAGAAAGGTCAGGCGAGCGAGTGAACAATTTGATGGCGCCCGTTAGGGTTTTCACCATGTATTGAACACTTATTCTCTCGCCTGCCTTCAAGCCTGGAAGCATCGGATAGTTTAGCCAAGTGGGTTGGCTTCTTTGTACTATCTCCTGGGCCTTCCACGTCCGCATCCTTGGTAGAGGGTAGAAGCATCTCTGATGATTTTGGGTGCCTCTACCAAATGGATTAGGTACTATGGATGCTTCATCAGCCATGCCTTTCTCCACCTGGGCTGGGAGTCGACTATCAACTATGCCCCTTCAGGCTGGGAGATATCTGTTGTGTAGAGTGGCACTGTTGGCTCTTCTCTGATTCTCTTGTTGATGGTGGCGGCTTCGTACTTTAGCAAAGGATATGGGAGAGAGGGCTGTAGCCATTCACGCCGAAGGTTGCTGGCATCTATCTTCTGAATGGTCATGGATTTAAAAACCCTCTGCTCCCATTCCAAAGCTTCTTTGGCCGTTTCCCTGATTTCTGCTTCTATGGCCATGCGCAGCTTCTCTTCCTCTTCTTGTGTCAGATCTTGTGGCTCTTGAGAGGGTCCTGCTAGGATTTCCTCTTGCATGGGTGTGTCCACAGGATCTTCCACATTCTCTAGGTCTATGCCTTCCATGGTTGTTGGCCATGTGCCTGCCTACTCTTCTGCCTGCTATCCTCTCAACTCTTTTATCTGCTTTTGGAGTGTCTGTTTCTCTGCTTCAGCTTCTTCTCCCATGTTTACGAGGGGGTCATTCAAATTGGCGTTGATCTTCTCTGCCTCCTCGAGCTTTCTCTTGATATTTTCTATCTTATCTTGCATTGCTTTCTTCTCTTCTTCCATGCATGTTTGCATAACCACCGACCCTTCTACCATCATCAATCTTTGATTCTTCTCTAAGGTCAACTCTTTCTGGATCTCTTTCATCTCTTCTTCATAGATCTGGCTCTCTGTAGTGGTGTGAGTCGAGCTAGTAGCTCTGACTCTGGCAGGAGATGCCCATAGCCGTTGGATGGTTTGATCTTTAACTTTGAGTTGGTCCTTGAGCTCAAGGACCTCATCCTGGCTAGCCTCCTGGTCTATTTCTGCCTTCTCTTTGGCATTTCGCATGGCGTCAACTTCCTTGGACTCCTCAGCAAGTTGTAGGGTTAGGTTATCCCTTTCCCTCTCTGCATCTGTCAATGACTTGCTGAGTTGTCTATACTCCTCTTTGGCTCCTTGCAGTCTTTGGAGGGCTACCTGATTTTCTCTTTCCATTTCCTAGCATCTTTGCAATGCTTTTTCCAGATTGGCTTGCAGCTCTGCTTCTCTCTCTATCTGCCTTTGGCTTTGTTTTTGTAACGTGTCGACTTCAAGCTTTATCTGCACTTCAGTGGCTTTGAGAGTTGCCATTTCACTTTCTGAGGCCATTGATTGTGCTCTTAGCCCGGTTAGCTTTGTCATCACCACATCCCAATCATTGGTGGGCGGGTGCAGGTCCACTGTATCAGTGGCCATTTCTTTAAGCTCCACTAACCCCAGGCTCTGCATTTTCTCTTTGGGCCCCATGCTTGCCAAGTCAAATGTGACTGTGGCAGCCTCTTCTTTTGTATATCCGACAGCTAGTATGTCTAGAAATGTGTTATATCTTGCTTCATTTGGCTCTGGCTGCTCACTTTTAGGCTTAGCCTCTTCCTTTGGTTCTTGCTCTTGGCTTTGTTCTTGCTTTGACTCTTCTTGGTCTTCAGGTTTGTCTTGCTCCTCTTTCTCTTGAGTCTATGGAGGGCTGCGAGGAGGTGGTGAGGGCGGTGGGCTTGACTGAGGGCTGGACGGTGGAGTTGTTGGCTTTTTCTTGAAATCTCTGTCCGCCTTTGTCTTCCTTTCTGTCTCTTGGCCTTCCTGCTCTTCTAGCAGTTTCCGTCGGACTTGCTCCACTTCCTCTTCTGTAAATGGTACATGTGGGATATTTTCTACTGTGGCATCCAAAATCTCAAAATTCTTAATGTAGTCGTCGAATCTGTCTATGTGCTCCCTTCGGGATGATCCCGACATTGCTTCTAGAGACGGCTTCCATAGTTCATTCAAATCTCCTTTGATGGCTCTTTTGGCCCTGAAACTTTCCATCAGCCACTCTAGCCGTGCAGCTTTCTGTGATTTTGTCTCTTTTACTGGCACTTGGACAGATTCCTTCTTTCCCTTCTTCAGCTCTGGCTGCTCTTCTTGCACGGTTTCTAACCGGCGTTTCAAACGAGTTTCCACCCTTGGTGCTTTGGGCTATTCGTCTTCCTTATCTTCCTTGAGCCTCAGCCAATCGTTCTGTGATGGAGGGTCACGCCATCTCCCCTTGGCGTGCAATGCTCCATAAATCACCTTCGTGATTAGCTCACCCGGCACAATGTATGTGGGGTTCTTGTTGTCCATCTTCACCAGATTGTCATGTATATAAGCTGCATAATTGATTACTTTCTGCTTGCTCTTCTACATTGCCTAGGTGAATGTTGTGGCAATTTTTGCAGGCGGCATTCTGTACTTTTGTGGCCGCTTTGTACACATATGGAAATATTGATTGTACAGCTGACTCATGATTGCCACTATAGGGTTGGCAATGTCTTCAAAGGTATAGTTGCCTTTCTTTTCGGTGTACACCTTTACTTCGTCTCTTCTTTTGGTTACACTATCCCCCTTGCTGGAGAGGTCTAGTGCAGCTGCCACTACTCTCTTGGTGATTAGAATCTCCGTGCCTAGACTGCCCTACAGATATGTAACTCGGGCCACTCCATCTTCTTTGATTGTCGTCACAAATTCCCATACTCTTTTTATGTCAATACCTGCCGGCACAGCTTGAAAATAATTGTGGAGATCAATCTTCTCCAGATACTCTGCCATCTTGCTTCTGACAAACTCATTGAGCTCCCGCGGTAGCATTGGTAGCTCTATCACATTTCCTTTGGTGTCTTTGAACACGTCTTGGAAATCTTTAGATCATTTGACTCTAGCAGGTCTTCTTGGATCGATGTGCTTGTTGGCTTTAGAGTTCCTTCTGGTATGAAGAAGGGCTCTACTTCTTCCAAATAATCCTTTATGGTCATCCGCTTCTTCTTTGCCGATGACTTTGCGGCTGCCATAGATCCTGTTGCACTCAGTAGTTCGAAGTTAGCATTTTTTTATCAGCTGAGAAACTGAGTTTTATCTATCCAAATAGCTTGAAAATTGAAAATAAAGATTAAAAGGAACTTGGGCAACTGTGCATGTGCTCACAGTGCAATTCTGGCGAAATTTTATCATCTAGACATCATACGCGTAGGATGTCTTTTTCATCAGATTTTGGTAAGACTTGACATGTTGGTGGTCCTTGGCCTGTACAACATAGCTATGTGCTTGGAATTGGATTTGGGCATCAAAAAGTAGATTTTTGGGCAGAATTAGGCTTTAGGATCACAAATTGGGTAGAATCTCCACAACAGGTGACAAATGATGTCCAAATGGGTTGAAATTGATATATGGGCTCATTGCACCATGGTATTGGCTCCCATGATGTCCTTGTTTGCACAAATGTTCAAAAACATGCTGGAGACATCCTACGCGTAGGATGTCTATTTCATCAAAATGGCTTGGGATTTGTTCTGTGAGTAGTTCTTGGCATGTGGAACATGGCCATGCTCTTGGATTTTGATTTGGACAAGAATTGATGTTGGTAAGACCCTGTGTAGTGTTTTTGGGCTCAAAAAGTGTATCTTGAAGGTGTTGAGGTTCAAAATTGATTAGAATGGCTTCAAACTTGATATATGAGCTCTTGAAGATGATAAGAAAAGATCTAGAATGTAAAAATACCCTCTATAGGCCAAAAATATCAAATAGACATCCTACGCGTAGGATGTCTACTTCATCAATTTTTGCAAGTAACCACACAGATTGGTTGGCTATGTGCTCATGAATGTGTTGTGCAAGTTTCATGTGATTTGGACAAGTTTTGGTAGGTCTATGGCCCATTATTGCCTCTATGCCCTAACTTTGCGTTTTTTCATGCATATGAGGTCAATGTTGGTCCAAATGTGATAAAACTTGCTGGCTAGCATGTAAAGGCTATTCAAAAAATGTGTGTGATGAGAAATGTTGGGTTCTGTTTCCAAAAATGGCCTTGAGACATCCTACGCGTAGGATGTCTCCTTATGATTTTTTCATGGAAACTGTCACTAGTGCCTGCCCTTAGTCCCCCTAAGTCCCTTTTAAGCTTAATTTCAACAAAAAAAGCAAATGAATAGAAAGTAACTCCCTGTGTGGATTTTAGAGCCTCTGAACCGTTTTCTGACTTTTGGAGTGCTTTTCGGCGATGAAATTTCTTGATGTTGGTCTCCATAGCTTCCCGATCCCTTGGGGATCCTTGCCGTATGGTTTTTGTCGACTTTGGCTTCATCGGAGCTCCATTTGTCAATTTGTCGCTCTAGAAGCACCCGTGGTTGCATTTACATGTCTTCAATGAGTTGTGGTGGTCTACCACCATAGGACTTGGTTGTTGATGGTCTAGGAAAGCCGCTCGTGAAGTTTGGTGGAAAACGGACATGCAGTTTGGCCGCGAGAGCTTTTTGACACTTTGTGTGTCTGATGCCGTTTTTGAATTTTAGTGCCACTTCGGGTCACCTTTTGGTCATGTGGGCTACATAGACTTGTCGAGCATGTCGAGATGCTCCTACCCATGAATTTTGGTAGCATTTGGGCGCTTCTCCGCCGATTTCCCATTTGGTGGCTTCTTGCAGGATTCTAGGAATTAGGGTTTTTCCCGATGGTTTTCTACTGCCTTTGGACATCCAAGACTAGTTTCCAATGCTAGGGTAAGCTTCCGATGAAGTCTCGTTGCTTTTGGCTTAGCCGCCGTTAGGTGGCTACTTCTACTTGTAGGTCTCTACTGCCCGCTTTGTGTGTGAACCATACGCTAGTTTTCGTGACAAAACGACAAACATGCACGAAAAGCTCAAGGTGGTGAGCCTACCTCTCATCTCTAAAGCCCGTCGGATAGTCGTGCGTGTCGTAGAAGTTGTTGGAAGTTCCGCTCGCTCTAGGTGGCAGAAGCTCTCTCTCAAAGGTTAATAGTGAAAATGAGCTAAAATTGAGGTGAAAATTTTTTATAATGGAGGTCCCCGAGCCACTTTCCTGAAATTTGACATGTGCTCCCAACTTCTTGCGAGATGCGGTTTAGGCTCAAAAATTTCTTGATTTGGACTTCATTTGCCCTGTTTACCGGAAATTTGGCATTTCGGTCAAAATCTGGCCAAAACACGCTTTCTGCTCCAGTCTCATAATTGCACCCCCAATGTACCATAGGTTGTCCTATAGTCACTGATCATCCCCATATTTTTTTTTTTTTATTACGACAGTTTTCACCTGCTTTTGTATTTCTGAAGTTTTTCTGCCGAAAATTAGCAAAATTAAAAGAAAAATAGCAAATCAAACCCAAAAAATCCCCAAAAATCATAATAAATCAAAAACATCACCGCAAAACATTATATACACTCACATGCAATTTTTATGGCCGGATTTCTCCATTTTACCAATATTTTGCCCTAAAAATGGCTATTTCTACTTATATACACACACCTAGGGGCTTGATTTGGCGTTTGGCCCCATATACTTGTAGATTCATGCTGAATAAGGGCATATATACTTGGGTTAATCCAGAAAATTTTGCAATCAAACAAAAACCCCTTAAAAATAGTCGAAAAACATGCCCTTTTTTGCTATTTCTGCTATTGGGTCCTCATTTGAGGATGCCTCCCCCCCTCCTAGCCGAAGTCCTCTCGGATGACAAGGTATCGCCTCGGAGTATGTGTCGTGCATAGGTTGAAAAATCTGTGCTAGTGCTTGGCCGTGTAATGTGGCCCTATTTTATGCATACTCGATCAATGCATGGAAAAATTAATGATGTACAAGAGAAGGGTACAAGCAAGATGCTTATTGGCATTTGCCGTCAAGGTTTCCTATTTTCTTTGCAAGTAACAATTGTAACTCTACTGCTCTTTGTTTGATTGTCTTTCCAGCAAAAGTCGCTTGCTTTGCCGCTACTATTGATATGGCCATAGTTATCTCTTTGGAGAGAATTGGCTTGGCCTGAATGGCCGTTGACCTTATCTCTTTTGCTTTCCATTGGTAGCTTGTTTTTGCCGGTTTTTGTAGGTTTCTTACTACTTCCTTGGTTGCCACTGTTGTGTTGCTTATTGGCATCCACATAAGTCGATTTGTCGGTTGCAAATGCAGTTGTCTGCCTGCCGATGTTGTTTGTACTAAAGGGAGTTCCTTTTACTTCGGTTTCGGAATCCAAATGCGAGTCACATTTGAGTTATTGCTGAGCATTTTCTTTGGGATCCATATCTGTTTTATTCCCTTGTTTTTTGGTTGAACTATCTGCTTCGGTTGAATTCTTCCGTTGTATTGTTTTTGTCTGTCATGTCATTTCTATCCTTCCGCATCCATACTTGTTTTTTTCTTGTTGGTAACTCTGATCTTTTCACTGCGGTCGGTGACTTTTCATACCTGTACTGAACATTGTTGGTAGTTCCCTGTGTGTTAGCCTTGAGTATCATTTTGTTCTTTAGTGGCATCCTTGCTTTTGGCTTTTTTTTCAGTGATTGCATTGCTGGCAAGTTGATTCTTCCGGGGTTACTGAGCAAAGGTTACCACCTGTTGTTCTTGTGCATGCTGAATTTTGACTACATTCGCATTCCAATCTATCTGCACATTGTACTCTTTTTGCCAAGGTTGTCCCAACAACATGGGGTGTTGTGTGCTTTCATCCTTGAACACATAAAACTTGTGTGGGTAAATATATTGATGTACTTGTACATGCAATATAGTCCAGCCCAATGTTTTCAACGAATGTGATGTACTACTTTCCAGCACTTGTGGAGTAGGATGAAGTTGACATGTGGACGTGAGCTATTTGTATAATCCGTAAGAGATTAAATTTGCTTGAGCTCCAGAATCAAGCAATGCCATTGATTCAACTTGATTACTACCCACTTTGACTGCAATTATTGGCTCTACTGCGTCTTCATCAAACCTCGTTAGTCAGATGGCATTGATTTGCAATGGTGCTCCACATTGTTGTTGTTGTTGCAAAAGTCTTCTTTTTGCAATGCGTTTTTTTGCTTCTGCTTGAGCTTCTTCTCGTACCCTCTGCTTCTCCTTCATTCGTTGTTTTCCTTGATGGATTTGTTGAAGCATATCCTGTGTTAGTGGTAAATGATATTTCTTCAATTGACACCCACTAATCCAATTTGGCATTTCTTCACCTGCTAATGTAGCAAGCTTGACAGCTCCGCTTTGTGATAGATCACTAATCACAAAGGGTCCCATCCCTCGCTTTTTAAGTTTCTTGGCATGTTGCTTCAAGGTATAAACAAGTACATAGTCATCTGTTTTGAACTCTTTCGTGCGCACATGCTTGTCAAAAAACTCTTTTTGTCTTCTCTTTTTAGCATAGATCGAAGCTACAGCTCTCAAGAGAAGTTCATCTAGTTTTTCAAGGTCATCTATTCTTGAAGAGAGGTCATGCCTTGTCCATTCTAGGTGTTTCGCTACTCGTAGAGTTGGAATTAAAAACTCTATGGGTAATATAGCATTTAGGCCAAACACCATGTTGTACGGTGTCATTCCTATTGATGTTTTGTAAGCTACCCTGTATGCCCATAGTGTTGAGTGTAGTTGTTGCTGATCCCAATCTGTTCTTGACTCTGACACAATTTTAGTGAGAATCGTGAATAGTGTTTTATTTGTGGCCTCAGCTTGTCCATTTGCCTGTGTGGATGGTATGGAGTAGATTTCCTATGTATGACCATGAATTCCTCTAGCAGATATTCAATGACTTCATTAAGAAAATGTGTTCCACGATCACTGACAATTTCTATTGGTAAACCGTATCGTACAAAAACATTCTCATATAGAAATTGTGCAATGGTCCGTGCATCTGCTTTTTGTGTTGCCTTGGCTTCCACCCATTTTGTGAGATAGTCCGTAGCCACAATGATATATTGGGTATGGGTGCGATATGTAGGGGGTGAAATATGTCCCACAAAATCAATGCCCCATTTTGCAAATTCCCTTGTCCCCATCATTGGTCGTAGTGGCGTCTCATCTCTTTTTATCGGCACCTTGGTGTGCTGACATGCGTCACAACGCTTTACAAACTCTTCAGCATCCATATGTAATATAGGCCACCATATTCCTACGGTTAAGACAATTTTTTCCGTCTTATCACCTGAAAAATGTCCTCCACTTATTCCGCTATGTGCATGTTCTAGAATCTGCAGGTATTCACTTTCACTTGCACAGATTCTAAGTTGATTGCCCTTTCCTCGCTTATAGAGTTGGTTCCCAATTAACTGAAATTCACGAGCCTCCAGCTCTATAGCCCTTTTCCGTGCTCTTGTTATGTTTTCAGGAAACGTCCTTGTGGTTAAGAAATCAATGATATATTGACTCCATGCAGGTGCAATGTTTACCTGAAACAATGTTG
The DNA here is from genome assembly GCF_014529385.1 of Adiantum capillus-veneris. NCBI lineage: Eukaryota > Viridiplantae > Streptophyta > Polypodiopsida > Polypodiales > Pteridaceae > Adiantum > Adiantum capillus-veneris. The sequence continues at coordinate 1,893,252 of NC_140946.1, forward strand.
CGTGATCCACTGGTGGTTTGGCACTACATATAGTACAATTGTTAACATAAGCATGTGTGTCCGCGTACATAGTTGGCCAATAAACCCCTAACTGTTTTATTCTCTGGTGTGTCTTCACTGTTGAACAATGAAATGCAAAATCCTGGACATGCGCTTCTTCAAGGTAACACTCGAATTCTTTCGGATTTATACATAATCATAGAATTTGGTCCGATCCTAGATGATACAGCCGCCATGCAATCAACTGGAAGTTTTTTGTTTGTTGAATTGTTTATTGTTTGGATCTTTCTTCCATGTTATCAAACCTACCTCCAAAAGAAAGAATGCTAACAATTTCCTGAGACCATTTAGGTATCATTTCAATATTGAAAAGATAAGCATCTGGTATGTCATCATCTACTCCTTCCGGAGCTTCCCCATTGTGTAGCCTTGAAAGATGATCCGCATGTAGATGGGTTTTATCCTTTTTTACCACCACTGTGAAATCAAACTCTAGCAATATAATAAACCAGCATACAATCCTTCCTGTATTGCATGGTTTATTCACCAGATACAAAAGAGCTTGATGATCTGTGAAGAACACAAATTTGTTTGCGAGCAAATAATGCCGGAATTTCTTTACAGCATAAATCATTCGTAACCCCTCTCTTTCAGTGGTTGTGTAGTTCTTTTCCGCATTGTTTAACTGTCGGCTTGCATAACAAACTGGAAAATCCATTGTTCTGTCTCCAGGTTGAGCCAGAATACTCTCGATTGCATATGCAGAAGCATCAATGTGAACATGGAATATCTTTTCCCAATCCGGTGCTTTAAGTACAGGTACTGATACAAGGTTTTCCTTCAACTTTTGGAATGAAGTTTCACACTCCTCACTCCAATCGAAATTGACTAGCAAACGATACAAAGGTTGTGCGATGACTGCATACATATATATGAATCTTCCATAATACCCACAGTGTCCCATGAAGGATTGCGCTTGTTTTGCATTAGTAGGCTTGGGTAGGTCTACTATGACTTTGACTTTGTCTAGGTCCGTGGTTATGCCATTTCTTGAGACAATGTGTCCTAAGATGCGGCCTTGCCTAACCATAAAAATACACTTTTCTGGGTTAAGACAGATTCGATATGTCCTGCATTTTTCAAATACCTTTTGCAAATGGTCAATATGTTCTTCTCGTAGAAGAGAGTGTACACAAAGATCATCCATGTATATTTCTAAGAATATTCTCAGGTATTCTTTGAACGCGTGCGTCATTAACCTTTGGAAGGTAGCTGGGGCATTAGTTAAGCCAAAAGACATAACTCGATACACATATATTCCCCATTCTGTGGCAAACGCTGTTTTGTGTTGATCCTCCATTGCAATTGCTAGTTGGTTGTATCCTGAAAATCCATCCAGAAAGGAATAAGCCCGTTTCCCGGCCACCCTCTCCAGTACATGTTCTATGATTGGCAAGGGATAATTATCCCTTATGGTGGCTGCATTTACCTTTTTGAGGTTTACACACACTCGCAGTTTTTCATTCTTTTTGGGGACAACCACAATGGGTGACACACAATCTGTATGCTCGATTTCATAGATGAATTCAGCTTCCATCAGCTTGTCAATCTCCTCTTTGATTCGTTTAGCAAATGTGTCATTATATGTATAAGGACACTGTTTGCTAGGTTTTGCATCTGATTTCAAAGGAATTGTATGTTGGCATATCGATGGATCAATCCCTTTGAGGTCTTTGTAAGACCATGCAAACACATCTTTATACTTCTTGAGAAGTTGTGTTAGCTGTTATTCTTCTTCAGTCTCTAAATCGGTTGCGATATAGACCGGCTAAGGCTTCTCACCTGGTTCCGCGAGGTCTATCCTTTTTGCATTTTTTGGCCCATCGTAAGATTCCTGGTTTGTTCTTTCCCTGACTGGTGGTGTCATTATGATTTTTTTGTCCTAGATGGTAAATTTCCGATAGTGTGATGGTACATTCATGCTTTCCTTTTCTGACTCCCCTTTACCATCACTATCTCCCTCAGTAGTCCATACCTCTCGTAAAGACCGTTTGAGTTCTTGGTTTTTCTGTTTACGCTCCAGTTTGGTCCACTCTTGGTCTTTCGTTGTTTCTTTTTTTAATTTTGGAGATTTTTGTGATTTTGTTTCTGTTTTAGCTTTTCGTACTTGTCTTTTTTCTCTCGTGTTCTTTCCTTTCGAACTTTTGAGAATCTTCTTGATATTTGATCTTTTACACAATCCCCTGCTTTTACAAGCATCAAATAGTGAGTTTTATCTTTCATCCTAGGCATCAGGTTCTCTCTCGCTTTGTTTCCTGCTCGTTTTCTTCTATAGCGTTCCTGGCATCTAGGGTGCTGATTAGCAAAATCATAAAACTTGATATTCTCTTTTTTCTCCCCACGCTCACTTGAGTTGTCTGAAAACTCATTATCTGCATCGTTGTTTTCCTCCAGATGTTCAGAGGAGTTAAAAAACTCTTCTTGTTTTGGTGGTTCTACCATCTCATCTCCTCCTGGTATAATGCTTACCATGTAATAGGGTAGCACATCATAGCCATCCTTATTGAAAAATTTTGTTGTTGGACTATCTGTAATGGTACAGACATCCAATGTTGCTAGTATGTGTTCCCATTCTAGACGTTTCAAGGCATCTTCAGAAAAAGGTTTCAGAATATACTCCTTGTCCTCAATCGCTCTTTCTAAGATGCATTCTTCTCTTTTTAGGCTTCCACAATGTGAAGCTCCGCACATCCATAGCTCTTTTTGTTGCCCTAACCATGCTGGGAGTTTCGATCCTGCGACGACTGTAGCTGAATCAAACTCTTCCACTGGTGTCTGGTTTACATCCCTGTAACTATGGTCTTTCAGGTGTATTTTGGTTGTTGTCTTGCCATGTCTGAGGTATATGTGGTCATAACCCCAATCCTGGACCATCTTGAATTGTCTCATGAATGGTCTTCCCAAAATGATCTCGTAATTGTTCTTTTTGTTGAAATCAACTATTACAAATGTATGCTCATACTCGATTCCGCATGAAGTGACAATCACTTTTTCTAAGAGTCCTAGAGGCTTCTCCATGAACCCATCTACCAATTGCAATTGCATTCTCCTAGCTCTCAAAGCTGGTTTTCCCCATTTTTTCTAGATTTCCTTGGTGGTGATAGCAACTCTAGCTCCACTGTCAAGAATAGCTTTGGAAACTACTCCTTGGAATTCTACCGGTAGCATGGTGTTTCCATCTTCTCCTTCGCAATACTTTCCAACTTTGTTTAATGGTACTGGCCTAGTGTTTACTTGAGGCCTGTCCAATTCTGTAATCCCTTCCTGAAGCTTCGAGGTGGGGTCTTTCACTCCAAATTTTTCTAGGCATTTGCCTACGGTGGTCCACATGTTTGGTCGTAACCTTAGGAGTTCGGCTAATGTGATTGTGCATGCCACCGAGGTGGAAAATAACTCAATCAACCCTTGTGAATCCATCACTTTGTTAGAATAAAGTCTTTGAGATGGGATTGCTCTCACTTCAGACTTGGATTCATACTCTCCTAGGTAAGAGGGTAGAGTTTTTAGTGAGTCTGGTTGGCTGTGCCCCGAACTAATTGATCCCTGGTCTTCCCTTGTGAATGTATGTCAAAGTTCATTTGTGATCTTGCCTCGAATTCTTCAATAGGAGGTAAGGTCTTATTCTTGTCTTTTTTTGTGTTGTTCATGTGGTTACTCACCCTATTAGCTTCGTTGGCCTCATGGATTTGCTTCCATAGATCATGTAGACCATTACTGTCCTTACCCATTTCTGCCAGTGTTTTAGGCTGGAACCCGTCACTTGCCTCATCTGTTGTATTTGGCACTATGATAGGCTCTCCCCTAGACTCATAGGCATTGGCGAGTTTTTCCTTCATTTCTACTTGTTCCTCTAAAGTTGGTTGGATAGGGATTGGAGCTGGTACTTCATGCCAATTTGCAGGTTTACCAAGCGGGTTTTCCATCAAGGATTGAGCTGTTTCAATCATCTTTCTACACATTTCCAACCTCTATTTTTCTATTTCAGCAAATGGATAAGTCATCCATCTTTGCTCTTGGGTTTGGTTCTTTTTGAGTCTGGCTTCATAAGCTTTTAGAAGTGCATCCAAATGCTCATTTACCTTGTCTATCAGTACTGATCCTCCTAATCCTGCACTTTTGGGCTCTGCCATTTCCTTAGGTGCTATGGTTGCCATGGTGTGTGAGCTTAAGCTAGCTAGATCCTCTAACCGCTCTAATCTATCCTTTGTGTGTTTTAACTCCTCGGATAGAGCCATTTGCTCTCATTCTTTCCTGGCTTTCATACGCCCCTTTCTAGCTTTCCAAGTGCTTCTCTGATTTTTCGTTTTTGAACTTGCGGCATTGGTTTTTTGCTTTTCAATTATGGGTTCTTTCGTCATTCTTTGAGCTTGGGCTCGTGTCACCACCTGAATAGGTATGATTGTTTCATTTTCTGACCCTCCACTGGAAGGCATTGTTTCCAGCATGTTTAAGGTAGTTTTTGCTCCTTTGCTCGAGTTCTTAGGTCAATTAGGAATCAAATGAGTAACTCCACACTCGGTGCAATATGCGTTGACTCTAATGATTTCATCATGAGGACAGTCTCTTAGCCAATGGTCTCCACCGCACTTGTAGCAGGGTCCTTTAGGTTGTTGAGGTGCTCCTTGAGCTCCTCTTTGTTGGTATGCATGTCTCTGTCCGCCCATGCCTTCGTTGGCTATGAACAACAATGTTCGTTCATCTAATCTATATCTTCCTTCTCCTGCTGCCTGTGAAGCTGTTGGTGGTCCCGTATTTCCTATCATGCTCCATGGTTCTAGTGTCGAGGGTTCTTTCGGTGGATAATAGACAGGGTTTGTCGCATATCCATTGGGATCTTCATAATATGCATGCATAGGCACCAAAGCCTTCTCTTCTGATTCGGTTACGGTTGGTGTGTATCTTATGCTGACTGGTTGTAATCCTGGTAGGGGTGGTTGTTGCCCCAACATTGGTTGTGGTCTTTCTACGCCTACAGGTCCTGGTAGGTTTCCTGCTTGATACCTAGGCATCGGTGGAACTTGCGGACAAGCTACCTGAGCTGGGGGAGTGTAAGGTCTTTCTCTCACATATCCCTTGTTATAATAACATTCCTCCGTCCCATGGTTTGTCCATTTTTGTTCAATAGCACACCACTTGGGCTATTTAGCCTGGGGTTTGGCGTACAAGTTATTCTTTTTTAGCACTTCCTCTACAAGTTGCTCCTGGTTTACAGCTGCTTCCCCTTTTGGTGTTGTCTTAGAAGACTTGCTTCTTCTTTGTTGTGAAGATGAATCGTCGTCAAGTTCCTTGAACTCACCCTCTTTGTAGACCGCACAATTGTCCACAAGGTAAAGAGCCTCCTTGGTTAACTCATTCAACGTCGTGCTCCTCTTCATATGTAAGTCCTTCTGGAGATCTACATTCCTTAATCCTTGGATGAATATAAGCATAAGTCTGGACTGAGTTGGAATTTATTCCACCGGACAGAACTTAACATATCTTTTTAGTCTTAGGGCTTCCTTTCACACAGATTCTCCGTCTTTCTGTTTGAATTTATGGATTTGTGAGACGGTATTATGAGCTATCCCCCTTTGTGAGAATTCCTTGATAAACTCGTCAAACACCTCCTCCATAGACTCAAAGTCTTTACGCTCCATAGAGTCAAACCAAGTAGCAGCGTCATCCTCTAGGGTTAGTCCAAACCCTGCAAATTGGGTAGGGAAGTCTAACACCTCTTCAGCTCTAATTACACGCACAAAGGCTGCTACATGATCTCTTGGATCTCTGTTTCCTGTGTATTTCTTGTTTACCCATTTTTGCACTTGAGAATGTCTAATTCTACGATAGTCTACAAATCTCATCATTGGATCTCCCCGTCCCAATCGATATACCTCGTCTGGTCTTCTATAGTAGGCTGGTTCTTCTCCCAATGGTGCTCCTAATCCATAATTTCTAACAGTTCTTGCTAGAGATGGTTTATCTCTTTGAACTCGTTCTATGGGTGGTCTTCCAGGCTCCGTTGACCCTTGAGTCTTTGGCTTTCTCTCTCCTTGATACCTTGAATAGAGTGGTGGTTCTTGAAAATCCCTTAGCTCTCGTGCGGCTTGATAACCATCTCGGTTTCGGTCTTGCTCCAATGTTGCACTCTGTCGAAGCCATGCCTGCAATGATGGCCGAGTTGTTGGTTGGTTTTGATTGTTGAATGTCTGCGGTTGGGTAGAATGTGAGGTCGCGTCATACTCCTCTGAAAAGAGATTTGTAGACTTGCTAGGGGTGTAGGTGGCTCTTGGCACTTCGTCAGGGGCATACGTTGATGCTCTTGGAACTGTTGCCTTTTCTACCTCCTCTAGGAGAATACGTTGGTATTCCCGCCCGTACCTATCAACAAAAACTATATCCTTCTCTATAGCAGTTTCATAAGAGAATAAGTAAAGAACCTTGTCTTTGCTTAGCTCGGTTAAGTATGGTTCTTTGCAGCGAAAGTAAGAGACTTTTCCCTCACTCTCCTTCTTGTAGATTCCCACGTTCTCATTATAAGTTGAAACCCTGGTTGTTTTCTTATAATACATAAAAATTGCGTGGTTCTTGAGTTTATGAAACCATTTTCCCTTTCGCCCCATTATCTGCATATCTGTTGTAATCCTCAGGGTTACTAACTATCAGATAGTGGTTCCCCTTTTCGTCTCGGAATCTATCTCCATCATCATAGACTCAAATTATTTCTAGTCTCTGAGCCGGTCTTTCTTCAATACAAATACACTTGCGTCCTCGATAGTCAGAATAAACTAGGGCTCCCCTCGAGTTTGTTCCTTCTAAGAATATCACAGTGAACTTGGAATCATTCAATGGATTTAGGAAGGTGCTTCCTCCTGGCATGGGTCCATCATAGGTAAAATCTCCTGGCTGTTGACTACCCATCATGAAGAAAGATTTGTCTGATGAAGTGTCAGTATCACTACCTTCCTCAATAATCGGTGCTAGTGGATCTAGCCTTGCCTGAGTTACACTCTCTTCGGTGGACACTAAGCTACCTTAGTCACCTGCCACCTTTTGGTCTCTAAAAATGTATCTTCCTGACCTTAAATTCATCAAACTTATCAATGCAATTTCTCACAAATCCAACCACTCACCTGGCAATGGATCAGTCTCCGCACTACTTCTTGCTTTGCTGCTGCTGCTGCTGAATATACCTATACACAAGCATCTAATTTCAGCAATCGAATCAAAGCATTTAACTGCTAGAGGTGATTTTAGTAATGATTGGTATAATTGGAGAGTTAATCTCAACCACTACTGTATTTTATACACTGCTGATGTTCTGGATTAGGTCTGCTAATCTGGAACTGTACTTCCCTAGGATGTTGGTCAATTTACGTGAAAAAAGGTTTGAATTCAATCTTTGCTCCGTCAAATGGACAAACAAGGTCCAAATTCATTTCTGAAAGAAGTTCTGGAACCCTTAAGCCAAATGGAACCTCACTATCTAAGCCCAGTCAAATTTTCTCACTAAGCCCCAGTAGACAGCCTATGCGTAGGATGTCTCCTGCTCTGTTTTGCCTGGATTTTTTGCACTATGGATTCCCCTTGATGTGCTAAGTCCACAGCTATTTTTACTTTTTGATTTAGACACCTATAAGTTGGTCAATGGATCAGAAATCTATTCCGACAGCCTGCTGCTGATCTTGATCAGTCTAATCAACTCCAATTTCGACCAAAATTGACTAGGAGGCTTGCCTCAGGGTATACAACCCCTTGCTATGCCCACAGTCAGCAGTATCTGGCTTCAATTTCTTGCTTTAGACATCCTAGGTGTAGGATGTATTTTTGCCCAGAATGGCTTCAAATGCAAAGCACAAGCTCCCCTTGAGTTGCTAAGTCCTTTGGTATGCTCAAAATTAAGTTTGGAGTGCAAATCCTACATGTAGGATGTCTTTTTGGCCTTTTTGACCCCAAACTTGACTCACAACTTCCCCTTGATGTCAGCAACCCAGTAGTGTGCTTAGATTTTGGTTTGGATTTCAAAAGTCCCCAATTTTAGCTCTTCTTACCTTTTTCAGTCAAAAGTACTAAAGTCTGCTTAAAACCCAATTTTCTCACCCAAATGAGAGGAAACCTCTCTCAGTCACTCAATCTATCATGCAGATCATGCTCATGCAGCCATCCTATGGTTTTGGTCTTGAAATAATGCTTTGGCACAATTTGGGTAGGATGTCTCGCAATTTCAGTCTATCTGGCCTTATCTTGTCAAGATATGGTCAAATTTCCACTTTCCAGGTGAAAATAGGGTAAACCCCACCTTTTGAACACACTGGTCTACTCAAAATTCCAAAATTCCCACGAGATTAGCCTATAGACATCCTACGCGTAGGATGTCTCCTGGCTTAAAATTAAATTTCTTTTGACAGAAATGCTCCTGATGCTCTGCAGCTCTATCAGAAACACTCACAGTAAGTTTTGGACTTCACTTCAGCTTTCAAACACACTTTTGCGTCTTTTTCCGTCTTTTACAAATTTGTGATGAATCTACCAAGCAAGTATAAATTCATGAAGTGCTCTAGATCCTGAATCATGATGTCCTACTTACTCTACTCCTTCTCATCATGTGAAATGGGGATAATGGTGTTTTGGTTGCTCTCCGGACTCTCAAGCTCTCCTCTCACCGCTTCTACCACTCCAACTCCTACTCAAGAACTCAACTAATATCTAAAACTATCTCAGTCTACCTAAATCTACCTAAGTCGAAGGATCTAGGCCAGACACACGCTCCCTAGACTCTCTCTAAGACCTAGAGAGTCCTCCACCCTCTGATCCTATCTAAATGTAAAACAAGAGTCTTGGAAAGCCAAAAAATCCCTATCCTCAAGGACTAATCTCGATCACCTACCTAAGGTTTTCGTCCCCGGTAGTGGCGCCAATGTTGGACGGATACGCCACGACGAGCGTCAACACAGCGAGAACTCACCTAACAAGATTTGTCAGCTAAGGACGAAGCTCGACCCGCAGGCGTGTGGAAGCAAGCATAGGGTGTCAACCTACACTCGATCGACTCCTAACTAATTCCTACAAAGGTCTCTGCCCAATGTCTAAGTCACAGCCTTTAGGAGTGCATAAGAGGAAACTTCCTACAACACTTTCTAGAGCCGAACACCCATCAACCAATCTCGAAACACCATAGAACTTAAAGGAGACCCTACTAACACTAATAGGTCGCTCTCCCTAAGGTCTTTGAACCAAAACCCCAACCCAAAACTCCTGGTGCAAAATCACGTAGGATGTTTGGCCGAAATTTGCAGGTCTTTGTTTCCAAAATCTAAAGTGCCTAATGTGTAGCTCTACTCAATGTGAACACGTGGATATGCTGCAATGCAAAATCGGACAACGTATGCTCACCGAATTACAAGATGAAGCTCGTAGATGGAGCTCGCAAAACCGGACCGTACGCGTGCAATGTAGGTATCGGCGTGTAGCTCTCATAGGGGGCAACACGCTGCACTTCTCCGCACTCAAGTCCGACCATCGGTGCACACGTAGCGTCAAGATGAAGCTCACACTCTCTCTGGTACACAGTACGCTCACTCACAGACTTTAAAAAACTTTTTTTAAAATGACAAAAGGTTTTTTCATTATGGTCAAAAAGTGGTATAAATACCTTACAATTCTCAAACCCTAAAGTTCCAAATCAACCATCTACTCAATGTAAATGTCAAAACTGGGATACAATCTGGAAACTTTTGTAAGCCCCAATATTTACAAGGTGAAATGTCGAGTTTTCTCAATAAATGAATAATTACAAAAAAATGATAATCTGCCGAGCCGTCATTTTTTGTAGGGTGTGTCCAGCTTCTAACACACACTCTCCAGCTTGAAATGGCCATCTACGACTCCTATTTCTCTGTGACCCCACCCACTTGTCGTGGGCTTTCTGCGCTAATACACACAAAACCTGCCTTCAATGCTTGTGAAAATGTAACCGGTACGGTGCTGCCCTCGTTTTTTTTTGTTGCAGGCACCGCCATCCACTAGCCTTCGAGCCTTGCTCTGGCCCGCACTGTTCACCCACAGTCGTGCCAACTTTATCACTTTCAATGGTCGATTCACGCCTCAACACGATCCCTAGAATGCCTATTCTTGGACTGCAGCTAAGGCATGAATGCCGTTGAGAGAAATTGATTGTGCCACACTGCAACGCAGCACACTGTGCATCACTTGTTTGCTTGCAATACAAACACCTCGCGTTGTTTTCTGCCCCTGGTCCCGCCTTGGACGGGCTCTCAACACCCACACACACACTACTCACACACACACAACCTACTCAGTGTTGCGATCGTCAGCGCTCCCGATTCTATTGTTGCCGCTTTTTGCAACTGGTTCACAAAACACACACACACCCCTCCATACACACACTTTCCTCTTGGCCTCGGACCGACTATGAGCTCACTTGCCTTGCAATTTCCTGCTGCTAGGCTGCTACCTTGAGCTATCTTTAAACCTGTTGACCTCGCTATGATAAGGCTGCTGCATGCACACTACCTTATTGCTTCAAGGCATTCCCATGAACCTTTGAGGCTTGGATCAACCACTGCACAAAAACGGGGTTTGATAAGTAACGACTTCGAGTCTAACTCAATAGATGGAGGTTGTAGCTACTCGCCCACAAACACGCCACAAGACTCACATGTTCGTGCCTTGCTACCTCTCAAGTACACTGTCACTACATGCCCCTTCCTGGGTCTTGAGTCTTGCTCTCGCTCTACATTTGATGCATGTCAAAGGTGTGAGCACAAGAAAGCTAGGTCTTTTGCTATGCAGATTGGCTATAGCCATTATGGGATAATGCATATTGCCCGCTTCATGGCCAGCTCGGTCGTGAATTTCACTCAAAATCATCTGATGTCTCTTGAGATCAATGATTCACACACACATTGAAGAGATTCTATGACACACACATGTTCGAGTCTACAAAACAAACGAATTCTACCACACCCATCACCCCTCGTTCCCACCCCTCTCTTCACCGCGATCTCACATTATGAATGAGCTCAACTCAACCATAACCCGTGATTTAAAGAGTATCCTTTAGTGTACATTCTGGTTTATTTGAGTTTTTCGTATTGATGGCATTGAAAGTTTTTGGTCCATAATGTGTATGAAAATGAATTCATGCACTAATGATTGCACTTTGAATGGAGGAGTGATAGTGTAAGTTGCAAAGGTCATCACGGGAAGTGAGAATTCACTTTCATATTTTGGCTATCAAAAGCCATGCACCAACAATTCAGATTAATTTTGCTATGTATGCTATATTTTCTATGAATGAGAAAAAGTATGGACAATACTCTGTGTTCTTTGATTTGGCAGATGCTCATAAGCTCTCTTTTCTTGTATGTTATGTATGCCATAATTTCTATTTAAGAGCAAAAGTGTGAGCACTGATATGGTGTGATGATTGTGAGCACTTCCATCCAGAAATGAATCTCATTGCACCTAATTTTTGGCTTATGCATTAGGTTAGTGTCGGCCATCTTCATTGAAAACTTGGTTGCAAAAAGGAAAATTTATCTTTGTGATATGCATGCGGACATGAGAGTCACATTGTTGGATGATGAGTTGATGCATACTTGGGACATTTTGTGCTTGAACTTAGCATTGCTTCATGTAACTTTAAGTGCTTGATTTGATTGCAAAATCTTTACATAGCACTAAAATTGAGCTTGTTTTAACGGCCAAAAGAGAGCATTTTGGGGTTATGATCAATTGTGCATTTTTTAGTGCTTACTTTAAATGAAAAATTCTTAAAATCACTAACATATGAGTTGTTTTGAAGGGTAGTGTGGCAAGATTGAAACTTCCATTGATCTAAGAAGGGGTCATCATTGCTAAAAATTGCAATATTTGGCTACCTAGAGCCATTCCAATTGTTTGGATTAAAAGTTGTATACATTCTAGCTCATAGCTTGGTCATAAGTTAATTTTTTTCATTTTGAGCTAGTGTTTACCCAAATTTTTTGAGAGATTTCAAGTAAAAATTTGGCTATTGAGAGCCGTTTACTTTCATTCCATTAAAAGTTGAAGTCATCTCTAACTCAGAGATTGCTCGTAAATTGAAAATTTCATGTGAGCTAGTTGTTAGCCAACTTTTTGGAAAGCTTTTAAATTGTAAAATTTGGCTTTGAAGAGCCACTTCATTTCATCAAAGTTGCATTCTTTTTAGCTCTTGGCTTGTTTTAAATTTCATACTTCAAGTGAGGTAACATTTAATCAACTTTTGAATCATGCATGAGAGATTGTAAATATTGTAAAATTTGCTTATGTAGAAGCATCATTCTCTCTCATTGTTGTGATGTATGCATAAATTTTGTACAAAGAGCATCATGTGCATAACCAAAGGAACGTTTTTCCCTTGGATTTTTTCCCTTTGGCAAATTCGGGTATGCAAGACCCTAGCTTTAGGTTTTCATTAATGTTTTTTTTGTGTGCATTTGGCTTTCAATAATTGGCTTTTGTAGCTTGTGTTTACACTTAGCTTCAAAAAACTTCTTTTGCAAATAAAAAGAGCAAGAGACTTCTCTACAAAGGGGATGCTTGCTCAAGGATGCACAAAGAGCATGAATAGGTGTAATCCTTCCATGATTTTGCTCTTTTTATCTCTTCATTCTCTATGCTTGGCTTAAGTAATTTTTGCTTCTAAGCTATGGTTTTTTCATGTTCAAAATCTAAGGCATACTAAAGTTTCAACACTTTGCTTTGTGAATATTAACTCATCAAAAAATTAGGTTTTATGTGTGTTAATCATAGGTAATTGGCCTTGACCTTAGGTTAATATAGGTTCATTTCTCATTAGTCCTAGACTCTTAGTGATAGTTTTAATACTCCATTTATTTTTAAACATGACCTAGGGCTATGATTAGGCTTTAGTCTCTTTAGTCCAATTGCCATAAACATCTTATGTTGGAAGCAATGAAAAAGTGCTAAAAAATGAAACAATGAAGCAAAAAAGTGTCAAGAAAAAGTAGCAAAAATGCTACTAGACACATAAAGGAAATTTCTATGTTATGTTGTGTCTATGTGAGGCTTAGAGCCTTATTGGCATGTGGAAGGCGAGGGGAATCACCTTGGCTCGCTTGGTCAAGACCCTAAATCGATGCCCTAGGCTGATAGGGGCTAGCCGTCGCTTTGGTGGGCTAGTAGATTCTTGGAACACCTTCTTGAGGATTCAAGGATCTGAGAGTCGCACCTAGACTTGCCTTGGGGTGGTAGCCTTGTATTGTGCTTTACTTTTTTCTATGAATGAAAAAAACAAAACTTCCATGAGCTTCAGAAAAGCTTTGACAATGTACTAATAGATTAGGAGCTTTTTTATAGCCTGTAGACATGATAGACTTGAATGATTTATTAAGATTGGTCACATAGTTTTTAGGCTAGTAAGTTTATGACCTTGCACTAGCCTAGGGTCTTAATTGATTGCTTGTGTGTCATGCATAAAATTGAAATTTCAAGTGGTTTAATCTTCATGATAGTTTAGGTGTCTTTTTTGCTTTATGTTATCTAGTTTTTGACTATGATTCGACTATGATTCACTCATCTTTTAGAAGCAAAAAATTCACTTTGCATGATTGTTCATTGTACTTCATGTTTTTTATCCTTGTTGGCCTTTGATGCTCATTACTTGTTCTTATGTTTTGCAACTCAACATTTCTTCCATGGACTTGCTTTCTACCGTGTCACCGTGTTTTGCTTCACCGGCCACACGAGGACGTGCACCAAATTAGGAAGGAGGGAATGTTAGCAGTGGCTAACACATGCTACACTAAACATGCATCAAGCGGGAGATATGCTATGTTTGTGCATAATATTTCCAACTCACTTTGTATAAGTCTTGGGCTCACTTGGAGTTCCGAAGTTGTATATGCTAGTTAGTGGGCTCAAGCTTAAACCCATAGTATAAGGGATTGTGGTGAAAGCCTTTAAAAGGAATCCTTTATGCAAGGAGGCTTCATTCTTGAGTATCCACTCTTGAGGATCCACTTTTGAGAGCTCTCTCTCTCTCTTAAGAGTGTTCACTCTATGGATGGACTAACCTTGAGCATAATGCACATGCTTAAGAGGCTAGTACTAATCCATTGTAATTAGAGAATCTTGATAAATCTAATTCCTATTTTACTCATTAGTCTTATCTTCTCTACATTTCATTATGTCATGAGGTAGTATTACACTCTCATTATTCTAGATTTGAGAGATGTATGTACTTCTTGCTTCCATCTTAACTCTTTTCTTCCCAAATTTCAATTATTTGATTACTTCTCTAATTCTCTTAGTTATTGTAGTGTGTATGCACTCTTGGTCATGTCATTAGAGTTTGTGCCTAATTGTGTGCTTAAGTGTGTGAAGGTTTAAGAGCCTTGATCTCAATGCCACTTGTGTGTGATGTGATTAGAGTACCTTGGTTGGCATGTGATGATTGGGAAAGCCAACTTCAATGCAATTAGTGTGTGCTTTGATCATGGATGCTTGCGTTGACTGTGTTCTTGTGGCTCCATAAGATTGGCAAGTCCGACTTCGGTGAACTTGATGTGTGTAGGAGTTGATTGATTAGTGATTAGAGTATGTTTAGAGTTAGTTTTGCCATGGCTAATCTCTACTTGCATTGAAGTATTCTCTTGAATCCTCTATTTCTATTCATCTGATGGTCGTGCTTCCATGCCCTAGCCGGGTTGCTCATCCATGGATTTGATAATTTTGTGTGGTTTGTAATTAGATCGTTGCTACAATGCCTCCTAGCACTCTTCTAGGGTTGTATGCTTCTTGCTATACAATATAGCATGAAGTTATTTGTTTATCAGTCTATCTAGAAACAATGATACTAATCTTTCTTCTAGAGGTATTTCTAGTTCTGGGAATCTTGCAATGTATTGCTTCATTCTAGTTACACAATCCCTAACAGACTCACCTTGTTTCTGTTTGAAGCTATAGATTTGAGCTACAGTATTATGTTTGATCCCCATTTTGGAACATGCAGCTGCAAATCCTTGAGCTAATGTATTTAAGTCCATGATTGTCCTTGGTGGAATGTTTTGGAAGCATGTCAATGCTTTTCCTTCTAATGTCATTCCAAATCCCTCAAACTGAGTATGAAAATCAAATATTCACTCTGCTCTTAGCACTTGCTTAAAGCTTGCTAAGTGGTCATATGGATCCCTAGATCCACTGTATTTTTTGATCCATTTTTGAAAATCAGCCGGTCTAACATGTCTATTTGGTTCAACTCCCGGCCTCCTGGCAGTTGGTCTTGTTCTGAGTCCTTCAAACCAGTCTGTTGGAAATAGTGACTCATGTATCCCTGAACTGGCTTTAGTGTCACCCGGTTTTCTTTGTGATGAGGTAGTTTTGGCTTCGTTAACATTACTCTCAAAATATCTCTCACGGAGTTCCTCTCTTGGAATAGTTTCTTGTCATTGGCCCAATATCCAATCCCTTATGGAGTACGCTTGGTATTTGGTTTGTTCCAGCTTTTTAGGACTCATCATAACAAAATTATTGTTATAACAATCCCTAAATAGGTAGGTTGGTAGATCTGTTGAACCCTTGTCTTTTATTTTAAAGATATAGATGATCTTCATGGCCGTTAATTGTCCTGATTTGGCATAAGAAGTCCATACAAGATCTTTGACATTTCTATCCTCCCAACAATAAACTTCGATCCTAGGATTATCCGTGCTAAGCCTTTTCAAAGGCTTCAAATCAACTTGATTGTATCCCTCGAATTCTAAAGTCGGTGGTCCTTCTTTTGGTGCCATATCTGGAATTATGATATTTGCTTTTAACCCCCATTTGTCTATCACATCAAGGTTTTCAACTTGTGAATATTGAGCTCCATTTTTATCCGTATACATTTTTCCTTGTTTGTTTGCCTTGATTTCCTCTTCAAACTCTATGTCATGGTCATCAATGCGAATGGCATACTCTTCATTAGGATCCAGGTAAACTTGAGCTCCATGGTGATTAGTCTTATAAAACATGAGTATGTGCTTATATCGCATTGTCGTTCCGGTTCTTGAATGAGTTGAATAGGAAGAAATTTCAGATGTTGATTCTGAAAAAGTGTATGACACTTCTTCGCAGATAGTGTCCAAGTGATCGCCTTGATTCACACTCTCCTCTGTGGATACTCTACTAGCGATCTCTCCAAATATGCCTTGGTTTAATAGTATACGACGAGATCTAAGGTTCATATAGACTTGTGAAGCCATGGATAGATTACTTACCGTCGAATTGACTTGTTATCAATTTCTTTCACTTGACTTGATTGCAACTCTTGTCAAACTTTCGATTCCTTGTCTACAATCTGATTCCTGTATCAATTTTAATCAAGCTAGCTTATTCTTTCACAAAGACCATACAATTTTTGCTAACTATTGTGACTGGTCTATGTGTATCACTTCAAATTGAGCTAGATGAGTTAGCAATTGAGACTTTCATATTCTACTTTTGCAAAAATCCAAAGGACTAATCTGCAACCTGGAAACTGAGTGAACATGTACTAATCTGGATCCGATTGAAATCAAAATTGACCAATGGCCTTGTATTATGTTGGTCTAACACTGTACAAGTTCAAAAGTCCAAAATTTTGTCTCTGTGTATCCGAAGTAAATAATCGCAACTATTTATTTTTCTCAATTTTCTACCCTTTTTGGCTTGTTTTGCAAAGTACTCAACTTATTAAGGTCTGTGAACAAGTTTCACTGAGTTTGAACAAAATTTATCCAAGTTATCAACTGTTTTGTACCTGCAGACTCAGTTTTCAAGAATTTAGCTTAAGTCTCACTTTTGTGATCCAAATTTCATCAAATTGATTTGTGTGGTCTACTTGATATGCTTGACCTTTGGGTATAGTCAAATGTGCAAAAATGTCCAATTTTGTAGCACATGTAAATAATTGCGATTATTTACTTTTGATATTTTTATGCAATTTTTTGCCACAATCTTGACACAGATTTATTAAACAGCTCAACTTAAGCTCCCTACCTAAGTTTCATCAAGTTTGAATAATCCATGTTCAAATGGTCAACAATTTTGTATCTACGGACTGACTTTACAAATTTGG
The DNA here is from genome assembly GCF_014529385.1 of Adiantum capillus-veneris. Lineage (NCBI taxonomy): Eukaryota > Viridiplantae > Streptophyta > Polypodiopsida > Polypodiales > Pteridaceae > Adiantum > Adiantum capillus-veneris. Next base: position 1,910,392 of record NC_140946.1, read on the forward strand.
CCACAATTTCCACTCCAATGATCCAAATCTTACCAAATTTGATTTGTGTACTTAAAATAACATGCTTAAACTAGTGGTACGTTGGGTTGGTCAAAAAAGTTGAAAACTGGGACAAAAGTAAATAATCACGATTATTTACTTTCCTCAAATTTTTACATCTTTTTGGTCAATTGAGCATGTACACTTGTTTAACACATCAATATAAACCTATGAGACAAGTTTCACTGAGTTTGAACAAATGTTTTTCGATTTACACTCAAGTTCTCGACAATCAGTACAGATTTTAGTCTTTACCAAGTTTTTGGTCAGTTTGGTGATCCAAATTCTATGGGCCTTTACAAAAGATGTTTGTACACATGCATAGAGTCTCTGGTATCAACCTTGGCCACTTTTGAGCTGAAATTAAATAATCATGATTATTTATTTTTGGCCTAAAATGAGCACGTTTTTCAACTTTTTTAGTGGACAGTCTTTTTATGATCTATTTTAAGTCAAAACTTAATTTGGCCTAAAATGTCAAGAAAAAGTGAATAATCTGAGTTTTTGCAAACTCTTGAAATTTTACCTCAAATGCGTCCTTAAGCTTACCCACTAGTTCATACAACTTTTGAAGCATAATCTCCAGTCGGATTCAATGGTGGATATCTTCTGGTGCTATTTCTAGCCGTAGACGAGTGTCTAACCTCACTCCTATCTTATTGCAGACATAGCGAGAACCACGAATATAATTGTCAATCCATGGGACGAAGCTAACTCGACTAGTGCAAAGAGGCTACAAGAGGTTGTCAATCTCTTGGAAAACAACAAACAACTCGTATCTAACTCAAGCTATACTCAAATGACAAAAATCACCAAAAGCTAGTCGCTCATCGACAAACAAATCACATCCGTTACAGCATCAAACGACATCCAAACGCTACAAAACTTCTAGACATGTTTATAAGGCCTAAGCACACATGCTTACGATCTCAAATCTCACTTTAGCTCAAGTGCAAAAATCACGATTATTAACAGCAGTGATTTTTTAACCTAGTCATTTTCGACCCAGAATGCATCTAAATGCTTAGCAATGATGCCCCAATACCCCCGTCTATACTTATTTTATGATTTTGAAGCTCAAATTTCTACTTATGATGAAATTAGGCGGCAAGTTGGCGACACCAAAAGCTACGGATTACCATGAAATGCTTATGTCAATGCATAGAGCTCTTACCTGCGGTTGCAACGCAACAGACAACACTGCAATGTGACAACCGAGAAAGGATTAGGAAGTGTGAGAAGGAGAGAAATGAGAGTTGTTAGCTCACACTGTGTTTCTATTATCCAAAACTTATAAAATACTTACAAAAATTAGCTTTTATACCTTAGCCAAGGTTCTTTTGGTCAAAACTAATAATCTGTGAGCTTTAACTAAAGATAGGTTGATACAATCTGGAAGCTTGTAGCCCCGGCTTATCATTACATTGTTTATCTGGAAAGTAGGAGTTACAATATTTTTTATTAAGCAATATAATAAGTCTTTTTACAATAAAAGCTCCGAGAAATGTTATCCGAGTTAGCTTGTTGCTAACAGTGCTTCTAAAACATGGGGAAAAAATTGCATAGGTTGGTGACTCTAAGGTTTATACTCTTAGGTATAATTGATTATAAATAGTGTCTAGATAGGGTCATGGTGGTTATGCTCTGCCATAACGAGATATGACCGATCCTTTACTAATGGTTCATGCTCGTGGCTACGTAGTAGCTAAGACAATGTCCGTTGGTTTTTATTTATCAAGATTGGAAATCTATCAAAGGGACTCTGCTCCTTAAAAAGGGGGCAGGGACCTCACAGTCTTGCGAGGTTGATCTTCTTTAGTATTTACCTTAGCTTTACCTTTTTCCTCAATGGTTGGCGATTTCTTTTCTGCATGGATTTGTGAAGCTTCATCGATTCTTACTCTTTTTGTTGTTGAAACTATTTATTGCTGTCAAAAGAAGATGTTCCTCTAGCTTCTGATTTCGGAGCAGATTTTTTTATATATGATGAGAGTCAATTATGTGGAAAGTATCCTTGTACTCTCCAATACTCAACTTTAGTACAGTTTCTGCCATGCCAAATCTAAGAATGGGCAATTTGAAACTTCTGTACACTATTTCTTCTAGATCTTTGATTGGCAGCTTTCCCATCATTATCCACGTTGCACAAGACATTAGATTCTTTGTCGCTTTTGTATTCATCACATCTGAACATGTGATTTTGAGTCATGTTTCTCTGCATATGATGAATTCGGTCACTGCTAGAGACACTTGACTTTTGTTGCATCCTTATCCTTCTCTTGATCTTGAGTTTGTGGAGCTTTTGATGCCAAACTTGGATACTATTTTCCTTCATCTGATTTCATGTGCGCTTTTTCTAGAGTAGGATTCTTTTAAAATATATATATATATTCTTCAAGTATATAAAAACTGATGACATATTCTCATGGTTTCTTTGCTTCCTTCATTTGCATTTTGACATCATGCTCCATGATGTAGCTATCCGTCTCATCTTTTATGCTTTCACACTCACAAACCTCGTTAGCTTTCTTCAACACCTTCATCGTAAATAAGGGACTTATGTATAGCCACTTGAAAGTTTTTCTTCAACATCATGTGGAGAATCCCGTATAGAAACTTTGTCCACAACTCGTTTGCAATAGCTTGTTTGTTCAGTTTCAATTGTTGCAGAAATGTTTCGGTTCTTTGGACCACCAAAACCATTAGAAAGGGTCTGCATCAATGTTTAATCCATTCAAAGGGTTCAAATAGCTCCTCTAGAAATGGTTCCTTAATGTAAGATTCATCTTTGTACTAAGTGTTCAGGGATGCAATCCTCCTTTCTAAGACTTCTCCACTCCAAATCTCCACACATCCGAATGTGAGATTTGTTTTACAACCAAGCAGGAACCTCCTTTTCCTCTTCAGTTATGGAGTTTCATTCTTCCCTTGGGGTTCGCTCTACATCTCTATAACTATGATCTTTGAGATTAATTTTTGTAGTGAACTCTTTGTGTCTCAAGTAGATATAGGCATAGCCCAAATCTTGTGCCATTTTGATCTGACGCATGAATGGTCTGTCCAATATGATATTAAAGTTGTTTCTCTTGTCAAAATTCATTATGGAAAAGGTGTGCTTATATGCAATGCCACACAAGGATACAATGATTTGTTATAACATTCCTATTGGTCTCTGATGTATCCATCCACTCATTACAATTTCATTCGAGTTTTCCTAAGAGCAGGCTTTTCCCACATCCTCTTGGTTGCAATGGAAATTATTTCCCCACTATCTAATATTGCAACCGTCTTTACTCCTTTGTACTCCATAGCTAAGGTCGTGTTTCCTTCTTCTCCTTTGCAATAGTCACCCACCTTATTCACTGGTACCGGTTTTGCTTGTGGTTTTGTAGGCAAAGTTTTATCCATGTTTTCATCTACAAGTTGGTCATGCCAAGGGATTTTCAACCCCATCATTTCCAGGTGTTTGCCCATTTGGCCCCATAGATGCGGTCTAATTTTTAGCAACTTGGAGAGAGTGTGCATTGTATAGGAGAAGACATCAATTTGTGCAAGCTCTTGGTATCCATAATTTTTGGTGTGGCTTTCCTCTGAGAAGGTACCACTCTAACCTTCAATTTTGTTTCTAGTTCTCCTATAAAAGATGTTAAAGTCTATAAAGAGCATGGTTTGATCTCTTTAGATGTGATAGACCCGACCTCCCATATAGAGATCATATATCCCTCGGGAAATTTTTTTGATCCATGTTTATTTCAAGAATAGGTGTTGACTCTAAAGTAGCACTACCATATTTTTGGTTTCTAATTGACTCCCATAAGGATTGTGGCCATGGTTCTTCTACCTCCGAACTTGGTGTCACTACTTGTGAGCCCACCCATCTATGGTATTGGCTACTTCCCTTGTATCTAAAGGTGCCTCAACTTCCACCCCTTCCTGGTCTTTGTTTACAAGATTTTGGTTATCCATTTCTTGGATTCTTTTGCGGATTAGCACCTTCATTTTTGAAGCATTTGGAACATGTGGTTCCATAAGAGATTGGGCCACCTAGATGAGCTCCTTGCACATTCTCAACCTCTCTTTTTCATACCCTAGATGAGGATACGTTAGCCATATATGATCTTGGGTTTGATTGGGTTTTAGTCTAGCTTCCTAGGCCTTCAAAATTGCATCTAGAGATTCAAAGAGTTTGTCCACCAAGAGTGAACCACCTGAGTCAGTCTTTGACTCTTCAGGTCTGTTTATGTTTTTTTGGATTTCTTGCTCTCGTCTAAACAGTTCTTTGGTTTGGTTAAATTCAGCTTCCAAAGCATCTTTCTCCTTCAGTTTCTTCACTTTCATTTTGCCCCTCTTGGATTTCCATGTTTTTCTTCTCGTTCTCACCGATATGTTTTTGATTTATGTTATGTGGGTTCCTCCTAAACGACTCCATTTTTGGAAGCTTCTTGAGCTTTAGCTTGAGTCACTATCTTTAAAGGAATCTTGGACTCTACCTCGGATCTGCTTGAAGAAGACATCACACCTACAATGGTCATTGTTCCTTTCCCCTTATTATCAAGATTCTTAGCACAATGTTGGAGTAGATGGTCTCTTCCACAACCGTCACAGAATACAAATATTTCTATTTTTTGACCCTTGTTTGGTCACCTCCACATTCATAGCATGGTCCTTCTTGTTTCACAGTTGGTGATCCAGTCAATGGTTGTTATTGCCTAGTAAGAATGTTCTTCAAACCATACTCCTAGTTGGCTATGAACATGATCGTATTTGCATCCATGGAGTACTCATTTTTCACGAGTCGTGGAAAATGTGTTGGCTGAGTGTGGAGTGATACCCTCCATAAGTATTAAATCTCCTCAATTGAGGCTAACGTGCATCCAAATTTTGTATGTAGACCCAAATCCATCGTACTGAATATGGAAATCTGCAATATGTAAACTTGTTTGAAGAGTGAGACATGAACATATGGATCCCTTGACCCATTGTAATTTGTTTTGACACATTAAGCCACTTGATATGGTCTTAATTGTTATTGTTTAGTCACCAATCTAGCCAATTTTTGGTCTCTTGGAAAGAAATCTCTCATTCTCTCCTCTTGTCTTGGAGAAAATCTTGGCAGAATCCTCTCTGATATCATATGGCATCGTTTTTTACTCAACGTAATTAGAGATTGGAGTACCCTTGTAGGTGTATCGTTCTAAGTCCATTAGGTCAAAAAGTTTGTACTCAGATCCATACTTATCTACCATCAAAGCTTGCACTCCGTGGGCATTTGTATACGTGAATGCATAGAGGTTCTTATGGGTGGTCAACTCCCTAGCATTTGGTTCCACACACTTGTAGAAGATATATGGATTCCCATTTGTGAGACTAGATATAGGCCCTCATGAGAGTAATCCATTGGAAATCTCATGACTTTGTTGGTTTTGATGAATCACATGTTTGGTTTGTTGATTAGAGGATGCCTCTCCTCTAGGTATTCTCGCAATCCCACTATTGTCGTCATTACCGTGTTTCTTGCATTTTTCATGTCTCTGACTGGAATTGAAAAGCCTGGTGGTGGATGATTTGTCATGTTTGAGGCTCACTCAAAAATCTCAAGGTAGTCTCTTACAAGCCCACTTTGGCTTAGTGCAACTTATCCCTTTTTGCTCCTGATCAGGTCTCTCAAAAGTGAGGTCTTTGTGGTCCTTTGGTATTTGGAAATTAATTTTGGGTACCCTAAAAGTTTGGGATTAGAAAACCTGGAAAAATTCAGCTTTGAAACTTGAAAAATGTTGTCTATCAAAAGTTAGAGCAATTTTGGTGAACTGCACTTGCGACAACACTCAAAGCATCTTCGGGATGAGGAAATCCATACACCGAGCAAAAAGAACCGAGCGTGTCATTTTTTCGAGGAAAAGTAAAGAGAATTGTAACACAAATTTCTTTTTTCATTAAGCCTTGCTATACTATCAAGTGCAGACAGTCCAACAAAATGGTCAATCCGTAGAGGATTGAAAACTCGAGCACATTAAGGTGATTGCTTCTACAATATAAATTTGTATTTGATTATATAGCATAATCTATCAAAACTCTAGGCACCCCTCCTCCAATGGCAATTGCAAGGAATCTAAAAACTGGCCAATCTAAATTGGACCATAAAAAACCTCAGCTTGTAAATTTGATGCTATGCTGAAACTGAAACTCTGACCCAACACAATACCTAGAACAACTCCACTTTTGTTAGTGTATCCTAATGCATAAACTCACGAGCTATAAAGCTCAACCCAAGGACAAGAAAATACACAAGTTCATGTGCTTGCAAGGCACACATGTGAGGCATCGATTGTCTTTGTTGGGAAATTCTCACAAGTACATCGAGGGAAGTTTGCAATGGTCATAGTATCTGCCACCCCCTTTTAAAAATATCCTCAAGTGCTAACAATAAAAACATGCGACACATTAGGCACCAAAATAACCTCTCTCACTAGTTTTGCATGCATGCTTTGACCCAATGTGATCCTTCCATTGAAGTGTTTGGTTAATTTTAGTATCCATCTTGCATGCTTTCCATCTTTGAATTTAGCACGGAAAGAGCTAGGTTGTGCTCCACATTTCCCGATAGGTGTTCATCTGTGCTATCAAAAGTATTGCCTTGTAGAAAAAATCAAAATTTTTTTCAACATCTCAACCTCCCATGAAAGCAAGCAAGTTCCCTCTTCCACAACATACATCGTTGGGTTTGGCCCAGGGGGTCCAATAATCATCTCATCAATATTTAAATCATGAGTGTTGATATTGTTGTAAAACCATATGAACCCCTCCATAATTCCTCTTGGTTTGACACCCATAGCTAGATATTTTCTCCTTCCCCAAAAACATGGTGCAAAAACACCATTTTGCACATTATTTGAATTGTTGTATATGAACCTACCACAACGTGCTTTCTCTCCAAAAAGAACGCCAAAACACGTCATTTTTCTACCAAACTTTGTGCGTCTAATTGCCCAAACCATTCGATGCACCTTCTTCTCTGGCAAGAGACTCCGAGAGGCAGAAGAATTGTGCTTGCTATGTGGTACAATTTAAACAAGTGTAGTGACAATAACAACTCGGATTTGTGGCAGTAAAAACTTTGGGAATTGGCACTTCTATTTAATGGACCCATATTTCTTGTCACTCTTGGAGAATTGAATTTGTGGCTTACATATTCCAAGATGAGCAGCTCATGTTGCCATGCCAAGTACATCAACCATGCTTGTACGTACGAGAAGAACGACACAAAACCTTTGGCAATTGGCACTTTTATTTAATGGGCACACATATCTTGCCACTATTGGAGAATTAAACTTGTGGCTTACCGCTTCCAAGATGAGCGTCTCGTGTCATCATGCTAGCTAAAGAGGTCACGGTTGGACGTACGTTGGGGGTGCACGTGAGAAGACATGCATGAGAATTCCATGTTTTATCTTAAACATGCAAGGTAATGAAATAAATCAAATATTCTTTAAACTTTGTGTGTGTGTGTGTGTGTGTGTGTGTGTGGATGCACTCTCTCTATCTCCCACACGAACGAAGATCACTAGACTCATACTTCAGGATCTAATTTAGCTAGATACGAGGAGCACTTGGATGCAGCAGGCACAAGAGTTGGGCACAAAGATGTATTTTCATAGAGAACATCTTTGCTAACTAAAAAAGGATGAATATGTGATCAAACTAGACTAGTTATGTACACTCATTTATCCTATGGGATACGATGGGCTAGTGGTCAGATGCGCACATCATCGCATCAATTAGAGATTGAGACAGGCAGATTTAGGAGAGTACCAACAGAGGCTAGGACTTGCCGGTTGTGTCATATAGACCTAGAGACAGAGTTACGTCACATTTGTCATTGTCTAGTCTACTATGAAATACGAGGCCACTTTCATTGTCTATTCAGAGAGCTCTTTGGACCATTGGCTAGAGTCATGAGATATCAGGATCAGAGATGCCTAAGGTTGTTTTTGGTAGATCTACATAGGCATAGGGAGAGTTTCTTGAGGAGATTAGATAGTAAGAGACACTCATAGAGGCCGATCATTGACTTCTTTAGAGCAAGGACTCAGCAATCAGATGAGCAAGCTTCATAGAAAACTTCAAAGGCCAATCCAATACTTTCTCGAACGACTCTTGATGCTAGACATCCTCGGGCATTGATGATGATGATGATGATTTTAGATTTTTGCTTTACCAGACATTGTATTAGATCAACCAAGATTGTATCACTTTGGTCTCATAGTTCATTTTGGCCTTTTGAAGACGGAGAAAATTTAAAAATGCCGGTTGAGAGCATGAAAAAAAGGGCATACATGGTCTATAATTGGCAATAAACAGTGTAAATTTCTTGAAACATGCCAAAACATCTAATCTGTTTAATACACAACATTAATTTTCATAATTTGTATAATACATAACATAAACTTTCATATGCCTGAGAGCACGTTTGCTGCCCTTTACCCTCCCGCGCCAACGCGGTACTAGTTAGGGGCACGTCCCGGCGTTATAGGGAACAAATGGCGCTAGTTGTATATGCCAAGAAGGTGTGCGCTCCGCCATGGGGATTTTTCTTTTTGCATTGTTAATCCAATAGGGACATGACGCGGTACCTTTAGGGCTACATCTTGGATAAAAATGTTCATGCAAAAGGTCGCAATGATCACGTGCCAGACCAGCTCAGAGTCTTGGAGGCAAAAAATTGTAAGGCATGCAGAGCAGGGAACACTGAGCATCTTAGCTTCCCCTCGCCTCGGCTCGGCCCAGATTTCCTATCAGTACGGCTGAACGAGGTAGAGAGAGAGAGAGAGAGAGAGAGAGAGAGAGAGAGAGAGAGAGAGAGAGAGAGAGAGAGAGAGAGAGAGAGAGAGAGAGAGAGAGAGAGAGAGAGAGAGAGCCGATGTGAGATCAGAAAAGCACGTCTGAGATGTGTCACCAAGGTTTGGACCTTGGCGGTTATTTGCATAATCGAGAAAAAATGCAAGGATGTGGTGACTGGTTAAATGGAGGGATCCCGGGCCTGCTTCAAGTGCCATGAGGCTTTCACAAACCACGGGCGGCTCTTACTACACCAGGTGACCAGGTCGTACAGACAAAAGCAAGAGGATCTCTTCCCATGTTGCAGATGAGTGCAAACTCGCGCAACTTTGTACACGCTCCAACGGGAGTCAAAACTCAACATTTCTTTTTACCTGTGCATGCATCTTTTGCCACTACGTCTAGTTGCTCTCTCTCTCCAGACTCGGAGTCCTTTCTGTCCCTCCTTCCATCACACACACACGGTGACACACCCACTAGGTATGGCACGCAAAAGAAACTTCTTGCAGGGAAAAGCTATGAAAAGAAAGTTACAGAGGTGGGCAGAGCTCCTTGTCTGTCTCATTCTCTCTCTTTAATAACACCGGGACCTGCCCCTAAGTAGTACCGCACCGGCGCGGGAGGGTTCAGGGCAAAAAACGTATCGAATTAACATTTTGTAGTAAACAAATATATTAAAACATTTTGTATTAAACATGCTCTCCCTCTCTCAGTCTCTCTCATTCGGGCCGCAAGCCGCATCAACTCCAAATGGGGTCAAGCTGAAGGACGGGTTGTAGGGGAGCTGAAGTAGCTACTCCTTGTATAACTTGCTCGGCACTAGTCCATATCGTGTCGGTGCGGGATTATAAGGGCCAGAGACATGAAGCCAAAGTGCATGCAAAGTGCTTGCCCCTATAATACCGTTAGGACCTGCCCCTAACTAGTACCGTGCCGACGCGGGAGGTTTAAGGGTAGAAAACATGCTATTAAAATCAACATTTTGTATTAAACGAAATGTCGGGACCCGCCTCTAACTAGTACCGCACAGGCACGGGAGGTTTAAGGGCAAAAAATGTGCTATTAAAATCAGCATTTTGTATTAAACAAATAAGTGTAAGCATGAACACAACACAGAGCCAGTGTTCAAATTTAGAAGAAGAGTGTATTTAAGGAAAGTATATTCATTCATAAAGTCATCAATTAAACAAACAAAATTAGCAGTGCCTTAGGAGCAAAGAAGCAAACTAAGCATCGAGTGGGACTTGGCCCTACTGGATACCGCATCGGTGCATCTTTCATGGGACACTTCCCTAACTTCTCTCTTGTTGGCGTGGTACAATTTAGGGTACATCCCCATTTTTCTATAGTCAAACATTGAATAGGAACATCAACAACAGATGCGGAGCGAACCTAGTAGTAGCTTGGCCTTGTGGAATCAGCCATGCACTTCAATGCTCTTTTTGTTTTGGGTATGTATTGACTCTTGAGGATGTAAAAGCATGAAGCTTTAAAGGCCTAGGTGTGGTAGATAAATGAATATATGTGATGTTGATTGGGAAATCATTAGCTCTATTTTGATTTACTATGAAATCTTTAGCTCTTTTTTGTAAAATGGGATCATGCCATAGCTGGTTCCGTGCTGACATGGTATTCTCAATGGCCTTGTCCAAATAGATAAGAATTGCAATGGATTGGGAAGTTTGATGATGTGGGTTGACAAGCACATCAAATGGAGCACTCTTGGGACCTTATCGGATTAGCCTCTACACCAACGCGAAAGTTCTAAGGGTCCTATCCGGCTTGAGCTTGAAATTAAATGGAATGAGAAGAGCATATGGGCACCATAATTGGGACTATATCTTAATGGATTTCATGCAGATGCGCAATGGTTAAGGAGTGTGTCCTAAATGTAGAGCATCACAACTTGCCATCAATGTTCTAAAAAATCAATTTCACAAACATACAAAATTTCCTTTAGGGTAGATTCAAGAAGGAATTTTTTCAAAATGTATGGCCTTTTTTACAATTTAACTCTATTTACTTGAATTTTCCAAGCGGATTTTCTCCTTTCCCCCCTCCCTTCAACGGGTTATTTTGATTTTTCAATTGGCTCAAGGCTAAGCCAAGGCACACTTTTCCCGAACATTGAAGTTGCCATGGTTATTAACGACCAACTTTTTGGGTGCACAAAGAAGTAAATATGCTTGGGTTGAATTGCATGGGATTTTGGGAGATGGGTTGTCAAGCACATGGAGTGTTGTGACTCTAGGTGTTGTCATTAGTAATGTAAACCCTTGAGATTATTTTTATGGGATTTCTCCCTTTCTCATTCTTGAGACAAATTGCATCAAATTCATTGTGATGTAAATGATCCGTGTCTCATTATGAGGTTGCTAAATCTTAGTGATTAATATTTGTCTGAACAATATATATAGGTGGGATTTTGCAAAATACAAAGATAATTTGCTACAAAAACTTATGAGTGTGCTTTTAATACCCATCATGTCTCCCTTGAGCATGAGAATTATAGGGCTGGCTACGGTGTGAAAATGAACCCATGGTTTAGTATTTTCATTGTCATTTATAATTGACAGACGCTATTGGCACACAGAGCTTGTTATGGAATAATTAAAATGTGCCATCCTAAGAGTTTTCATGTTTCTTTGTAGTTGATAGTTCAATGTTGTTCTTCATTCATAGGCGTGGTGCACGACCCTCACTATACCTTGATGGGAGCATGCCATTTTTTCGTGCACTGGGGATGACTCCTACAGATACCATCATGCGACACTACTTACCACAGTTCTCTTACACAACTATGGATTATGGGATTGCATGGAGAGGATACATGCAATGTATCCCTTCTTTCATTGCTAGACTTGTGTGAAGTTTTTATGTAGGCCAAAGGTTCTTTACTTGAATTTTGGTTGTGGGATTGCTCCTGTTCTTAGAGCATGTCTCTCTTCAAGAAGTGCTTGTGCAAAATTGGATAGTGAGATGACGCTTTGATTTTGACATTTGTGTTGCCTCTTGTTCATTCCTAGTTTAGAGGGCACGATAGGCGAGAGGCATCGAGTTTTGCAAATGTAGTGAATGAGGAGAATAGACCTCCCACTAGGAACCCATTCAATCATTTATGAACATTCCATTTCTTTTGGTCATGGGCTGGTCATTTTTTGAGTGTCTGGCCTTACTTAGATTTTACTTTTGCAAGCTATGTATGTTGATTGCAATTAGCCAATCATTGATGTGGTTTAGAATGATTTGTGAAAGCAAATCATTATTTGAAGCACGCTTATTTACTTTGATGTGTTGATTTTTGCCTTGTGAGTGTACATTGAGGTCGCGACTAAAAGGATGGTGCGAGATCCATGGTACAATGTTCAAACCATAATCATGACTTGAAAATGGCAACAAATAATTCCTTCTCTTGTGGTGTGTGTGTGTGTGATATTGCTCGGTTTTTGTGTTTGCTCGATAAATCTTTCTCGGTGCTTGGTAAGACTCCTTCAGGACTAGGACACAATGAGGGTCGCTTTTTAAAAATTTTGCTCCATTCCCTCTCTTTTGTGTGAGAACCTACCCTAACTTTCTTTCATCTTGTGCATTCTATCTATATATGTTTTATGTATACTTTAACATCGATAAAAATAAATATTATTCACTATTATTATTTGACCCACCTATTTCTATCCCACCATATTTTTTTTTCTATTCTATGGCATGTACATATTATCGTTTTATTTGCCTAGATTTAAGAAAAAGAAATACTATGTTGACTAGTTCATGGTGGGTTAGCTCATAGATTATCCATAATTTGACCCAACATGGATAGTGGTGAGGAAATTCAAGGACCTAGGGGATGCTTTCACACATGGTTGAAGACTCTTGGGGATTTCTAAGGAAAATGACAACAAAAGGGGGACCACCATGAAGGATTTTTTGGACAGAAATATACATGCTTTTGCTCAATTTTTGGCATCCACTTCCTCACCAAATTTGAAGACCTTTCCAAAATAGAAAGTGTAGCTTACGAGCTGAGATTTACAGCCCTATTGGGTTTTTATAATCTCTCGACTTTTGAGAGGCAAGATATGATCAAAATGGTGGACCCCAGTCTGCCATGTAATGCTGACACATGCAACTCTCCCTCAAAGTCTACATATTTTTCTCTACCACTCATAAGCTCATCTAAGGTCTCTTCCCCACCATCATGAGACCTTGCCACACTAGTCAAGGAGCATCTTTTCATGATACATAAGGGCATTAAAGGAAGTCTTTGCCAAGTATGGAGAAAAAACCTCTATCCCTAGCAGGTTCATCCTTGCCACCATCGAGTATTCACCTCCGACAAACTTGTAATTTCCCCTCTTCCCTCTTTCCTAATAAGCTAGCCATGGTTAGCACCTTGTAAATTATCTATCCCTCTATCCTACCCTTCCCTCTCTCTCTTCTCTCTCTCTCTCTCTCTCTCTCTCTCTCTCTCTCTCTCTCTCTCTCTCTCTCTCTCTCTCTCTCTCTCATGGGACTCCTAACCTAGCATATGCGCACACAACCAAACAAGGATAGCCCACCGCCACATGGGCTTGCTTGGATAATTATCTACTATTTTAGAAATTGTTGAAATTTCCCTCTGTTGACGGTTGGGTCAACAACATGGCATAACTCAACAAATTCTTATTCTTTGAGAGTTATGGAATGCTACGGATTATGGTTATAAACATCATTTGTAATAATTAGGTAGTATACTTGCAGAGGTCGGGGTGCAATGGCACGTCTCTCTTGTAAATACCAATCCATTTGACCCCTCAAACTCTATTTTAGGTTTAACCTAAGGTGACCTTAGTACATAAGGTACCTAGGTCATTTTGTAATCATAGTTTTAAGCTGTTGTCAATTGTGTGTGAGAGAGGAAGAGAAAGAGCATGAGCTTCATCATAGCGCTACTCCCTGCTCGTCCATCACACTGTAGATCCGACTGCACCATCATGCTAGCCTCAGCAAGAGCTACGCAACAATCCCAAGCATTCCTCGCAGAATGAAGCGAACATGCTCGTGCATCTACATGCTATTTGCGGTTGTAAGTATATCAAACGATGTTTGTTTTCTGCATGCAAGTAGTCATTAGAATCACGGCAACATAAGCTACGAATAGGTACTTATAAATTTCAGTTTGAACACTTTCAGAATTCGGCTCTGTTTTTACACACGTTTTTTGCAAATGGGTAGAGCTAGGATTTTGAGTGTAGAGGCTTAAGGGCAGGTGTATCCTAGTGAGGAAATGGTGTTTCCTAAGTTTCATACAATTTTGACATGATTTGATGAGTTTCCTTCCATTTGTGTGTATGTGGCTAGGTGGTGTAGTTGAGAGTAGTGAGACTCTAGGTTGTGGTTTAGTTGGCCTTCCAGAGTGCTGTATGTGTAGGATGGTCTCAGCCTGACAAGCTAAAGAGATTTCCTTCGTGTGCCTATCGTGTCATCTATGTCCTCGATTAACATTATGTTGATCTAGGTTGTGTTGCATGCACTTTATAGGTGGTATGATTTGCTCCAGCAACATTGGCACTGTTGCCGGGGATACAAGGACTTAGGTAGGTATTGTTACTAACACTTCTGTGATGGTTTCTTGCTTTAGTTTTGGCTCTTCCGAGATCAGGTGGATAGCCAGAAAGTGTGTGCCTTGCCGAGGGTCTGCGGCTAGGTAGATTTAGTTAGGTTCGTAGAAGTAGTTGCTGGTGGTCGAGTGATTTGTGAGGTTATAAAAGCATTTGGTAGTCCGTGTGTGACATTGAAGCGTTTTTCTACTCATAGATGCAAAACTCCATATGATTTGTAGGAGTAGCTTTAGGTAAGTGATTTGATTTTGATCTAGAGCTATTCATCATTGATTTATTTGCTAAAGTTCTTGTTTGTATTCATGATCTCTAAAAAGTCTACTTTTGAGAAAAAAAATGCGATAAACATCTTTATGTGGATAAGTTTTCATGATTGATTGGTGTTGAGCATATAAAAGGGAATGTGCAAGGGTTCTGTGCACAAAAATTGCAATTCTGTAAACTTGGACATTATACACGTATAATGTCTCAAGGGGCATCTGGAGACCAAATTTGAAAAATTTGACTGCATCAGTGTGTTTAGAAGGGGGGTTTTACCCTAAGTATACATTGAAACTAGAGTTTTGACCAACTCTTGACACCAAAAAGACAAAAGACGGAAGTGTCGAAAATGGGGAAAAGAGAAACTTGTGATTTTGAGCATATTTTTGCATGAAAATTGGTAGAAGTGCTTGAAAACCAGTGCTAGAGTCTTGTGGATGCCTGTGAATGAGTTCTGTCCAAAAATTCATCAGCAGACATCATACGCATATGATATCCAAAGGGTGATTTTGACAGCCAAAATGAAGTTTTGACATTATACCCATCTTTTGCATGTTGTGTTGAGCACATACACCAAATCTCATGTCATTTGGACATAGATTGAAAACTAGGAGGATTTTACTCTTTTAAAGGATTTCCTTGCGAAAAGTGATGATTTTGTCCAATTTTGACATCCAAAATCTGTTGTGAGCACATATTTTTGTTCCACACACTAAGGGGCACCTCTGGTAGAAACAAAATTAAATTCTGATCCAAAAGACTTTATACGCGTATAATATCTCAAGGCCAGATCTGAGGTCAAAAGTTACATTTGAGTGCACCCTTGTGATCTACAACATTTAGGAAGCATATGGGCCAAATTTCATCTAATTTGGGGCAATTTTGAGCTTTCAAAGACCATAAGACGCAACTAGGCAAGTGAATGCTTGTATTGGCCATAACTTGCTCAAAAAATTTCCAAATTGAATTGTGAAACTTGTTGTGAGTTGCCAGTATAGAGAGGAACCTCTTGAGTGAAATTCACTTCATTATGATCAGATAGACATCATATGTGTATGATGTCTAAATGGCACCTTTAGATACCAAAATTGAAATATGAGCTTATTAGGGTGTTAAGCACCACAAGACAAGCTCACATACCAAATTTTGTCCAATTCTGAGCACATAGACATCATATGCGTATGATACCTCAAGGCCAAATCTGAAAGACAAATTTCACTTTTGACCACATAGGGGGTTGGGAATGATGTGTTAAGCTTTCTTGCAAAATTTTATCTCATTTTGTCACATACTTTTGCATTTAAAGAGAATTTTGTAGATACAAGAAGGTAAAGGTGAAAAAGTGCTGATTTTGAGCAATTTTGACATCCAAAATTTGTTGTGATCACATATTCTTGTTGTATGCATCAAGGAGTACCTTGGGCAGAAATATAAGAGAATTTTGAGCCAAAAGACTTTATACGCGTATAATGTCTCATAGGCCAGATTTGGGTCAAATCAGACATTTGAGTATACCTCAGGATCTTAAAGCATAAAAGAAGTCCCTAGCCAAAATTTCATAGAATTTGGAGCTCATTTGGGCTTGCACATAGCAAAAGACAGAAAACTGCAGATTCAGGCTTGTATTGGTCTTAACTTGCTCAAAAAATGACCAAATTGAATTTTGAAAACATGCTGAGAGTTGCTTGAGTGATAAGGAATCAGTGGAGCAAAAGTCACCTCATTCTGCCACAAAAGACATTATACGCCTATAATGTCTCAACTATCATAATAAAGGTTAAATTCACAAACTAAAACTTGCAGTGGGTAGAGGGCATCAAGGAGAGCTCACATAACAAATTTTATCAAATTCTGAGCACATAGACATTACACACCGTATGATGTGTCAAGTGACAAATTAGAGGTCAAAAGTTATATCTCAGCTCATAGAAGTCTTTGCTAGCATGAAGTAAGCCTAGTGACCAAGTTTCAACAAATGTCGGTCACATTTGGTCAAGGTACAAGGAAAAATCCTTGATCCTGAAACTGTTTTGAGTGTTGTTTCAAGTGCAATTCACCAAAACTGCTCTAACTTTTGATAGACAACTCCAAGTTGACTCAGTATAGCCAGGAGAAAAGATTGGTTTTAGAGCTGAATTTTTTCAGGTTTCCTAAATACAAACCTTTAGGGTACCCAAAACTAATTTCCAAAGACCAAAAGAGTCACAAATTCTTGACTTTTGAGAGACCTAACAAAGGCCAAAGGTGCTTATTAAGGACTATCTTGGGAGTATTGAGTGGGCTTGACATTAAGAAAGCTAAGATCATCAAGATGGAAAGCAAACCTACCAATCCTTTTGTAGATATGACAAGAGGTATGGCAAGCCAAGCTAGAAGTGTTGAAATGCCAATCTATCCACATTTTGACACAAACCCACACAATGCACTAGAAGAGGTGGATATTTGGTCAATGAAGGACCACAAATATCTCCATCAAACATGAGAACTCCAAAAAGAGAGCCACTTGGATTCCCTTATAGAGTGATAACGAGAGATGGCAGACTTGCCTCCTCAAGTGAATCTACCTAATGGACCATGGTTGTACCCAGATACAACCACAAAACATGAATTTAGAATGGAATTACGATCACAACAGGACCATATGTACCATCACCACCCCCTATAACTTACTCTATCCAAATCAAAGCAGAACCTTGAGAAGACATGATACTGAGAGTGAGAGTGACACATATTCTTAGAGGAGTGATTCACCAAGAACCCAACCCACAATAAAGCAAGAGGTATCTAGTGAGCAAATGAAGCTTATAGAAGGATTAGCTCATAGACTTGCTCCTCTATTCAAATTTGACCTCCAAGAACCTCTATGGTGCGAAGTTGAGAGAAAATGGACAAACCATACACTCCACCTAGATACATTATGGAAAATGCACCAAGACCAGTAGGAGTTGCAAGGCCACAGCATGTCTTAGGACAACAACCTATGCTACCAGGTGCTAGATACATGCCGATGATGGAAGCATCCAACAAACAAGCACTAGTACAACCTCCAATGTATTATAACAACCAAAGTGGGTACTTTCCTTCAAAGCATCGGAAGATGAGAGAAACACATGGAGTGTTGAGGCCAGTACAACCTCCACCTCTTGCGTTTTGACCTAAAGAAAGAAGATACAAGATGGACAAAAGGACATTTCGGTTCATTGCTAATAGAGGTTTAGCTAGGTCAAAGCATGTTTATAGCCAAGACAAAATGCAAGAAGAAGCTCCTCAACCGGAGATAGATTGTCACAAAAGCCATGACAATCACTTGGTAAAACAACGCCCTTAAACGGAGATCACCCAAGTGAATG
This sequence comes from Adiantum capillus-veneris, assembly GCF_014529385.1. Classification (NCBI taxonomy): domain Eukaryota; kingdom Viridiplantae; phylum Streptophyta; class Polypodiopsida; order Polypodiales; family Pteridaceae; genus Adiantum; species Adiantum capillus-veneris. Next base: position 1,928,474 of record NC_140946.1, read on the forward strand.
CCTATTGTCTTGACTGTGGTGTCATTCACTTGATCCCCAACTGTCCAAAAAACCCAAACCAAGTCAGAAAGATCATGACAACTGTCTCAAGAATTATTCAGCTACCCAGTAGCTCGGAAAATGAAAACGTCGTGCCAGTTCAAGTAGTTACGAGGGCATAAGCTCAAAAGGAAGTTGAGGATAACCTAGAGACAGAGAAAATGGAAACTGACGTGAGTCTAGAGACGGATGAACCAAAGACGGACGCACCTAGTCAAAAAAACAAGAGAAAATGAAACAGCTGGAAAGCTAGAAAGGCTAGGATGAAAGCACATAGGGAACGAGAGCAGAAATCCCTAGCTGAGAAGCTTACCTAAGCTAAAGACAAGATAAGACAACATGAGGAAATGGTTGTACCTTCTCTTACGTAGATGCCTCAACCTCCAAAAGAACCATTAACAAAGAGTGAGCCAAGAAGTGCTAGTTCAGGAGGATCAGTATTGGTAGAAAAGGTTAATGAGCCATTAGAAGCCCTCCTAAAACCCTATGAAACAAGGTTAAAAAACAACCAAACCCAAGAATAGAGATGGATGACCTATCCATATGTGGAACTAGAAAAGGACAGGCTTGAAATGTGCAAGAAAATGATTCAAAAAGCCCAAGCTTTACTAGGACCACAAGTTGGAAAACTTGAGGGTGTGATCCTTGTCCCACCTACACTAGTAATCCCACCAAACAAGGAACAAAAAGAGCTAGATTCCAGCCACGAGCACAGACCAAAGCTCAAAGACCCCGCATTAGATACAAGGATAGTGCTGAATACCACAAATAACTCTTCCTGGGGATTTCACATAACTATACCTGACAGCTGTAAAGAAATAGATGGTCTTGATGAATTGTGGAAACAAGTCAAAGAGACCAACAAAGCAAGTGAGATAAGTGGACGAGTAGACCAAACTAGCAATGAAAGAGGAGTGTCTCTTTCACCAATAGAGGAATTTGAGGCTGATCTCAAATGAATCTAGAAGTGGAATGGTATTGGGGAGACAAAGGATCTGTACAGTCTATGGACAGTCAACCCCATTCATTAAGAACACTACCATCCTATATGGGAGAGCATGAGGCCAAGTCAGAGGTTGTTGCAGTCCCATCACAAAGACGGTCTCCCAACAAGGTCATCGATTCAAAGGGTTGATAGATATTTTGTCAACACCAATCACCTCTACTATAACATAAGCTAGTTTCTCATAATAAAAACAAACATGTGGGCTACTGTGGGAAAATTACAAGAGAAATTTGGTGTTAAAAACCAATGACTCAGATCGAGGAAGGGATCAAAGAGCTTGAAAGTCCTCAGCTAAATACTAGACCAGTGTCGTTAAACAAGGTCAAAGAGTATTCTGAGGGAGAAGATGGGAACACCACTCTTCCTGTGGAATTCCAAGGTGTAAAAACCATGGCAATCCTTGACAGTGGAGCAGGTGTTTCCATCGCAACAAAAGAGATCTGGAGAAAATGAGGAAAACCAGCAGTGAGGGCTACAAGGATAAAACTGCATCTTTCAAGCGAACACATGGAAAGGCCCATAGGATTGTTATAAAAAGCAGTTATTACTTCTTGTGGTATTGAGTATGACCAAACCTTTTCTATTGTTGACTTTGTCAAGAAGAACAACTATGACATCATTCTAGGAAGACCATTCATGAGACAACTGAAAATGGTCCAAGACTGGGGTTATGACTATATTTACCTGAGACATATGTAAACCACAAGTGACAAGGATAAATCTAAAGGACCATAGTTATAGGGATGTGACAAGAATACCTATGGAGGAGTTTGATTCCTCTACGGTAGCAGGATCAGAACTTCTAGCATGGTTGCGTAAGCCTAAAGAACTTTGGATGTGTGGAGCTTTGCAATGCAGCAGCTTAAAACAAGAGGAGGGCATCCTAGAAAGGGCAATTGAAGATACATATTACATCCTGGAACCCTTTCCTGAGGAAGAATTAGAGCCACTTGAATGGGAACACATCTTGGCTACTCTAGGTATGTGCACTATTCAAGACAATCCAACAATGAAGTTTTGTGATGAAGATGGCTATGATGCCATTCCTTATTTCAAAAGACGAAGAAGAAGACGAGTTCTACAACTCTGTAGAACACTTGAACTTCAAGAAGATACCGACAATGGAAATCTAGAAAAGCCACCAGGTGACATGAACAACATTTTAACAAATTCATGGTTTTATGATCGTCTAGATCAAAGACCCAGGAAACAATGTCATCACTACAAGAACAAAGTGCATCAGAGGTGGATTCCAAAATCTACGGTGGAAACGCAACCCCAACAAGCATCCTCATACGTGGCTCCTATCCATGAAGAAAAGACTCAGCCAAGAAGGAGACAGCCATGTCAACAAGCTACCAACGCTTTAATCAAGTGGATACCAAAGTCATCCCAAAAACAACAACCCAAGAGCAAGCAAACAGTAACTTTCCATAACCAACCAAACCACAAAGGGAAAGTGCTAGAATTTAACCTTGCTTAAGATAGTAGTGACAGTGATGATTCTTATGACATCCCCTACCAGAAACACAAGTCATCACCATCACTAGCAGCTTCAGTAACAACCAAAGAAGGCCAAAACCAAAGAACAACAAGTCAGAACCAAAAAGTTCAACAAATCTGGATACTAAAGAGCTAGCTTGGTCAAAAACAGGTATGGATCTCTGATGAAAAATCACAAGATCCAATGCCATCAAAAAAATAGTCAAAGCCTGCAAGAACATCTGCAAAAATCACAAAGTTGCAAGCTTCTGCAAATCGAATTTGGGTTTTAAAGAAGTTGACTCAAGCAAAAAGAGGTCACGAGTTCATTTGGATTCCAAAATGGTTAAATTATCAACTTCTAAAGTTTGAATCTAGTCCTCACCCAAGAGTACAAGATCTAAAGCAAAAACCGTTGAAGACTCACACAAAGACAAGGTGGATCCCAAAGAAGTCTCTTCAAACACAAACAAATTAGGGACAAGTATGGGTTCCCAAACGAGCAACATCAATGCAGTAGGGACCAGTATGGGTTCCCAAACGAGCAGCATCAATGCAGTAGATATTAATCACAAAGAAGTGGGTACCAAAGGAAACCAATAACGCTGTTGTTAGTGCACCGCCGCTTGAATTCTTTCAATTCCTCCTACGATTACAGTACAGTTAGAAGACAACCCACTTTGAGGAACAGTGCCAAATACAACAACCACCAACAAGGCTAAAAGGGATTCCAAGAAGCATCAAAAAGATAATTAAGCCTTCAAAAAAGCTCTAAAACCTTCAATCAAGCAAACAAAACAGGAGCTTTAAAGACCATCACATTGGTTATAATAGGAAGCTTCGCAAACAAATGCCAATAACCAAATTGCTTATACCCACATCTTGCACATCATATATTTTTTCCATGCATTGACTGTGTATGCATAATAGGGCTAAAATTACATACGCACAATGGGTAATGTCAGAGGTAAGAAAAGAATTCCGATCAGCCTTCGACTATTATAGAATGGTCATAACACTCTAGGATGGCCTTCAAGGAAAAATAAAGTTCGTGATCAACTAAACGAAAGAATCCATCAAGTGTAAAGTTTTCTATCAGACATTTCATGCAACTACAAGGCCGTATACCTTTATACTGTAAATCTTCTATCTTGTATGTGATTTAATGAAGCCTAACAAACAAAAGAAACTAGTAGTTCTGACAAGATTAGAAGGTGCTAGAGACATCAATCATTTCCAGGACTTAAATCCAAAAAGTTAGCTTCAAAATCCAAAATCAGGTCCAAATCAAGCCAAACTTTGTCAAGAGGCTATGCATAGAGAGTACAAGCTAAGAGTTACAAAAAAAAAAAAGGTATAACCCCTAGCTAGCCAAAGATGCAATTTTTTTCAAATCTGAAGCCATGATAGCCATCTACATACCCTGTACATAATGTATATGAGTTTTGGAGACAAAGGGACATTTATAGCTCATCTCTCATGAATGATGTTTGATAAATCCCTTTTGAAGCAAGTTACTAACTTGGGGAATTAACTGGGGTTTGTCGGATTTACTTAAGTCATGTATCAAGTAGAAGTAGTATAATGATTTACACAGCACATAAAAGCTAACATTGGCAAATGTGACTTTGATCACCTTAATGCGGGAACAAAGGAGTCACCAACAAAGAAGAGAAAACACAAGTTGTAGACAAACCAACAAATCTTGTCCTTGATAAAGCAGATCGAATGCTAGACATGGGTTTTGATCCTCAAATCAGAAAAAATCATTCCCAGCTTCGGCCTCACAGACAGACTTTGCATTGAAGTGTAAAACTTGGCCTAAAGAAATTGAAGGTTTAGCTGAAAGCCAATCATTCAACTCTACAGATTGTAAAAATTGTTTTAGAAAATGAGAAAGACACAAAATTGATAGATGCTCGTCATCAATTATGATTTTCCTGAATCATGTGAAGACTATGTACATTGGATTGGACAAACACGATGAGCTCGTGCAAAGGCTACAGCCTATACTTTCTTCACAATAGAAAAACAACAACAAAGACCGCAACGACATTGACAACTAGATCATGTCAGGGACGACATGAAGCGGAGGAGTGTTCATGGCTGGGTCAACAACACGACATAACTCAAAAAGTTCTTACTCTTTGAGAGTTATTGAATGCTGCAGATTATGGTTATAAACATCATTTGTAATAAGTAGGTAGTTTACTTGCAGAAGCTGGGGTGCAATGGCACTTCTAGCTTGTAAATACCAATCCATTTGACCCCTCAAACTCTATTTTAGGTTTAACCTAAGGTGACCTCAGTATATAAGGTACCTAGGTCATTTTGTAAAGACGACTTTTATCATAATCATAGTTGTCGATTGTGTGTGAGAGAGGAAGAGAGAGAGTGTGAGCTTCATCCTGGCACTACTCCCCGCTTAGTCATCACATTTTAAATCCAACTACACCATCATGCTAGCCTCGGCAAGAGCTACGCGACAATCCCAAGCATTCCTTGTGGAACGAAGCGAACGTGCTTGTGCATCCATGAGCTATTTACAGTTGTAAATATATCAAACGATATTTGTTTTCTGTGTGCAAGTAGTCAATATAATCGTGGTGACATAAGCTACGCATAGATACTCTTTCATTTCAGTTTCGAACACTTTCAAAATTTGTCTTTGTCTTTATATGTGTTCTCCGCAAATGGGTTTAGAGCTAGGGTTTTGAGTGTAGAGGCTTAAGGACAGGTGTATCCTAGTGAGGGGATGGTGTTCCTTCAGTTTCATATGATTCTGACATGATTTGATGAATTTCCTTCCGTTTGTGTATATGTGGCTAGGTGGTGTAGTTGAGAGTAGTGAGACTCTAGGTTGTTGTTTAGTTGGCCTTCCAAAGTGTTGTATGTGTAGGATGGTCTCAGCTTGACAAGCTAAAGAGATTTCCTCTGTGTGCCTATTGTGTCATTTGTGTCCTCGATTGACATTATGTTGATCTAGGTTGTGTTGAATGCACTTTATAGGTGTGATTCGCTCCCACAACACCCTCTTCCTTACCAATTTAAGGAGGGGTCTCTATCCATAAAAAAACAAAGAAGAGAGGAGGAGACGCACATATCTATCACAACACACACACACACACACACACACCCATATATGCACACATAACACTACACCCTAATCACATATCACAACACCATCACCATGCACAAAATGAGCATCACGTGTCCACACACTTGCTATGAAGGATTCAAGGCATGATTTCAAGAAGACGAATGAAGGATACCCTCATGCCATTCCTTGCCATCACCTCCCATCCTTTCGTTATGCACCTAACAGTCATGTTTCTTTCTCATCTTCTAGCCCCATGCTACCCGTTGTATTTTCTCCTTGGCAAGCAATCAACACACTCCATCTTGATGCCATATCTTGTGTTATTTGGGGTATGATTTATTGTGAGTATGGCTTATGCTTGTTTCCTTTTATTCGCATGTTGAGGTCTCCAAGTTTTCCACCACACATTCTCTCTCTCTCTCTCTCTCTCTCTCTCTCTCTCTCTCTCTCTCTCTCTCTCTCTCTCTCTCTCTCTCTCTCTATATATATATATATATATATATATATATATATATATATATATATATATCATTGTTCCTCTCATCTTACTTAAGTGTGCGGATTCACCACCTCTTGTATGAGGAGAGAGCATACTTTCATGTTTTTCTTATATCTTCATCCTCCTTGCTAGCATGGGTAGCAAGTTCACTCTCATTATCTCTTTCTATCTCATTATTTCTCTCCCATTGACCACCCCATCCTACACGCGGGTGTGAGCATTGACATTGTTTATAGGGCATGTTTGGTTGTGTATATGTTTTCATCCTAGCCGCACACACGCTAGGTGGTGCCCCCATTGTCATAGATAGCTTGCCTATCTTTCATTGAGGTGATTGTGGACTACAATCAAGGAGGTGTTCAGGCCACTCCCACCCGGCTGTGATTACCCGGCTGTGATTTCCCACCATTGTTTCATTGGTTCCCCCACGGAGGAGGGCTCTTGAGATCTTTAGTTTACAAGATTGATATGTTTAACTTTCTTCACGGATGAATGAATTCTTGAATTCTCCAAGTGGGCCACTGAAGAGGAGGACCTTGTAGAAATCTTGACACAAGTCATCTAGACACTCCTGCTAGGGTGCTCTATCATCAGTGTTGAAGAGGTGGTAAGACCCTCTTTTCCTACTCAAGTTGTGTACATTTCTCATCATCCTCGCAGACTTAAAAGCAAGACTCATGTCGCTTCATGCTCACACTGCTGCAGAAACTACACCTCCGAGATGAGTGCAACCCAAAGTGAAGAAGGAGCCATCATTTTCTCCCTCGACATCTGCATGAGCATTGTTTCTTTGATAGGATTTCAAGTAGCATTGGAGTTCCTACACCTACACCTCCACCTTTTCCATCTTCTTCACTGACACCCACCACTAGCCTTTGCAACTTGAGGAAGCTGCTATGAGCATGTGGTCCCTCCCTCTCCCTTCCACCAAAATATTCAAGGGTGTTTTAACATCGACAATCATCACGTCTTCAAAACAAAAGGGTAAATCTTACAGAGTCTTTTTACGCTTCACTCTCGTCTCATGAGCGAAGAACTAGAGACAGCAGCATGGATTCTACGTCATCTATACCGAGTGAAGTGTTGGAGGTTGTCATCGACAAAGTCTTTGACGCAGGGTTTTCTTGGAGGAAAGACAACCTTCAAGGAGTGTTACTTGTGGATCAAGGCTATGATGACTTCTTTGCATCTTTCTATGAATCAATCCAATTGGGATTAATACAAGTGGTAAGACTCACCGCCTATTTCATCACCCCCGTGTATGCTGTAGATGGCACTCTGTCTTGCAGGAAAGTGAAGTTGCTCAAAGAGAGAGAGTTCAAACTTTTCCAAGAGATTTCTAGAGGGGAAATCCTAGAGCTAGAAGACAAAGACGACCTTGTCTTGTGGTATTATGAATTTGACCTCGACTACCAAGTGCTCTACACCTTTGACTATAACCTTCCACAATCAAGGAAGGAACCTTTTTGTATTATCATGTGATGGACCCATTGCATCAACCTTTCACAAGAGATCAACCTTATGCACCATAAAGAATTCAATCAATCAAAGTAATCTTGGATCACAAGATGTTCTACCAGCATAGCGACCACAAAGAGATAAACATTTCTTCTCTACCCTTTATCCTCCCTATGATTAACCATGAAGTATCTTTTGATGTAGTTAATTTTATCCTTGTATAGTATGTTTTCCATCTACCAAGCACCCATGTATTGAATCTTTCCATAGAAAAAAATGTTTTTGAAGTCAAAGTTAATTTTCCTCACTCTCACAATGGTAAGTGTATTATTTTCAACCTTCACTGGTAAGGTGGATGAAGATGCTGCAGACATTCTAGAGAACTTGGAAATATCATGTGTCATCTATGGGAGTGATGATGATGCTTTGCCCTTGGCACAAGAAACCAAGGAAAGGTGGGACTTATTAAGAGCATCCTTTGTCAAGCATTTTGGAGAGGGCACAACATCAGAGAAGCTATGGCAATTGTTGACAGAGTTGAAGCAAGGTAGCATGCTAGAGTACGCATCATATGAGTCAAAGTTTGTAGATCTATGGGGGCGATGGGTTGCATCATTGAGAGGGGGCATCTGATTTTCTAAAGAAGGATCAATTTGTGGCTGGGTTATGGCCAACTCTTAAAGAGAAGGTGAAGGAAAGGTTTCCCGCTACGTATGAGCTACCAATTGAAGTGGCCCACCTTAAAGAGAGGAAGTTGCACCTACAAGCAAGAAATACCATGAAGAGGAATCTAGTCGGATTCGAACACCTCTAGCACCACCTACAGTATCCGCCTAGAGGATTCAACCACAAGAATAAATCAAAGATCAACAGGACTTGCTCAACCGAATCACGATCCATCTTGAGAATCTCTCAGTCCATTTGGTTCAACAAGGGCATGTACACAACTGCAATCAAGATCAAGGGAGAGGACAACAAAGGCAAATTCAAGAGTACCATTGCTACAATTGTGGGAAAGACGGCCATGGCATGTATTACTACCCACATCCAAGGAGGCAGAATTTCAACAGAGAAGCCAGATAAAGCCGAACTTCAACAGCAAGAGCAAGAGCACCACCACTGAGGGCACCACAACAAGCACCACTTGTGAAAATCCTACAACCACCCATTCAACCACATCCACCACACCCATCACAATCTCTCATTCCACCCTTACCCCCACCACCAGTCGGCAACTAGGTAGTAAGTGTCATTAGTCTTGAAGGTAAGGGAAAGGAGAAAGTAAAGGAGGATATCAAGGGAGTGGCGAAAGGTAAGACCAAGGTTAAAGGGGTAGATTCCATGGGGGTATATAGATCTAGGCATGGTGAAGCCTTGCAAAGAGATGAAAAGATGAAAACTAAAGGGGAATCTAGCAAAAATCCGTCCAAGTCATGACATAAAATTGACATTGTAGATTTCTCTTTCAGTGAATGTTCTAAACAATATGATTTGGTTCAAGATGTTTCTGTGCAGGGCCCAAAAATTATTTGGCCCCAGTTACTCCACCTAGCACCTAGGGCAAGGAGATGATGGGCAAAGATGGTTAGAAAAGATGACCAAAGATGGGCAAGGAGATAATGGGCAAAGATGGTTAGCAAAGATGACCAAAGCCAAAGGTACCTGGGGCTATCTCTGAGAGAAATCTAGATGACATATTACTGGTGATGGATGCTCACATCAAAAGGCAACACATATTCAATATCTACATCAATGGTGGTGCACAATTATGCATCATGAGTGAAAAATGATGCATCATTTGGGTTTAGAGGTGAGTAGGCTAGCACCATGCCGAGCCCAGATGGCAAATAATCTGAAAGTTCAATGTGTTGGTGTTATAAATGCAGTTAGGGTAAAGGCATTCAACACCAAGGTGGATGTGAAAATCTTTGTCATGCCACACAAGGGGGAGGGATATCCTATCATTCTAGGGAGGCCTCGGCTTATGGCTATGAGAGATAAGAAGGATTGAGACACCGGCATAATTTAGATGAAGGATGCAAAAGGGAGGCCAATACTTTTGACATGAAGATATGTCAGCAACGTAACATGGATCTAGAAACCTTTGGGGATGAGTATTCTAGTGACTCTTCAACCACTTTAGAGGAGGAGTCAAAAATGATTGAAGAAAGTGACAGTAGCGTTGAGGTGATGGGGGTCATTCTCAAGGACCCTAAGAAGATGGAGAAACCTGATACATCATCATTAAACCAAGGGGAGACACGAGATATACAACCTCTTGTAGAAGCAAGTAAGCTACATCAAATGCTCTTTAGTGAGTTGTGTGGGAAGGAGCGTGAAGATTATATCTTGATGCTAAGTAATTTTACCACATTGTTCCTTGATGAATATGATAAGATCACTAGAATCATAGTAGTTCAACATCACATTAAGCTCAAGGAGGGAAGTAGATCTATAGTGCAAAATCTCAGGTGGCTAGGAGTAATTCAACAAGAGGCCTTCCTCAAGGAGGTAAGAAAATTGATAAAAGTAGGTTTCATCTATCTTGTTGAAGACTCAGAGTGGGTTTCTCCAGTGGTAGTCACACCAAATAAGAATGGTAAGTGAAGGGTTTATGTTGATTAAAAGACTCTTAATGCAGTCACAAAGAGGGACCATTTCCCTCTCCCTTTCCAAGATGAAATTCTCAATGAGATAGCAGGACATGAGTGCTACACGGTATGTGAACGCTACTTAGGCTACTTCCAAATTAGCATCATTGAAGAAGATCAAATTAAGATAACCTTGATCACACCATGGGGATGTTTTGCTTATAGAGTTATGCCTTTTGGTCTCACCAATGCTCCAAAACATTATGTGACATTTTTTTCTTAGCCATTCTTTGGAAAATCAATTCGTGTTTTTATTGATGACTTTTGTATCTATAGCTCCCACTCTCTTCATTTGGAGAAAGTCTATGAAGGTCTAGCTCGGCTGCAAGATTTGGGTGGCCAACTCAACATGGAGAAATGCCACATTGGTGAAAGAAGGGTTACTCTTCTTGGCCATGTCATCTCTCCCAAGGGCATTGAAGCTGACCCATGCAAGGTTCAAGACTTGGTGGCTATGCCCTCTCCCACCACGATGTGAGGTCCCCACCCCGTCGTATCAAACGGCGGATCTGATGGTGAACCTGGTGGCCACTAGATCTATAATGGAAGCAAACAAAGTGGTTCAGGGTTCAACTAGCGGACGATCTCTCATCACAAAGTGAGTCGAGTTCGAGCCTACTAGCAATGAGATCTAGCTCCACCTTGCAAGGGAAGCGTACTTAAACTATCTATCGATCCTAAGACCCACCTTCCAAGAGGAGAGAAATCCTGAGTGCCTTTTTCCCCATGTTTCAGATGCACGTACACTTGAGACTTCGCCGCTCTAGGGGCAATGAGTATTACTAGTATCGATTTAAACACTATGGGGACAGAGAGTTCCGGACCAATCGGGACCACCCTTCTCATAGGCATTGACAACCTGAGCCAAGCCCCCACTTTCCACCCCCACACTCACACTTCCTTGTGTGTCCTAATTACTACCACAATGATTGTTCAACATAAACATTCCTTGATTAGATTCCAAATCATAATGTTCGTTAAGACAGCCCTTCAACCAGTATTGCAAACGGCACCAAGACAGTATTCTATTAAAAATTCTACTCAAACTTATTCATTAAAATTCCAATGTTCTGGAGGTACAACATCCCCCCTCCAGCGAGAGTTTAGTCCTCTCGTTGTCGCCTAGCTGCCCATACAACTAGGTATGTCCACCGCATAGAAAGCACGACATGGACATTTCGACCGCTTAACCAGCAGACGTGGGTATCCACCGCTTAACCAGCAGTCGTGGATTCAAGAGCCCTTAACCAGGAACTCTGCTCCCTGTGATCAGGAGGGGGTTCAGGACTAATTCAACATTGGAAATAGAATGAACATGTCGAGCTAAATTTTCCCTAGCAAACATTCTTTCCTATTGCAAGCAGTATATCCTTCAATCATTTCTTTCCTACTTTTTACTTTAATATACAAATGAATTCAAATGCCGAGGTTTCCATCAGATTTCTCCAACATGTTTAGGGGTATATTCATTCCTAGCTAATCGTATGCAATGTTAATTAAACAAGTTGAATAAAATTGTGACCTACCTCTTCCATTTCTTCGTCAATGGCCCGTGAGATGGCCGGTGTTTGTTCGTCCATGGGAGCTTTTCCTTTCCCATTCACGTTGCTTGTTCCCGTCTCGCGGTCGTGTGCACCACCGAAGCGAGTTCTCTTAACCGGGGCCATTTTATACTCACTACTTTAAATGATAAACTTGAACAAAAAGAGCTAAGGTCCGAGAGCATCATAACAAACGAAATGGCAGATTAGAATCATTGAAGGGTCCTCCTTATGCAAGGGTTAGATCTTTCCTTCGAGACCTAGCAATTTTATGGGTAATACTTTACTTATCCTATGGGAACCGGCTGTAAAGTTAATTACTTGGCTTAGATGATTAAGGAATTTCAGAATTTTACTAATTAATTTACAAGAGAGATGAATTAAACAAGCTCAATCACTTTACTAGTGTAATAAGAAAGATGCAGAGTTACCGCATGCATAGGTGTTAGGAAATTTTCTTCTTAGTGGCCTAGTGAAGGATTAATTTTACCTTAATCACATCTTAATGTGTGAGAAAATTGAATCTAATTTAATTACAACACTATTGAGTGGTAAAAGAATGAATTTCATCAAATCTACATTATTACCGGCTGACAATTAATTAACTATGCTGCCCAGAGAGAGAATTCTCTTCTAATCATAGATTAAGAGTGATGAATGGCTGCATAAATTAACTAATTGGATGATGATTATGTAATGGAGTATAGCTATGGAAATTTAGAGAGCAGCTATTGGGAATTATAGCTAGGATTAAGCATAGTAGACGAGGTATTTGGAGAATAATGAAGAGAATTAAGAAGAGCAGGAATTAAACCATGATTACCGTGATTAGGGGCTGAGAATCCTCTTGATTTTCTGATCCAAATGAATCCTCCAGATGAGAATTTCGGCAGCACCTCCCTCCTTGCTTCTCCTTCAAAAACTGTGTGTGTGCCGACAGCACCTCCCCAAGGTGTGTGTGTGTGTGTGTGTGTGTGTGTGTAGGTGTGTGTGTGTGTACTGAGTGTGTGTGTGAGCATGTGTGTGTGTGTGAGCACACTTTTAAATAGGTTCCTTCAAGCTGAAAATAGACCAGCCTTGCTATTGCATCTGAATGAGCACTCAGTTAATGCATGGCAAGTCTAGTTTCCTGCCTACCAAGTGTCCAGTTAGCTAGTCTAACTGGCTCTCACACTCACTCTCAAGCTTGGAAACTCTCCCACAACTCCCACAAGACAAGAGGGCGCCCCCTAGCTGCTAAAGTTGGCTTAGAGTGGCCTTGAACCTGTTCCCACATAGCCTCGAGCCCCGGTGCCTCCCCGCACAACTTTAGGAAAAATTGGGTTTAGGCTAAAACGGCCCATACGAGTCGGAATTTAATACCATAAATTGCTATACTAAGCTCTAACTAAGGCGTACTGGTTCGAGTACCTGCCATATTTAGCAACCCCCGGGGTCCGAAAATGCATTTTTTTCAAATTCGGGGTACGGGTGCAGATTTTCGAGATGGTCAAAACTGGACGGGTCAGGTGACCAAAAACTTACTATTTTTGGAATTTTTTCACAAAAATTATTTTAATTCACATTTTGAAGCTTTAAAACATTCTAAACATCAGGGCACTGACAGAACATGAAAAACTGCTAAAAATAGTAACTTTTTCCATTAGGATCTTTTCATGGTACAATGGTGCTCTTTTAGCTCGGGGTCGGAGACCTTACACACAACAAAGCAATTGGTCACTTTTCTTCAAAATGTGACGTATTTGAGTAGGTTCATTCACCTGCTCTCTCAAGTGGTTCTCCCTTTACAACAAATTATCCATGAAGAGATCTTCACTTGGAATGAAGAAAATGAACAACAGCTCAGTGAGATAAAAAAAATTCTAGCCTCACTTCCCACCATTGCACCTACAAAGTGGAACGAGCTGTTTTATGTAAACCCTAGTGTGGGCAATGACACACTTGGGGAAATATTGATGCAAAAGGATCCTCAAACTTCCATATCTACTTCTCTAATCGTATGATGACTCCATCCGAAAAGAGATACACGGCAGTGGAGAACATAATGTCATAAAATCTAATATCTAACTAACCCAAATGATTTTCTCATATTAAATTGATCACTTAATATGGGAGAATAAACGGGAACAAGTGTTAAGATATAGGTGTGTGCTTATAGATCTATCTCAACACGGGGCCAATGGTAAAGGGGCCCAAAAGGGAGATGGTCTATCAAAGAGCAAGGCTAACCAATGGAGCATAAGACCTTAGGGTTAGCTTCATTGAAGACCTCCAATAAATGTATGTAAAAAGTCCTTTGACCTTAAGTAAGCTAGGGCTGAGCTTGAGGTGGGAACCCGGCCCAAGCTCGAGGTGCTTGTCCTGCTTGAGGTGCTTTTCATGCTTGAGGTGTTTGTCATGCTTGAGGTTCTTGATTAAGATGCTTGAGGTGCTTGAATGGCTCCATGCTTGAGGTGCTTGACTTGCTGCATGATTAAGGTACTTGAGGTGCCTTGAGAAGCTTGCCTGAGATGCTTGTGGGAACACCCCCTAGTTCAAGTGCTTTGTCATGCTTGATGAGTAAGGTGCTTGATCACCTAAAATCAAAATCATTCCTACAAGAGGGGGGGCGAGCCCTTTTCCTAGGAGCTAGAGAGAGAACACCCACTCACACACACAAGGGAAGCCCCAACTTGAAGAGGCAGCAAGGACACATGTCAGGCCCCTACCCATGTTACCTTCATGTGTTGCTTGAAGCCTATTGGCTAAGCTTCAAAGGGTCCAATGATAGATTACTTGAATTATCTAATTGATTTTTCATTTATCAAGTCCTCTCTCTCAAAGGGGAAAGGGGGACACTTGTCCCAAGGCTACCCATGTTGCTTGTAATGGCTCCTGCTTGTGATTGGCTAGGCCTGGAGGGGTCCAATGAGCTTCAAGCATGAGTTACAAGGGGGGGTCGACCCAAGCTAGCTAGGGCCTTGCTTGAGGGGTATACTCACCCACACACACTCACAATCACTCTCATTGTGTGCTATGCAAAGTGCAAGAGCTCCCTCTCCAAGCAAGTAGAGGTTGAGAGCCTACACCAACACTCTTGGCTATGGAGTGCAAATCCAACCAAGAGCCATGCTTCAATGCTTAAGCTTGCCATCTCCTTCTTCTTCATTACTATGCTATTATGTATGCTAGCAACAAGAGTATGATAAGTGAGGAACTAATTCTTTCTCCTACGAAATGTTTCTTCTTCCTCTTCCCTACCCTCATTCCCTGCTAGCTCTCTCCACCTTCGAAGGTGTTTGAGGTCTTGGGACTGAGGCTTGGGATAGTTAAAGCTTTCTTCAAGTTTATGTTATGTTTGTGGTGCATGAAGCCTTCCATCTTGATGGCATCACCTAGGTCACAAGGAACACAAAGACTGTATTGTAACAAGTCTCTCTTTATGGGAGAAATCATAATACAAATGCCTATTGGAGGGGGGACCGGCTCCACATAAATCCGGTCCTCAATTGTTGTCATGTTCTCTAAACTCTCTCTCTTGCAAAAGTATTGTCTATGCCAAGTTAACTAATTGCTATGATTATGTTGCTATCTTTAATTATGTCTACCCGCTATGCTCACAAAATCATTTCTTGAAAGTACTCTCATTAAATTCTGCTATTCTCAAATTGAATAGGCAAATTCCATTACACATAATGCTTCCATTAATGTTTGCTACCACCAAATTTTGCTAATATTTATTGTCTAGACCATTAATAATCTTAATAATGGAAAAACAAATTCCTTATGTAATGAAACACATGGATGTTTCTTCTAGGATTTCCAAATGTCTCACAAGGTTGCAAGAGTTTGACTACACAATGCAAGTGGAGAGCTCCACAAGAGAAAATCTAGGAGGAATTCTCATCGACGCAACTATGAAAAGAAGCTGAAGATCAAGATAAGTGACAAAGAAGTAGCACATGTGTTAGAAGTCTCTCTAAGATAGAGAGAGCTCACCCTCTCTAAGATAGAGAGGGCTCACTCTCTTTTCTTTGATGGAGTCTATAAGTGGATAGTGGACAAAGCTACAATGGGCATTGTCGTCTTCAATGAGCAAGGGAAAAAAATATTATCCATTGGGCATCTCTTGGATTCCCACTCCAACAATGAGGTAGAATATGAAGCCTTAACTCTTGGGTTAGAGTGGTGGGTGACACAAGGTATTCAACTATTAAATGTATTTGGTGATGCTATGCTTTTGATAAAACAAATACAAGGAGCTTTGGTGGCTTGTAAAAATCATAGTTTGCTAGGCCATTTACGCCAAGTAAAGGAACTTTTAGGGAAGTTTCAACTTGTACAATTACATCATATGCTCTAGCTAGAGAGAAACTACAAGATGTTCTAGTGGGTGCGATCAAGTTGAAGCTACCTCTCTTCCAAGGTAGAGATTATATGCATGACATCACGAGTTTCTTGGACTCACAAGAGTTTCTTAAAGATCTCACTAAGGACCAAAAGCAATGGCTTGTGCGCGAGACAACAAATTATTGCCTTATCAATGACAGCCTCTACTACAAGGGTGAGGATCAAATTTTTAGGCATGTACTTCTCTTTAGAGAGATCACCAAAATCATTTCAAGTTTCCATGATGTTGTTTATGGAGGGCACTTTTCCCTTGACATCACTAGAAAGGAAGGTTCTACAAGTCGGGTTTGTGTGGCCCAGTTTACAGAGAGATGTACATCATTGGTGCAAAACATGCAAGGAGTGTCCGAAGGTAGGGGATAGGAGGCTCACATATATGCCACAGAGTCCCATAATCTCTTATGGACCATTTGAGAAATGGGGAATTGATGCCATTGGAACTTTGCTAAGGAGCCAATCAGGTAAATTGTATATCATCATGGGTGTGGACTACATGTAATGTCTCAACGTATTTTTGGTGCCACGTTTTGTAAATACAATTTTAGAAAAAAAAATTATTTTTAGTTCCATTTCTTCATTGGATGGTTGTTTTTACATCCGATGGTGAGTAAAAATAATATCTTTAGGTTTAGGTCATCCTAAAAAGCACATTTACTTTCAAAGATACCAAAGCACAAAAAGCTAAAAATTAGCATAAAAAACAAAGAAAACAAAATTTTCTAAAATTGAACCACGGGTCCCCCTTGTCTACTCGAATAAGAAAGCAAACTCACTTTTCACCAAAAAGCACCGAAAATCATGAAACGCTAAAAATAGCGTGTAAAGCGTCCAAAAAGCAGATTGTTACAAAATTGAACCATAGTATCCTTGAGATTTGTAGATTAAGAATCCGACTTTGCTTTTTGCAAAAAAGCACCAAAAAGCATGAAAAGACTAAAAAAGAGGACTTTTCTAAAATTGAACCAAGCGTCCATCTGATCTACTGGATCATGAGAACGACCTTGCTTTTTTTTTTCAAAACCTTACAACTTTGCCAAACGAGAATTCTAAAACAACAATATACTAATTAGATATTGGAATCTATTTTTATTATTTTTAAAAGAGATCCAAAAATAGGGGACTCTTACATCCTTCCACACTTGAAAAATTCAAAGTATCCTCACCTCAACATGAATATCGAATAAGTCAGTCTAAAACCTTCTATAAATGTAATGCTAATTTGACTATTTCATGAGATATTTGGTTATGATCCTATCCTAGAGAGGTTTCAATTACAACAACATGGAATAATGTTGGAGAATTAGAAAGTCCAAAAGGTATCGAAAGTTCTTCATTTTTTCCTTCATCTGCAATGACTGCATGGATATGAATATTTGATGGATCTCCTCCACCTCGAGCATTCTGAGTTCTCTTGGCTTGGGTTCCTCCTTGAGGTTTTTGATTTTCTCCTAAATGAGGTGGTCTATTGGGTGGTCCATTTCTTGTAAAGATTGGATTACCCGGTATGAAACTCCCTTGGATCTGAGGTGGTATGTGGTCTTGAAATAATTTTTCATGTGCCATATGGTCTAGATTGTAAATTTTTGAGGTTCTTGTTAGTTTCTGTACTTCCATCATCATTTTGCCTTGCAAGTTCATAATTCTTGTGGATTATGAAATGGACAATCTCGAGACACATGGTCAGGCTCAAAACAATTGAAGCAAAGATGATCTCTTACTGTCTCCTACGTAACATGGCTTCTCGAGTCTGAGAAAGGGAAGATCTAGACTCATCCTCTAGTTGAGGTATTTTACTACCATTTGATATTTCAATCTCAATGGGATTACCCATATCAAGAACATCTACAAAATTTGTAAGGTGCAAGCTTTGAAGTCTAGTCTTCAAGGTATTATGTAAACATGACACAAAATATGCCACTTTGACTTCTTGAGTCATTCCCATTGGAGCATACTTGACAAGGGTCAAAAAATCTTGATAGTATGATTCCAGATCTCTGGCTCCCCGCGTACAATCAAGAAACTCATTCATGCGGTTTGAATGATATATCTTGTTTTTACAGTTCTTCTTTAGCTCAGCTTTAAGATAATCCCAAGTTGTTATATTAAGGTCGACATTGTTTCAGTATAATGATCTCTCCATCAACCCTTGGCAATATTTTCAAGTTTGAACTTAGTAATGATAGTCTTCTTCTTGATATAAGAATAAGCTAAATCAAAGTAATCATCCATGTGCTTAAGTACTCCTCAAGAACCTTGCCTAGATCTTTGCTTCTCCGCTAAAGTTCCCAGGTTGTGACTCTCAAAGCATAGCATTGATGTCATGATCAATGATAGCCGACTGAGGTGTGATTGGGACATTGGCATCAGTAGCCACTCCATTTCCTCTAAGATTCATGATTAATTATTGCATCATGTCAAAAGGGTGACAATATTAAATGGTTGAAAATATATTACATTAATCTTCCTACACTATAAGCCAAAAGGGTAAACCATAGTTTTCTAAGAAATGGGTAGTTATTTACACCTAACCAAAAGACAAGATCTAGTTATGAGGTGTCAAAATTGAATTATACTATCATCAAAACCCTTACTCTTTTGCTAAAGTAATAAGAAGTCACCTTTGGAGCCATTGCTAACTACAAAAGGCACACCAAAATTAGCCATTGCTAACTATAAAAGACACATCCAAAAATCCTTAATACACTTGTTGTTGGTAGTAAGCTAACCCACATAACATTTTTCGGGAGTTTTTAATGTAAAAACACTTATCCTTTTGATGATCCGAGAATATTGTAACTCCTATTTTCCAGGTAGATATTGTAATCGATGAGTCGGGGCTATAAGCTTCCATATTGTATCAATTTATCCTTAGTTAAAGCTCCCAGATTATTACTTTTTGACCAAGGGAACCTTGGCTAAGTTATAAAAGTCAATTTTTGTAAGTTATTGTTAAGTTTTTGGATAAGAAATACACAGCGTGAGCTAACGGTGCTCACTTCTCTCCTTCTCATGCTTCCTACTCCCTTATCGATTGTCACATTGCATTGTTGTCTGTTGCGTTACAACAGCAGGTAAGAGCTCTATGCATTGACATAAACATATCATGGTAAACTGTAGCGTTTGGCATCGCCAACCCGTGGCCTAATTTCATCATAAGTAGCAATTTAAACTAGGAAATCACAAAGTAATCATAGGCAAGGTATTGGGGCATCATTGCTAAGTATTTAGATTCATTCGGGGTCAAAAACGACTAGGTCAAAAACTCATTGCTGTTAATAATCGCATTTTTTGCACTTCATCAAAAGTGAGGTTTAAGACCATAAGCATGTGTGCTTAGATCTTATATACTTGTCCTATAAGTTTTGTAACATTCGGATGTCATTTGATGCTGTAACGGTCATGTTTTGTTTGTCGATTAGTGACGAGCTTTTATGACTTTGGTCGTTTGAGTGTAGCTTGTGTTAGATGCAAGTTGTTTGTTGTTTTCCAAGAGATTCACACCCTCTTGTAGCCTTTATGCACTAGTGGATCTAGCTTCGTCCCATGGATTGACAATCATGTTCGTGGTTCTCGCTATGTCTACAATAAGATAGGAGTGAGGTTAGAAACCATCCCACAATTGGCACCGTTGTCGGGGACGAATGGACCTAAACTAGGAAAAAACAAGAGAGTCTTTTTTAGTTGTCCTTTAGCTTCCTTTAGGATCACCTAGAGTAAAACTTTCTCTTTAAAACCGCATAGCTTAAGAGTGTCGTCTTTTGTTGTGTAGAGGTAGCTTGGAAGTACACTGTAGGTTTGTAGGATTAAGTTAGGATTTTGAGAATAATTGATGGACAAGACAAGTCTTAAGATCAAGACTCAGCTAAACATAAAAAACAAGAAAAAAAGTGTTTGTGGACACTTTCCACAACCCAATTGCAGAAGAACCTAGGAGTAGGGTAAGTAGAATCCGAGGTGGATCTCAAATCATTGCTCACTCCCAAATAATTATCTATGAACTGTTTATGTGAAGTTGCAGAATCCAGATCTACAACTTGAAAGAGCACCAAAAGACTGTCAACCACTGAATTTGGCTGGAGATTTTGCTCATAAAAGTTGTATGAACCAATGGGTAAGCTTAAAGATGCATTTGAGGTAAATTTTCAAGAGTTTGCAAAAACTCAGATTATTTACATTTTCTTGAGAATTTAGGCCAAATTAAGTTGTGACTCGACTCAAAGTCTTAAAACTTATCACAAAAAGATTGACCATTGAAACATTTGCAAAAAGTGTTCATTTTAGGCCAAAAGAAAATAATCGTGATTATTTACTTTTAGCTCAAAATTGAGCAAGGTTGATTACCAAAGAATTTGGATCACCAAACATCTTTTGATAACATCTTTTGTGCAGGCTCATAGAATTTGGATCACAAAACATACCAAAAACTTTATAAAAACTAAATTCTGTACTGATTGTCGAGAAATTGAGTTTGACTTGCTAAATCTTGTTCAAATTTCAAGAAACTTGACTCAAAGGCTTAGTAAATGCTCAGATGATAAAAAAATATGCAAAAATTTGACAAAAGTAAATAATCACGATTATTTACTTTTGTCCTATTTCTCAACTTCCTTGGCCAACCAAGCATACTACTAGTTCTATCATGTTGTATTGACCAAACATTGAAAATTTGGTAAGATTTGGATCTTTAAAGTGAAAATTGTGGCCAGATTTGTAAAGGATGTCTTCTACACACGCAAAACTATTGATAAATTGAATAGAGCTTATCCAAACTTGGTGAACAACATAATACAAGGCCACTGGTCAAGTTTGGGTTCCATCGGGTCTAAATTAGTACATGTTAACTTAGTTTCCAGGTTGTAGATTAATCCTATAGCTCTTTGCAAGGGTATAATTTAAAAGTCTCATTTGCTGACTCACTTAGCTCAGATTGAAGTGATATACACAGAACAATCACAACAGCTAGCAAAAATTATACAGTCTTTGTGAAAAAACAACTAACTTGGTTAAAACTGACATGAGAACCAGGTTGCAGACAAAGAATTGAGAGCTTGACAGGAGTTTCATTCAAGTCAATTGGAAAAGCGGATAACAATTCAATCCGATGGTAAGTACTCTATCCAAGGTTTAACAAGTCTCTATGAACCTTAGATCTAGTCATATACTAGCAAATCAAGGCATATTTGGAGAGACCGCTAGTAGAGTATCCACCGAAGAGAGTGTGAATCAAGGTGATCACTTGGGCACTATCTTTGAAGAAGTCTCAGACAATTATTCAGACTCAACATCTGAAATGTCTTCCTATTCGACTCAATCAGGAACTGGAATGACAGTGCGATATAAACACATACTCACCTTTTATAAGACTAATGGCCATGGAGCTCAAGTTTACCTGGATCCTAGTGAGGAGTATGCCATTTGCATTGATGACCATGACATAGTGTTTGAAGAGGAGATCAAAGCAAACAAATAAGGAAAAATGTATATGGATAAAAATGGAACTCAGTGTGTATAAAGATTGAATATTCTGATGTGATAGACAAATGGGGGTTGGACGTGAATACCATAATTTTGGATATGGTAGCAAAAGAAGGTCCACCAACTTTAGAATTCAAGGGATACAGTCAAGTTGATATGAAACCTTTGAAACGGCTTAGCACGGATAATCCTAGGATCGGAGTCTATTGTTGGGAGGATAGAAATGTCAAGGATCTTTTATGGACCTCTCATGCCAAATCAGGGTAGTTAACATCCATGAAGATCATCTATATCTTCAAAATAAAATAAGGGGTCCATAGATCTACCAACTTACCTAATTTAGGGATTGTTATAACAATAACTTTTTTATGATGAGTCTTGAGGAGGTAGATCAGACCAAATACCAAGGGTACTCTATAAGAGATTGGATATTGGACCAAGGACCACAAACTATTCCAAGAGAGGAACTTTGCGAGAGATCTTTTGGGAGCAATGTTAAAAAAACCAAACCTACCTCATCACAAAGAAAACCGAGTGACATTAAAGCCAGTCTAGGGCTACATGAGTCACAATTTCCAACAAATTGGTTTGAAGGACTCGAGAAAGGACCAACTGCCAGAAGAGTTGGAGATGAGCCAAATAAACGTGTCAGACCAGCTGATTTTCAAAAATGGATCAAAAAATACATTGGATCCGAGGATCTATACGACCACTTAGCAAGCTTCAAGCAAGTGTTAAGAGAAAAATGCATATTTGATTTCCACACTCAATTGGATAGATTTGGAATGACTTTAGAAGGAAAAGCCTTGACATGGTTCCAAAACATTCCACCAAGGTCAATCATGGATTTAAATACATTAGCTCAGGGATTTGTAGCTGCATGTTTCAAAACTAGGATCAAACATAATACGGTAGCTCAAATCTATAGCTTCAAACAGAAACAAGGTGAGTTTATTAGGGATTGTGCAACTAAGATGAAGCAATACATTGCAAGATGCCTAGAATTAGAATTACCAACAGAAGAAAGATTAGTGTCTTTGTTTCTAGAGGGATTGCTAAACAAAGAAATTCATGCTATACTGTATAGCAAGAAGCATATGACCCTAGAAGAGTATGTATCAGATGCTATTGACTTGGGAGGCAATTGTGATATTTTCAATGAATAAGATGTCCCTAAGGAAACTCAGAGTGAATAAACAGCATCCACAAAAACCAACACAAGTGGGAACAACTGCCACAGCACCACTTACAGCCATAGAAGACATGCTCAAAAGGAAAAACAAAATGATGAATAATATGAAAAAAACACGTATGAGGGGACCAGGGAAAGGGATACCTCAACAAGGAGGGACAACCAATTAGGCCACAAAAATGGTGTGCTATTGAGGGTAAGTGGACTAACCATGAGACCAGTGAGTGTTATTTTTGACCAAAGTACAATGAAAAAGTTCAATATGTGCTTATGAGGCCACAAGGACAACCCATGTACAGATATCAATATAATATGGCTCCAGCACAAAGACCACCGATGGGCATGGAAAGACCACAACCAGTGCTGGGTCAACAACCTCCATATCTTAGACATAATGTAGTGCCTATAAAGTACATGCATTCAAAAGGATTCATAGATGAACAAGCACTAGTGCTTGTTACACCTTATCTTAAGCCTAATCCATCTACAATAATGGTAGAAGGAGAGTGGTATAATTCAAGTCCACCTTCAACGGAAGAACCTGTGACTTATGCTACACGAGAGCTTACACCAATGTACTATGTGTCTAATCAAGGTGTTAGACCTCCTATGGTAAGACCCATAATTAAGAGAAGGATTGGAAACTGCCATAATTGTGGTGCAGATGATCATTGGAAAAATGAATGCCCAAAACCTGACAAGAACATTAAGCCAGTTGAAGCTTTTTGTACGCAATGTTACAAAAAGGGTGGACACTTCCATGAAGACTATCCAAAAAATCCATTAATCAAGGAAAAGCAATGGTGAATGTAGTCCAAGTGATACCTAGTAGCTCTTCAAAAAGTGAACCTATTGTTCCAATCAAGGTGATCCCTAGAGTCCAGGCTAAGAAAAAGAAACATAACTCCTCTGATGAATTAGAGAATACTAAAATTTCCTCTCAAAAGATCAAGAAAAGAAGAAGTCAAAGGTATGAGATGAGAAAACTGAAAAAAAAGGATGAAATTGAAGAAACTATTCCAGGAAAAAATGAAAGGATCTGGGAGTGAAATCAAGGAAACCACAATAAAATCTGAATGATTAATTTTGGTAGACATAATTTTTAAGCCAATCAATGCAACCTTGGAAGCTTTCCAAGCGGGACTTAAAGCAAGCCAAAACATGGAAAACAAATGGAAAAACTATCCTTCTCTAGATATGGAAGCAGTTAAGCTTGAAGCTTATCAAAATCTGGTCAGAATTACTTAAAGAGATACTGGACAAACAAAAATCCAAGCTTGAGAGTATATCAAAACTTGAGGAGCTTGTGGTAGAAACCAATAAAGAGAAATCTAAAGTGGTGGTAGAACCCCACCTTAAAACTAAAGAGCCAAAACTCATAGTGCCTGACAGTGAAGATGCTTTAAATGGAATTTTGGAGGAAGGCTAGCGAGGAAAGTTATGGAAAAAAGTAAGAGATATTAATGATGGGAGCATAACTTTGAAGTCAGCTCCTCTAGAGGAAGTTTCGTTAGACAATTTACCTCCTGATATGGAAAATGATATCCAATCCTTGTATGGGGATTGCGGATCTGAATCATCAAGAATGTCTAAACCATTGAGTCTAAAAACACTACCTTCTTACTTAGGAGACAACGAAGATAAATCCATAGTGTGCAAAACCACTCAATTAAAAAGATTGAAACAAACCCTAGAGGTGGATAACATCCATTCAATCATGTCAACATACATTCAATGTACTCTTACCTTGGGAGAACTAGTAAAAATCAGACCATATTTATGGAATGATTTACAGAAAACTTTCGATAAGGTGAGGATAACATGGCTAATCACAACCTTTAGATAAGGTGAGGATAACATGGCAAAAATTGAAACATGAATTGGATAACAAGGCGATTAGATATGTCCCTATGAACAAAGTGGGAGAATACTACAAAAGGGAAGAAGGAAACACAACCCTTTTTGTGAGATATAATGGTGTAGAGACCATGGAAATACTGCATAGCGAGGCTAGCATAGCCATAGCTACAAATGCAGTAAATCATGGGAAAAACTAGCCATTAGACAAACTCGAATGAAATTACAATTGGCATATGGCCACATAGAAAGACCCTAGGACTGCTAGAAAAAGTGATAGTTAGTTCCTATGGAAATGATTATCAACTTTACTTTTGCGATAGTAGACTTTGGAAAGAAACTTAATTATGATATTATCTTGGGAAGGCCATTCATGCGGCAAGTACAGCTCATTGAAGATTGGAAAAACAATTACCTGTATTTGAAGCAAGTGGGATCAATCACACGGGTTAATCTAAAAGATCACACTTATAGAGATGTAATGAAAACACTCATTCAAGAAGTTGACTCAGTCTCTTCAGTTGAATCAAAGCTTCGATCTTGGTTAAACAAAGACACACCTATTTGGATGTGTGGAGCCTCAAAAAATGGGAATCTAAAATGAGAAGAATGTATCTTAGAAAAGGATTGCACAGATGAAGCACATATACCTGAACCCTTTCTGGAGCATTTGTTTGAGCCATTTGAATAGATTCAAATTTTGGCAACCATGGATTTGTGTGTGAATACGTCAATGCCTACTCAATTTTACAATAAGGATGGCTATGACATAATTCCCATACAAATTATTTCAACCATTCACATTGGAGATGAAGTTCAAGAACCTAAGGACTTACTGAAAGCTCAACAATTCTTTTTAGACCTCTATTATGATGCTACTAATGATTTTGAAGAACATTCACCTGCATTTGATGATTCTGAGTCAGAAAAAGAACATGCTAGATCACAACTACTCCTAAAAGGAGTAGTTGTGTCTTCTTGTTTTCTGACTTTCCAAACCAGAAGACAAGAAGACACAAATGTTATAGAAGAAAAAGAGACACAAAAAACTTGAAATCTAGACCTATGCCATCAGTTTCTGGAAGAACACAATTTTTTATGCAAATAGATGCACATGATTGTGTCAAAGACAAAATCCGTGTAGATATCCTTCAGACAACAGACAAGGAACATCAAAAATATCAAGGAAAATGAGAAAGGAAACTCATTCAAAACCTAAACGCCAGGATGATGAATCATCCATGACACGGGTTGAAAGAAAGAAAAAATATCAAGAGTTGAAGAAAACTATAAAGGAGATGTATACCACTGAAATTGAAACAACCAAAGAAGACAGTAAAGATGTAATGAGTGTTTCCTCCCATTACAAAAAATATACTCTCCAAGATCGAAAGATCATAGTCGAACAACTTGTAAGGGAATTAAGAAAATAGGGTGAGCTATATGAAGGACCTGAAACTGCAAAGAAAATAGATCTAGCCGAGAACCAGGAGAAGTGAGAGATATCCCTCCCCGAGGGTCTATGCACAAAATATATAATTTACACCTTTATACAATTTTCAATGTACATTAGAGTTGCGAAAACATTTGCACAGGGGAGGAGTTCTCAACGCCCGACCAAGCATGGAGTTCAGGCCATGAGTTGAACTGCATCCAGAGGCACCTAGCGACAAGTGCTACCCCTAAATGGGTGTTATGAATGAAAGCATACTCAAGAAAAATATAACATTGTGGAGGGTGAATATATGTGTACACCACAATGCAAGAAGAGAGAGAGGGAGAATATAGTGGAGGGTGAAATAGAGTGCACAGAGACTTGACAGAACGACACTAGAGAATCTGTAAATGCCCCATCTAAGTGAAACATGCAACCATGTATTAATGCAATGACAAAATCTGGGTATAAAATCAAAATGTTTATGACAAAATAACTTGCAAAGCACTGGACCTTGTGTAGGGATCGACCGGTCCACCTATCTGTTGGTACATGCTCCTCGGGAACATATTTTTTAAAGTTGAAAATCTATTGATACAACAGTGCATGTATATGGTGTTGTGGGCTTTTCCCTTGTACCTCCAAGTTTTTTTTCATCCACAGTTAGGGACTCTTATTTGATTGGGGGTGTTGGAAATATATATACCAACCCCTATGCTATGTATAGCTAGGAGTCCCCACTATATATAGCTCAAATGGAGTGAAAATTGTAGCCACTTTATAGGATGTTCTATACGCCCACAAACACTTCCCTAAATTTATTTCCCACTCAGTCTCCTGCTTATACACGTACTTTGTTAACATTTTGACGATTTTCCCATTGGCACTCTCGACTAGATCATTGCACTGGGGGTTATAGGGTGACGAAAATTGATGTTGAACCTTTAGATTTTCCACTAATACACTCATGAGTTTGCTTCTAAACCCCTGATCCCTATCAGACTATCACCCACGGAACACTAGAATAGCAACAGATGTTGTCAAACATAAACTAAGACACCATACTAGCATTTACTTCCTTCATAGCTTTGGCTTTGACCCATCTTGTAAGGTAGTCAATGGCTACCACCACGTACTTCTTACCACTTGTAGATTTTGGGAGAGGACCTATGGCATCTAGACCCCAGTTCTTGAAAGCATTTTGTGTGATTATGGCACCTTGTGATTCCGCTACCAGTCATCTTTCACCTATAGGTTGGCAATCGTGGCACGTCTTGCACCAGTAATGCAAGTCCTTCACCATGGAAGGCCACCAAAAGCCTGCTCTAAGCACTCAAAATAGAACCTAGTATTTGCCGTGATGTCCACTTTCTTCATGGCATTTCTCTAGCACTATACCTATCTCTTCTTTGTACATCACCCTTCTAAGCACTCTGTCACGTCCATAGCTCATGAGATCTTCACCTACAAGTGTAAATTTGTGGGCCTTTTGCACCACTCTTCTCCTTTGCAACTTGGACAAACCCTCTGGACACTGCCCTGTACTCAAAAACCCTTCAATCTCCTTTAGAGTCTCTCTACCTGCATAAGTGGCTAGGGCCACATATAGACCTACAACATGCACCTGTACTTTGATACTTGCTAACTGATCCGCCTATTGGTTCTGCTCTCTTCTCACATGCTTGAATTGGACCTCTTCAAAATACTTTAGCATTTCCTTCATGGAAAAGAACCAATGCTTCAAAGAATCTCGCTTTACCTGTTTACCTGCCATTGGCCTAGCAGTTGCTTGATGACTAGCAATGCGTCTCCCTTTACCACCAATCTCGAAATGTCGAACTCTATACACTGCTTCAAACCCATATGCAGAGTGAGATACTCCGCCTCATTATTGGTGTGGACATCCTCCAGATCATACGCCTTCAAAAATATAGCTTTGTCTTGTGGGTCATGTATTACCACACCTCCTCTTGCTTTTTGTACTACCCTTTGATACACTCCGTCAAACCACATCGTAAAGGCGTTCTCTAAATCAGGCTACTCCTTAGCTTCATCTCGCACCACCCTTGGATAGGCTGGCAAATTGACTGCCTTGCTGACAAGAATGACCAACTCATGTGATCTACCTTGAACTCGAACTCAAACTCTTGTAGCTCCAACACCCACTTCATAATCCTCCTTACTGGCTTCAAATGTAGCACTACCTCTAGCAATAGCTTGTTAGCTATTAATACAAAAAACTTGAGCACAATTAAATGCACCTTAAACTTCTTGCAAGCGAAGACTAAAGCCATCACCCATTTCTCTGCTTCGGTGTAGGTAGCCTCTCCTAGGCTAATCACCCTGCTCTCAAAGTATATTGGCTTGTAGCTTCTCCCTACCTTTTGCAGTAGAACCACTCCAATAGCCATTGTGTCCACTATCATAGACACATAGAAGTCGTCCTCTTTATTGGGAGGACACACCACTGGCAATTGACACAAAATTTCCTTGACCCTATCAAAAGCCTCTTGAGCTTGCTCATCCCACTCATAACCATGCACCTATTGAGCTCCCTTTTGAAGAGGATGCACATATTGTGACAACATCCAAAATAAATGTGATAGATACTTCAGCTTATGAACAAACAAAGTCAAACCTTGCACATCTGATGGCAACTCCATCAACACCAACACCTTCATCTTCTCGGGATCAGCCTCTATACCATTTTGCAACACCACATGACCCAAAAGTTGTGCTCGAGGATGTGCTAGCTTGCACTTCTTGGGGTTCAGTTGACCTCCTTCTTCGTAAAGCCTTTGAAAGCATAACCGCAACTTCGATAGGTGCTCTAATCTTGAATTGTACCAGCCTATATCATCCATGAAGACCCTGATAAAGCGGCCCAAATATCGACCAAACACCCTGTTCATCCAATCTTGGGTGGCATATGCATTCACCAATCCGAACGACATCCTGTGGTAAGCGAAACAACCCCATGGAGATATGAATGTGGTCTTGAGTGAAATCCCTATCTGAAAATACCCCAAAAAGACATCCATAATCGAGTATCTCTCATGCCCGGCCACCTGGTTTAGGACCTCGTCTTGAAACGGCAATGTATAGTGATTTCTTTTGGTCGCTGCATTCAATGGCTTGTAGTCAACACACACCCTACATTTCCCATTCTTCTTAGGGGTTATAACCATTGGTGAGACCCACTCTGACTCTTTCACAAGGTATATGATGCCTACATCTAGCAACTTATTGATCTCTGCGAAAGGGCCTCCTTTTGGATTTCCCCTAGTCTTCTCAGCTTTTGTGCTTTAGTCCTATGTCCCTCCTTGAGAACAGTTTTGTGCTCTACCCCTCTTGCACCTCGAAAATGCTTGTATTCCATTGCAAATAGGTTTGGATAGGACTCACACAGATGAACATAACCCTCCTTTTCACCCTTGGTCAAATCTTCACTCAACATGCTTGAAACCTCCTCTACGCTTAAACCATGGGCTTGAGGCTGCATACCTTCTCCTCTAGGAGGGGAGTCATCTATGGTGACTCCAAATAAGTCTGCGTCTATCTTCAGCATGTCATCCTTGCTCTCCTTTTCCTTTGTGCTAGTGTAGCCTTCATCATAGCCCGTCTCTGTCTCATACTCGTAGCTCGTCGTGTTGCCTTCATCTTTAACTTCCATAGGATGAGAATTGCTCTCCTTGATCTTCAAATCAAGCACAATGTGTCCTCCTTTCTCCTTGTCAAGCAAGGTGAACACTTTTCTCTCCCAATCCTGCTTAGCACGTATCACCAAAAGCCATGGTCTACCCAAAATGATCGGATAAGCATTATCTCTTGCCTTTATCACAAAAAAGTCTATCAGGCACTCTATGCGCATCACCTTGGCCTTCACATCCTGAGCCACACCCAGACATCTGGCCTTAGTATGGTTAGCCATCCTCATGCACACATTCAACTTGACTACTGCCTTGATTCCCATCTCTTTCATGGCTGCTTCTGTCATGACACAAACTTGTGCTCCACCATCTATATAGGCCTGTACATGCATCCTCTTCTCTATAACAGCATCCACAAGCGGAAGGACATCAGTGGGGTTACCTACCCTCAAAGGCATGTTCTGCACCGCTTGCACATTCCCCTTAGCTCTTGGCAGCCTGGTGCTAACACTTGTGGACCACTGCCTTCTCAATTTTGGATTTAAAGCTAACAGCTTACCAAAAGTAATGTTTGCTTTTTTATTTTGAATATCACTTACCAGGTTGTACTCGGGATAGCCACACCCTAATTGGCAACCCGCTTGTTTGATTTTGTGACACCTCCTTCTTTTGCTAGGCTCCGGCTGCTCTCTACCTTTGTACACTTTCTCCTTATCTTTACGAGCCTTGGTTTCCCGCTCTGTGTCTGTCTCTCACTCAACTCTTGCTCTCTTATTGGCCAAAACTTTGACATCCTGCTTATCCACCCTGATAATATTCACTCTTGGGACCTCGCCTCATTTGGTGGAGCTGGTTGCACAAGATTCTTCACTCCTTGCTCTGTTGGACCATTGAACTGTCCTTGACCTCGACCTCTACCAAATAGCGGGTAAATTCCTCCTCCCTCTCTTTGTGGATGAGGACAATCGGTGCATAGTGCCCCTCTTCTCTGCAATTGTAGCACCTACCTATCTCAGCGGCCTTGCCGTGCCCCTTGCTCCTCTTAGCTGTCCTCTATCCATCACATTGAGCTGCAACTCCTGCATTGCTCAACCAGACCTTTCTCTATGCGTACCCAATTTTGCGGCACATGATTTTCTTTGTGCATAGCTTCCCTCGGATTTTGCGGTTGAACAGGGGCCATCGTCTTGTAGCCCGACACACCCTGCTCTATCTTCTTCTTTATCTTTCTACTCTTCAACCGTGCAATTGCTACCGCACCATTTTAATTCTCTACGCTTTTGAAATCGACCTTTTTTCTCACCTTGGGGTGCAGACACGCCATGAATTTGTTCAGCTTAAAGCAGTCTCCATTAGCCAATTGCATGGATGTCGCTAATTCTGTCCAACACTCTTCAAAATGACCCAAAAACAAATTGAACTTTTCACTTACATCTTGCTTAAGCGCCTTCAGCTTTGCATCATCTTGATTGGGAACATCTCCTTGCGAAAGTTGTGAAGAAACCTCGCCTATAGAGCCGGCCACGCTTGCCTCGGCTCACCTTCCAAAGCTTCATACCATACTTTGGCTTTTCCACGCATCACCAAAGGGAATGTCAGCATCTTGCTATCCTCATTTGGCATACCAACGATAGCATATACAGCTCAAAAATTTGACATCCACTCGTCAGGGCCTTCTTCACCTGTGAAAATTGGTCAATAGCTTCTTGCTACCATGACTTCCAACATGAAAAACTGCTTCTTTTCGATCAACTAGGAGCAATGATCGTGTTGTATCTTGCTGACCAAGTATCCAATTGACGAGCTGTCAATTTTTGCTATCTCCACATGATGGACACTGTCACCAAGGACCTTGGCGGGGCCAAAAAGATGCTAGAGGGTGCATCCTTTGATGCGGGCAAGTGGGCTCAAACCTGGCCCTCGTAACAAATTCTAATGGCCATAACTTACTATCCAAAGCTCCGATTTGCAATCTGAGAAGACAGGCATGCTCCATAATTCTAGCTCTACACATCTATCCGTTGATATCCACCCAGGCCATCTATTCCTAGTTGCCCTGTCTGTCAAGGATCTGCTAAACCTTCTAGCTTTAAACTTCAGTACTTGCACATCGGGGCTCCGTTTGACGAGTTGTCTAAGCCAGCTTCTAGAGAATATCAAACACTACATTCTAGAGCACTGACTTGGCACTTTGGGCACCTTCATTTGTCATCCCATCTAGGCCCATCTTGAAGCTTTTTAGACCTTAAAAACTGCATTCTAGGATCTTTGTCCGACACTATGGGTGTTGGAAATCCACGATTCTTGAAAATTTGAGATCTAGAGAGGGATGCCATGAAGTCTAGATTTTTGGTAGAGAGTGCAATCAAAGAAGCCCCATTCTCTCTCTCTCTTGCACTCACACACACAAAGAAAAAACACAAAAGAGAAAATCAAAACAACACAAAGATGAAAACCTCAAGGCTTCGGTTATATCTTATCATGGGTAGGATAAAAGGATTAATAGATGAGTTAATGTCATTCAACCTTTGCCGACCAAACAAGCTACGAATTGTTCTTTGGAACTGTAGTTTTGTGTTGACTATAATATATGTTTTGTTTGGTGATTGGGATTAATTGTGTGTACAAATCCTCTTGGTTCATAGAAAAATAACTACACTTATATCAGAAGAAAAGTTATATTCTAGAGAGGGGTAGTATGATGGGATCCGATGAAAGAAGTATTTCCTTGAGCCTTTTTGGGCCAAAGAGAAACACTATACGTTCATGAAAGTGTATTTTATGGCTAATCCGTACGTTAATTGTAATAGATCGCACGGACTGGAATCAATAAAAATTCACATTATGTGGATTATCATCTAGGATATTTCTAGTATCTGCAAAATGTAGATGTGAGAGAAGTGAAGAGAAGAAAATGTCCCCTCCCAAGCCCTATTCTTGCCCGTAGGTAATAAGAATACTATGGGGAGAGATGTAACTATAGCAAGGAGAACTTATAGTTTGTAGAGAGAATGAGCTTCTAAGAGTGAGAGAGATTTGTGAGAGTGTAAAGATATGGCTACTCATCTTGTGTATAAGCATAGCTCTCCAAGAAGGTTGATCATAGCTTTGGCGGAGTGTTGTAGCTTGAATGCCTTCAGTAATTATTAGGACACAAGAGATATGGAGATAGGGAGAGAGATAGAAGTAGATGTAGAGATAGAGGAAAGGGTGGGTGTAGAATTAGAAGTGGATAATAGATAGGTTAGGTAATAGATTTGAAAATATAGATAGAAATCCTCTAAACATTAGAGCCAATACTGATGACCAGAATTTGTCTTGACCCCTAGTTGCTCCTGCAGACATCTATCATGATAGATGACCACATTGTTATTTTTCCCCCGTTTTTGCCAGTATTGTTAGTCCCTTTTGTTTGTTAGGCTTCATTAAGTCACATACAAGATAGAAGATTTACAGTATAAAGATCTACTTCCTGTATATGTCCTTGTAGTTGTGTGAAGTGTCTGATAGGTAACTTTACACTTGATTGGTGCTTTTGTTTAGTTTCATCACCATTTCTTTGTCCTTGAAGGCCATCCCGGAGTTTTATGACCATTCTCAGTCATTTTTTGCCTCATATTGTAAGTGAAAACTGATCAACATTCTTTTCTTACCTCTAACATTATA
The DNA here is from genome assembly GCF_014529385.1 of Adiantum capillus-veneris. Taxonomy (NCBI): domain Eukaryota; kingdom Viridiplantae; phylum Streptophyta; class Polypodiopsida; order Polypodiales; family Pteridaceae; genus Adiantum; species Adiantum capillus-veneris. The sequence continues at coordinate 1,961,914 of NC_140946.1, forward strand.
GCCTTGTGCATATGGCTTTTGAGCCATACCTTGTGAAGTTTCATCATTTTCCTGTACATTCTTCTCTTTGTACTGCTCAGGCATCTCTTCAATCTTTTCTTCATTTGGATTATGGAATTTTTAACTTTTTTTCTCAAGAAAATTTCAAAAAATAACTAAATAAAACCAAAAATCAACTCAACAAAGAGTAAAATCATTCAAATAAAATTCTAAATGCTATGTATATTGTACACATAACCCTAGGGGCTCATATATGGCTTTTGTCCCCATACTCCTCCTGTAACGCTATTATGAGGGCATATACTCTGAATTTTGTCAAAAATTTATCACAAAACATTTCCCTTCAATATTCATAATATTAGGCCCACAATTAGAATGCCTCCCCCCTCCTAGACAACAAGGTATCATCAAGGGTATGTATTGAGCTTGGGCAATAGAAAATTGTGCCAATGCAGGCCTTGTAATGTAGCCCTATTATGAATACACAGTCAATGCATGGAAAATTTTTTTGTTGTCTGCAAGATTTGGGTATAAGAAATTTTCTTATTGGAATTTTCTGGCAAGGCTTCCTATTCTAAGAAAGGTGATGTTCTTTGAAGCTCCTGTGCCATTTTCTTGATTGAAGGTTGTGCAAATTTTTTGGAGGCCTAATTATCTATTTGATGATTCTTTGGGATCCATTTTAGCCTTGTTTTTTATTGTCATATTTGGAAATGTTCCTCAACAGTGGGTGTTGGCTTCACCTTCGGTATCTATATGTATGCTTGATTAGCCTATGATCTGACCAACTTCTTTGATAGCCAAATGAACTTTATTCTAGTTTTTGGAGTCCAATGCAATGATGACCTTGATAGCTACGTCTTCTTTGGAGTGGGTCTGCATGATTGTGTCGTAGGGTTGACTTGTTTGGGGATCCAATTGCATTCTTGACTTTTTTGTTCTTGGATCATGTTCTTTGGAACCCATACATGTTTGTAAACTCCATTTTTTCTCAAAGTTTTTAGCTTACTTGTTTGAGATTTGGACTTCCTCTTTGGTTGCCTCTGTTTATTTTGCTTTCAAACTTTTCCTATGCATTCACTTTATCTCCTAAGAATTCAAGAAGCGATGCGGTGATAATAGTTTTATAGGTTTCCTTTGGGACCCACTTCTTTGTGATTATTGGCTATTACGCTGATGGTGCTCGTTTGGGAACCCATACTTGTCCTTGCTTTGTTTTTATTTGAAGGGACTTCTTGGGGATCCACTTTGTCTTTGTGTGAATCAGTAACGATCTTTGCTTCAGCCCTTGTACGCTTGGTTGGGGACGTAATTAGACTTTGGGAGTTGATACTTTACATGTTTTGGAATCCAAATAAACTCTTGATCTCTTTTTGTTTGAATCAACTTCTTTAAAACCCAAATCTAAGTTGCAAAAGCTTGCAACTTTGTAACAAGATTAGAGAGTTTGAGACTTTAGAGCCAATTTGGGAATCACCAATGTCTTGAAGATTTGGCCAATATGGAAAAATCTCAAACTTTTTTTAAACCAAATACTTTCATAAGGTAGCACTTGAAAAGGCCTTTTGGGCCATGCTCTCAAAACTTTCGTTAAGATTTGACCATGTGGTCAAATCTTAAGCTTGTTTTGAAAGTGGGAATTGGGAATTGTGTTGAAAGTGGGAACAATGATTTTCTTAGTCGTTCTTGCATACTTTGATTGTTTTCCTTTTGGTGTTGGATCTTGTGATTTTTCATCAAAGATCTTCATCTTCTTGATCCCTACCTCCTTTTGGTCAGTTTTCTCTTTGGTATCTAGATTTGTCAAAAAATTTGGCTCTGACTTGTTGTTCTTTGCTTTTGGCCTTCCATGGTTGTTATGTAAGCTAGTAGTGATAGTGATGATCTGAGGTCTTGGTAGGGGATGTCGTAAGAATCATCATTGTCACTACTATCCTCAACAAGGCTGATATCCGACGCTTTTCCTTGGTGGTTTGGCCGGTCATGGAAAGTTAATGTTTGTTTGATCTTGGATTGCAATTTGTAGAAGGACTCTTCTAGCCAATTGATTAGCGCGTTATTAGGGTGTTTCCATGGCCCTCTTCTTCTTGGCTAAGTCTTTTCTTCCTGTATAGGAGCCACGTATGAGGATGCTTGCTGTGGTTGCATCACCACCAGGGATTTTGGAATCCACTTCTGATGCACTTTATTCTTGCAATGGTGACATTGGTTCAACGATCTTTGATTTAGATAATCATAAAACCGTGCATTGGTTAAAGTGTCATTCATGTCACCCACTGGGTTATCCAAATTTCCGTTGTTGGCATCTTCTTGAAGCTCCAAGTGTTCTACTGAGCCATAGAACTCGTCTTCTTCTTTGTCTTCCACGACATTCCTTTGTTTGCTCTTCATTTTGAGAACTTGTTGATGCGTGGTTCTCTTTGTTCTCCTGGATCATACTTAGTGCAAAGTAAGGAACGACATCAAAGCCATCTTTATCTCAAAAATTTGTTGTTGAACCATCTTGAGTAGCACGCACATCCAGATTAGCCAAGATGTGTTCCCATTCTAGTGGCTCTAATGCTTCTTTAGGTAATGGTTCTGGGATATAACCCTTATTTGCAATTGCACTTTCTAAAATACACTCCTCTCATTTCAAGATACCACATTGGGAGGCTCCACCCATCCATAACTCCTTCAATTATCCTAACCATGCTAGAAGTTCTAATCCAGCTAAAGTAGATGAATCAAAATCCTCAACGAGTGTTCTTGTCACATCTCTATAGCTATGGTCTTTCAAGTTTATCCTTGTCATGGTTACCATGTGTCTCAAATAGCGCCAATCTTGGACCATTTTCAATTGTCGCATGAATGGTATGATGTCATAGTTGTCTTCTTACCAAAGTCAGCAATAGAAAAAGTGTGTTCACATTCAATGCCACAAGAAGTAACAACTATTTTTTCTAGCAGCCCTAGGATATTTTCCATGTGTCCATCTCTACAAGATGCAATTTCATCTCGGCAGCCCTCAATGATGGTTGTCCCCATTGTTTCCAAATCTATTTTGTTGCGATAGCAGCACTAGCTCCATTGTCAAGGATCACCATAGTTTTTACATGTTGGAATTCCACAAGAAGAGTGGTGTTCCCTTCACTTCTCTCCTTCATTTTCTCAAGATGCAAAATTTGAGAGTAAGCTTGAGAAAACCATAGGCAAACCTCTTACACACACACCCCTCCTACACACACACACACACACACACACACACATTCCAAGAGAATACATGGCCAAAACCCTACTCAAGTTTGTCAAAACTTGATCTTCTTCAAATTCTTCACACTACACTCTCCCTCTCCTCTCTCCTAATTCTCAAGATTTCCATAGCTTGCATTGCTTTTGCCTCTTACCATTCTCTCATTCCAAGTATCCAAATTGGTTGTCTTCAAGCAAAGTGAAGAGCCAACTACATCCAAACCAAGGAGAAGACTAGACCATACACACACTAAGGCAATGTTTTCTTGTTCCTTTTATGCTCTTGCATTTTCTTGAAAATGATTTACTTTCATGCTTACATAAATTTATGCTTAAGCTCTCATTTTTCCATAAGCAAGTCTTTTGCTTGGGAAGAAGAAATAGCTACTTAATTTTGTTGTTTCCCTCTAATTATGGTTCATTACTAATCATAGCTAGCCATGTTGCTAACAATTAACCCCAATGTTATTTCAAGTTCCGTTATTTCAAGTTTCTTAGACTACTAGACTAATATGACATAGAGAGAGTAGAAAGCACACTCTTTAACCATAGGTAACTGGAGGTCATAATTATCTATATATTTCAAGTTCCATTATTTCAAGTTTCCTAGATTATCAGACTAATATGGCATAGAGAGAGTAGAAAGCACTCTCTTTAACCATAGGTGACTGAAGATCATACTAAAATAGCATGCATATTGGATGATGATTAATATCTATGTGTATTCTTAAACCCCGCCAAAAATATATTTCTTTTATTTTTAAGATGCACGAGATAATTGTCACATAATCACGGACAATTAAGTATTGAAAATTTTGAAATTAACTATTCCATTCAAAGTGGCATTATAATTTACTCTAAAAAGAATGCTCTTATGAAAGGTACACAAGTTTTTCTTCAAATTTAAAATTATGATTTTTCTTCTTTCAAAGAGAAAAAGAGCATGTGTATAAAATTTGCTTAGTGATACCAATAAGGTTAATACTAATTCTCTCAAGGAGAGTTAAGTTTTGAAAGGTATCTCTATCTTAAATCAAAGGAGTTTTTCCTTGGAAGTGGAAATCTCCTTCCAACTAAGGTTATCCCCCCTCTTATCAATTGGAAAGTCTTGAAACTATAAGCCTCTTCTAGCTACATAATTAATCCTCTCCACGATAGCAAAGGTATGACTAAATCCTTTTTTAAAGGAGAATTTGTTAATCATTCATACACTTTTACATGAGTAATTTTTACTATACTAGCATGTCCACTCTTAGGAATGTCGCATTTTCAATCTTACACTACCATACATGGAAGGGTTTCACTCTTACATAAGCACTCAAAGGAAGTTTCTTAATTATTTGTCTCAAGATTGCAAGTTGGTGCATTCCAAAGTTTCTTAATTATTTGTCTCAAGATTTCAAGTTGGTGCATTCATACACTTTTACATGAGTAATTTTTACTATACTAGCATGTCCACTCTTAGGAATGTCGCATTTTCAATCTTACACTACCATACATGGAAGGGTTTCACTCTTACATAAGCACTCAAAGGAAGTTTCTTAATTATTTGTCTCAAGATTGCAAGTTGGTGCATTTCAAAGTTTTGTGTTACCACGCATAGATCATACCAAAGCAAAACTCATTGTAGAAAGCCTATGTTTTGTTCATTTCAAGTTTGTGTACTTTCAAGTTTGTTTGCAAATTCAAAGGGGGGAGTAAGGGGATATGACAAATGGTCCCATCCCTCGCTTTTTAATTTTCTTGGCATGTTGCTTCAAAGTATAAACAAGTACATAATCACCTGTTTTGAACTCTTTAGTGCGCACATGTTTGTCAAAAAACTCTTTTTGTCTTCTCTTTTTAGCGTAGATTGAAGCTACAGCTCTCAAGCGGAGTTCATCTAGCTTTTCCAGATCATCTATTCTTGAAGAGAGCTCATGCCCTGTCCATTCTAAGCGTTTCGCTACTCGTAGAGTTGGAATTAAAAACTCTATGGGTAGTATAGCATTTAGGCCAAACACCATGTTGTACAGTGTTGTTCCTATCGATGTTTTGTAAGCTACCCTGTATGCCCATAGTGTTGAGTGTAGCTGTTGCTGATCCCAATCTGTTCTTGACTCTGACACTATTTTAGTGAGAACTGTGCATAGTGTTTTATTTGTGGCCTCAGCTTGTCCATTGGCCTGTGGATGGTATGGAGCAGATTTCCTATGTATGACCATGAATTCCTCTAGCAGATATTCAATGACTTCATTAAGAAAATGTGTCCCACGGTCACTGACAATTTCTATTGGTAACCCGTAACGTACAAAAACATTCTCATACAAGAATTGTGCAGTGGTACGTGCATCTGCTTTTTGTGTTTCCTTGGCTTCGACCCATTTTGTGAGATAGTCCGTAGCCACAACGATATATTGGGTATGGGTGCGATATGCAAAGGCTGAGATAGGTCCCACAAAATCAATGCCCCACTTTGCAAATGCTCTTGCTCCCATCATTGGCCGTAGTGGCATCTCATCTCTTTTTATTGGCACCTTGGTGCGTTGACATGCGTCACAACGCTTTACAAACTCTTCCGCATCCATATGCAATGTAGGCCACCATATACCTGCGGTTAAGACAATTTTTGCCGTCTTATCGCCCGAAAAATGGCCTCCACTTATTCCGCTATGTGCATGATCTAGAATCAGCAAGTATTCGCTTTCACTTGCACAGATTCTAAGTTGATTGTCATTTCCTCGCTTATAGTATTAATTCCTAATTAACTGAAAGTCACGAGCTTCCAGCTCTATAGCTTTTTTCCGTGCTCTTGTGATGTTCTCAGGGAATGTCCTGGTGGTCAATAAATCAATGATATATTGACTCCATGCAGGTGCAATGTTTACCTGAAACAATGTTGCGTGATCCACTGGTCGTTTGGCACTACATATAGTACAATTGGTAACATAAGAATGTGTGTCCGCATACATAGTTGGCCAATAAACCCCTAACTATTTCAGTCTCTGGTATGTTTTCACTATTGAACAATGGAAGGCACAATTCTGGACATGTGCTTCTTCAAGGTAACACTCGAATTCTTCCAAATTTATACATAATCGTAGGACTTGGTCCGATCCTAGTTGATACGGCCGTCCTTCTATCAACTGGAAGTTTTTTGTTTGTCGAATTGTTTGTTGTTTGGATCTTTATTCCGTATTCTGAAACCCACTTCCAGAGGAAAGAATGTTAACAGTTTTCTGAGGGTACCATTTCAATATTGAAAAGATAAGCATCTGGTATGTCATCATCGACTCCTTCAGGGGCTTCCCAGTTGTGTATCGTTGAAAGGTGATCCGCTCGTAGATGGGTTTTACCCTTTTTGACCACCTTGGTGAAGTCAAACTCTAGCAATATAATAAACCAGAGTACAATTCTCCCTGTATTGCATGGTTTATTTACCACATACAAAAGAGCTTGATGATCTGTGAAGAACACAAATTTGTTTGCGAGAAGATAATGCCGAAATTTCTTTACAGCATAAATCATTCCTAACCCTTCCCGTTCGGTAGTTGTGTAGTTCTTTTCCGCACTGTTTAACTGTCGGCTTGCATAACAAACCAGAAAATCCATTGTTCCGTCTCCAGGTTGAGCCAGAATACTCCCAATTGCATATGCAGAAGCATCAATGTGAACATGGAATATCTTTTCCCAATCTAGTGCCTTCAGTACAAGTGCTGATATAAGGTTTTCCTTCAGCTTTTGGAATGAAGTTTCACACTCCTCGGTCCAATCGAAATTGACTAGCAAACGATACAGAGGTTGTGCGATAACCGCATACATGTATATGAATCTTCGATAATATCCGTAGTGTCCCATGAAGAATTGCACTTGTTTCGCATTAGTAGGCCTGGGTAGGTCCACTATGACTTTGACTTTGTCTAGGTCAATGGTTATGCCATTTCTTGAGACAATGTGTCCTAGGATGCAGCCTTGCTTAACCATAAAGATACACTTTTCAGGGTTAAGGCAGATTCGATATGTTTTGCGTTTTTCAAAGACCTTTTGCAAATGGTCAATATGTTCCTCTCGTAGAAGAGAGTGTACACAAAGATCATCCATGTAAATTTCTAAGAATATTCTTAGGTATTCTTTGAACGCGTGCGTCATTAACCTTTGGAAGGTAGCTGGGGCATTAGTTAAGCCAAACGGCATAACTCGATACGCATAAATTCCCCATTCTGTGGCAAACGCTATTTTGTGTTGATCTTCCCTTGCTATTGCCAGTTGGTTATATCCTGAAAACCCATCCAGAAAGGAATAAGCCCGTTTCCCGGCCACTCGCTCAAGTACATGTTCTGTGATTTGCAAGGGATAATTATCCCTTATGGTGCTGCATTTACCTTTTTGAGGTTTACACACACTCGCAGTTTTTCATTATTTTTGGGAACTACCACAATGGGTAACACACCCAATCTGTATGTTCGATTTCATAGATGAATTCAGCTTCCATCAGTTTATCAATCTCTTCTTTGATTCATTTAGCAAATGTGTCATTATATATATAAGGACGTTGTTTGTTAGGTTTTGCATCTGATTTCAAAGGAATTGTATGTTGGCATATCGATGGATCAACTCCTTTGAGGTCTTTATAGCACCATGCAAACACATCTTTATACTTCTTGAGAAGTTGTGTTAGCCGTTCTTCTTCTTCAGGATCTAAATTGTTTGCTATATATAGACCGGCTGAGGCTTTTCACGTGGTTCTGCAAGGTCTATCCTTTTTGCATTTTCTGGCCCATCGTAAGATTCTTGGTTGTTCTTTCCCTGACTGGTGGTGTCATGATGATTTTTCTATCCTGAATGGTAAATTTACGATAGTGTGATGGTACATTCATGTTTCCCTTTTCTGACTCCCCTTTACCCTCACTATCTTCTTCAGTAGTCCATATCTCACGTAAAGACCGTTTCAGTTCTTGGTATTTCTGTTTACGCTCCAATTTGGTCCACTCTTGGTCTTTTGTTGTTTCTTTTTTTTATTTTTGAGATTTTTGTGATTTTGTTTCTGTTTTATCTTTTCGTTCCTGTTTTATTTCCTCTCGCGTTCTTTCCCTTCGATCTTTTGAGAATCTTCCTGATATTTGATCTTTTACACAATCTTCTGCTTTTACAAGCATCAAATAGTGAGTTTTACCTTTTATCTTGGGCGTCAGGTTTTCTCTTACTTTGTTTCCTGCTTGTTTCCTCCTATAGCGTTCCTGGCGTCTAGGGTGTTGATTAGCAAAATCATAAAACTTGATATTCTCGGGTTCCCTTCCACACTCACTTGAGGTGTCTGAACACTCATTATCTGCATCATCGTTTACTTCCAGATGTTCAAAGGAGTTATAAAACTCTTCTTGTTCTGGTGGTTCTACCGTCTCATCTTCTCCTGGTATAATGCTTACCATGTAGTAGGGTAGCACATCATACATTCCTTATCGCAAAATTTTGTTGTTGGACTATCTGTAATGGTACATACATCCAATGTTGCTAGTATGTGTTCCCATTCTAGAGGTTCCAAGGCATCTTCAGGGAAAGGTTCCGAAATATACTCCTTGTCCTCAATTGCTCTTTCTAAGATGCATTCCTCTCTTCTTAAGCTTCCACAATGTGAAGCTCCGCACATCCATAGCTCTTTTTGTTGCCCTAACCATGTTGGGAGTTCTGATCCTGCTATTGTAGCTGAATCAAACTCTTCCACAGGTGTTTGGTTCACATCTTTGTAACTATGGTCTTTCAGGTGTATTTTAGTTGTTGTATCGCCATGTCTGAGGTATATGTGGTCGTAACCCCAATCTTGGACCATCTTCAATTGTCGCATGAAGGGTCATCCCAAGATGATCTCATAATTGTTCTTTTTGTCGAAATCGACTATTGCAAATGTATGCTCATACTCGATTCCGCACAAAGTGACAATCACTTTTTCTAAGAGTCCTAGAGGCTTCTCCATGAACCCATCTGTCAATTGCAATTTCATTCTCGTAGTTCTTAAAGCTGGTTTTCCCCATTTTTTTCAGATTTCCTTGGTGGCGATAGCAACTCCCGCTCCACTGTCAAGAATAGCTTTGGAAACTACTCCTTGGAATTCTACTGGGAGCATGGTGTTTCCATCTTCTCCCTCACAATACTCTCCAACCTTGTTTAATGGTACTGGCCTAGTGTTTAGTTGAGGTCTGTCCAAGAGTTCTGTCCAACTCTCTGATCCCTTCCTGTAGCCTCATGGTGGGGTATCTTACTCCAAATTTTTCTAGGCATTTACCTATTGTGGTCCACATGTTTGGTCGTAACCTGAGGAGTTCTACTAATGTGATTGTGCATGCCACAGGTGTGGACAATAACTCAATCAATCCTTGTGAATCCATCACTTTGTTAGAAGAAAGTCTTTGAGATGGGATTGCTCTCACTTCCGACTTGGCTTCATATTCTCCTAGGTAAGAGGGTAAAGTTCTCAGCGAGTCTGGTTGGCTGTGCCCCGAACTAATTGATCCTTGGTCTCCCCCTTGTGAATGTATCTCAAAGTTCATTTGTGACCTTGCCTCAAATTCTTCAATAGGAGGTAAGGTTACATTCTCTTCTTTTCTCGTGTTATTCATGTGGTTACTCATCCTATTAGCCTCGTTGGCCTCACGGATTTCCTTCCACAGATCGTCTAGACCGTTACAGTCCTTACCCATTTCTGCCAATGTTTTAAGCTCGAACCCGTCACTTGCCTCATCTGTTGTATTTGGCACTATGATAGGCTCTCCTCTGGACTCATAGGAATTAGTGAGTCTTTCCTTTGTTTCTACATGTTTCTCTAAAGTTGGTTGGACATGGGTTGGAGCAGGTGCCTCATGCCAATTTGTAGGTTTACCCAGTGGGTCTTCCATCAATGATTGAGTTGTTCCGATCATCTTTTTACACATTTCCAACCTCTGTTTTTCTATTTCTGCATATGGATAAGTCACCCACCTTTGCTCCTGGGTTTGGTTCTTTATGAGTCTAGCTTCATAAGCTTTTAGAAGTGCATCCAACTGCTCATTTACCTTGTCTGCCAGTACAGATCCTCCTGATCCTGCACTTTTGGGCTCTACTATTTCCTTGGGTGCTATGGTTGCCGTGGTGTGTGAGCTTAAGCTGAGCTTAAGCTAGCTAGATCCTCTAACCTCTCTAATCTATTCTTTGTATGTTTCAACTCCTCGGATAGAGATGTTTGCTCTCGTTCCTTCCTGGCTTTCATACGCGCCTTTCTAGCTTTCCAAGTGCTTCTCTGATTTTTTGTTTCTGAACTTTGGGCATCGGTTTTTGGCTCTTCAACTATGGGTTCATTCGTCATTCTTTGAGCTTGGGCTCGTGTTACTGCCTGAATAGGTATGATTGTTTCATTTTCCGACCCTCCACTCGAAGGTACTGTTTCTAGCATGTTCAAGGTGGTTTTTGCTCCTTTGCTCGGGTTTTTAGGGCAATCGGGAATCAAATGAGTAACTCCACACTCAGTGCAATACGCGTTGACTCTAATGATTTCATCATGAGGACAGTCTCTTAGCCAATGGTCTCCACCACACTTGTAGCAGGGTCCCTTGGGTTGTTGAGGTGCTCCTTGAGCTCCCCTTTGTTGGTATGCATGTCTCTGTCCGCCCATGCCAGTGTTGGCTATGAACAACAACGTTCGTTCATCTAAACTATATCTCCCTTCTCCTCCTGCTTGTGCAGCTGTTGGTGGCCCTGTACTTCCTATCATGCTCCATGGTTCGGGTGTCGAGGGTTCTTCCAGTGGATAATAGACAGAGTTTGTCACATATCCATTGGGATCTTCATAATATGCATGCATAGGCACCAAAGCCTTATCTTCTGATTCGGTTACGGTTGGTGTGTATCTTATACCGACTGGTCCTAATCCTGGTAGGGGTGGTTGTTGCCCCAACACCGGTTGTGGTCTTTCTACACCTACAGGTCCTTGTAGGTTGCCTGCTTGATACCTAGGCATCGGTGGAACTTGAGGAGAAGCTACTAGAGCTTGGGGAGCGTAAGGTCTCTCTCTCACATACCCCTTGTTATAATAACATTCTTCGGTCCCATGGTTTGTCCATTTTTGTTCAATAGCACACCACTTGGGCTGTTTAGCGTGGGGTTTGGCGTACAAGTTAATCTTTTTTAGCACTTCATCTAGAAGCTACTCCCGGTTTACAGCTACTTCTTTTTTCAGTGTTGTCTTAGAAGTCTTGCTTCCACTTTGTTGTGAAGATGAATCGTCTTCAAGGTCCTTGAACTCTCCCTCCTTGTAGACCGCACAATTGTCCACAAGGTAAAGAGACTCCTTAGTCAACTCATTCAACGTCGTGCTCCTCTTCATATGTAAGTCCTTCTGGAGATCCGCATTCCTTAGTCCTTGGATGAATATCAGCATAAGTCTGGACTGAGTTGGTAGTTCTTCCACCGGACAGAACTTAACATATCTTTTGAGTCTTAGGGCTACCTTTCGTACAGATTCCCCATCTTTCTGTTTGAATTTATGGATTTGTGAGACGGTATTATGAGCTATCCCCCTTTGTGAGAATTCCTCGATAAATTCGTCAAACACTTTCTCCATAGACTCAAAGTCTCTACGCTCTACAGAGTCAAACCAAGTGGCAGCATCATCCTCTAGGGTTAGTCCAAACCCTGCAAATTGGGTAGGAAAGTCTAACACTTCTTCGGCTCTAATTACACGCACAAAGGCTGCTACATGATCTCTTGGGTCTCTGCTTCCTGTGTATTTCTTGTTTACCCATTTTACCACTTGAGAAGATCTGATTCTCTGATGGTCTACAAACCTCATCATTGGATATCCACGTCCTAATTGATATACCTCCTCAGGTCTTCTGTAATAGGCTGGTTCCTCTCCCAGTGGTGCTCCTAAGCCATAATATCTAACAGTTCTCGCCAGAGATGGTTCATCTCTTCGAACTCGTTCTATGGGTGGCCCTCCAGGCTCTGTTGACCCTTGAGTCTTTGGCTTACTCTCTCCTTGATACCTTGAATAGAGTGGTGGTTCTTGCAGATCCCTCAGCCCTCCTATGGCCTGATGACCATCTTGGTTTCGGTCTTGTTCCAATGTTGCACTCTGTCGAAGCCATGCCTGCAATGATGGCTGGTTTGCTGGTGGTTTTGGTTTTTGAATGCTTGCGGTCGGGTTGAATGTGAGGTAGCGTCATACTCATCAGAAAAGGGATTTGTCGACTTACTTGGGGTGTAGGTGGCTCTTGGCACTTCTTCAGAGGCATAAGCTGATGCTCCTGGACCGGTTTCCCTTTCTACCTCCTCTGGGAGAATACGTTGGTATTCTCGCCCGTATCTATCAACAAAAACTATACCCTTCCCCATGGCAGTTTCATAAGAGAATAAGTAAAGAACCTTGTCTTTTCTTAAATCATTTACGTATGGTTCTTTGCTGCGAAAGTGAGCGACTATGCCCTCACTCTCATGCTTGTAGATTCCCACGTTCTCATTATAAGTTGGAACCTTGGTTGTTTTCTTATCATACATAAAAATAGCTCCGGGCCGATCAATGTTTGGTGGTGGTTCTTGAGCTTCTGAAACCATTTTCCCTTTCGCCACATTATCTCCATATCTGTTGTAATCTTCAGGGTTACTAACTATTAGATAGTGGTTCCCCTTTTCATCTCGGAATCTATCTCCATCATCATAGACTCGGATTATCTCCAATCTCTGTGCTGGCCTCTCTTCAATACAAATGCACTTGCGTCCTCGATAGTCAGAATAGACTAGGGCTCCCCTCGATTTTGTTCCTTCTAAGAAGATCACAGTGAGTTTGGATTCATTCAAAGGATTCAGGGAGGTGCTGCCTCCTGGCATTGGTTCGTCGTATGTGAAACCTCCTGGCTGTTGACTACCCATCATGAAGAAAGATTTGTCTGACGAAGTGTCAATATCACTACTTTCCTCAATAATCAGTGCTAGCGGATCTAACCTGAGTTACACTCTCTTCGGTGGACACTAAGCTACCTTGGTCACCTGCCACCTTGTGGTCTCTAACAATGTATCTTCCTGATCTTAAATTCATCAAACTTATCAATGCAATTTATCACAAATCCAACCACTCACCTGGCAAAGGATCAGTCTCCGCACAACTTCTTGCTTCGTGTGCTGAATATACCTGTACACAAGCGTTTAATTTCGGCAATTGAATCAAAGCATTTATCTGTTGGAGGTTATCTTAGTAATGATTGGTATAACAAGAGAGTTAATCTCAACTACTACTGTATTTTATAAACTGTTGATGTTCTGGATTAGGTCTGTTAATCTGAAATTGTACTTCCCTCGGATAATGGTCAATTTACACGAAAAAGTTTGAATTCAGTCTTTGCTCCGTCAAATGGACAAACAAGGTCCAAATTCACTTCTGAAAGAAGTTTTGGAACACTTAAGCCAAATGGGATCTCATTGTCTAAGCCCAGTCAAATTTTCTCTTCAGTAAGCCCCAATAGACATCCTAAGCGTAGGATGTCTCCTGCTTTGTTTTGCCTGGATTTTTGCACTATGGTTTCCCCTTAATGTGCTGAGTCTACAGCTGTTTTTACTTTTTGATTTGGACACCTATAAGCTGGTCAATGAGTCAGAAATCTATCCCGACAGCCTGTTGCTGATCTTGATCAGTCTAATCAACTCCAATTTGGACCAAAATTGACTAGGAGGCTTGCCTTAGGCTATACAACACCTTGCTATGCCCACTGTCAATGTCTGGCTTCAATTTCTTGCTTTAGACATCCTACGCGTAGGATGTCTTTTTCATCAGAATGGCTTTAAACTCAAAGCAAAGGCTCCCCTTGAGTTGCTGATCATTGTGGTATACTCAAAATTTGGTTTGGAGTCCAGACTTGACCCACAGCTTCTCCTTGATGTCAGTAACCCAGTGGTATGCTTAGATTTTGGTTTGGATTTCAAAAGTCCCCAATTTTAGCTGTTCTTGCCTTTTTCAGTCAAAAGTGTTAAAGTCTGCTTTGAACCCAATTTTCTCACCCAAATGAGGTGAAACCCCTCTCAGTCACTCAATATATCATGCAAGACATGCTCATGCAGCCATCTTATGGTTTTGGTCTCAAAATAATGTTTTGGCCCAATTTGGGTAGGATATCTGGCAATTTCAGTCTATCTGGCCTTATCCTGTCAAGATATGGTTAAATTTCCACTTTCCATTTGAAATTAGGGTAAACCCCACCTTCTAAATACACTGGTCAACTCAAAATCCCAAAATTCCCACCAGATTAGCCTGTAGACATCCTAGCGTAGGATGTCTCCTGGCTTGAAATTAATTTTATTTTTTATTTTTTTTTCTGACAGAAATGCTCCTGATGCTCTGTAGCTCTATCACAAACACTCACAGTAACTTTTGGACTTCACTTAGTCTTTCAAACACACTTTTGCGTCTCTTTGCATCTTTTTACAAACTTGTGATGACTTTACCAAGCAAGTATACATGCATGAAGTGCATGTATACTTGTGATGACTTTACCAAGCAAGTATACATGCATGAAGTGCTCTAGATCCTGAATCATGATGTCCTACTTACTCTACTCCTACTTATCATGCAAAATGGTGATAATGGTGTTTTGGTTGCTTTCTGGCCTCTCCGGACTCTCAAGCTCTCCTCTCACCGCTTCTACCACTCCAATTCCTACTTAAGAACTCGACTACTACCTAAAAATATCTTGGTCTACTTAATCTACCTAAGTCGAAGGATCTAGGCCAGACACACGCTTCCTAGACTCCCTCTAAGACTTAGAGAGTCCTCCACCCTCTGATCCTATCTAAGTGTAAAACAAGACTCTTGGCAAGCCAAAAATCCCAATCCTCAAGGATTAGTCTCGGTCACCTACCTAAGGTTTCGTCCCCGACAGGCGGCGCCAATGTTGGACGGATACGCCGCGACGGACGTCAGCACAGCGAGAACTCACCTAACATATAATGTTAGCTAAGGACAAAGCTCGACCCGCAGGCACGTGGAAGCAAGCATAAGGTGTCAACCTACACTCGACCGACTCCTAACTAATTCCTACAGAGGTCTCTACCAATTGTCTAAGTCACAGCCTTCAAGAGCGCATAAGAGGAAACTTCCTACAACGCTTCCTAGAGCCGAACACCCATCAAACAATCTCGAAACACCATAGAACTTGAAGGAGACCCTACTAACACCAATAGGTCGCTCTCCCTAAGGTCTATGAACCAAAATCCCAACCCAAAACACCCGGTGCAAAATCACGTAGGATGTCTGGCCAAAATTTGCAGGTCTTCGTTTCCGAAATCTAAAGTGCCTAATGTGTATCTCTACTCAATGTGAACGCCTGGATATGTTGTAATGCAAAATCGGACAATGTATGCTCACCCAATCACCAGATGAAGCTCATAGAAGGAACTCGCAGAACCAGACCGTACGCACGCAATGTAGGTATCGACGCGTAGCTCTCGTCGAGGGCAACACGCTGCACTTCTCTGCACTCGATTCCGACCACCGGTGCACACGTACCGTCAAGATGAAGCTCACACTCTCTCTCGTACACAGTACGCTCACTCACAGACTTCAAAAACTTGTTTTTAAAATGACAAAAGGTCATTCATTAAGGTCAAAAAGTGGTATATATACCTTACAATTCTCAAACCCTAAAGTTCCAAAATCAACCAACTACCCCATCTATCTATCAAAACTGGGATACAATATGGAAACTTCTGTAAGTCCCAATATTTACAAGGTGAAAAATCGGGTTTCCTCAATAAATGAATAATTACAAAAAATGATAATCCTCCGAGTAGTTAGTCTCCGTGGGGTGTGTCCAGCTTCTAACACTCCCCCCCTCCTTGCTCATGTCGTCCCCGACATGCCCGCTGATCCGCTTCTTCATCGTATAGTGTCACGTATCTTGATCAGTGATTCGTATCTTGCATGCAGTTTCATCATTGTTGGGCCAAAAATATATGTGTTTATTGTGAAGAAGACTGTGTAGAACGCTTCTTCAAAGGCCTGGAGGTGATAGAATGGTAGAAACATTATCCTTTGATACAGCGCATGTATCACCTCCTTCGAAGGCTGACCAGACAGATCATAAGCGCATCTATAAGTATCCTGGAAGAAAAAGATGCTGTCTGTCACCTGGCCTGGCTTGAAAGTCTCAAATACTGCTAAAAGTGTTTTGCAGATTTTCTTCATCATGATGCACGTAAGGTCAGGTGAGCCAGTGAACAATTTGATGGCGCCCGTTAGGGTTTTCGCCCCTCTTTACTCTTGAACCTGCCAGTGCAAAACGTAGTGTGGTACTCTTCAAATTGTTCTATGGAGAGGTAGGATACCTTTGCTGCTTTGACTGACTCGGGGTCTAGTTGATAAGCGGGCAGTTCCTGCAGTTTCTCCTTTTGATTGAGCGTCTTTTTAGCCCTCTCCGCTGCTTACATGGCTCCTGTTCAGTGGATAGAGTGCAAAGTTAGCAGATTTGTCAGAATTATCTCTGAAATATCCTTTAGGCTGAAATACTGACGTTTGGTGCAATATATTAGCTTCAAATCAATTTTTGAACAAGCAAAGATGCATAAAAACATGCAAGGAACAAAATTGTATGGTCAAAGAAATATTTGCAACCAAAGTAAATAATCGCAATTATTTACAGCTGAGAAAATTTTTTAACTTTTTGCAAACTTGGCTTTATAGGCTTAAAGTATATACCAAATACATGCTCTGAGTGAAATATGGGCTCATTTGGATGCATAGGGTGAACATGGTACCAGATTTTGGCTTTAGGTATCTGAAATAGTAGATATAAAGGAAATTTGAGATTTTGAGCTCCAAATTGATTCAAAATTGGCTAGTGGGCTTAACACATCATGTACTTTGGATGTATGATGGCAAAATATCAAAATTTTCCAATTTTGACCAGAAAGTAAATAATTCGTGATTATTAACTTTTCTTCCAAAATTGACATTTTTTGGTACAAACTGGTTCTAGGCATTGTATAGAGCCTGTATATGAGAGATAAGGTGATTTGGATCAAGAAATGTTGTCCATAACCCAAAATTTGGCTTGCAAAGACTTCTTTGCATTTTTTGACAATTTTACAAGTAATGGGTGGTCATTTTGGCTCATACTTGATTTTTGGCATGTAATAGGTGTGTACACATGATAGGTGAGGTGAGGTGACAATCTCCAAGCAAAACTGATGCAAAAGTAAATAATGCGATTATTTACAACACTGACAAAATCTTTGCAAAACCTACAAATTTGACCTAGACATGTTCCATACACCTAATACAAGTCCTAAATTGAATTTGGTCAAGTTTAGTCATGTCGGCATCACTTTGTGCTTTGTCAACTCTGAAACCACCGGTTTTTGTGACTACTCTGTCTGTTGGGTTGGTCGGTCAACTTTGAGGCTTTGGACTTGTCCGCAACATAGTTGTGAAGCAACCTGTCCAATTCTAGCTCATTTGGAGTCTGTTTGACCTCGTATGTCGAATTTAACGCTTTGTGACCTTCGAGCCGTTTTCTATTGTTCGAGGGCTTTGCTTGATGGATTTCACCAAACCAATCATATACATTGTATATGGACCTCATAAGCAAGACATCTGTGGAGTCAGGTCGGAATTCTAGCATTTGCCAAAAACCTAACTTTTCTACTGGGGACCCCCTTGTTGGACGGATACGCCACGACGGACGTCAGCACAGCGAGAACTCACCTAACATATAATGTCAGCTAAGGATGAAGCTCGACCCGCATGTGCGTAGAAGCAAGCATAAGGTGTCAACCTACACTCGACTGACTCCTAACTAATTCCTACAGAGGTCTCTACCAATTGTCTAAGTCACAGCCTTCAAGAGTGCATAAGAGGAAACTTCCTACAACGCTTCCTAGAGCCGAACACCCATCAAACAATCTCGAAAAACCATAGAACTTGAAGGAGACCCTACTAACACCAATAGGTCGCTCTCCCTAAGGTCTATGAACCAAAATCCCAACCCAAAACACCAGGTGCAAAATCACGTAGGATGTCTGACCGAATTTTGCAGGTCTTCGTTTCCAAAATCTAAAGTGCCTAATGTGTAGCTCTACTCAATGTGAACGCCTGGATATGTTGTAATGCAAAATCGTACAACGCATGCTCACCCGATCACCAGATGAAGCTCGTAGAAGGAACTCGCAGAACCGGACCGTACGCACGCAATGTAGGTATCGGCTGTTGAGATGTAGACAGAAAGAGAGAGAGAGAGAGAGAGAGAGAGAGAGAGAGAGAGAGAGAGAGAGAGAGAGAGAGGAGACAAGAGACACACCATATACGCTCCCAAAGACTGATTCATATTGAGGACAAGATACAAATATATAGGTGAGACCAAGTTGAGTAGAGTGAGCCATATATAGCTCCAACACCCCCACTCAAAAAAAGGTCTCTAGCTTTGGATGAAAAAACCCTTGGGGAGTTCAAGGGAAAAACCCAAGCCCCTATACAATGTGAAAATATGAACCAGCGATGATGATGTGAAAGTGAATTGTGCATCTA
Source organism: Adiantum capillus-veneris (assembly GCF_014529385.1). Classification (NCBI taxonomy): domain Eukaryota; kingdom Viridiplantae; phylum Streptophyta; class Polypodiopsida; order Polypodiales; family Pteridaceae; genus Adiantum; species Adiantum capillus-veneris. The sequence continues at coordinate 1,980,662 of NC_140946.1, forward strand.
TGTACAAATATTCAAGTGACTTAGAGATCACAATGTGCAAATGTGAAGTGTGCATAGTGCATGGTACCTAAAAGATTACAATGTCATATGTACAAAGCTATTACAATAGCAAAGAAGCTAATCTAGAAAGAGTGAGGTCGAAGCAACTCCAAGCTCCGAGCGCAAGAGGATGAAACGTGACTCGTTGAGGCCTTTGGTCAAAATGTCTGCAATCATCTGGTCACTTGGACAGTGTTCAACCATAATGGTTCCTTTGCATACTTCATACCTGACATAATGATAATGGACAGCAATGTGCTTTGACTTATTATGTTGAACATAGTCTTTTGCAAGACTAATAGCACTTTGGTTGTCACACCGCAAGGGTGTGCTAGAAAGAGGAGAGTGACCAATATCAACCAGCATTTGTCGAAGCCAAATCAACTCACGAGCTGCAAGTGATGCCGCAACATATTCTGACTCAGTCGTCGAAACTGCAACACAACGTTGTTTCTTGCTGGTCCAAGAAACAAGACAACCATTTATAAAGAAGCAATTTCCACTAGTAGATCGCATAGATAAATGTGAGCTTGCCCAGTCTGCATCTGTGTAACCCAAAAGAGAAAGAGATTGCATAGAATCCGATGTGAGTTGTCGTTGATAGACTAAACCAAAATCTGTAGTGCCTTTCAAGTATTTCAACACACGCTTTGCAGCAGACCAATGCTTAAGAGAAGGACATGCAAGATGTTGTCCAAGATAATTAGCAGCAAATTGAATATCAGGACGAGTGTTCATGCCGACAAACTGAAGACATCCAATCAAGTTAGCATAAGGTTGATTTGTGACAAGTTGACCGCCATTGTCAGAAGTGTTTTCTTCGTAGATCTCGCAAGACAAGGTGTGTTGGTTGAATGTGCAGATTCCATACCAAATTTTTAAATAGTATCTGCAATAAACTTTGACTGTCGAAGGAATAAAATACCTTTTGTACGGTTCCGTTGGATTTGAATGCCAAGACACGAGTGAATCTCTCCAAGATCCACCATATCAAATGCAGAAGACAATAACTTTTTCACTTGCTGAAAAAATCCCAAATCATTGGAAACAAGGATGGTATCATCCACATAAAGAGCAAGAATCACAAAACTGCTACCTTGGTGTTTTATGTATAAGTTGGGGTCTGACGAGCAAGAGATGAATCCTTTAGAGGTGAGAAAAAGATCAAATTTTGTATACCAGGCTCGCGAAGCTTGTTTGAGACCATATAGTGCCTTATGGAGTTGAGCAACAAGGTCTTCTTTACCTGGAATAACAAACCCTTCTGGTTGTTCCATATAAATTTCCTCTTCCAAGTCACCATTAAGAAAAGCAGTTCACACATCCATTTGATGAGCTTTTAAATCAAACTGAACAGCAAATGCCAATAAAACTCGAACACTTGTAATGCGAACAACTGGTGAAAAATTCTCTTGATAATCAACACCAGCTACTTGGGAGTAACCTTTTGCAACTAAACGCGCCTTGAACTTGTCAAAAGATCCATCTGCTTTTACTTTTGTCTTATACACCCACTTACATTTAATAGCTGTACGACCAGGAGGTAATTCAGTTAGTATCCATGTACCTTTAGAGATAAGAGAATCGTACTCTGCTTCCATAGCCTCTTGCCATTGATCCTTTTGTGGTGAAGAGATAGCTTCATCATAAGTAATGCGATCTTCGGAAGTAGAAAAATCATTATTAGCAATATCGTCATGATAAACATGACATGAGCCATGTTCAAAATCAATAGGCAGATCAACAAAAATATCAATATCATCATTGGCAACATTCGGAATGGATGGTTGTGAAGAGGAAAGTTTCTCTATAGGAAGAGTTTCATCTTCTGAAAGAAATGGAAAAGCTTGAAGTAATGATTTAGTATCATTAGAATCATCCATGGACCATGAGCCTCCCATAAGCTGTTCGTTAAAAGTAGCATCACGATTCACAATTACTTTCTTGGAGGAAGGGTCATAGAATTTGTAGCCTTTGGAAGTGTCAGAATATCCAATAAAAATAACTTTAAGACCAGGAGCAACAAGCTTTGTTCGTGTTTCTTTGGGAACATGAATATAAGCAATACATCCAAAGGTTCAAAAATGAGATACAGAAGGAATGTCACTTGTCCATGCCGTGATGGGTATCTTACCAGAGGGTGAAGTAGTAGGAAGATGATTCTGAATAAATATTGTTGTCAAAGTAGCTTCAGCCCAAAAAACACGAAATAAGCCAGAATGAATCAACATACATCTTACAGCATTGAGAATAGTGCGATTCTTTCGTTCAGCAACACCGTTCTGTTGAGGCGAATATGGAATAGTGTGTTCATGATGAATTCCACTGTCAGCACAGTAACTCACAAACTCTCGAGAAACATATTCGCCTCCATTGTCACTACGAAGCTTCTTAAGGCGACGACCAGTTTGAAGTTCCGCAGCCTTGTGGAATTGTTTGAAAATAGATAAGGTTTCAGATTTTTGTCTAAGTAGAAATACAGTCGTATACCTTGAGAAATCATCAATGTAAGTAATGAAGTAGCGATATTGTGATCTCGAAGAAGGTAGAGGTCCACATATATCAGTATGAACAAGATCCAATATGTCATGAGAATGAGTTGTATTTGAAAGAGGAAAGGGTTTGCGATTGTGTTTCCCAAGAGCACAAAATATACAAATTCCCATATGGGGATGGGCTTTAAGATCCATGCCATGAACAAGATCACGACGTTGAAGATCAAGGAGTTTTGAGAAATCAGCATGAACAAAACGGTGATGCCATACTTTGCAATCATGATCACCTGGAGCGGTGACAACATTTGCTACAGCATCGTTGAGAGAGAGTTCAAACAAATTACCATTTCGAGGAGCAGTGGCTATAGTCTGTCCATCTTTCTCAATTCGGCATTTGGTATGATCAAATCCAACAAACAGACCAAGATCAACAAGTCTAGCAACTGAAAGAAGATTACGTTGAAGATCTGGTACATGTAATACTCCTCGCAAAATTCGAGTGGAAGAAGATAAGGTACCAAGATATAAGTCTCCAATACCCTTTACTTGACAAGTAGTATCATCAACAAGATAAACAACACGTTGAACTGGCAGTGGATGATAGTTATGGAGCCACTTAGACTGATATGTCATATTTCCTGTAGCACCAGAATCAACAATAAAAAGTGATCCATTGTGTACATGAAGTATTGTGTCTGGAGCAACTGAACATAGGACGCAGCTTGTTTCTGGTACAATGTTGTTTCGATGTTCAGTAGCATATGCTCTATTTCGATCTGTGTCGAATCGACGCTTATAGCACATATGAGTGGGATGATCAGATCATCCACAATATTCACAAGAAGAAGACGAAGAGTCTCTAGATAAACGTGGTTGTTTTATGGTAATATTGTGTTCTTCATCATATTGATGTGCCCAACAATCATCTTCAGTATGGCCATTTCTGTTGCAGTAAGAACATTGCTTATTAGGAAATTTGAGACGAGAGAAAATATTACCGCGACGGCCACCTCTGCGTTTTCCTCGTTGAAATGGACGCCTTCGAGCATAAAAAGCCCGTTCCATCTGTTGTGACTCAGTCTCCTCTTGTGAAATCATAGCTGTATCATGACCAGCATTACGACGTTCTTGACGTTGAGAGTATTCAATTAAACACATGCAGGCTTGGTCGAAATCAAGACCATCTTTATTAGAGAGAATAGTAACAATGTTGTCATAAGAAGAGTCCTTCACCGTATCAAGGAGAAGTGTAATCAGTTGCTTTTGTGGAACAGGATCACCAGCAGCAGCAAGTTGATTAATAATAGATTTGAAAGATTCAATATGTCCCGTCATGGCAGTACCAACTTCATATTGTAACTTGTTAAGCAACCCTCTCAAATAAAGTATTTCTATGACAGATTTCTTCTGAAAGTTTGCAATAAGGTACTTCCATACGTCGTGGGAAGTAGGCAGTTCATACATATCAAGCAAAAGAGAATCAGTAAGAGCAGAAAGAATATACCGACGAGCTGCTTTATCACGTCGTTGCCAATTCGTATAGGTAGAATTCCAATCTTCAAATATAGGTCCTTCAGTGATAAGCACGTTATCATTATCCGTATCAACAGGCTGAGATGGACAAACATGATTTCCAAGAACAACATCGGAGAGTTCATCGCCTTCAAGAATTAATAACATCTTTGCTTTCCATCCTAGAAAACCTTGACCTTGGAAAGGAGGAACAGAACGCTGGCCAGAAGGAAAGCCGTTGACGAGAATATTCATAGCCATATCTTGTTGCGAGAAGACGTATAAGATAAGATCGCAGAATTTGCACACCATATATGGTGAAGGCCGCAATTGAGAATGAGAGAGATATGAGGACTGCGTTCTGTCAACGATAAACGTAAGAAGGATGCTCAAGGAACGTCCAAAGATGTGACAGACGTCACCCAAAAAAGGCAGGGTAAAGGAGACGTTAATAATAAAAGAGTCCTCAAAATAGAGTGGCGTGAGACGCAAGATTGACCGCCACAATACGAATAGCAAAAAGATAAATCTTCTCGAAAAAGTTAACGCCAAAATAAGAAAAACCATCGCGGACGCTTCACGAAGAAGTAGGACAAAGAAAGCTGCGTCAAGCTCAATTGCAGTAAAAACAACATAACTTTCTGCTGCAAACTCCAATTGACGCAAACCTAGAACTCAAATCGAAGAGCTCGAGGAGATGAACAAGTTTTGGATGAAGACTGCCATTACGCTATGCTCCATCGCACTTTTCCTGTTTCTCCAAATTTTGAGCAGAACAGGAAGAAAAATTGAGATGAAGTTCAGGGTGTCATCAACAAGAAAACGTAATCAACAATTAGATTGATTAGCAATAAACGCCACACAAAACACTAATCATATTCTTCTTAACACAAAACAACCACAGTTAACAAGAATCAATGCTCAAAAATAAAATTTGTAGCAATTTTTGAATCTTACATGCAAATTGCATACACATACTGTTTTGTCACCATGAATTGAATCGGCGCGTGATCGTTACTACTCTAATCCCATGTTGAGATGTAGACAGAAAGAGAGAGAGAGATGAGACAAGAGACACACCATATACGCTCCCAAAGACTGATTCATATTGAGGACAAGATACAAATATATAGGTGAGACCAAGTTGAGTAGAGTGAGCCATATATAGCTCCAACATCGGCGTGTAGCTCTCGTCGGGGGCAACACGCTGCACTTCTCTGCACTCGATTCCGACCACCGGTGCACACGTAGCGTCAAGATGAAGCTCACACTCTCTCTCGTACATAGTACGCTCACTCACAGACTTCAAAAACTTGTTTTTAAAATGACAAAAGGTCCTTCATTAAGGTCAAAAAGTGGTATATATACCTTACAATTCTCAAACCCTAAAGTTCCAAAATCAACCAACTACTCCATCTATCTATCAAAACTAGGATACAATCTGGAAACTTCTGTAAGTCCCAATATTTACAAGGTGAAAAATCAGGTTTCTTCAATAAATGAATAATTACAAAAAATGATAATCCTCCGAGTAGTTAGTCTCCGTGGGGTGTGTCCAGCTTCTAACACCCCTCGACCCCAGGTGAATGATCATCTGATGGTATAGAAAGGTTCTATTATGTTAGTGCATGCTATGGTTCAAATCCCATCTGATTTGGTCAAGCTGGTAGGCCGCTGTGGTCAGTTTTAGGTCGTAGGTCTTCGTGCACTGCTTGGTTTCTAGGTTTTTTTCTAGGGCTTTAGACTAGCTACTGGCCGTACAAAATGGATCATTGTCAAGTAAAGAACTTACCCCTCATGTCTCATGTGAAACGCCGTTGAAAATGGTCAATTGTGGGCTCCGAAAAAGTCGCGCGAAAGAGGCCGAAGTCTCTCTCTGCAAAGGCTCCAAGTGGAAATGAGGTGGTTTTAGCCTACCTTGGATATCTATACCCGGACTTCCCAAAGCAAATTTCCCCAGATTCTCCCGGTAGTCCTACTAGGCCGTGAAATCTATGTTACACTCAAAAATTTCCCTGATCGGATTCTTGTAGCTCATTCTGCAAGAATTTTGCAAAAGTAGGCATGGCCGCCTAATTTAGGCTTCTCGCTTCCATCTTCTGATTTCATTGAAAAATTTTGTGCTTGTCCGCCTTGTCTTTTTTATCACCATCCTGTCTTCCTTTTTTCCATTTGAGCTTCCCTGCTATTTATTATTAATTTTTGACCTGTTTATTTAAAAAAATCTAAGAAAATAGTAAAATGCTCTAAAAAAGTAAAGTAAAAATCCAATAATTAAGAAAATTCCTTGAAAAACACTGATTTATTGTTTTTTGTTGGATTTTTTTGCTTTTAAGCCTCATTATCAATAAAAATGATGAAAAATATACAAAAAAGGACTTATTTTGATGATTTTCTGATAGTATATACACTATTTACACTCATCGAGAAGATATTATCTGTGAATTTTTCCTTGATGATAAGTTATAAGGGCATTATTAGGTAATTTTGCAAAAATCACACATTAACATCGAACTTTTTCCTCCCTCTTCAAACATTGCCCTTAATTACTTAGTACTTAGTGCTTAGTACTTAGTGCTTAGTGCCCTTCCACCCCTCCTAGATGGCATACTCCGGGACGACTGTGTGCATGGGTTGAACAATTGTGTCTATGCATAACTGTGGTTGGCTCTACGATGCTATGAAGATCAATGCAATTCAAACCAATATGTTGTGCAAGAGTTGGGTCTTGAGTAATTGACTCAAGGGGTTCCGATGTCGAGGTTTGCTGTTGATGTCTTCCAAAAAAAAAATCTTGTAGCTTGTGTGCTCTCTGTTTGATTGTACCATCAGGATGCTTTACCACACTGATTGCTTGAGCTGTTGGTAGCAACTTTGGCTCTTTTCGAGCTTTTTCTCGCCATCTTGGTTGGCTTGGTGCTGCATGGTGTGGTGGAATCTGTTGAGACTGAACTCGCCATTGCTTGATTGGTTTTACGATTTGTGGAGAAAATAAGTGCTCCTTTTTCTTCCAAAACATTTCCATGTTAGGTTCCTTGCTCGGAGATCCTCGTCTCTCTGTTTTAACCCTTGGAACCTTCTTTTGTTTTGTCGGTGGCAGTGAAGTTTTAGGCACCCAGATTTGAATCGGCTTATCCTTAAGCTGTGCTTTTGGTACCCAAATTTGCCTGACTCCTTGCATGCTACTTGTAGCATTTGATTGTCGAGGGGATGGAGAAGATTGACTACTTCGTGGTTTGGTCTGTTGATTGCTTCTTCTCCATTCCTCCTTGCTTGGTGCAATTGGAACAATGAGTTGCCCTCCTTTAGGTGATAGCTTTAGTTGATTTGTATCCCATTCTGGTACTGCTTTGTATGTTTGCACCCAGGGAATTCCAAGAATCATCATCTCATTCATGTGTTCATCTGGTAAGCATACAAACTGATGAGGACATGAACATCCATGTACTATCACGTTCAAGTTGACTACTTCCAATGTTGGAATTGGGTTCTTGTTGCATCCTTTGATTGTCGCTATTCATGTCGTCAATGCTTGACTTGTGGCCTTCTTGTATATGGAATAACTGATTGCATTTACTCTAGCTCCTGTTTCGACCAAAGCATTGGTGCTATGATTGTTGAGTTGTACTTTGATACGCAGGTCCATTCCATCTAACCAGCCATCATCCGTTTGAAACTGTCTTTAGGTAATTCCCATTGTTGATCATCTATTTCCAAAGTGTTGATGGGAATTGGTATTTGTTGATTATTAAGAGCAACTTTTCGCTTGAGTACCCGAAGCCTAGCTTCCTCTTGGGCTTCATCAATAACCTGCTATCGTTTGATCTTCCTTTGTTTGGCTGCATGCATTCTTTGTAACAATTCATTGGTTAGTGCCAAATTATATTTCTTTAAACAACATCCACTAATCCAATTAGCCATTGGTTCACCATTTAGGGTGGACAATTTTACTGCTCCACTTGGAGATACATCTTCAATGAGAAATGGTCCGCTTCCCTTTTTCTTAAACTTGCCAAATGTGTTGCTTAAGGGAATAGACTAAAACTAAGTCCCCTTTCCTGAAGATCTTTGTGATTAAGTGGGAATCCAAAAACTTTTTTTATTTCCGCTTTTGTGCATAGATATGAGCTATAGCAGTTAGCCTTTGCTCGTCTAGCTTTTCCAAATCTTCGAGTCTTTCTGACAATTCATGTCCATTCCACTCAAGATTCTGTGCTACCCTTAATGTCGGCAATAGAAATTCTATTGGAAGTATGGCATCAAGACCATAAACAAGGTTAAAGGGTGTAGTATTTAGAGTTGTTTTGAATGAAACTCGATAAGCCCATAGAGAAACATGGAGATTCATTTCCCAGTATATCCTTCGTGAACTAACCACTTTAGTTAGCACTGAGCTAAGAATTTTATTCATATGCTCAGCTTGTCCGTTTGCTTGTGGGTGATAGGGAGCTAATTTGTTATGGATGACCATAAACTCATTAAGCAAATACTCTATTACCTCATTGAGGAAATGAGTTCCCCGATCATTAACAATCTCTATTGGCAGTCCATATCTCGTGAATACATACTCATATAAGAATGCAGCAATGGTCTGGCATCATTCTTTTGAGTTGCTTTACCCTCGGCCCACTTGGTCAAATAGTCCGTAGTTACAATGATATATTGAGCTTGGGTTCTATAAGCTGGTGGTTGTATTGGTCCAACAAAATCTATACCCCATTTTGCGAAAGCTCTAGATCCCATCATTGGTCTTAAGGGCATGCTATCTACTCGTGTTGGCATTTTTGCTCGTTGACAAGCATCACACCTTCGAACATATTTCTTAGCATCTGCAAAAAGTGTTGGCCACCATATGCCTGCCATCAAGATTGCTCTTGTGGTGGTCTCACTAGAAAAGTGACCTCCAACTAATCCAGCATGTTCTTGTTCTATAATCGGAATATACTCGTTTTCATTGCACAAAGATGCAAATGTTGATCTTTACCTCTCCGATACAATTGGTTCCCAATAAGAGCATAGTCTCTTGCTTCAGTTTCAATTGCTCTTTGACGGTGTTTACTCATATCCTTGGGAAATGTTCGGCTCGATAAGTTAGTAACCAGATAATTACTCCACTTAGGAACAGTCGACATTTAAAACAATGTTACATGAGGTATGGGTGTTTTTTTTTTACATTGAGAGCAATCCTTTACAAAAGATCTAACATCCTCTCCTCATAGTCGGCCAAAATACTCCAAGTCTCAAGATTCGTTGCATAATTTGGTCTTTCGCAAAGTGAAGTCCTACTATGGTAACATGTGCTTGACTTAGGTACTGCTCTTTTTCTTCAGGGTTAATGCATAAAAGCAATATCCCGTCCTGATTTCTTTTGTATAGCCTTCCAGCTAGTAATTGATACATAGCCGATTGCTTGATTAATCCAATTGTGATAGGAAGTGGTATTTGTGAATCCACTTGAGCTATTGTCATTAATGACACAATGTTTTTCGACCATCTAGGTATCATTTCTACCGAGAACAAATAGGCATCTGGTAGATCACCGTCTACCCCTTTAGGTGATTCCCCTGAAACAATCCTTGACAAATGATCGTTGATGTGTAGTGCCTTTTTTTACAACCACAGTCAATTCAAATTCGAGAAAAATGATGAACCATCTCACTATTCTCCCTGTGCTGCATGGCTTGTTAACCAAATACAACAAAGCTTGGTGGTCCACAAAGAACACAAACTTGTTGGCTAATAGGTAATGTCTATACTTTTTAACGTCATAGATCATTCCTAATCCTTCTCTTTTGGTGGTGGTGTAATTCTTTTCCACCATGTTCAATTGTCAGCTAGCATAAGAAATAGGAAAGTCAATTTTCCCATCTCCTGGTTGAGCTAGTATACAACCGATAGCAAAATCAAAAGCATCTACATGTACGTGGAATACCCTATCCCAATTTGGTGCTTTCAATATTGGAGCTGAGCTGAGAGCTTGCTTAAGCTTCATGAACGATTCTTCACACACCTCGGTCCATTCAAAGTGCGTAATCAAGCTATACATGGGTTTTACAATTATAGCGTACATGTAGATGAATCTTCGGTAATATCCACAATGTCCCATGAAGGCTTGTACCCCCTTTATTGTTGTTGGTCTAGGCAAATCAGCAATGACATGAATCTTCTCAATATCAGTAGCTATGCCATTTTTAGACACTATATGTCCAAGAATTTTTCCTTGTCTACCCATGAACGTGCACTTTTCAGGATTTAAGCAAATCCTATAAAGACTATATTTTTCGAATACCTTTTTGAGGTGTTCAAAATGATCATCCCTTGATTGATGAATGTACGCATAGATCATCCATATATACTTCTAAGAATTTCCTAAGATATTCTTTGAAAGCATGGTTCATCAACCTTTGAAACGCGGCTGGAGCATTAGTTAACCCAAACGGCATAACCCGATAGGCAAATATACCCCATTCTATTGCAAAAGCAATTTTATGCTGATCTTTTGGGTCAACCAAAAGTTGATTGTATCCCGAAAATCCATCTAAGAAGCTGTAAGCTTCTTTTCCTGCAACTCGTTCTAAAACATGCTCAGTTATCGGAAGAGGAAAGTTTTCTCTAATGGTAGCTACATTCACCTTTTTTAGATTAACACACACTCGTAATTTTCCATTCTTCTTGGGTACTACCACTATTGGAGACACCCAATCATTGTGTTCAATTTTGTAAATGAATTTGGCTTCCTTTAGTTTTTTAATCTCTTCTTTTATCTTCCTAGCAAATGTTTTGTTATATGTGTATGGTATCTGTCTACTTGGTTTCGCATCATCTCTCATGGGTATGGTATGTTGACAGATTTTTGGATCAACACCCTTGAGATCCTTGTAAGACGAAGCAAAGATATCTCGGTAGCTTTTAACAAGCTCAGCAAAATCTTTTCTTCTTCTTCTGTTAGGTCATTCGTGCAATGTAAGCAGGTCTAGGCTCTTCTTCTGGTTCATCCAAGTCTATCCTTTTAGCGTTTTTAGGCCCTTCATAAGACTCGCCTTGTTTTTGGAGTTCTCTAACAGGTTGTTCAACTATGATTTTCTAATCTTGGAGAGTATACTTTTTGTAATGGGATGGAACATGCATTACATCCTTACCATGGTCTTCCATGGTTTCCATTTCGTTGTGTATATCTCCTTTAGAGCTTTTTCAACTCTTAATATTTCTTTTTCCACTCGACTCTGGTCATGAGTGCTTTATTATCCTGTGATTTTTCTTGAGTACCCTTCCTTGTTTTTCTCGATGTTTGAGACATTTCTGAGTTTTTGTTTGAAGGATACCTGCCAGTTATTTTGTCCTTGACACAATCATTAGCATCTACCTGCATCAGAAATTGTGTTTTACTGGAGACTGATGGCATAGATCGTGTTTTCACAATTCCGGTGTCTCTCTTTCGTCTATACCATTTTTGTCTTCTTGATTTCTGGTTTGGGAAGCCAAAAAACTTTTCCTCACCTCCTTTTAAGAGTAACTTAGCTCTCGTATGCTCTTTTTCTGACCCCAAATCTTCTGAGGTAGTTGAGTGTTCATCTAATTCATTAGTTGCATCGTAATAGAGGTCTGAAAAGACTTGTTGAGCTTTCAGTAAGTTCTTGGGTTCCTCATCTTCCTTTTCAATGTTGAGGATTGAAATCATTTGAATGGGAATTATGTCGTAGCCATTCTCAGTGCAAAATTGAGTAGGCATAGACATATTCACATATACATCCATTGTCGCTAAAATTTGAGTCCACTCGAATGGCTCAAAAAAATGCTTTGGAAAGGGTTCAGGTACGTAGGCTTTGTCTGTGCAGTCCATTTCTAGGATACATTCTTCTCGTCTTAAGCTTCCATTTTCTGAAGCTCCATACATCCAAATAGGAGTGTCTTTGTTTAACCAAGATGAGAGTTTAGTTTCAGCCAAAGAGACCGAATCGAACTCGTGGATGGGTGTTTTCAAGACATCTCTATAAGTGTGATCTTTTAGATTTACTCTTGTTATAGATCCCACTTGCTTCAAGTATAGATATTTGTTTCCCCAATCTTGGATAAGCTTTACCTGTCACATGAAAGGTCTTTCCAATATGATTTCATAGTTGAGTTTTTTTCCAAAGTCTACTATGGCAAAAGTGTGTTGATATTCAATTCCACAGGAATTGAGTATCACTTTTTCAAGCAGCCCTAATGGTCTCTCAATGTGTCCGTCAGCCAACTGCAATTTCATTCAAGTTTGTCTAATGGCTGGCTGTCCCCAGGATTCCCATACTGCTTTCGTGGCTATGACTATCCCAGCTCCACTATCCAGTATTGCCATGGTTTCAATGTCATTATATTTCATTGGGAGGGTGGTGTTTCCTTCTTCCCTTCATAATATATTCCGACTTTATTCATAGGAACTGATCGAATCTCTTTGTTTTCCATTTCATTTTTCAATTTTTCCAAATTCTTCGAGATTAACCCTGTTATCCCCACCTTTTCTAGGGTTTTCTGTAAATCATTCTAAAGTATGGTCTGAGTTTTAACAGTTCTCTCAAGGTAAGAGTGCATTGGATGGGTGTAGACATGATTGAATGAATGTTGTCTACTTCTAGGGTCTGTTCAACTCTTTTTACTTGAGTGGTCTTACACACGATGGATTCATCTTCGTTATCTCCCAAGTAAGAAGGTAATGGTTTTAATGTCGATGGTTTTGACATTCCTGAAGCTTCCGATCCGCAATCCCCGTACGAGGATTGTACATCCATGTTCATATCAGAAGGTAGGTTATCCAACCAAACTTCCTCTATAGGAGCTGACTTTAGAGTTAAGCTCCCATCATTGATCTCTCTTACTTTTTCCCATAAGTGTCCTAGCCAGTCTTTCTCTACAAATGGAATTCCGTCCAAGGCATCTTTGTTGTTTGACACTGTAAGCTCTTGTTCGTTTGTTTAAAGGTGGGGTTTTGCCACCACATCGGATTTTGCTTTCATTTTTTTTTATCACAAGCTCTTCAGGTTTTGCAATACTTTCAAGCTTGGTTTTTTGTTTTTCCAGCATTTCTTGTGTGATTCTTACCAAATTTTGATAAGCTTCCAACTTAGCTGCTTCCATATCTTGAGATGGATAACTTTTCCAATTGTTTTTTATGTTTTGGCTTGCTTTAAGTCCTGCTTGGTAGGCTTCCAAGGCGGCATTAATAGGCTCAAAGATTTTATCAACCAGAATGGATCCTCTAGATTTCACGGTTGTTTCCTTGAATTCACTGCTAGTTTCTTTCAACTTGTCATGGACTAGCTTCTTTGCTTTCTCCTCGATTTCAACTCGTTGTTTTTGTTTTCTAATCTCATATCTTTTGCTTCTGCTCCTCTTGATTCTTTGAGAAGAAACTTTCGTATTTTCCGAATCATCAGAGGAGTTGATTTTTTTTTCTTTGCCTGGGCTCTAGTGATTACCTTGATTGGAACAATCGGTTCACTCTCTGATGAGCTACTAGGCATCACTTGGACTACGTTTACTGCTTTACCCTTGTTTAAAGGATTTTAGAACAATCTTTCGAAAAGTGTCCTCCTTTTTTGCAACATTGTATACAATAGGCTTCAATTGGTTTGAGGTTTTTGTCAGGCTCTGGGCATTCATTTTTCCAATGATCATAAGCACCACAGTTATGACAGTTTCCTTTTCTTGGCTTCATCATGGGTCTTCCCATGGGAGGTCTGACACCTTAATTAGCTACATAATACATTGGTGCAAGCTATGGTGGAGCATAAGTCACGGTTTCTTCCATTGGTGGGTAGATGTGGATTATACCAATCTTCTTCTACCATTATTGTAGATGGACTAGGCTCTACATAGGGTGTAACAGGCACTAATGCTTGTTCATCTATGACTCCTTCAGAGTGCATGTACTTTACAGGAACTACATTATGTCCTGGATACGGAGGTTGTTGTCCCAACACAGGTTGAGGTCTTTCCATACCCATTGGTGGTCTTTGAGCTTGGGCCATATTAGCCTGATGTCTGTACATGGGTTGTCCTTGTGGCCTCATGGGCACGTACTGAACATTCCCATCATACTTTGGTCTGAAGTAGCACTTGTGGATCTCATGGTTGGTCCATTTTCTCTCGATTGCACACCATTTTTGTGGCCTAATTGGTTGTCCCTGTGGAGGTATACCTTGTCCTGGTCCCCTCATAGGTGCTTTTTGTATGTTGTTCATCATGTCGTTCATCCTTTTTAGCACATCTTCTATGGCTGAGAGTGGTGCCGCAGCAGCCGTTCCCACTTGTGCTGGATTGGTGGATACCATCTTCTCGCTTTGGTTATCCTTAAGGACATCTTCTTCGTTGAAATAGCACAATTGTCTCCTAAGTCAATAGCATCAGACACACACGCTTCTAGGGTTGTATGCTTTTTACTATAGAGTATAGCATGAAGTTCTTTGTTTAGCAATCCCTCCAAAAACAAAGATACAAGTCGTTCTTCCGCAGGTATCTCCATCTCTGGGCATGTGGCAATGTATTGTTTCATTCGAGTTGCACAATCCCTAACAGACTCACCATGTTTCTGTTTAAAGCTATAGATTTGTGCTACCGTATTATGTCTGATCCCCGTTTTGGAACAAGCAGCTACAAATCCTTGAGCTAATGTGTTTAAGTCCATGATTGACCTTGGTGGAATGTTTTGGAACCATGTCAATGATTTTCCTTCTAATGTCATTCCAAACCCCTTGAATTGAGTATGAAAATCGAATATACGCTCTACTCTTAGTACTTACTTAAAGCTTGCTAAGTGGTCATATGGATCCCTTGATCCACTATATTTTCTGACCCATTTCTAAAAATCAGCTGGTCTGACGCGTTTGTTTGGTTCAACTCCCGGTCTCCTGGGAGTTGGTCCTGTTCCAAGTCCTTCAAACCAGTCTGTTGGAAATAGTGACTCATGTAGCCCTGGACTGGTCTTAGTGTCACCCGGTTTTCTACGTGATAAGGTGGTTTCTGGTTTCTTGACATTACTCTCAAATGATCTCTCATGGTGTTCATCCTTGGGAATTTTTTCTGGTCCTTGCCCCAATATCCACTCCCGTATGGAATACCCTTGGTATTTGGTTTGTTCTACCTCCTCAGTAGTCATCATAACAAAGTTGTTGTTATAACAATCCCTAAACAAATAGGTGGTAGGTCTGTTGATCCCTTATCTCTGATTTTGAAGATATAGATGATATTCATGGCCGTTCATTGTCCTGGTTTGGCATGAGAAGTCCACAGAAGATCTTTTATGTTTCTATCTTCCCAACAATAGACTCCGATCCTAGCATTATCCGTACTAAGCCGTTTCAAAGGCTTCAAGTCTATTTGATCGTATCCCTCGAATTCTAAAGTTGGTGGTCCTTCTTTTGCTGACATATCTGGGATTATGGTGTTTATTCCCATTTGTCTATCACGTCAGGGTTTTCGACTTGTAAATACTGAGTTCCATTTTGATCCATGTATATTTATCTTTGTTTGTTTGCCCTAACCTCTTCTTCAAACTCAATACCATGGTCATCAATGCAAATGGCATACTCCTCGTTAGGGTCCAAGTGAACCTAAGCTCCATGACAGTTAGTTTTGTAAAAAGATAGTATATGCTTATAGCGCACTGTCGTTCCGGTTTCGGAGTGAGTCGATTAAGAAGACATTTTGGATGTTGAATCTGAAAAAGTGTCTGAAACTTCTTCAGGAATTGTGTGCAAGGAATTGTCTTGATTCACACTTTCTTCAGTAGATACTCTACTGGAGGTTTCTTCGAGTATGCCCTCATTTCCTAGTACACGACCAGATCTAAGGTTCATACAGACTTATGAAGCCCTAGATAAAGTACTCACCTTTGGATTGACTTGTCGTCAATTTCCACTTGATTCAATTGCAACTTTCTGTCAAGCCACTGATTCCTCGTCTACAACCTGATTCCTGTACAAACTTTATCAAGTTAGCTATTCTTCTATAAGGAGGGTAGAGTTTTGCTAACTCTCGTGATTGGTCTCTGTGTATCACTTCAAATCAAGCTATGAGAGTCAAAATTTGACTTTCCAATTCGACTTTAGCAAAAAATCAAAGGTTTGATTTGCAACATAAAAACTAAGTGTACATGTATCAATTTTGATCCGATTGAACCCAAAATTACCCTGTGGCTTTATATTATGTTGGTCTATCA
Source organism: Adiantum capillus-veneris (assembly GCF_014529385.1). NCBI lineage: Eukaryota > Viridiplantae > Streptophyta > Polypodiopsida > Polypodiales > Pteridaceae > Adiantum > Adiantum capillus-veneris. The sequence goes on from NC_140946.1 coordinate 1,996,901, forward strand.
CTGTATAATTTTAAAAGTCAAAATTGATGTCTCTGGATAGCAGAAGTAAATAATCACAATTATTTACTTTTGTCGGTTTTTTGCACTTTTTGATTGGTTTGACAAGTATACGACTTGTTAAAGTCTTTGGACAAGTTTCAACAAGTTTGGACAAAATATGATCAAGTTTATCAACTGCTTGGTGTCCGCAGACTCTGATTTCGAGAATCTCGCTTAAGTCTCACTTTTGGGATCCAAATTTCACCAAAATGGATTTGTGAGGTCTACTTGATGTGCTTGACCTTGTGGTATACTCCAATTTGCAAAATCATCAAGTTTTGAAACAGATGTAAATAATCACGACTATTTACTCCAGCTATATTTTTGTAAGTTTTTGTCGGAACTTTGACACAGATCTGTTAAGCACCTTTAGTTAAGGCCACTAGCCAAGTTTCATCAAGTTTGAACCATCTTTTATCAAATGGTCATCAATTCTCTGACCGCAGACTAACTTCGCACTTTTAGTCATAATTTTCAATTCAGTGATCCAAATCTTACCAAATTTAGTTTGTGGGCTTATTACAACATGGTAAAACTAGTGGTATGCTAACTTGGTCAAAAAGTTGAAAATTAGGACGGATGTAAATAATCACGATTATTTACATTTGAGAAGTTTTCGTAAATTTTTGGTCAACTGAGCATGTACACATGTTTGTCACATCAACATAAGTCTATGAATCAAATTTCAACAAGTTTGGATAAATTTTCCCCCAATTTATACTCAAGATTCAAAAAGTCGGTACAAACTTTAGTTTTTACCTAGTTTTTTGCCAGTTTAGTGATCCAAATCTCTTGGGCCTTTACAAAAGTTGTTTGCACACATGCAACGAGTCAATGGTATGAACCTTGGTCAATTTAGAGCACAAAGTTAATAATTGCGATTATTAACTTTAGGCTTGAAATAAACACTTTTTTGCAATTTTTTCAAAGACAGTCTTAATATGAGCTATTTTAAGCCTATGAATCAAGTCAAAACTTAATTTGGCGTAAAATATCAAGAAAAAGTAAATAATCTGAGTTTTGGTCAACTCTTGAAATTTTTACCTCGAAGTGTCTTTGAGCTTACCAATTGGTTCAGACAACTTTTAGGCTTACTTTCCAGTCAAATTGAGTGGATTCGAGTCTTTTCGAGCTATTTTTAGCCGTAGACCTAAAATTCTACAACTTCCAATAACAACTCACACTTGATTATTTCAGAGAGAGCAATGTTGTGAAATCCACCTTGGATCCTACTTACCCTACTCCTAGATTCTCATGCAATGGGGGTGTGGAAAGTGTCCACAGACACTCGTTTTCTTGTGTTTTATATTTTCCAGAGCCTTGATCTTAAGACTTGTCTCGTCTACCAATCATTCTCCAAATCCTAATCTAAATCTACAATCCTACAATTCTAAAGGTACTCAGCAAGTACAATTACTTCCAAGCTACCTCTGCACAGCAAAAGACGACAATCTTAAGCTATGCAGTTTCTAAAAGAAAGTTTTGAACTCTAGGCAAACCTAGAGGAAGTTAAAGGACAACTACACAAGACGCTCGTGTTTTCCCCTAGTTTAGGTCTCTTTGATCCCCAGCAGCGGTGCCAAATGTGGGACGCATGTCTAACCTCACCATCCTATCTTATTGCAGTATTAGCGAGAACCACGATTAATTTGTCAAACCATGGGACGTAGCTGACTCGACTAGTGCATAGAGGCTACAAGAGGTTTCCAATCTCTCGAAAAACAACTAACAACTCGCATCTAACTCAAGCTACACTCAAGTGACTGAAATCACCAAAAGCCAATCGCTCATCGGCAAGCAAATCACATCTGTTACAGCATCAAATGACATCCAAACGTAACGAAACTTCTAAGACAAGTTTATAAGACCTAAGTACACATGCTTATGGTCTCAAACACCACTTTAGGTCAAGTTCCAAAATCGCGATTATTACCAACATTGGATTTTTGACCTAGTCGTTTTGGACCCCGAATGCATCTAAATGCTTAGCAATGATGCCTCAATACCCCGCCGATGCTTAGTTTTTTATTTGAACATGTAAATTCCTAGTTATAATAAAATTAGGCCGCGGGTCGGCGACGCCAAAAGCTACGAAATACTATGAATGGCTTACGTTAATGTGTAGAGCTCTTACCTGCAGTTGCAATGCAACAAACGCAATCCCAATGTGACAATTGGAGAGGGAGTAGGAAGTGCAAGAAGGAGAGAAGTGAGCGTTGTTAGCTCACGTTGTGTATTTCTTATCCAAAAACTTATAAAAAACTTACAAAAAATGACTTTTTTACCTTAGCCAATGTTTTTGGGTGGTCAGAACTAATAATCTGGAGTTCTACCAAAGCTGGATGATGACTGGCTGATACAATCTGGAAGCTTGTAGCCCTAGCTCATTAATTACAAAGTTTATCGGAGAAAATAGGAGTTACAATATTCTCAATTTATCAAAATAATAAATGTTTTACAAAAAGAACCCCGAAAAATGGTGTCCATGTTAGCTTGCTGCTAACAGTTCGTGCATTCCAAAGTTTTGTGTTTACAACGCATAGATCATACCAAAGCAAAAACTTATTGTAGAAAGCATATACATTGTTCATTTCAAGTTTGTCTACTTTCAAGCTTGTTTGCAAATTCGAAGGGGTGAGTAAGGAGATAGCTTCACGGCTGTCGTGATTGTGTTTCTTGAACATAAAACTCCCATCGCTTCCATGGAGATGCCCCATGGATGAGAAGTGATGCAAAGGGACAAAAATGGGATTTGTCAAAGCAAGGGTTAACTTGAAACTGACGTCAAAGCAAAACCTTAAACACCCTAGAGACTCGTTATATTTCTTAAGGTCTAATTTGATTAAAGATTAAAATGAACTAAGAACCAAGAGATTGTAACTCAAGGCAAAACCTTAAACACCCTAGAGACTCTTTGTATTTCTTAAGGTCTAATTTGATTAAAGATTAAAATGAACTAAGAACCAAGAGATTGTAACTCAAGGAACTTAATCTATATTTAGACTAGGATTAAAAACTTTACCAAGAAGATTTGACGTGGATAGCCCTAGCATAAGATAGGAGATTAAAGTGTGAACTTTTTCTTACATGCTTGGAAAATGCCGGCACATGTGTTTATCTGTGGGATGCAACGAGGGATGGTTCTTTTTAGTTAGGATTGATAACTATTGGTCAATGTTTGATTTTGGGTTCATACACTATCCTAGAAATGGAATTGAACCGGAGTGTGTCCCGGTCGGGTGATAGGGACCCGCAGATGCATCTGGAAATTGGCCTAGTCTGGGTAGGTCTGATACCGATGGGAAAAGGAGGAAGGAAAATGGATCCATGAAGGGATTAGGATAAGGGAGGAAGATCACTACCCTAGAAATGGAATTGAACCGGAGTGTGTCGCGGCCGGGTGATAGGGACCCGTAGATGCATCTGGAAATTGGCCTAGTCTGGGTAGGTCTGATGCCGATGGGAAAAGGAGGAAGGAAAATGGATCCATGAAGGGATTAGGATAAGGGAGGAGGATGTCATTTAATTAAGGAGATCTTCTAATTGTTTGGTAAAAAGGAACCTTGGAAAGACTAAGAACCTAAGTGGGCTATTCCACAATTGTTCTCATCAGCCGGACCTTTGCTCTGCTTCTCAGATTATTGATTTAAAAGGAATCTAGAGTATATTATTTTTGTAAGCCTTTCCCACACAAGATAAAGAAAAATAAGAATTGGAAAATTGTGTCATGGTGTCACCTCCACACATGGTGGAGGAGACAGAATACCCAAGTCCTGGGACGAGGATAAGGATACACGTGGAGGAGTATATGTGATTGCTTGAAAGATAACTATATAATTTTACTAATGCTAAAGAAAAAAGGAGGTAAAATATTCTAAAAAGTAAAAAGGTGGGAACGTCGTGATAAATGCACACTTGCAAGGGTATGCAAAAGTTTACATGCTAATTTCAAGTGCTTGAAAATTATTCTTGGTTTGACATGTTTGGAATATTGTTTTCTAGTATCATAGTACTACCTTGAAAGGGTGCATTTATCAAACAGTTCAGTGGGTGGGTGGATTTTAGAGGGTGATTTGTTGGCCAAAAAGTTGAATTTAATTTTATGTTGTCCATTAAGTTAAGATTTAGGAAAAGGATCCTGATCTCCAAAGTGGGTATCAAACTTGGGAACGAGAGATTTGTGTACTTAGTAAATACACACGTACTGACGCCTGTCCTAGGTCATAGCCAAGAAAAAAAAAAGTGCAATGACCTTGAACCAAGGATGAATTAGAGGGCTCCCACTAGTTGGCCCCGGAAGGTTAAGTTCACATTTAGTCTGATGACTTTGACTGGAAATTTCAAAGAAATAAGAAAATATATTTCGAGGTTAAGGTTTTGTGAGAGAAAAGTGAATGTTATCACCCCTTGAGTTGGCATCGAAGAGCAGGAGGAGTCCTGTCTTGGTGTCGGTCTCAAGCAAGATGGATGTCTAGAATTGTTGTGTTCCATTTGGAGATGGTGTAGCCAACGGTCCTTGGCATGGCCCTCACAAGAAGGAGTCATGTCTTGGTGTTGATCTCAAGCGGGAGGGATATTTGGTATTGTGGTGTATCCATTTGGAGATGGTACAGCCGACGGTCCCTGGCATGGTCCTCACAAGTGGTATCAGAGTGTAGTTTCTATCCTTGTCCAGACAAAGATTTTTAATATGAACTTTTGTAGGAAGAGAGTGAGGTATTGATAAAAATGACATGGTAATATTAAGAAGAGAAAGATCTCCACTTTGTGTAAGAATAAATGGAGGTAGCAATTGTAGAAAAGAAAGATGAAAAGAAAGTGGACATGATAAAGAACTTTGTCTACCTCATCTTTCCTACCACAGAGAGAATTGGAAATCTGCAAAGATAGGAGACCCAGTACAATATAAGTTGAATATTGCCTTGAGCCCCATGACTATGATTTGGATAATCTCTGTTTAGAAATGGTGATAGTAAAAGTGGGATCAAGTCCCAAGTAATATTGTTGGACCCTTGTTGAAACAAACTAGCATTGTAATTTGGGCTTGCAAGTCATTTTTTTAATCCTAGTCTATAATATTACATTTTGGATTACTATGAACCCTAGAGATTTAACAAAAATCCTCTGAGAAGCATGAAATGGGAGAACATAGCATTTACAAAATGCTTAAGAGGTGTTACTATTGATTGTTAATTATTTCCTCAAATGTAGTTTTGAACGTGATAAAGAGAATCCATCTTTTGAAATGTCTGACTTTTTAAGAGACCCTTGTGTATATGTGATATTTATGAACTTATAGCACTAAGAGGAAGTAGTTTTGTTTGCCACAGCCATAAAATATGCCAAGTAAACTCCCACGAGATAGAGTCTCTTGGGACTCGCCTGTAGCTAACACTTCAGATTCGGTGCTTCTTGATACATAAGAGCCACCAGCACCTAAATTTGTCCCTGTACCAAATCAGATATTGCTTGCTATAACACTCGTAGAAGATTTAGGATCTGAAGGACTTGCTCAAATCTTTGCAACCACATTCATTTTTAGGGACGCGCGATGATGTGCCTACTCAACTAGAAGAATTCATATGGATGACTACTTTTCTCTAGCTGGCTAAAATGCAGTTGCTCAGGGAACAACGGGGAGAGCTAAGTTAGAAGGACTAGCAAAAACATGGTGGAAGCTCAACTGCCAATCTCACCAAGTCATAATTAAGCTCGACATAGGAATCCTCTAGAGAAAAGAGACTATGGAGCAATAGGACTAACATAAATATAATTAAATTACCCTCAATTAAGGCATCCTTTTTGTGTTATGTGATGTAGAAAGGCTTCACAAAAGAATGATCTGGCAGCAGTACTTCCTTGCACTGACTTGGAAATTGTGAGTAAAACTGGGTGAAAATGCTCCTTATATAGGCTTCTAGGGTTGCTTGATGGCCAAGTCATGCCCATACCTCCCTAGCTCGCCCCCTCTTGCCAAAAAGAAGAAGTAGAGGTGTCACATGCCTCTCACTAACCACTAGAGGTGTCCCCTTTTACCTAAATTAAGTGATACACCTCTCTAGTCCATACTTAGCAGAGGTGGCTCAAAGCTTGGAGGAGTTAAAGCATCATCTTAAGGAGAGATATCTTCTCCTAGACTATTTCACCAACTAAGATGAATGATTTTCTTTCGAAAATAGATCTATTGAAACTTACTATGAGGAGTTTGTCCGAGTTTCACGATATGCTCCTCTCATGACAGAGGAACAAAAGCTAAGTCGCTTCATCCCTGGGCTTGGAGAATATTTGGCTCCCGAAGTAGAGTCCCTTCGACCTACCTCACTGACAGATGATATTATCCGGGCCAAGTCAAAACACAAGAGTATTTTTAAGGGAGGTACTACAACAAGTAGGAAGCATGATCTCCCTTTCTACCCCAATCAACCCTCTCAAGCACCCAAAGTGCCGTTTATACCAAAGCCAGTTGTCCAACCCCAATCACCACTGCACTTTGTTCATGTGAATGCTCCTCTAGTCACTCAAAGTGAAAGGTAAATTCAGTGCTATGAATTCCTGGAATTTGGTCATAAGAAGGTCCAATGCCCTAAAGGAAATGACCCTAGTAATTCAAGCCTCCTTGTTAACCTTCAGAATACACCCAATCAAGGGGGACCATTCAAAAACCTTAGAGCAAGAGGAATAAATCCAATCCAAGCAAGAACTCTCCCTACCACTCATTTTCATTCTCAAATGCCAGTCGTCAAACCACCTAGATCAACAACATTAAACTTTGTCTCAATAAAGAATGAGATAGATGAACAAGCCAATGTCTATGCTACCTTGAATGCTAGTGACTGGAATCAGCAATCTCCTATTCTCAAGGCTAAGGAAGAGTATAAGGAAGGGGCTAGGGGAATATTTTAGACATGAAGAAGCCAAAGCTACTACATAGCGAATGGTATAGGAGGTTTTTGGTGTAGTGGGAGGACTATCTCACTAAAGATACTTACTTGGAGGACTAGGAATGCCTTACTTCTCACTTTTCTCGGATTTTCGATGAGAACTTTCCTATTTTTATGCTCAAAATGGACCCTGCTAGCCCATGTAATCACCACGACAAGCTCTATCTTCCTAAACATTTGTGTCACCCAAGAAATGTAACACTGACTATTTTACTACATAACAACAAGATTAGTGTTATCCTTTGTAACTAAGCTAGCTATATTTGTATTTCTCTCAAGAGATTCTACAAAATACCAGACATAGGAAGCTAAGAACAAATTTAATTGCATTTGTCGAGAGAAAGCAGAGAAAGAAGGATTTAAGACAAGAACTAAGATCTTAATAAGCAACAAACTTGTTGAGAGATACAATGATGGATTTTTTACAAGTCAATAAGCCCATCCATCACATGATCACAAAAGCAACTATCACAAGTGGGACACATATTAGGCCTTTTAGCCATAGGAAGAATTTGTTTGTGAAATTGTTGCACTGGTCTCTTCAATATGAGTTGAGAATTTAAAGGGCCCTCTAAGAGGTAGACCAAAGTGAGGGTAAAGATATATCTTTTGATGAGGAAGATATTGTGTAAGAAAAAAGAATTGCTCGCTCGAAGAACCAACGATACATCACCCTCATCACACAGTAGTATTGAGGACCCAAACCCAATGCTTTAATTACCATATCCAGGCGGACATTGTTGCAAAAGTGACCCCGATCCCAAAGTGTTACCCTTGTTATGTCTCAGAACGTCCATCGGCCTGGACTCACTCCCATTCAGTCCCATTTTTAGGAAAATGAATGAACCCGAGCTCAAAATATAGACCAATGGTTATTAGTTTTAGCACAAAAGGACCATCCCCCGTTGTACCCCACAAGTAAGCACCTACGTTGGTCTTTTCCTAGCATGTAGGACAAAGTTCATACTTAAATCTTCTATGTTATGCTGGGGTTGTCCACGTTGAATCTTCTCGATAAATTTTTAATCCTAGTTTAAATTTAGATGAAGTTCCTTGAGTTATAATCTCTTAGTTCCTAGTTCATTTTAATCTTCAATCAAATGAGACCTTAAGAAATACAACGAGTCTCTTAGGAGTTTAAGGTTTTGTCTTGACGTAAGTTTCAAGTTAACCCCGACTTTGACGAGTCCCATTTTGATCCCTTTGCATCATTTGCCATCCATGGGGAATCTCCATGGAAGTGATGAGAGTTTTATGGTCAAGCAACATGACCACGATATCCGTGAAGCTATCCCCTTACTCTCCCCTTTAAATTTCCAAATAAACTTGAAATAAACAAAGCATATTCTTTCTACAGTGAGTTTTGCTTTGGTATGTTCTATGAGTGGTAAACAAAAAACTTCAAAATGCACCAACTTGCAATCTTGAGACAAATAATTAAGAAAATTCCTTTGAGTGCTTATACAAGAGTGAAACCCTTCCATGCATGATAGTTGTAAGAGTAAAAATGTGACATTCCTAAGAGTGGACACGCTAGTATAGTGAAAAATACTCATGCAATAGTGTATGAAAATTTCTTCTTTAAGAAGGGATTTATGCAGACCTTTGCTACCGTGGAAAGGATTAATTATGTAGCTAGAAGAGGCTTATAGTTTTGGGACTTTCCAATTGATAAGAGGGGGGATAACCTTAATTAGAAGAAACTTTCCTTTTCTAAGGAAAAACTCCTTTGATTTAAGATAAATCTACCTTTCAAAACTTAAATCTCCTTGAGAGAATTAGTATTAACTTTATTGGTATCACTAAGCAAATCTTACCCATACGCTCTTTTTCTCTTTGAAAGAAGAAAAATCATATATCTTAAATTTAAAGAAAAACTTGTGAACCTTTCATAAGAGCATTCTTTTTAAAGTAAATTATAATGCCACTTTGAATAGAATGGTTAATTCCAAAAAAATCCACTACTTAATTGCTTGTGATTATGTGGCAATTATATCGTGCATATTAAAAATAGAAAAAGATATTTCTGGTGGGGTTTAAGGAACACATAGATATTAATCATCATCCAGCATACATATTATTTTAGTATGATCTCCAGTCACCTATGGTTAAAGAGAGTGCTTTCTACTCTCTCTATGTCATATTAGTCTGGTAATCTAGAGAACAAAACTTGAAATATATAAATATGATCTCTAGTTGCCTATGGTCAAAGAGAGTGCTTTCTACTCTCTCTATACCATATTAGTCTGGTAATCTAGAGAACTTGAAATATAAGTATGATCTCCAATCACCTATGGTTAAAGATAGTGCTTTCTACTCTCTCTATGCCATATAAGTCTGGTAATCTAGAGAACTTGAAACAATGGAACTTGAAATAACATCGGGGTTAGTTGTTAGCAACATGGTTAGTTATGATTATTAATGAACCATAATTAGAGGGGAATAACAAAATTAAGTAGTTATTTCTTCTTCTCGAGAAAAAGGTTTGCTTATGAAAAAATGAGAGCTTAAACATAAATTTATGTAAGCATGAAAGTAGATCACTTTCAAGTAAATGCAATAGCATAAGAAGAACAAGAAAACATTACCTTAGTGTGTGTATGGTCTAGTCTTCTCCTTGTTTTGGATGTAGCTGGCTCTTCACTTTGCTTGAAGACCGCCAATTTGGCTACTTGGAATGAGAGAATGGTAAGGGGCAAAGGGGATTCAAGCTATGGAGATCTGGAGAATTAGGAGAGAGAAGAGGAAGATTGTAGTGTGAAGAAGAAGATCAAGTTTTTGGCAAACTTGATCAGGTTTTGTCCATGGCTTCTCTTGTAGAGATGTGTGTGTGTGTATGTGTGTGTGTGTGTGTGTGTGTGTGTAGGAGGGGTGTGTGTGAAAGAGGTTTGGCTATGGCTTTCTCAAGCTTACTCTCAAGTTTGCACATTAGAAAATGAAAAAGAGAAGTAAAAAATAGAAGAAAAGTGAAAAATGATAAGAGAAGCCCTCTTTTTATGCACATTTTTTATAAGTGCTTTCACTTATCTTGATAGATTATCTTCCTTATCTTGATAACTTATCTTTCTTTGATAACTTATCTTACTTATCAAAACTTTCTCAACAAGTTACTTACTCATCTTATCCTTATCTTCTCTTTTCCTTCTTTGTCTTTTTCTTTTTCCTTTTTCCTTATCTTTCCTTTATGCTAATTTTCTCAAAATGAAAAGCTTATTTCTTATGCATTGGTTATGTCCATGTTTCCATGGCATAAGTCAGAAGTGTCTCGTGAGTATACTTTGGTGCTTAAATTGAACCCGAATTTTTCTCGAACATTTTTTGTTTTCTATTATTTTCTTGTTCTTTTTCATCTTTTAAGTCGGTGGCTTAAATGTGTTGGTCTTTGTGTAAGGTCTAGGAGAAGGCCCTTACAAAGAAGATTGAATTTGGGTCCTCGATACTACTGAGTGATGAGGTCGATGTATCGTGGTTCCTTTGAGCGAGTCTTTTTTCTTGCACAGTTTCTTCCTTATCAAAAGATATATCTTTACCCTCACTTTGCTCTACCTCTTAGAGGGCCCTTTAACTTTCCCTCTCATAAACCATTCTCTATGCAGTAGCTTTGGCTCCTTCATGTCTAAAGTTTTTCCCTAACTCCTTCCACATATTGTTCCTTAGCCTTGAGAATGGGAAATTGCTGATTCTGGTCACTAGCATTCAAGGTAGCATAAACATTGGCGTGTTTATCTATCTCATCCTTTACTAAGAAAAAGTTTACTATTGCTGATCTAGGTGGATTGACGGTTGGCCTTTGAGAATAAAAATGAGTGGTAGGGGGATTTCTTGCTTGAGTTGGATTTCTTTCTCTTGCTCTAAGGTCTTTGAATGGTCCCCCTTGATCGGGTGGATTTTGAAGGTTAACAGGGAGGCTTGAATTACTAGGGTCATTTCCTTTAGGACACTGGGCTTTCTTATGACCAAATTCCAGGCATTGATAGCACTAAATTTGCATTTCACTTTGAGTGACAGGAAGAGAATTCACATGAACAAAGTGCAGTGGTGATTAGTGTTAGACAGCTGGCTTTGGTATAAATGGCACTTTGGGTGCTCAAGAGGGTTGATTGGGGTAGGAAGGGAGATCATACTTCCTTCTTGCTATAGTACCTCCCTTAAAAATACTCTTGTGTTTTGACTTGGCCCGGATTAGAGCATCCACTAGTTAGGTAGGTCAAAGGGACTCTACTTCGGGAGCCAAATCTTCTCCAAGCCCAAGGATGAAGCGACTTAGGTTTTGCTCCTCTGTTATGAAAGGAGTATATCATGAAAGTCGGACAAACTCCTCGTAGTAAGTTTAAACTCGTTCATTTTAGTGGTGGAATAGTCTAGGAGAAGATATCTCTCCTTGAGATGATGCTTTAACTCCTCCTAGCTTTGAGTCACCTCTGCTACTTGGAGAGAATGGCAGTTGAGCTTCCACCATTTCTTTGATGGTCCTTCTAACTTAGCTCTCCCCATTATTCCCTGAGAAAATGCATTGTAGCCAACAAGAGCAAAGTAGTCATTCTAGATTTCCATTCTTCTAGTTGAGTAGGCACTTCATCGCCCGTCCCTAAAAATGAACGTGGTTGCACAGATTTGAGCAGGGATTTTAGATGCTTGTCACGTCCAAAATCTTCTACGAATGTTGTAGCAAGCAACGTCTGATTTGGTACAGGGACAACTTGAGGTGCTCATGGCGCTTGTGTATCAAGAAGCACCCATTCAAGGTAGTACTATGATACTAGAGAATAGTATTCTAAACATGTCAAGCCAAGAATATTTTCCAAGCATTTGAAAGCAGCATGCAAACTGTTGCATACCCTTGCAAGTGTGCATTTATCAAGTCGTTCCCACCTTTTTCCTTTTTAGAATATTTTACTTCCTTTTTCCTTTAGTATTAGTAAAATTATATAGTTATCTTTCAAACAATCACATATACTCCTTGTGGGATATCCTTATCCTCGTCCCATGACTTGGGTATTATGTCTCCTCCGCCACGTGTGGAGGCGGCACCATGACACAATTTTCCAATTCTTATTTTTCTTTATCTTGTGTGGAAAAGGCTTACAAAAATAATATACTCTAGATTCTTTTTAAATCAATAATCTGAGGATCAGAGCAAAGGTCCGACTGATGAGGACAATTGCAAAATAGCCCACTTAGGTTCCTAGCCTTTCCAAGGTTCCTTTTTACCAAACAATTAGAAGAGTTCCTTGATTAAATCACATCCTCCTCCCTTATCGTGATCCCTTCATGGATCCATTTTTCATCCTCCTTTTTTGTCGGCATCAGGCCTACCCAGACTAGGTTGATTTCGAAACGCATCCGCGGGTCCCTATCATCCGCTCAAGACTCACTCCCATTCAATCCCATTTCTAGGATAGTGAATGAACCCAATCTCAAAACATGGACCAACGGTTATCATTCTTAGCCGAAAAGGACCATCCCCTGTTGTATCCCACACGTCAACACCTGCGTCGGCCTTTTCCAAGCATGTAAGACAAAGTTCACACTTTATTCTTCTATGTTATGCTAGGGCTATCCATGTCAAATCTTCTCGATAAAGTTTTAATCCTAGTTTAAATTTATATGAAGCTCTTTGAGTTATAATCTCTTAATTCCTGCCAACTCAAGGGGGTGTTATTATTCACTTTTTGTCATTTGGGTCCCTTAACTTGGAAACACCTTTCCTCATCGGTTACACTTACCATTCATAGTCATCCGACTAAATTAGAATATCAACCTTCCAGGGTCAACAGGTGCGAGTTCACTAATTCACCCTTGGTTCAAGGTCATTGACGATTTTTTTCCGATTGGAAATGTGTGGCTCATGTGGACAAGTGCGGGATAGCCCATTTAGGTTCCTATCCTTTCCAAGGTTCATTTTTACCAAGAAATTTTTTGAAATCAAGTGGTCTTTAATTAACCACATCTCCCTTCCTTATTTGATTCATTCCTAGGATCCTTTCCTTGTTTGCTTATTTTGTCAGCATTAGGCCTACCCAGACTAGACCGATTTCCAGACGCATCCGCGGGTCCCTATCACCCGGCCGGAACTCACTCCATTCAATCCCATTTCTAGGGCAATGAATGAACCCAGGCTCAAAACATAGACCACCGGTTATCAGTCCCAGTCAAAAAGGACCATCCCCTGCTGTATCCCATAGGTAAGCACCTATGTCGACCTTTTCCAAGCATGTAGGACAAAGTTCATACTTGAATCTTCTATGTTATGCTAGGGCTATGCACGTCAAATCTTCTCGGTAATCCTAGTTTAAATTTAAATGAAGTTACTTGAACTATAATATCTTAGCTCCTAGTTCATTTCAATCTTCATTCAAACAAGACCTTAAGAAATACAACAAGTCTCTTGGGAGTTTAAGGTTTTCTCTCGACGTAAATTTCAAGTTAACCCCAACTTTGGCGCATCCCATTTGGGTCCCTTAGCATCATTTTCCATCAATGGGGCATCTCCATGGAAGCGACGAGAGTTTTATGGTCAAGAAACACGGTCACGACATTTGTGAAGCTATCCCTTACTCCCCCCTTCTAATTTGCAAACAAACTCTATAGTAGACAAACTTGAAATGAGCAATGCATATGCTTTCTAGAATGATTTTTTGCTTTGGTATAATCTATGCGTGGTAAACACAAAACTTTGGAATGCACCATTTGAAATATTGAGACAAATAATCAAGAAACTTCATTTGAGTGCTTATACAAGAGTGAGACCCTTCTATGCATAACAGTGTAAGAGTGAAAATGCGACATTCCTAAGAGTGGACATGCTAGTGTACTGGAAAATGCTCATGTAACAGTGTATGAATGATTAATAAATTCTTTTTTAAGAAGGGATTTAGGTATACCTTTGCTATCGTGGAGAGGATTAATTATGTATCTAGAAAAGGCTTATGGTTTTAAGACTTCTGAATTGATAAGAGAAAGAGAAATAACCTTTATTGGAAGGAAGTTTCCACAAAACTCCTTTGATTAAGATAGGTCTACCCTTCAAAACTTACCTCTCCTTGAGAGAATTAGTATTAACTTTATTAGTATCACTAAACAAATCTTACACACATGCTCTTTTTCTCTTTTGAAAGAAGAAAAATCCTACTTCTTAAATTTAAAGAAAAACTTCTTTTTTTTGGAGTGAATTATAATGCCACTTTGAATAGAATATTTAATTCCAAAATTTCTAGTACTTAATTGTCCGTGATTATATGGCAATTGTCTCGTGCATCTTAAAAACAAAAAAGTATACATTTTTGGCGGGATTTAAGGGTACGCATAGATATTAATCATCATCCAACATGCATGCTATTTTAGTATGATTTCCAGTCACCTATGGTTAAAGCGAGTGCTTTCTACTCTCTCTATGCCATATTAGTCTGGTAATTTAGAAAACTTGAAACAACGGAACCTGAAATAACATCGGGGTTAGTTGTTAGCAACATGAGTAGTTATGATTAGTAATGAACCATAATTAGAGGGAAGCAACAAAATTAAGTAGTTATTTCTTGTTCCCAATCAAAAGGCTTGGTTATGGAAAAATGAGAGTTTAAGCATAAATTTATGTAAACATGAAAGTAAATCACTTTCAAGTAAATGAAATAGAATAAGAAGAACAAGAAAACATGATCTTCGTGTGTGTATGGTCTAGTCTTCTCCTTGTTTTGGATGTAGTCGGCTCTTCACTTTGCTTGAAGACCACCAATTTGGCTACTTGGAATGAGAGAATGGTAAGAAGCAAAGAGGATTCAAACTATGGAAATCTGGAGAATTAGGAGAGAGGAAAGGGAGAGTGTAGTGTGAAGAAGAAGATCAAGTTTTAATAGACTTGATTAGGGTTTTCTCCATGGCTTCTCTTGGAGAGACGTGTGTGTGTGTGTGTGTGTGTGTGTGTGTGTGTGTGTGTGTGTGTGTGTGTGTGTGTGTAGGAGGGGTTTGTGTGAAAGAGGTTTGGCTATGGCTTTCTCAAGCTTACTCTCAACTTTGCATCTTGTTAACCCTCATGCACTGTTCCTGTCACCTACGACAGACGCCATATTATTTATTTGGTAGAGTCAGGTACCGGGCTTTTTGGTCCAATAGGAAAAGGGTAAGAGTGATCGCCGATGAGAGGCGCACTCTAACTAGAACATTCAAGGGTTATTTGGCTAAACATGGGACGAGCTCATATAAAATTCACCTAAACCTAAAAATCACTCAATCTCTCATTTGTGCAATTGAAGAGTGCTCTTGCTCCATCTTCATCTCCTTGTGTGTGTGTGTGTGTGTGTGCATGAGAGAGAGAGAGTGTGTGTGTGTGTGTGTGTATGAGAGAGAGAGTGTGTGTGCGATCGAGCATTGCGACGACGACGGCACGGCGGCGGTGAGGTGGTTGACCACGGCATGGCGGTAGCTCCTTCTTCTTCGCGGCGAGGAATCCTCCACGAAGGCAAGCGTAGGGTGGTGAGTGACACACCCTTGCTCTCTTGAGCTTGCTAGATTAGTCTGGTTGTGTGCTTGCAGCCATTTGTGGCTCGCACACAGTGTATCGGAAAGTCCCTTGCATTGACACGTGCGACTGATGTGCACATTTTTGGCACCGTTGCCGGGGAAATGCCTTGCATTAAGCTTGAGTAGCACTCTATGCTACTTTATGGTGCATTTTGAAATGTAGGAAAGGTAGAGAAGGAAGGTGTGTGTGTTGAGAAGGAATTTGTTTTGCTGATGTGCATTGTTTTGTTAATAAGTGTTGAAAGGTACTATGTTTTCTCTGTGAGTAAGGTGTTAGAATTAAGGTAGTAGATCCATAATGTTAGTTCTGTGTAAAGTACAGTAAGTAGTTATGTTAGCTAATGAGTTGCTGTAGTACTATATTAGTGTGTAGCAGTAGCTGTATTAGTTGTAAGTAGGTAGGTTAGGTGTGTGTGTGTGTGCTCGCGCGCAAAGCGCGGCCGCGGCGACCTTATCCCCAACAAAAAAGAAAAAAATTTAAGGTAGAACCAGGATTGGGAATATCCCCTAGACCCAAGCCCACGCTGACGCTCAGTCTCAGGTCTCAGTCCCCCTTTAAAATTACATATTTTAGTCTCACACGTAGGTAAAAATTAACCTTTTTGAGGACCAACGGAGCTTCGTGTAACCGAACGTTGTGCTATAAAGCACACCATGACCCCTTGAGCGCCACGCTTGTTTTGAGCTATCACATGCTCTAATCCAAAAGCCGATTTTCATTAAAAAACATGAAAAAATGAGTGAAAATGGATGCCTAAAAAAGTTAGCAGTTAACCTTCGAGGTTATTTGCCGAAGCTTGTAGGGTGCCAAAGGCACATGCATCTGCGCTTTGGTCAACTGCTAGAGGTCGAGCAACTAGAGAGCATTTCAACTTACGCGAGTTCTCAATATCCATCTACCTTAGGTTCCGGGCGGGGACCCAAGGTAGTACAAACCAAGACCCAAACATAGCGGCTAGTGACTCTTCCTCTGGCGACGATGTCATGGAGGGTTACACAATGCCTAATCCCGATAGATCAAGCCAAGACATGCATGCCATGGGTCCACGGTTCAAGCCGAGCGTGCTTAGCCACTTGAAGGAAACCTTTAGTAGAGCCACTCGCTCCAAACATGGAGCTAATGATGTAAATGAGGGGGGTGGGGAAGTAAATTTTCCATTCATGACCAACATAGACCCCATGCTCTTAGAGAGTGTGCACGTGAATACTCCATTCACCGCACCCCCTGACTCTTCAGAGCTATTCTCCTCCGAGGTTATATTACATGATGGTAGAAGCCTTGCCGAAGTGCAAGAGGTTGAGCGATATATCATTGCGGCTAGGGAAAATAAAATTGAGAGCTTACATAAGACGGAGCAACGAAGAGAGTTAAAAGCGAAAGCCCCTATGTCAGTATCTTTGCTAGGAGAGAAATCGAGTGCTCCTAGCTTAGCAACCACTAAGGGCCAACCCATAGAGAGCAACATTGCATCTAGCTCAAAGGACACCCCTAGCACCTCAAGCCTAGATGGAGCGTTCTTAAATGAGAACAAGGAGTACGAACTACAAACGAAAACTCTAACCGACCTATACACAGGTCACACCTATCACGTGGGTTGGTTAGATGTCCTACAATCCACAATGGGTGCTACTAGTATGGAGGATCAACAAAAAAGAGTTTGTGAGGTCATCCATAGGGTTATTGAGCTAGAGAGATACACAAGGGGATCCACATGCCTTCAACGGGTCTCATGAGATTCTTGGATACATGGAAGGCTAAACAACCAACCTTATCATAAATGGAGACTCCCTCGATAAGTCCGATGGATCCCCTATATGTTGTTTTGCCAAGGGTCTCATTGCAATCTGAGCCCACCAGTGATAGCTTTAAGTCTAGCTCATCTTTCCCTTGATGACGCCACGGCTACCATGCCTATCCCAATGATGGGCATGCCAAGAAATGCGCCATGGACCTCATTTGTTAGTAAAGCACCACTATACATGGTAGCTCTATGCCTGCAACAGTATCTACAAGTGTGTACCAATTGTATACACCCATGGGTCCTCGTACTCATGTAGTCCCTACCCCTCCCATTGTTTCAACAACCTATGCTCCACAACCACAACACCTAAGCTCTTACTTCCATGGGACCATATCGGCTAGCATTATCATGTCACATCTGACGTCTGCTATGGATAGGGCCACACATATGAACTTTGGACCACCACATGGCACAACACCGTACCAAACGTGGAATCCAAGGGCTTCCTATGCTCCAAGACCAATGCCAATACCTACTCCACATGTAGTCTCTGGAGCACCTCCACCCATGGTCCCTGCTCACTTAGGTGACTTGGCAACATTTTCTCAAGCTATCGGTCGATCTATTGCTGAGAATATGTGTAACACGCCTGATAGACAACCTAGAAGTAAGGCAATACAAATAGCCAAGCTCACACAAAAAATTAGTGGAGACGGGGATGTGAGAAAGCATATCAAAGTATTTGAACAAATATACGATTCTCTAGGAGAACACAATGACCTGCATAAGAGTAATACGTTAAGCCTAACCTTAAGTGGGAAGGCTGGGGATTGGTATAGAACCCTAAGGGTGGAAAAAAAAAACAATTTACCCTACTCTTAAGAGACTGTTCTTAAAAGAATACATACGAGAGGGAGTGCTTTGGGGTGTAGCCTCTCAGCTCCAAAAAGCCCAACGAGAGGAAGGAGAGTCGGTGAGAGACTTTAATAGTCGCTTGAAGCATTTGAATTCTTGTTGTAATCCAAATGAGTGCTTCAATAATAATCAATTTCTTGATAGATGTGTTAGGGGATTACGACATGAGGATATCTACAATGGCCTAGTCATTAGAGGTATCACCACTTGGGAAGCAGTCACCACCAATGCGATCCAATTGGAGAATAATTTAGTGATTCAAGGAGAAAGAGTGTCTGTTGAGCCTAAATCTATTAGCTCGTAAGCATCGGGGCATCAGCCAATGATCCTAAAGCGTATTGCTAAGGAGCCAAAGATATCTGAGATGACTTTAGCAGATCTCACCAAGGCCATTCAAGAGAGTCTTAGAGACAATCGTGCTCTGCAAAACAATCATATGTATCCAAGAAGGGAGCAACAATGGTGCTCAGTATGCTATAGACCGCATAGTACCAGTGAATGCCCTACTTTTAGAGTAAAATTCAATGGGAACTACAATGCTTGTGGGCGGTATGGTCATCAAGCTAAGGATTGCATAGTATTTAAGCACACAATGGCCAATAGACCAACCTTAGCATGGGCAGACACACCTCGAGTTCCTGCACTGATGCCGGCCCCACCTCTTGAACAAACGTCACAACACATGGTCCCTAGGGCCCAAAATGTTCTTCAAACAACACCCTTACCACCTCCAGTGCTAGGACCATAACCACCACATCCGAAAATCACTTATGTAAATCAAGTGGGTTGTGAGTCATCTATTGCTTGTTTGGAAGGCTGTGAGGAAGATATAGACCCTAATATTGCTTATGGGATGGATGCGCTTGAAGAAAGTCCACAATACTACATGGAGGACTATTGGGGAAAAGTCAAACATGTCTATCAAGTAGCTGCTCTTGCTACAAGAGGCCAAAATATCAATTACACTACTAAGAGACCACCTCTTCAATGCTATGAGTGTGGAGGTCCACATCGTGTGGCCGAGTGTCCTATTAGGCTACAAAACAATGCCACACTAATGTAAACCAATCAAGGGAGCACGTCTACAATGCTGATACTCATGTGTAATCGATGTGGCATAAATTATTTGATTGCCCAATGTCCAAATAATCCAAATGCACCAAAGATCACGCCATTAAACTTGATTGAGGTTACCGAGGAGCCATCACAAAGTACACCTGTGGTACCAATAAACGTCTCACACGATCGATGCTCCAAAAATAAAATTATATTCTTGAGGAAAGAGACACGGCATCAATTTCCCAATCTCAAAAAAAGAAGAAAACATGAAGGAAGAGATCGCAAAAAGCAGCGAAGTCAGACCCCGGTTCAAAGACCAACATAGGGACTGGTGACAACCCCGTATATATGAACAACACTGAAGAGGATTCTAATTCAGGTGAAACCATGGAGACTAACAACCACTAAGATAGAAACCAACAAGGAAGATCTTCATGAGCCACAATGGCCAGGATCCAAGAAGAAGATAGGAACTTATCAAAACCCTACAGAGGAAAGCAAGCGAGTCAAGCAATTAAGAAGTTTGGTAGAAGATACCCAAAGGGATCTAGAACCAGCACCTAGGCAGATCCAGATTACAGACACCGTGTTCCCTACGCAACAACAACCTCACCAAGTCTATAGACCCTTAGCCATACCTAGTGTCATCTAAGAACAAAGTGACTTAAAGTCATGGGAAAGTGGGTGTACTCACTTCTTGATGAAAAGAATGTTTACAGAGGGATTACCTGATCCTATCGAAGAAATAGAGATCCCATCATCCCCACGTCAAGGGACCGAAGCCCAAAAGGTGCCATTAAACATTGCCAATTTGATGGATTTCATGTCTTCAGAAGTTAGAACCACCATCATGTCCAAACTATATAAAGACCCTGAGCTAGTCTCAGCTCTTCGAGCCTTCCTCAATGGAGAACTGAAGTTTGGGCTACCACAATTTGCACAGATGGATGGAGTTGGGGAGATGCCAATAGAGGAGGAACACTTGGATCCACAACCCAACCTAGATGAGAACCTTGTTATAGAAATACCTGTTAACAAGTACAATAATTTGAGGGTGATGAATCCAATGCGACCAGACCAATCACTACTAAGGGATTAACTATGAAGGGAATCCTTGATGGTGGCGCTGGGGTTAGCATTGTGACTAAAAATTACTGGGAAACTATGGGAAGACCTCACCTTGCAACCACAACCATAGTAGTGAAGATGGCCAATGGGTCTATTGTTAAACCTGTTGGGATGCTAGAAGATCTCAAGATCAAGGTCTTTGGACATAAAATAAGAATTACCTTCATTGTTATTCATTTCTCCAAGCACACTATGGTATCGAAGATGAGATCTTAGGACGTCCTTTCATGAGGGAAGCAAAAATGGTGCATGACTGGTCTTAAAACCATGTCTACTTGCAGTTCCAAGATTCTATCATTTGAGTGGATCTTGTAATTGGTCGAGCACATCCTCTAGGAAACAGGTTTATAATTGATCATAGATCTGACACCACAGTCCACTCGGCCCCATTGCAGTATTGTTACACGTGTAAAACAGATACTGATGCTGGGGAATATTCTCCTTATATGGATGTACTACCTGAGATGATTGAGTCGGACAATGTGGATTGGGTCCACCTAGCAGCAACCATAGACACTTGGGGAAATAGAGGGATGACCTGGGTAACACCTGAGGGGGATGAAATGCCCACACCCTTAAATATACTACGAGCAATGCATATAGCTTCTAACAAGACTCATCCTAATATAACAATGAAAACATACAAGTGGGTCCCTAAAGCTTCTTTAGCGACCATAGCTAGTGCTAAAAAACATAAGCCTTGTAAGAAACATCCCATTCACCCCAAAAAAATGTAAGGAAACGTGGCGGTGGATTCCTAAACGACTATTGGAAGCCCAAGGCTACTATCAAGGAAATGATCAAATCTTACCTGTCACCTGACCCATGTGCGCCCAATAATGTAGCTCCAAAATGAATTGACGATCGTGGAAAGAAAAAAGGAAGGGGGTAGTCCCATGAAGCTTCTAGCTCCTCATGTAATGCATCCATAGAGGTAAAAGCTTCTCCACAGCCTCCACCTACAATAGTGGACAATTGGTTTCAAAGGGTGATGAGCACATTTCAAACAATGTGACCTACCCAAGGAAGGGGGGAAGTCTTCATTCACATCAGCCTATTGAATTATTTCCCTCTTACCCTTCTTTCCATGACCTCTCAATCACCAATTTTAGGGAATGTATATAGAAATCCTTATACTCACAAAAAAGAAAAAAAGTAAAGAACAAGAGCAATTAGCAAACAAGTATGCACAATAAAAGTCAAAACATTGACCAGACCTACACATTCACATCATGTACACTGAAACAGAAACCTATGTCATCAAACACCTTTGATCCTCATCACTTGAGTGATGGAGGGTAGGTAGGATTAGTACAATAGGAGTGTTTTTGTTTTAGAGTTTAGTGATTAGAAAAGTTCTTTTTTCCCACTGATGTGCCTCCTAGAGGTATTCTTTGTTTTTCCTAGTGTGTACAGGAACGTGTTGCTGTTGTTAGGATTTGGACCTCCATGGAATCTTTCTCTTGTTCACTCTTCAAACCAAGCACGATCATCAACACAAACGGGTCTTTCTTGTCCATTAGCATTGTCCCTTATCTTTTCTGCATCTATGTTTGTCTGCTTTAATTGTGATTGGTAGCATAATATTCAGCACATTTGCTTAGTACCAAACATTAAATTCAATGTAATTTCTTGTCATAATCACTTGTCTAGGTTTAAAAATCAAGCAATCCGACTAAGCTAGTTTGACCAAGCTAGGCGTTAGAGATCTTCTCTTAATACCATGGGGAATGCCTTCTTAATAATCAAGGGTTACTTAGGTTCTTAATCCGATTTAGGCAGCATTGTGTGCAATGTACTAGGGCTTTCCAGTAGGCTTAGTCCCTATTCACATTTAGCTTAAGTATTATAAAGGGAGTTTACTAGTGTGATGAGCCTGGGGATGGTAACAATGTTATATGACCCCCCAAAATTACAAAATTAAAATGTTGAAAATGAACAAACAAAAAAAAATCAAAGTGCCACAATGTAAAATCTTAAGCTGGAAGAGAAATCATTTGGTGCTTCACTCACATGTATCACCTACTAGAGCCCTAGAGGTTCCCAGTGTGGGCGCTTTTCCTTGAAAAGCAAAAAACCCAAGGCATACAAAATAAGCACACACACCAAAATTGAATCACTGTGAAAAGACTTTGGGGGGGGGGTCAAAGAAAAGAAAATAAGCCAGGCGATGATTTCATGAGCAATTCCTTTTATCGTAGCTTAACTACAAGGTCTTCTAGGTATAGCCTCTAGTCAGTCCTTAGACATGAAATACTTGGCTCTCGCGATTAAACAACTTACTTGACCAGAGAAAATTGAGAAGCTTGCCCATGGTATTAATAGTCGATCTTTAGTGCCTTTCAACCGTTAAATTAGCGACCCCGAATTTGTTTAGTTGTTTATCTTTACAACTGTCAATGTGTTTGATTATATTACAATTTAATGTTTGTTGCTGACAAATGGTTTAAAATTCTATTACCAATCAATTTGTCTGACTACAACTGCATAGGCTTTTTAATTGTATATGAGAATGCAATTACTGTGCATTTGTTGTTTGATTTTGCAGTGACTGAAGAAGGCTAAGGACATTCATCTCAAATGCTCTTCCACCTCGATGAACGAGCTTCAACTCAATCGCTTCCGAGGATGGAATCTACATCAAGAAGGGGGGCATGTTAACCCTCACGCACATTCCTGTCACCTACGACAGGCGTCGTATTATTTATTTGGTAGATTCATGTACTGGGCTTTTTGGTCCAATAGAAAAAGGGTAAGAGTGATTGCCGATGCAAGGCGCACTCCAACTGGAACATTCAAGGGTTAGTTGGCTAAGCATGGGCGCCCAAGTGTGAATGGGGGAGCTCATATAAAAGTCACCTAAACCTAAAAATTACTCATTCTCTCATTTGTCCAATTGAAGAGTGCTCTAGCTCTATCTCCATCTTCTTCTTCTTCATCTCCTTGTGTGTGTGTGTGTGTGTGTGTGTGTGTGTGTGTGTGTGTGTGTGTGTGTGTGTGTGTGTGTGTGTGTGTGTGTGTGCGCGTGAGAGAGAGAGAGAGTGTGTGCGATCGAGCATTGCAACGACGGCACGGTGGCGGCGATGTGGTTGAGCACAACACGGTGGTAGCTCCTTCTTCGCGGCGAGGAATCCTCCACGAAGGCGAGCGTAAGGCGGTGAGTGACACACCCTTGCTCTCTTGAGCTTGCTAGATTAGTCTGGTTGTGTGCTTGCAGCCATTTGCGGCTTACACACCAGTGTATCGGCAAGTCCCTTGCATTGACACGTGGGACAGACGCGCACACATCTTGAGAAAATGAAGAAGAGAAGTGAAAAATGAGAAGAGAAGCCCTCTTTTTAATCACTTATCTTGATAGCTTATCTTCCTTATCTTGATAGATTATCTTTCTTTGATAACTTATCTTACTTATCAAAACTTTATCAACAAGTTACTTACTCACCTTATCCTTATCTTCTCTTTTCCTTCTTTATCTATTTCTTTTTTCTTATCTTATCTTTTCCTTTCTGCTAATTTTCTCAAAATGAAAAGCTAATTTCCTATGCATTGGTTATGTCCATGTTCCCATGGCATAAGCCGGAAGTGTCTCGTGAGTATGCTTTGGAGCTTAAATTGAACCCGAATTTTTCTCGAACATTTTTGTCTTTTTCATATTTTAAGTCGGTGGCTTGAATGTGTTGGACTTATGTAAGGGCTACGAGAAGACCCTTACAAACTGCCCAACAAAAAGAAAGAGTTTTCCTCAGCTCGAAACAATAAAGAAATGTGGTAAATCTTCAAGTGCAAGCTACACCTTTACCTTCTCTATAATGCTCATTCGTTCTTCTCTAGCTGGTACATCTATATAAGGCACAATCTAGCCGCATCTCTTATAGTGTTCTTACCTCGATCTTCCGCCCTTCATCTTCTTGTCGAGAGTTTCTTAGGATTATCTCTTTCAAGCCTTTAAGTTGTCTCTTTGTTTATTACCTTACTTCATGGATGAGTGGCAAGCTGCTTTCTCTTCCCTCACTTGGAAACTTCAGTAGCTCAAACCAAATGGTGGATGTTCCGTGTCATATCAAGGGTGACTCTTTGGGGTTGGGATCGCTTCTGCAATAATGTCGACTTGGCTATGGTAATTGAAGCATTGGGTTTAGGTCATCAATACTAGTGCATGACGAGGTTGATGTATCATGGGTTCTTTGAGCGAGTCTATTTGCTTGCACAATTTCTTCCTCATCAAAAGATATATTTTTACCCTCGCTTTGGTTTACCTCTTAGAGGTCCCTTTAACTTCTCACCTCATACTCAAGAGATCAGTGCAACAATTCCACAGCAAATTCTTCCTATGGTTGAAAGGCCTAATATGTGTCCCGCTTGTGATAATCGCTTCTATGATCATGTGATGGATGGGCTTATTGACTTGTAAAAATCCATCCTAGTTGTATCTCTTAACAACTTCATCATTCTTATAAAGATCTTGGTTCTTGTCTTAAATCCTTCTTTCTCTGATTTCTCTTTACAAATTATGCAATTAAATTCATTCTTAGCTTTCTATGACTAGTATTTTGTAGAATCCCTTGGGACAAATACAAATGTAGCTATCTTAGTTACAAAGGATAACACTAATATTGTTATTATGTAGCAAAACAGTTAGGTTACATTGCTTTGGTGACACAAAGGTTTAGTAAGATAGAGCTTGTCGTGGTAATTACATGGGCTAGCAAAATTTAGTTTAGGCACAAAAAGAGGAAAGTTCTTATCAAAAAAGATTAGGAAACTGGGAAATAAGACACTCCTAATCTTCCCAAGAGGCATCTTCAATGGGATAACCCTTCCACTGGACCAAAACTTCCCAAATTGTTCGGTGTCGTAGCTTCTACTCCTTTACATCTAAACTCTGCTCAAGCTTGATCTAGAATTCTTCCTGTGTGATAAGAAAAGTATCCTCATCATTTAAGATGTGTAGAGGATCTACAATTTATTCCTTTAGCAAGCTAACATGAAAGACATTGTGCACATGCAAGTGAGGGGATAAAGCAAGTTTGTAAGATTGGTCCCCTATTCTTCTCCAAACCTCAAAGGGTCCATAATATTTCCTTGGGCCCCATGACTAATTTGGATAATCTCTGTCTAGAAATGGTAATAGTAAAACTGGGAGCAGGTCCATATTGGGTACCACCGGCTACATTCCCTTTCGCAATTACACCGCTTGAGACCAACACCAAGAGAGGACTCCTCCTGTTCTTTGATGCCAACTCAAGGGGGCGGTATCATTCACTTTTGTCATTTGGGTCCCTTAACCTGGAAACACCTTTCCTCATCAGTTCCACTTACCATTCGAAGTCATCAGACTAAATTAGAACATCAACCTTCCAGGTTCAATTGGTGGGAGTTCATTAATTCACCCTTGGTTCAAGGTCACTGACGCTTTTTTTTCGGTTAGGACCGAGCACAGCCGTCAGGGCATTCCCCTAATATGAATGAAATTACTAGCTACACAAACCCCTCGTTTCCAAGTTTGGTTCCCGCTTCATAGATTGGATTCCCTTTTCCCATGCTTGACTCAACTTACTAGAGAAAAACAAATTGGGTTCAAATTTCCGGCCAACAAATTAACCCCCCGGAATCCACCCATCCACCGAACCGTTTGATAAATGCACTTTTTGAAGGTAGTACTATGATACTAGAAACCAGTATCCTAGTCATGTCGATCAAAGAATACATTTGAAGCAATTGAAAGCAGCATGCAAACTGTTGTATACCCTTATAAGTGTGCATTTATCAAGTCGTTCCCAGCTTTTTATCCTTTTGAATCTGTTCATTTCCTTCTTCCCTTTAGTAATACTAAAGATATCTAGTTATTTCTTTCAAGAAATCACATATACCTTCCCAAAAATATCTCGATCCTTGTCCCAGGACTCAGTTATCCTATCTCCTCCACCACGTATTGAGGTGGTGCCTTCACACAATTCCCATTTGGTGCTTTTGTTTGGGAAAGGCCTTAAAAACAATCTACTTTAAGTTTCTTTTATAAAAAAACCCCAAGAAGAGAGCACTGTCTAGCTGATGTGGAGGAGTGCGAGATAGCCCATTTAGGTTCCTAGCCTTTCCAAGGTTCATTTTTACCAAACAATTTTTAAAAACAAGTGTTCATTAATTTATCAGAACTCCCTTCCTTATTCAATCCATTCCCAAGATCCTTCCTTCTTTCCTTATCCCGTTGCCATCAGACCTACCCAGACTAGGCCTATTTTCAGATGTATCCACGGGTCCCTATCACCCCGGCCGGGACTCACTCCAATTCAGCCCCATTTCTAGGGTAATAACTGAACCGAATCTTAGAACATAGACCAACGGTTATCAGTCCTAGTCGAAAAGAACCATCCCCGGGTGTATCCCACAGGTAAACACCTGCGTTGGCCTTTTCCTAGCAAGTAAGACAAAGTTTACATTTAAATCTTCTATGTTATGCTAGGTCTATCTATGTCAAATCTTTTGGGTAAAGTTTTAATCCTAATTTAGATTTAGATGAACTTCCTTGAGTTAAAATCTTTTAGTTTTTAGTTCATTTTAATCTTCAATCATACAAGCCCTTAAGAAGTACAACGAGTTTCTTGGGAGTTTAAGGTTTTGTCTCGACATAAGTTTCAAGTTAACCCCGACTTTGACGAATCCCATTTTGGTCCCTTTGCATCATTTTCCATACATGGAACATCTCCATGGAAGCAACAGGAGTTTTATGGTCAATCAACACGGTCACGACATTCGTGAAGCTATCCCCTTACTCCCCTCTTTGAATTTGCAAATAAACTTGAAAGTGGACAAACTTGAAATGAAAAATGCATATGCATTCTACAATGAGTTTTGCCTTGGTTTGATCTATGCGTGGTAAACACAAAACTTTGGAAAGCATCAACTTGCAATCTTGACAGAAATAATCAAGAATCTTCCTTTGAGTGCTTATGCAAGAGTGAAACCCTTCCATGCATGGTAGTGTAAGAGTGAAAATGCGACATTTCTAAGAGTGAGCATGCTTGTGTAAGGGAAAATGTTCATGTAATAGTGTATGAATGATTAACAAATTCTTCTTTGATAAGGGATTTAGGCATACCTTTTCTATTGTGGAGAGGATTAAGGTTTTGTAAGAGTAAAGTGAATGAGTGTTAAGGCGGTTACGCCGCTAGCGGAAGCTAAATAGCGAGAACTCAACCAACAACAGAATTTGTCAGACGAGGACGGAGCTTGACCCGCAGGCGCATGGAAACAACTAGGTGGGTGTCAAATCACCTACTCGACCTTCTAATGATAATCACTACTAAGGAAATCAAATCTAAGTTCTAAAACACGCAAGTGACTGAAATCCGTACTACGAACGAATGCTATACGAAACAGGATCTAGAATCATTGAATCGATCTCAAACTCAAAGGGAAGTCTATACACTAGGTAAGAACAACACCCTAAAGACTTGAACTGCAAAATCAACCTATAACCACTCTGTGCGGCAAACGCGTATGAAGACAGGCCGAAAAATACAGGTGACCGAAACTTGACCCCGATGGTACTAATGTGTAGCTCTACTCGTTGTGGTTCTATAGATATGCTACACGCTCTATTCCGACACACGAGTTGGAAGAAAACTCACACCGAAGCTCGTAGGAACTTACCACACATAGAAGCCGATAGCGCGCACTCTTGGTATTCGTGCGTAGCTCTCACCGTTGCTAACACAATGGTGGTGTCGCTTCTCCAATGGCGGCCCCGTAGCCCGCGTAGCAAGAAGATAAGACTCTCTCTCTCTCTCTCTCTCTCTCTCTCTCTCTCTCTCTCTCTCTCTCTCTCTCTCTCTCTCTCAGACACAGTCACGGCGCTCAAAAAACTCACTTTGATTAATAATTGAATCTCCTTTAGGTTACAAAACTTTGGCTTATATACCTCAGCCTTGGAGGTGAGAACATCTCTAATTATTTACATCAACAGGTGAAATTACTTCGGGATTACAAGCTGGAAACTCAATTGAGTCCCGTTACTTAATGAATGGATCAAATCAAAATTAATGTCGGAAAGACATTTATTACAATCAATAGTTACAAAACGATGGGTGTGAGCAAAAATGTGGGTGTGATCCTCTGCTGGCTCAACACTTCCTCTACTGGCTCAACACTCCCCCCCTCCGCGTTCATGTCGTCCCTGACATGACTTTTAGGCTTGGTCAATAGAGTCCTGTTGTCTTGAGCATCTGCAAATGTGATTCATAGCGTAGGTTGCCGATGGTCAAGGTTGGGCCGAATATTTTGCTTTCGTGAGTGAAAAAACCGGTGTAGAAAGCTTCTTCGAATGTTTGCATGTGGAAGCTAGGCAAAAACATAATTCTTTGGTATAAGAGATGTAACACCTTTGGTGATGGCTGCAATGAAAGATCATACATCATATCCGTCACTGTGTCGGCCGTCGATAGTAGACTCGAGGTAGTGGCTTTATCTGGGGCGAACACTTCAATGCATGCTAAGAGAGTCGTGCAGATTTTCTTTAGCATCTGACACGAAAGGTCAGGAGAGCCAATAAAGAGTTTGATGGTGCCCGTTAGGGTTTTCACCATGTAGGCTTTACCTATTCTCTCGCCTGCCTGTGACTCTTGGCGCCGGGCAGAAGGTTGCATCCTCCCGAATCTCCTTTGGAGCCTCTACCAAGTAGATTAGGTAGGCTGGGTATTTGTTCAGCCAACCTTTCCTCCATCTAGGTTGAGAATCTACAATCTTCTTTGATTGTTCATCCTTTGTGATGTCGCCTTCGTAAAGAGCGACATACTGCTCCTCCTCTATTCTCTTTTTCGTCTTTATCACTTCAAATTTCATCAGAGGGAAAGGCAGGTTGGGTTGCATCCACTCTTCATGGAGCACTTTTGTGTCTAACCCTTGAAGTCTAATGGAGATGAGGAGTCTCCTTTCCCATTCCATTTCCGCCTTGGCACTTTCCTCTGTTGACTTTTTTATTTGGTCCTGGAGCCTTTGTTCTTCTTCTTCAGAGATTCCTGAAGTCGAGGTCACTTCTTGAATTGGGGCTGGATCTTCAATTGTGGTTGCCTCTCCAGTTTCTGGTAGCTCTATGGCTGCTCCCCTTGCTTCTTCTTGTGGTGGCTCTGTTTCTCTTCTTTGTTGCTCTTGTAGGTCTTGGAGCTGTTTGCGGAGGGCCTCATTTTCTGTCCTTAGTGTTTGGTTTTCTGATGTGAGCCTCTCCTCTGCAGCCAATGATCCCTCCGCCATGTGCAATCTTTGCACTTGCTCTAACCTTAGCTCTCTTTGCAAACTTCTGACCTGATCTTCCAGAGCTGGTACGAGGGCTCCCTCTTGTTCTGTTCCTGCTCTGCTAGCTTTAGGGGTGGTCCTGAGTCTCGTGATTGTTCTTTCTTGAAGTTCGACTCTTTCCCTTAGCTCAATGAGCTCATCCTTGGCTGCCTCCAGCTCATCTTCTATTCTCTCCTTTGCTTCCTGTGAACTTGTTACCTCTCTTGAAGCTTCGGCTAGTTGGAGTATCAAGCCGTCTCTCTCGTTTTCTGCGTCGTAGAGTGATGCTTTATGACTCTCAGATTCAGTCATAGCATTCTCTAACTTCTTCTGCAACTCTGCTTCCTTTTGTTTTGTTGTCTCAATTGCTACTTCCTTTGCTCTGGATCTTTCTTTAATCTTGCTGAGCAGCTCATGCACCATGTGCATGTCTTTTTCATCTTCATCTGTCAACTTGACAGCTCTTTCTGCCACCACCTCCAATGGCTTCGGCTCTTCTAGTATGTTCTGTTCGTCCATTTTCTCTTCACTCTCCATTGTACCCTTTGTCTTTTCCTTCGTCCCTTTCTGATCATCTTGTTTTCGTAGGGATATCCCATAAACTGCCTCCAGGGCCTCTTCTTCACTGTATCCGATCGCTACCAGATCCTCATAATCATCTTTCTTTTGCTGAACTGGATCTATCTCCTTTTCCTTGGTCCCGGCGGCCTCCGGCTTTTCCATAACTTCTGTTTCTATTTCTATTGTGGTCTCCTCTACAATAATTTCCGTCTTCTTCGGGCTTGGTACATCAGTAAAGGAGGGCTGATTGTCCTCAGTCATCTTGGCTTTTCCTTTGTTTGCTTACCCGTCTTTCTCTCGAAGTTCAGTAGACTCATCTACTTCCTTCTTCTCCTTGTCGTCCTTTTTCAGCTCAGCTTTTAAAAGCTGTACTTCCTCTTCAGTATAAGGCTCGACAGTTTGCTGCTCCAGTATGGCCTCCGACTCCTCATAAGCTCTAATATATTGATCATATTGATCAACATGTGGCCTGGCAGAGCTGGTTCCGACTTTAGTGGGGTCTGGCACCCACATTTCTTCAAAGTCCCCCTTTAGAGCTCTTTCCGCTCTAAACTGCTCCACCAGCCTTTCCATTCTTGCGGCTTTTTGACTTTTGGTTTGCTTGGGATCAGCCTTCTTCTTCGCTTTCTTCTTAAGCGGCTCGTCCACAGCCTCTTCAGGTTCTGAAACTATTTCTAGTTTTCGGCGTGCTCTTGTGGACGCCCTCTTGGATACTTCTTGTTGTTCTTTCTCTTCATCGGCTTCTCTAAGCCACTCATTCTGGGAGGGAACCCGTGGCCCTTGATGCGTAGCTCCAATAGCTTCATAAGCTATTCTTGTTAGGATTTCTCCTCCTCCTATGTACTTTGGCTTCTGGTTGTGCATGGCGATTACTTGCTCGTGGATGTATTGAGCATAATTCACCTCTTTTGGCATGTTGCTCTTCAGTGCCCATGTGATGGTTGTCGCAATGGCATGGGGTGGTGTAGTATACTTCTGCGGTCTTTTACTGCACACATGGAAAAACTGGTTGTATAATCGGTAAAGGGTTGCCGCTTGTTGATCTGCCATATCTCTGTAGGTTGTATTTTGTTTCTTTGATCCATAGACCTCTATGGCCTCCCTTCTTTCTCTGACAGAACTCCCTTTGTTGTGCAGCTTCAATGCATCTGCAATGAGCTGTGGAGTGATCTGTACTTCAATTGTTTCTCCATCCATGGCTGTCAACGTGGCTTTCCCATCCTTCTGAATGGATGTTGCCAACTCATACACTCTTCTTGTGTCTACACCGGATGGTCTCGAGGTGAAGAACCTGTGTAAGTCAGCCTTTTCCAGGTATCTGCTGATGTTCTCTGATCTGCTATAATCCACTAATTCTCGTGGGATCATAGGTACATCGACCGATTGCCCTTGAGGATCTCTGAAAGTCCCCTGGTAGATCTTTATTCCCTCTTTTTCTAGTACTGCTTCCTCCAACCAAGTCTTGGTTGGCTTGAGGGTTTCTGTTGGAATATCAAAAGGTTCTGCTTCTGCAAGAGCATCCTTGATGGTTAGTCTTTTTCTCTTAGTTGCCGATGACTTAGCGGAATCCATGGATCCTGTAACTCCAATTACAGAAGTTAGCGTCTTTTTAGTACTGAAAGCCGAAATGAAGCTTTTAACTATTCAAATGACTTGAAAATTGAAACATGAGCTATTCAGGGCCTAAGGATGCAATGTAGGTGAAAAAATATGCAAACTGGGCTCAAAAACATGCTTGAGACATCATACGCGTATGATGTCTTTCGTGTCAGAATGACTTCATATTGGTTGTGCTTGTAGCTGATAGTGTATACATGAGTGTCATATGCTTGGATTTGAGTTTGGATCCCATTTGGTCAAGTTTTGGCCAGTTCAGTCCAGTTCAGGCTCTTGGCAAAATTTTGAAAGGGAAATGGATTTTATGATCCAAATTGGGTAAAACTTGGTGGATTACTTTCAAATGGCATGTAGAACACTTCTGTTTGGTGGTTGAAGCCCTGAGGTGCCAAAATCACATAGTGAGACATCATACGCGTATGATGTCTTTTAGTGCATTTTTGGACCAATTTTCTCTATAAGCTTGGTTTTGGCTTTAGATAGGCTTATTCAGTGGATTTATCAAGTTTGGATAGAATTTGGACTAAAAATGGCTCTGGAGACATCATACGCGTATGATGTCTTTTTCATCAATTTTTCATGGGATTGGTTCTGTGGACTCTCCATGTGCTAGTGAAGGACTGTTTATACTCAAATCTTGGTTTGGACTTGAATATGTTGGATTTGGGACAAAAATAGGCTTTGTATGAAGGATTTTCTCTTAATTGGGCTAATGGGGTGATCCACCTTACCAAATGGTTCCAAACTTCATATGTAGCATGTATTAGATATATATAATGGATGTATGATGACAAATGAGCATTTTTGGCTCTGTAAGTGCAAATAGACATCATACGCGTATGATGTCTTTTGTGTCAAAATGGTGCTTTTTGGTTCTAGATAGCTTGTAGATGTGTTAATCAACAATCCTACAAAGTTTCAATGAGTTTGGAGTTATTTTGACAAAATTAGGACCAAAAATCAATTTTATGGCCTACTTTGCGTCTTTTTGGTTTTCCTTGGGTTTTCTAACTCCAATTCTCATGATACTTGGTTCATAGGATGTGATTAACATGTGGAATGAGGCTATGCACTCAAATGTTGAAATGGATGTGAAAATCATGCTGTGAGACATCATACGCGTATGATGTCTTTTCTTGAAATGTTGGTTTTTTTGTGCAAAGAATGCTTTGTGCTAGTGCCCTAAGCCCTGCTAACTAGTTTTCAACTTAAAAAGTCATTAGTTTAGCTAAAAAGCCCCCTTATAGGCATTTCAGTCTCCGAAGTTGTCTTTTTGCCTTGGAGTTGAATTTCTTCAACTTTTCTTCTCGAGAGTTGCATTTCCAGCTCATTGGATATGTTGTGAAGCCACCTATTTGGTTGAACTTGACTTTGGCTCCCCGTTCTCTATCTTTCTCCATTTGGTTGCCCGAAAGCGTCTTTTTCACCATCGGTAAGTGAATCAGCTTTCTTTTGGGTTTGGCTTGCAAACATAAGTCATCCATGTATATTTGAAGCTGCTTGTGAAGTTTCATGTCATTTGGTCGTCAATTTTAGCCGTTATGCCAAAATGACGCTTTGTGTGTCCGCAGCCGAATCGGTTGTTCCGACCTAGTTTTGGTGATCCAAACCCGGAGATACTCCATGGTTGCATTGACCTCGATGTTGTTAAGCTTCCTGAGAAGTTTTGTGTCGTTCCGACAACTTTTTTCTGTTTGCCTCTTGCAGGCTCTGTTGACCTAGGGTTTTTCCAGTCGTTCTTTCTCGAGCTTTGAGTGCTAGAAACTCATCTCCTATACTAGGGTAACCCACCTCTAAGTTCTTGCAAGGTTTGGTTAGGCGGTTGTGCCCCTACCTAGCGTTCCTCCCCATTCCCCGTCTGCTCTTGTTTCTTGGTTTTGGTGAGTTTTCGCGACAAAAGTTAACGATAAGCATCAAAAGCTTATGGCAACGAGTCTACCTCTCATGTCTGGTGTCCTCTGAGCTCTCGTAGCAGTCGTAGAAGGCGGTAGAAGGTCGGATGCTCCTGTGTGCTCTTTGCTCTCTCCAAGAAGGTAATAGTGGAAATGAGCTTGATAGTGAAGTGAAAAATACTTAACTTCGGGCTTCCCGGATCACTTGTTACCAAATTTGACATGTGCTCCTATCTCGTCGTGAAATGCACTTTAGGATTTGAAATTTCTCAATTTGGACTCCGTTTGACCTGTTTCTGAGAAATCTGTCCACTTTGCCAAAATTCTGTCATTTCGGGCTTTCCGCAACTTTTTCAGAATTGTACCCCATTTTTACCATGGGTTGCCCTTGTCATTAGGATCATCACCGTCTATTCTTTTCTTTTTTCCGATCTCATTTCACCTGCTTTTTTATTTTTCTTTTATTTTTATTAAGAAAATCATAAAAAA
This sequence comes from Adiantum capillus-veneris, assembly GCF_014529385.1. Taxonomy (NCBI): domain Eukaryota; kingdom Viridiplantae; phylum Streptophyta; class Polypodiopsida; order Polypodiales; family Pteridaceae; genus Adiantum; species Adiantum capillus-veneris. The sequence goes on from NC_140946.1 coordinate 2,031,068, forward strand.
ATAAAGGAAAATAGCAAATTGAAGCCAAAAAATTCCAAACATACACGATAAATAGCTGGTAACCCTGTGTATATGAATATACACTTCTTTGTGATTTCTGGACTTGGATTACCACTTTTTTCCACTTTTTAGCTCCAAAAACACTCTTATTTAGTGATATTTACACATCTAGAGACCCAAATTCGTCATTTGATCTCTTCTTGTTGCAAAACAAGGTATATAAGGGCATAAATATTATCAATATCCGCAATCAAACATAAAAAATTGCAAAATCATGTAAGACACTGCCCTTGTAATATAATTTTTTGTTTTTCTTTGTTTTTCCCGCTTGTAGCTGCTTTGTAGCTCCTGTATACCTCCCCCCCTTCTAGTCTGAGTCCTCCCGGACGACTATGAAGTGTCTGTGGGTGAAGCATTGTAGTTGTTTTGGTCATAAGTTCCCAATGCAATTGTAGAGCGATGATACAACAGTCTTTCCAATAAAGCTGCTCTTTGTTTGATTGAAGGATTGGTGGTCGGGTTTTGGGTTGGTTTTCACACTTCGGTAGTAGAATCAGTAGATGGATTCTTCGTTACCTTGTTGTCTTTTTTCACAATCCAAATCTGCTTCCGCTTTGCTTGTGCTTGCCACAAACTCTTTGCGACCCAAACCTGCTTTGTTCTGTGTGTTGATTTCCTCGCCTTGAAATACCTAGGAGTTTCCGTTGATTGTATTGAAGGGAGTTCCTATTTACAAATCTTTGGGATCCAAATTTGCTTGCTATAGCTTTGTGCCGTCATGAACTTCTTTGAAATCCAGATCTGTTTCACTGTCCTTGATTGTCTGGAATCACTCTGTTGTCTGGTATTGAAGACTCTGTTTTCCACCTTTGTGTTCTCTGGCACAGCCTTTTTTGGTCTCCATACCAACTTTGACTCCGTTTTTTTCCAAGGTTGAGCTGAAAAGTTGAGCTGTTATACCAACTTTGACTCCGTTTTTTTCCAAGGTTGAGCTGTTATATTATTGCTTGTCTTCCTTATCCACTGTTGAGAATTCCTCGTCGAAGAGTAATCCGCTTGTATAGAAACTTTTGGTTACCATTGCTTCTTCTTTTTCTCTGGTTGTTGTTTATCTTTGTCTTTGGATTCTTCCTTTGGAGTTGGCTCTGCTCCTTTGTTGAACTTAACTGATTGACTTTCACCTTCGTATTTGATAAACACTGAATTAGAACTCCAGTCAATCATTGCATTGTATTGCTTCTGCCATGGTTGTCCTAGCAATAATGGATGTTGTGTAGCTTGGTCTTCAACCACGTAAAACATATGAGGATACACATATTGGTTAATCTGTATATGTAAAACTGTGCATCCGACAGTTTTGATTGAATTCTCAGAGTAACTCTTTAACTCTTGCTTGGCAGTTTGTAGTTTAGTGTCATTTGTCAATTGTCTATACAAACTGAGTGAAAGTAGGTTAGCTTGAGCTCCTGAATCCAATAGTGCTCTGGATTTGATTTGGTTGGTTCCTACTTTGCATTCAATGATGGGTTCTTCTTTGTCATTATCCATTTTTGTTATACTGACTGCGTTTATTCGTATTGCTCCTTCATTGCGCTATTTCTGACGCAGTAGTCTTCTTTTCTCCATTCTTTCCTTCGCCTCGGCTTGCGCTTCCTCCTCAATCTTTTTCTTTTTCTGGACACGCAGCTTTTCTTGATGTATTTTGAGAAGCATGTCTTGTGTTAGCGGAAACAGATACTTTTTCACTCTGCATCCACTAATCCAATTGGGCATTTCTTCTCCGTCTAATGTAGCAAGTTTGACGGCTCCACTTGGTGATAGATCTTTAATCACCAGAGGTCCCATCCCTCACTTTTTAAGCTTCTTAGCATGCTGTTTCAGAGTGTAAACTAGGACATAGTCCCCAACTTTAAACTCTTTAGTCCGCACATGCTTATCAAAAAATTCCTTTTGTCGCCTTTTTTGAGCGTAGATAGAAGCTACTGCTTTTAGGCGAAGCTCGTCTAGCTTTTCCAGGTCATCTATTCTATCAGAAAGCTCGTGCCCTGTCCACTCTAGATCCTTAGCCACCCTTAAGGTTGAAATCAAGAATTCTATTGGTAAGATAGCATTTAGCCCAAAAACCATGTTATATGGGGTCGTTCCTATTGATGTTTTATATGCTACCCTATATGCCCATAATGTTGAATGCAACTTCTGGTCCCAGTCAGTTCTCGACTCAGATACAATCTTCGTAAGGACCGTGCATATGGTTTTGTTTGTTGCTTCAGCTTGTCCGTTTGCTTGTGGATGATACGGGGCTGATTTCCTATGGATTACCATGAATTCATCTAGAAGGATCTCTATCACTTCATTTATGAAATGTGTGCCTCGATCACTCACAATTTCTATTGGCAATCCATATCGTACAAAGACGTATTCATATAGAAATTGTGCCGTGGTCCTGGCATCTGCTTTTTGAGTTGCCTTTGCTTCGACCCACTTTGTTAGATAGTCTGTAGCCACAATGATGTATTGTGCATGAGTCTTATATGCAGGAGGTGAAATGGGTCCGACATAATCAATCCCCCATTTTGCAAAAGCTCTTGCCCCCATCATTGGTCTAAGCGGCATATCATCTCTTTTAAGTGGTACTTTGGTCCGCTGACAGTCATCACACCGTTTAACGTATTCCTCAGCGTCCATATGTAATGTTGGCCACCATATTCCTGCGGCTAAGACAAGTTTTGCTGTCTTATCACCTGAGAAATGGCCTCCACCTACTCCTCCATGAGCTTGCTCCAGGATTATCACATACTCAGACTCTGATGCGCAAATCCTAAGCTGGTTGTCTTTACCTCTCTTATAGAGTTGATCTCCTATTAAAGCGTAATCTCTAGCTTCTGTCTCTACAGATTTCTGACGAGCTTTTGACGTTCCTTCTGGGAAAGTTCTATTTGTGAGATATTCAACAATATACTGACTCCATTCTGGAGCGATCATTATCTGATATAATGTCGAATACTCTGCTGGCGGTTTTGATGAACATACAATACATACAGTGACATATTCATGTACGCTTTCTTTCATTCCTGGCCAATAGACTCCCAATTGTAACAAATTCCTATATGTGTTCCTTCTTGAACAATGAAATGCACATTCCTGAACATGTGCTTCGCGCAGATATATATTATATTCCTCAGGATTGATGCATAGTCGTAAAACATGATCATTTCCCAATTGATACAACCTTCCTGCAATCAATTGAAGATTCTTGGATTGCTGAATAGCAATATGTTTCAGGTTGTATTCTCTTCTATCGAACTCTCCTCCATAGGTTAATAGGTTAACGACATTTTGAGACCACTTAGGTATCATTTCTATGTTGAACAAGTACGCGTCTGGCATGTCGTCATCTACTCCTATAGGGTCTTCTCCATTCGTCAATCGCGAAAGATGATCAGCTCTAAGATGTGTTTTTCCTTTCTTTACTACTACCGTGAAGTCGAATTCCAGTAAGATAATAAACCATCTCACTATTCTCCCGGTATTGCATGGTTTATTCACTAGGTAGAGCAAGGCTTGGTGATCCGTAAAAAACACAAACTTGTTGGCTAGAAGATAATGCCGAAATTTCTTCACAGCATAAATCATTCCTAATCCTTCTCGCTCTGTTGTGGTGTAATTCTTCTCTGCATGGTTGAGCTGTCGACTGGCGTAACAGATAGGAAAATCCATGTTTCCTTCTATGTGCACATGGAATATATTCTCCCAATCTGGTGATTTCAAGACTGGAGCAGTAATGAGTGCCTCTTTCAATTTCTTGAATGATTCCTCACACTCCTCTGTCCATTCAAAGTTCACTATTAGCCTGTAAAGTGGTTGGCCTATTATAGCGTACATGTAAATGAATCGTCTATAATATCCGCAATGTCCCATAAAGCTCTGTACTTGTTTCGCATTGGTTGGTCTCGGCATATCCACTATAACTTTTATCTTCTCTAAATCCGTGGATATTCCGTTTTGTGAGACAATATGTCCCAGAATTCTGCCCTGTCGGACCATAAACACACATTTCTCAGGATTGAGACAAATGCGATATGTCCTACATTTCTCAAATACTTTTCTTAGGTGTTCTAGATGCTCATCTCTCAGTAGAGAATGTACACATAAGTCATCCATGTATATTTCGAGAAACAGCCTTAAGTATTCTTTGAAAGCATGCGTCATCAGCCTCTGGAAGGTTGCGGGAGCATTGGTTAGACCAAAAGGCATAACCCGATAAGCATAAATTCCCCACTCCGTTGCAAAAGCTGTTTTATGTTGATCTTCCAGTGCTATGGCTAGCTGGTTATATCCTGAAAAACCATCAAGAAAGGAGTATGTTGTTTTCCCTGATACACGCTCTAGAACATGATCAGTTATCGGCAGGGGATAATTGTCCCTGATTGTTGCAGCATTCACTTTCTTTAAGTTGACACACACTCGGAGTTTTCCGTTCTTCTTAGGTACTACCACAATCGGAGATACCCAATCAGTGTGTTCAATCTCGTATATGAATTCAGCTTCCATTAGCTTATCTATCTCTCCTTGATTCGCTTAGCAAAAGTATCATTATATGTGTATGGTCTCTGTCTGCTAGGCTTTGCGTCTTGTTTCAGTGGGATTGAGTGTTGGCATATCGATGGGTCAACTCCCTTTAAGTCCTTATAAGACCATGCAAACACATCCCTGTACTCTCTGAGAAGACTCAAAAGTCTCTCTTCCTCGCTTGGAGACAAATCTGTGGCTATGTACACCGGTCTAGGTGGCTCACCTGGAGCTGCTAAATCAACTTTTTTTGCATCCTCCGGTCCGTCATAAGATTCGTTCTCCTTCCTCTCTCGAATAGGTGGGTTAATATCACCTTCCTATCCTCTATTGTGAATTTCCTATAGTGAGAGGGAACATCCATGTTTTCCTTGATTTTGACGCTTTCGTCCTCTCCACTCTCAATTTCTGTCGTCCAAACTTCTTTTAGAGTTTTCTTGAGCTCTCTGTACTTGTTTCTACGTTCTAACTTGGACTCCGTGTATTCTCTGTTGCGCTTGTTCTTTTCTGATTTTTCTGTTTCAGTTTTCGTTCCATTCTTTTGAACTTGATTTCTTGAGCCTCTTTTGTCTTTTCGTAAGCTCTTTTGATCACTGCCTCTCATTCTTCCAGAAATCTTATCCTTAACACAATCTTCAGCTTTTACTAGCATTAGGAATTGATTTTTTCCTCTTATTCTAGTCATCGGATTGGTTCTAACCCCTTTTGTTTTTTTCTTTGCTCTATAGTGTTTCTGGCGTTGTTTAGTTTGGTTCGGAAAATCATAAAATCGGACATCCGTTATAGTTTCTTCGTTTCCGCTTGAATTGTCCGTTGACTCGTTGTCTGCTTCATTTTCCCACTCTGGATGATTGGGAATGTCGTGAAACACCTCTTCTTCACCTTCTTTTTCCAGTGTATCGTTATTTTCAGTTTTTTTTTCGAGTACAGTTCTCAACATGAAATACGGAACCACGTCGTACCCGTCCTTGTCGCAAAATTTCGTTGTGGGACCATCCGGAATTGCACAAACATCTAGGGTTGCTAGAATGTGTGTCCATTCTAATGGTTCAAACGTGTCCTCTGGAAAGGGTTCTCTTACATAAGTTTCGTCTTCGATAGCCCTTTCTAAAACACATTCTTCTCGTTTCAGACTTCCACATTTCGAAGCTCCACACATCCATAACTCCTTGGGTTTACCTAACCAAGTTGGAAATTCGGATCCCGCCAAAGTAGCTGAATCAAACTCCTCTACCGGTGTTCGGTTCACATCTTTGTAGCTATGGTCTTTCAGGTTCACACGTGTAGTGGTTTCCATATTTCTCAAGTATATGTGATCGTAGCCCCAATCTTGGACCATTTTCAACTGTCTCATGAATGGTCTTCCCAATATGATATCATAGTTATTCTCCTTGGCAAAATCGACAATAGCAAAAGTATGTTCGTATTCAATGCCGCAAGAAGTCACTACAACTTTCTCTAATAACCCCATAGGTTTCTCCATGTGTCCATCTGCTAATTGGAGTTTCAACCTAGTCTTCCTTATTGCTGGTTTCCCCCATTTTTTCCAGATTTCTTTTGTAGCAATGGCTACCCCTGCTCCGCTGTCTAGTATTGCCATCGTCTTCACTCCTTGGAATTCAACTGGTAAGGTTGTATTCCCCTCTTCACCTTCGCAATACTCTCCGACCTTGTTTAAGGGTACAGGCTTAGCGTTCTTTTGTGGCTTGCTCAGCTCCTCTATGCTCTCTTGCAATCTCGATGTTGGATCTTTTATCCCGAATTTCTCCAAGCATTTTCCTACAGTGGTCCACATATGTGGTCTTAGCCTCAAAAGCTCAGCTAAAGTGATAGTGCATGTCACTGGTGTTGACAAAATCTCTATCAATCCTTGCGAGTCCATGACTTTTTCTGATGAGATTTTTCGTGAGGGAAGTGCTCTAATCTCGGATTTTGCTTCATACTCTCCTAAGTATGAAGGTAAGGTTTTCAGTGAATGAGGTTTGCTCTCCATTGTTCTAACAGAGCCCCCATCTCCCCAGTAAGATTGCAGATCCAAGTCCACTTGAGATCCTGCCTCAAATTCCACTATGGGAGGATTCCTGATGTCCTTTTCCCAATTTGTCTGATTAGCTTGGCAACTTAGCTCGTTTGCAAAGTTTGCCTCTCTCACTTGTTTCCAAAATTCATTGTAATCCTCATCTCTTCCGTAAGACCTCTGTATGACTGGATGAAAACTCTCTATCTCCTGATCGGTTGTGTTCAATACTATGCGGTCATCCTTTTGTGTATTTTCAGGCTTTTGTGCACTGGGAGTCTTTTCAGCTACCCGTGAAACGATAGTCTCTTGCTGAATTGGGTTTTCCTTCCACAATTCATTGTTTCTTTTGGTGGTTCTAATAAGGCTTGTGCAGTCTCGATCATTCTCTGGCACATTTCAAGTCTCTGCTTTTCCAATTCCGCGTTTGGGTATGTCATCCACCTCTGTTCTTGTGTTTGGTTGTTCTTTAACCTAGCTTCGTAAGCTCTCATCAGTGCGTCCAATGGTTCGTGTACTTTGTCGACTAGCACTGATCCCCCTGAGCTTAAGCTCGTTGTTTCTTTGATACTCTTTTGTTTCGTTCTTTCCGGGCTCATCTCTCGTTTCCCGTTTTGACTCTCAAGTTTTTCTAATCTAGCTTTAGTTTGCTTTAGTTCCTCAGCTAGAATAGCGTCTTCACGTTCTTTTCTCAACTTCATGCGTGCTTTTCTAGCTTTCCATGTGTTTTTCTGACTCCGCGGTCCTTGACTAACCACTTCAGTCGCTAACTTTCCATTCTCAGGTTCTCTAGTGGTTTTCTTAGCTTGAGCTCTAGTAACAACTTGCGTTGGTATCAGAGTTTCATTTTCAGACCCACTGCTGGTAGGAATAGTTTCTAGCATATTCAATGTCGTCTTTTGCACTTTGTTTGGATTCTTTGAACAATCCTCAATGAAGTGAGTAACCCCACACTCAGTGCAATAAGCGTTATTCTAATGATTTCCGTATGTGGGCAAACATTCATCAGATGGTCACCTCCACACTTGTAACAGGGTCCTAGTGCTGGTCTTGGTCCCATTTGATTCGTCCTTTGTGGATAGGATGGTCTCTGTCCTGCTAACCCTCCATGAGCTATGAACATCAAGGTTCTTGCGTCCATATTGTATCTCTCTTCATCAGAAGCACTTGTAATTGTTGGTGTTCCAACATTCCCCATCATGCCCCATGGTTCTGGTTGTTTTGGTTCTTCTAGTGGGTAATACACTGTTGGAGACATGTGTGCACCCGATTCTTCGTAATAGGCTTGAATAGGCACTAAGGCTTGTTCTTCCTGATTCTCTAAGGTTGGTGCATATCTAATGCCCACTGGTCTTGCTCCTGGTAAAGGTGGTTGTTGTCCCAATACCGGTTGCGGTCTTTCTATCCCCATAGGTCCTGGTACATTTCCCGTTGGGTATCGAGGTACTGGATGTACTTGAGGTGGTGCTAATTGAGCAGGAGGTGCATACTGACGCTCCCTTACATACCCTTTGTTGTAATAACACTCCTCTGTTGGATGATTTGTCCATTTTTGTTCAATAGCACACCATTTCAGTGGTTTTGGCAATGGTTTTTGGTATGTTGCCATCCTTTTTAGAGCATCTTCTATCATTTGCTCTACATTTGGCATGGTTGTTGTTTGAACATTCTTTTTAGTGGTAGTCTCACTCGCTACGGAGGAGGAGCTACTGGATGCAAAATCTGTATCCGCTGACACCTCTCCATAAACCGTACAGTTATCCACTAAGTACAATGCTTCTCTCATTACTTGCTCGAAACTTGTACAAGCTTTCAAGTGCAAGTCCTTCTTGAGAGTGTCGTTCCTCAGTCCCTCAATAAAGAGAACAGATAGTCTGTCATCTTGTGGTCGTTCACGTACTGGACATCTCTCAATGTATTGTTTGAAGCGAAGTGAAGCTTCCTTCACTTTTTCGTGTTCTCTCTGTTTAAAAGCATATATTTGTGAGACCGTATTGTGCTTAATCCCTCGTTTTGAGAATTCCTCAGCAAACTCTCTTAGCAAATGGTCAATGTCATGGAATCCCCCTATGTTCATTGGTTGAAACCATGTCAATGCAGTACCTTCTAGAGTAAGACCAAATCCCTCGTATTGTGTATGGAAATCTGTTATCTGCTCAGCTCTTAAGACTTGCTTAAAGAGTGACACATGTGCATACGGATCTCCTGAACCACCATACTTCTTTGGCATACACTTGGCTACTTGAGATGGTCTCATACGTCTATGATCTGCTACCAATCTCATTGCTCCTGTGTCTCGGCTAAAGCTTTCTCTAGCATCATGGACTTCATGGGTTACCCTTGTCGGTTCCTCTGCCCTGAATCTACTACTGGGAGGTAAATGTGATGGTTCCGCTTCAAACCTTGGACCTGGAGTGGTATAGGTGGGGATTGGAACTGCACTACCTCGATTCGTCTCCATTGACTCTCTGGAATCTAATGATCCCATTGGTCCGAGTTTTGAGTCCCAAGGTTGACTGAAAGAGTCAACAACCTGAGTTCTTTGTCCTCCTGTTGTCCTAGAGTTTTGCACTCCAGTTGTTGGTGCTGGTCTATGTGAGCTAGAAGTAACATAATACTGATGTAGTGGTCCCCCAAAGTATGTATATCCTTCTAATTCTTTCTTGACCATTGTTGAGTATTGCCTGCCATACTTATCGTAAGCAGCAATTTTGTAACATTTAATGGCCTAAAATCTTATTTGTAGCGGAAATTAGCATGAACATAGTGGGCATTTCATTAGAATAGATTCCTAATGAGAATTACAAGAGTGCTTGGGTGGAGAGAGCAACAAAAAGCATAACACCTAGTTAGATAGCATCGACAATACTTTCAAAAGAGAGAGCAATTAAACTATTGACAACAGTTGAGGACCGGATTTGCATGGAGCCGGTCCCCCCTCCAAAAGGCTTTGTATTATGGTTTCTCCCATCAAGAGAGACATTGTACAATACAATTCTTTGTGTTCCTTCAAGACTAGCTAGTGCAATGAAGATGGAAGCTTCATACACCAAGCAAAACACTTAATCAAACACAACTTGAATTATCCCCGTTCTCAGACCCAAGACCTCACACACCTTCGAAGATGGTGAGAGCTAGCAGGGTATGAGAGTAGATTGAGAGGAAAAAGAAGTATCTTACGAGAAAGAAGTACATCTCCTCACATAATCACTCATATTAGCATAGCTTAGCTTAGTAATTAGCTTGGTAGAGAAGATGAGCATGCATTGAAGCTTGGCTCTTGGTTGGATTTGCATCCACATGCCAAGAGAGTGTTGATGTAGGCTTCTATCTCACAAGCTTGGAGTAGGTGATGAGCTCTCCATTAAAGCTTGGGAGGAGATAGAGTATTTTCCCTTCACACATGGCCAAGTGTGAGAGTGTGAGTGTCAATGCCAAGAAAAAATCAGCCCCCTCTCTCTCTTGGGCGAGCCCTAGCTGCTAAGTTAGTCTGGCTTTTGCCTCATTGGACCTCCCCAGGTCAAGCCAATAGGGATTAAGCAGCATAAGTGATAGCCTTCTGACATGTGTCCCCCTTTCCCCTTTTGTGAGAGCTTTAGATAATTAAATAATTAAACTAAACTCTCATTGGACCCCTTTGCCTCCTGGCCAATAGGAATCAGGCAAGCCATGGGGCTCCTGAATGCTCATTGGACCCCTTGGGAGACTGCCCAATAGTCTTCTAGGACACTTAATTCTTATTGGTTTCTTTTATTAAATGTTTTTAAATTAATTAAACTAGATTTACTCTAGCCTAATTCTCATTGGTCCACTTCAAGGGTCTTCCAATAGGAATTGGGCACACCTTGTGGGCATCTGGCCTAGGGAGCTGACATGTGTCCCTCATTCCCTTTGTGTAAAGGGAGCCTGTGTGTGTGTGTGTGGCTTTCTCTCTCATCCCCTAGCTTTGGGGCTCGCCCCCTCCCATGTAGGGATGTAGAAAGACTTTTTGGGCACACACTAAGCATCCAATTTTCCCTAAGGTTGACCTTTGGACACAACCTTTGAATTTTGGAACCTTAGCATTTTGGAAGTCTTAATGGGCTGAACCTTAGGGTCTTTTTAGCCCATTGTTTCACATGGCTCTTTTGCAGATGGCCCCCCCTTTGGATCCCTATTTTCCCTCCTTTGGATCCCTACTGTGGCCGGTCTGCTAACTTAACCAATATTCTAGCTTTTTCTCCCTTGGCACTTCCCCACATTAAATGATCAGTTTAATATGAGAAAATCATTTAGGAGAATTAGATATTGATTATTATGACATTACCTCTCTCTTGAAATCATAGTCGTCCTCGACTATGGTGTAGAGAAGATAAAGCATATGCATGAGTCCTTTTCTTAGCGGGTAGAGGATCCCTATGTTACCCTACGACATCATTCCATAATGGATGACTAGTCCATTTGGCGCTTGAGAGCCTGAGGCTACCGCAAGCATGTCTGCACATTAGTCCTATCAGTCTTCCATAGTAGAGTGACAAGCTCTACTTGGTGTTCGGGAGACGTCGTCTCCGCAAACTTGATCTAAGCATGCATACTACTTCATTTTTGTGCACAAATAAAGAAAAAGAGAGTCTTATAAGACAAAAAATTTTGTTCATTTTTAACATTTTGTACATTTGCTTACTCTTGGGAAGCATTGTAAGCATTGACAAGGTTTAGGTTATCCTTTAATTGTATGCCTTGCATCCATCTAGCATCTTCAAAAGGATAATTCTTAAACTTAATAAGATATCGTCTGATAGTCTTACCGCCTCTTAATACCTTGTCTTCATGTCGGAGAATGGACTCGGGCTGCAGCACCTCCTCGTGGTCCTCGATCTCCGGTGGGTCTTCAATAGTTGGTTCTTGAGGTGGCTCTCCTTTGTAAGCTTTAAGAGGCTCACATGAAAAGCATTGTGTATGAGCCAATGATTGGGAAACTTAAGTTGATAGGCCATCTCATTGATTGGCCTAAGAATCTGGAAGGGACCATAGTACCTTTTTGCTAGTTTAGCATAGTACTTTTGGTGGCCCGTAGGATTCTTGCCCGTCGTGTGCCTTAATCGAGCCTTGGGAAACTTTAACAAGACCCAATCTTTTTCTTTAAAGGCTTGGGCTCTTCTGTGCTTGTCAGCAGCAGCCTTTTGCCTTTGCTGTGAGATAGAGATAGCATCCTTAATCTTTTGGAAAGATTCTTGTAGGTCTCGGCTATACTCATCTGCAGCGAAGATCTTCCCATGTACCTTAAGTAGCAAGGGACTTTTTGATCTTCCCTCAATTACCTCGAAAGGTGCTTTTCCTGTAGAAGTATGTACAGTGTTATTGTAAGCATACTCTACTAAGGGTAAGTACTTCTCCCATTGGGATCTTTGATCTACTTCCGTTACATAGGCTTTTAGTAGATCGAGAATAGTTAGGTTAGCTATTTCACTTTGGCCATCAGTTTGTGGATGATAGGCCGAAGAGAAGTTTAGCCTTGTTCCTAAATTCTCAAAGAGACCCTTCCAGAAATTACTGGTCATTCTAGGATCTCTATCCGACACTATGGACATTGGCAAGCCATGGTACTTGAAAATTTGTGAAATGAAGAGGGTTGCCATTTGATGGGCTTTGATAGTCTTTTTGACAGGTATAAAATGAGCTTGTTTACTGAACCTGTCTACTATCGTCCATATTCCCGTATTCCCATGGATAGACTTAGGCAATCCAAAGATAAAATCCATGGATATGCTCTCCCACGGTGAATTAGGGATTGGCAAGGGTTGAAGCAATCCAAGTTGCTTCCCTCTATCAAATTTTGTCTTTTGACATACCACACATTTGGAAACATACTCATGTATGTTCACTTTCATGGTAGGCCAATAGAAATATGTTTCAATTCCCTTTAGGGTAGACTGAATCCCTCTATGCCCCGCATATGGGGGAGCATGAGATTCATACATTACTTTCTCACGTAGTGAGTTAGTAACGCATAGTCTATTGCCATAGAGAAGATAACCATCTTGTAAAGTAAATGGTTCTTCTTTCTTCCCTAATGCAAGGGCTGAAATCACATCTCTAAAATCGGGATCAATAGCATACTCATCTATCATTGAAGATAGATCATTGTGAGTTGCTATGGAAACCGCATTCACTCTCGGTCGTCTTGAGAGTGCATCGGCTACTTGATTATGCTTGCCAGCAATGTGAGCAATATGAAAATGAAATTGCGAAAGGAAATTTGCCCACCTCATTTGTTTGTCGGAGAGCTTGGTCTGCGTCATGAAGTACTTAAGACTTTGGTGATCCGTTCGCAGAATGAAAGGAGTCCCCAATAAATAGTGCTTCCATGAGTCTAAGGCATGTAGAACTGCAAGGAGTTCTTTTTCGTATATGCCTAGAGCTTGCTCAACAGGGTCGAGCCTTCGACTCTCATAGCCTATGGCGTGCCCTTCTTGGAGCAAAACAGCCCCAAGGCAATCACCACAAGCATCACATTGGACCTCAAATGGTTTTGAGAGATCCGGTAGTGTAAGCACAGGTTGAGAGATAAGCTTTTCTTTAAGTTTTCGAAAGCATTGTTCTCCTTAGCAGACCACGTATACCTAACATTTTTCTTTGTTAGGTCATGTAATGGTCCCGCAATTTGTGAGAACTTTTCTATGAAGCGTCTATAGTATGCACACATACCTATAAAGCTTCTTAGTTCATGAAGATTCCTTGGTTTAGGCCATCCTTTTATTACCTCTAACTTGGATGGATCCATTTGGATTCCATCTTGAGAGATAATGTGACCTAAATATTGAATCTCTTGCAAGAAAAATTCACTTTTCTTTCGATTAACATAAAGTTTATTCTCTCTTAAAACTTGAAATATTACCTGGAGGTGTTGCTTGTGTTCCTCTAATGAATTAGAGTAGATGATAATATCATCAAAGAACACTCCAGTGAAGGTTCGATGAGGTCTGAACAGCTTCTCCATCAAGCGGTTAAATGTGGCTGGTGCATTAGTCAAGCCAAAAGGCATGACAATGTATTCGTAAAGACCAAATGTAGTACGAAATGCGGTCTTTACAATGTCTTGATCAACTATCCTTATTTGATGATAGCCACTTTTTAGGTCAATCCTACTGAAGTAGGTCGATCCTTGTAGCTTATCAAATAGGTCTTCTACCCGTGGAACGGGAAACCTATTCTTGATAGTGATCCTATTTAGTGCTCTATAGTCGACACACATACGATATGTGCCGTCTTTCTTTTGCACTAATAGCACAGGTGAGCAAAATGGAGATGAGCTAGGCCTAACCATGCCCTTCTCAATTAACTCATGCACTTGCCGCATAATCTCCTCTTGTTGAGCTTGAGAAACTCTATAAGGAGGTTTGTTAGGCGGTGAACTTCCTGGAAGAAGTTCAATTGCATGGTCGTCATTACCTCGTTTAGGAGGTAGCTCACAAGGGATGTCGTCAATAAAGACATCTTGAAACCCCTTGAGAAAATTGGATAACTCTAATTCCTTTTGGTTGCTTTTATTTTCTTTTGCTAAAGCATTAGGTTCATTTTGAGAATCTTTAACAAAAATCATGTACACGGAAATAGAGCTCTTTATTGACTTGTTGAAAGCTGGTGTATGTACAATGGGGATGGTGTTACCCATCTCCCTAGCATCTATATACATGTCCTTTTCCCTGAACTTAAAGGAGATTCTCCTTTCAGGAAATTTAACATGGGCAGCCAGACGGTCAAACCATGGTGCCCCTAGGATTACATCCTCATGCTTGAGAGGAGAGATAAAGAAGGTCCTCTTTGTCCACATAGCCTTGGACATGAAGCCTCAATTTCCCGATTAAGGGAGTGACTGAAGCTTCTTGCCCCTTGAAGGCACTGTCTGCGGATAGGATATCTCCCATCTCGTAGGATTGTATGCCTAGCTTGGTGGCTAACTCCATAGATATAAAATTGTGAGTAGAACCAGGGTCAAAGAGAATAAAAGCATCATGTTCTCTTACCTTTCCCCAAGCATGGCATAGAGGAGATCCTTTGTGGTGAGTTTGGTGAATCTCCTCCTCTTGGATTTCAACCAAAGAAGCTCTAGGAGGATCTTGGCGGTTGTTCTTTTGGGGACAAGCGCGGTACGCATGCCCTTGTTCGCCGCACTTGAAACACCGGTTATCTTTACGATAACGCTCAAGCTCTTCAGGAGAGAGTTTATTCTTTCCTTTGTAAACTCCCTTCTCTTTAGCTTTGTTGGAATTGCCCTTAGGAGACTTTTGGACATTGTCCTTCCCCTTAGGCTCATTGGAACTTTTGTTTTCCGGGGGCTTATTATTTCTTTTACCCCCCGTTTGGAAATTGATTCGCGAGGCCACCATAGTATGGTGTATTACCGCCGATATGGTACGTGGCCTTTGGGAGTTGACATACTCCGCCATTTCTTCGGTTAAGCCCGCACAAAATTGTTGCTTTTGCTCTCCAAAATCCAACTTTTTGAAGACAGTGGCTTTGAGTTGTAGGTCCCAAAACTTGTCTACATATTTGTGGATGGATTCATTGGGAGAGAGCTTTAAGCTTCGCCATTCGGTGAGTACCTTGTCTTTGGCATCGGTGGCCAAAAACTGCTTCATAATGGAAGCTCTTAAAGCCTTCCATGTTCGTGGAGCTTCACCGTTGGCTCGTAGGCTAGACCACCATTGTCTGGCGGACTTTTGAAAGTGCATAGCTACATGGCGTAGCTTAGAGGACTCCGTGAAGCCCTCATCTCCAAACGCCGCATTGAATTGCTGGATAAAGGCCAAAACTTTGTCTGTAGCACCGAAGGTGCCATCATAGGTAAGAAAAGAGATGCTCTTCCCTCCCTCTTTGAATTTCTTCAGCTTGGACGACCTCTTCCATGCGGCATAGGATTTCCTATGGCCTCTTCTTTTTGATGGTTCAAAAGTTGCACCATCACTTTCTTCAGAAGATGAAGAATTTGAAGAAGGTGGAGAAGAGGGTGACCTCTTTCTCGCCTTTTTCTTGTCTTGATCTTTGTCGTCTTCACCATAGCTTTCATAAGAGGAAGAGGATGAAGAAGATGGAGAAGAGGGTGTCCTCTTTCTCGCCTTTTTCTTCTCTTGCTTTTTATCATCCCTCTTTGAATTATGGCGTGGAGAAGAGTGTGATGGTCTTCTCCGCTTTGGTGGTGATGGAGAGCGTTTAGCCCGCCGTCTTCGTGGAGCCATCTCCGCCGAGGTGGCGGGAGACTCGCTTCTTTCTCGTTCCTTCGGTGGAGGCTCTTGAGTTCTCCTTTGGGAAGGAGATGCATCATCAAGAAGTAAGTTCTTGAGCCCTTCATATGGATTCTCTTCTTCTTCCCGAATCGGAGAGAGACCTCTTTTGGTAGTCTCACAAGGAGGCTTCCTAGGTGTTCTCTCGTCATGGTGATGAGCTTGGAGAATCCCGTGAGCACGGAGCTGCCGTTGCACTTCACTTTGGAGAGATGGATTGCCCATGGCTTGTTGAAGCCTAGAAACAAGATAATTAACAAGCATTGAAGCATCATTAGTAGCTTGCTCATGAGCAAAATCAAAGTTATCAACATTAATTTCACTCTCTTTAATATTGTCAGCCATTCTAACAACTTTTAGGTGTAAACTTTTTAGGTGTACTTTGGCACTTCAAGCCCTAGTTGCTACTCCTCTTTACCCCTTTAGAAAAAGCACTCAAGCTACTGTACCCGCGGCTCGAATACCATTAATTGCAAGGAATAGAAGAGAGGGTCTTTCGACACCAAAACAGCACCGGCTCCTGTCAAGCTTCTAATAGCTCAATAGTGGTTAAGCCGTAGGCAAGCCCCGTAGGACTCCACTATTAAGACCATAGCTCTCGACGGTGATGCCCCGTTAACTGCACAAAGGCAGGCGCACTGCAAGGCTGAAAAATCCCTATTCTACTTACTCACAGGCAATTAATAATACCAACCATTTGTAGCTAGCTTGAGGACCTCCCTTCTTGAGCAAGAAAAGAGAAACCTTGAGCTCTGATACCAATGTAACATTTAATGGCCTAAAATCTTATTTGTAGCGGAAATTAGCATGAACATAGTGGGCATTTCATTAGAATAGATTCCTAATGAGAATTACAAGAGTGCTTGGGTGGAGAGAGCAACAAAAAGCATAACACCTAGTTAGATAGCATCGACAATACTTTCAAAAGAGAGAGCAATTAAACTATTGACAACAGTTGAGGACCGGATTTGCATGGAGCCGGTCCCCCCTCCAAAAGGCTTTGTATTATGGTTTCTCCCATCAAGAGAGACATTGTACAATACAATTCTTTGTGTTCCTTCAAGACTAGCTAGTGCAATGAAGATGGAAGCTTCATACACCAAGCAAAACACTTAATCAAACACAACTTGAATTATCCCCGTTCTCAGACCCAAGACCTCACACACCTTCGAAGATGGTGAGAGCTAGCAGGGTATGAGAGTAGATTGAGAGGAAAAAGAAGTATCTTACGAGAAAGAAGTACATCTCCTCACATAATCACTCATATTAGCATAGCTTAGCTTAGTAATTAGCTTGGTAGAGAAGATGAGCATGCATTGAAGCTTGGCTCTTGGTTGGATTTGCATCCACATGCCAAGAGAGTGTTGATGTAGGCTTCTATCTCACAAGCTTGGAGTAGGTGATGAGCTCTCCATTAAAGCTTGGGAGGAGATAGAGTATTTTCCCTTCACACATGGCCAAGTGTGAGAGTGTGAGTGTCAATGCCAAGAAAAAATCAGCCCCCTCTCTCTCTTGGGCGAGCCCTAGCTGCTAAGTTAGTCTGGCTTTTGCCTCATTGGACCTCCCCAGGTCAAGCCAATAGGGATTAAGCAGCATAAGTGATAGCCTTCTGACATGTGTCCCCCTTTCCCCTTTTGTGAGAGCTTTAGATAATTAAATAATTAAACTAAACTCTCATTGGACCCCTTTGCCTCCTGGCCAATAGGAATCAGGCAAGCCATGGGGCTCCTGAATGCTCATTGGACCCCTTGGGAGACTGCCCAATAGTCTTCTAGGACACTTAATTCTTATTGGTTTCTTTTATTAAATGTTTTTAAATTAATTAAACTAGATTTACTCTAGCCTAATTCTCATTGGTCCACTTCAAGGGTCTTCCAATAGGAATTGGGCACACCTTGTGGGCATCTGGCCTAGGGAGCTGACATGTGTCCCTCATTCCCTTTGTGTAAAGGGAGCCTGTGTGTGTGTGTGTGGCTTTCTCTCTCATCCCCTAGCTTTGGGGCTCGCCCCCTCCCATGTAGGGATGTAGAAAGACTTTTTGGGCACACACTAAGCATCCAATTTTCCCTAAGGTTGACCTTTGGACACAACCTTTGAATTTTGGAACCTTAGCATTTTGGAAGTCTTAATGGGCTGAACCTTAGGGTCTTTTTAGCCCATTGTTTCACATGGCTCTTTTGCAGATGGCCCCCCCTTTGGATCCCTATTTTCCCTCCTTTGGATCCCTACTGTGGCCGGTCTGCTAACTTAACCAATATTCTAGCTTTTTCTCCCTTGGCACTTCCCCACATTAAATGATCAGTTTAATATGAGAAAATCATTTAGGAGAATTAGATATTGATTATTATGACATTACCTCTCTCTTGAAATCATAGTCGTCCTCGACTATGGTGTAGAGAAGATAAAGCATATGCATGAGTCCTTTTCTTAGCGGGTAGAGGATCCCTATGTTACCCTACGACATCATTCTATAATGGATGACTAGTCCATTTGGCGCTTGAGAGCCTGAGGCTACCGCAAGCATGTCTGCACATTAGTCCTATCAGTCTTCCATAGTAGAGTGACAAGCTCTACTTGGTGTTCGGGAGACGTCGTCTCCGCAAACTTGATCTAAGCATGCATACTACTTCATTTTTGTGCACAAATAAAGAAAAAGAGAGTCTTATAAGACAAAAAATTTTGTTCATTTTTAACATTTTGTACATTTGCTTACTCTTGGGAAGCATTGTAAGCATTGACAAGGTTTAGGTTATCCTTTAATTGTATGCCTTGCATCCATCTAGCATCTTCAAAAGGACAATTCTTAAACTTAATAAGATATCGTCTGATAGTCTTACCGCCTCTTAATACCTTGTCTTCATGTCGGAGAATGGACTCGGGCTGCAGCACCTCCTCGTGGTCCTCGATCTCCGGTGGGTCTTCAATAGTTGGTTCTTGAGGTGGCTCTCCTTTGTAATGCTTTAAGAGGCTCACATGAAAAGCATTGTGTATGAGCCAATGATTGGGAAACTTAAGTTGATAGGCCATCTCATTGATTGGCCTAAGAATCTGGAAGGGACCATAGTACCTTTTTGCTAGTTTAGCATAGTACTTTTGGTGGCCCGTAGGATTCTTGCCCGTCGTGTGCCTTAATCGAGCCTTGGGAAACTTTAACAAGACCCAATCGTTTTCTTTAAAGGCTTGGGCTCTTCTGTGCTTGTTAGCAGCAGCCTTTTGCCTTTGCTGTGAGATAGAGATAGCATCCTTAATCTTTTGGAAAGATTCTTGTAGGTCTCGGCTATACTCATCTGCAGCGAAGATCTTCCCATGTACCTTAAGTAGCAAGGGACTTTTTGATCTTCCCTCAATTACCTCGAAAGGTGCTTTTCCTGTAGAAGTATGTACAGTGTTATTGTAAGCATACTCTACTAAGGGTAAGTACTTCTCCCATTGGGATCTTTGATCTACTTCCGTTACATAGGCTTTTAGTAGATCGAGAATAGTTAGGTTAGCTATTTCACTTTGGCCATCAGTTTGTGGATGATAGGCCGAAGAGAAGTTTAGCCTTGTTCCTAAATTCTCAAAGAGACCCTTCCAGAAATTACTGGTCATTCTAGGATCTCTATCCGACACTATGGACATTGGCAAGCCATGGTACTTGAAAATTTGTGAAATGAAGAGGGTTGCCATTTGATGGGCTTTGATAGTCTTTTTGACAGGTATAAAATGAGCTTGTTTACTGAACCTGTCTACTATCGTCCATATTCCCATATTCCCATGGATAGACTTAGGCAATCCAAAGATAAAATCCATGGATATGCTCTCCCACGGTGAATTAGGGATTGGCAAGGGTTGAAGCAATCCAAGTTGCTTCCCTCTATCAAATTTTGTCTTTTGACATACCACACATTTGGAAACATACTCATGTATGTTCACTTTCATGGTAGGCCAATAGAAATATGTTTCAATTCCCTTTAGGGTAGACTGAATCCCTCTATGCCCCGCATATGGGGGAGCATGAGATTCATACATTACTTTCTCACGTAGTGAGTTAGTAACGCATAGTCTATTGCCATAGAGAAGATAACCATCTTGTAAAGTAAATGGTTCTTCTTTCTTCCCTAATGCAAGGGCTGAAATCACATCTCTAAAATCGGGATCAATAGCATACTCATCTATCATTGAAGATAGATCATTGTGAGTTGCTATGGAAACCGCATTCACTCTCGGTCGTCTTGAGAGTGCATCGGCTACTTGATTCTGCTTGCCAGCAATGTGAGCAATATGAAAATGAAATTGCGAAAGGAAATTTGCCCACCTCATTTGTTTGTCGGAGAGCTTGGTCTGCGTCATGAAGTACTTAAGACTTTGGTGATCCGTTCGCAGAATGAAAGGAGTCCCCAATAAATAGTGCTTCCATGAGTCTAAGTCATGTAGAACTGCAAGGAGTTCTTTTTCGTATATGCCTAGAGCTTGCTCAACAGGGTCGAGCCTTCGACTCTCATAGCCTATGGCGTGTCCTTCTTGGAGCAAAACAGCCCCAAGGCAATCACCACAAGCATCACATTGGACCTCAAATGGTTTTGAGAGATCCGGTAGTGTAAGCACAGGTTGAGAGATAAGCTTTTCTTTAAGTTTTTCGAAAGCATTGTTCTCCTTAGCAGACCACGTATACCTAACATTTTTCTTTGTTAGGTCATGTAATGGTCCCGCAATTTGTGAGAACTTTTCTATGAAGCGTCTATAGTATGCACACATACCTATAAAGCTTCTTAGTTCATGAAGATTCCTTGGTTTAGGCCATCCTTTTATTACCTCTAACTTGGATGGATCCATTTGGATTCCATCTTGAGAGATAATGTGACCTAAATATTGAATCTCTTGCAAGAAAAATTCACTTTTCTTTCGATTAACATAAAGTTTATTCTCTCTTAAAACTTGAAATATTACCTGGAGGCGTTGCTTGTGTTCCTCTAATGAATTAGAGTAGATGATAATATCATCAAAGAACACTCCAGTGAAGGTTCGATGAGGTCTGAACAGCTTCTCCATCAAGCGGTTAAATGTGGCTGGTGCATTAGTCAAGCCAAAAGGCATGACAATATATTCGTAAAGACCAAATGTAGTACGAAATGCGGTCTTTACAATGTCTTGATCAACTATCCTTATTTGATGATAGCCACTTTTTAGGTCAATCCTACTGAAGTAGGTCGATCCTTGTAGCTTATCAAATAGGTCTTCTACCCGTGGAACGGGAAACCTATTCTTGATAGTGATCCTATTTAGTGCTCTATAGTCGACACACATACGATATGTGCCGTCTTTCTTTTGCACTAATAGCACAGGTGAGCAAAATGGAGATGAGCTAGGCCTAACCATGCCCTTCTCAATTAACTCATGCACTTGCCGCATAATCTCCTCTTGTTGAGCTTGAGAAACTCTATAAGGAGGTTTGTTAGGCGGTGAACTTCCTGGAAGAAGTTCAATTGCATGGTCGTCATTACCTCGTTTAGGAGGTAGCTCACAAGGGATGTCGTCAATAAAGACATCTTGAAACCCCTTGAGAAAATTGGATAACTCTAATTCCTTTTGGTTGCTTTTATTTTCTTTTGCTAAAGCATTAGGTTCATTTTGAGAATCTTTAACAAAAATCATGTACACGGAAATAGAGCTCTTTATTGACTTGTTGAAAGCTGGTGTATGTACAATGGGGATGGTGTTACCCATCTCCCTAGCATTTATATACATGTCCTTTTCCCTGAACTTAAAGGAGATTCTCCTTTCAGGAAATTTAACATGGGCAGCCAGACGGTCAAACCATGGTGCCCCTAGGATTACATCCTCATGCTTGAGAGGAGAGATAAATAAATCCTCTTTGTCCACATAGCCTTGGACATGAAGCCTCAATTTCCCGATTAAGGGAGTGACTGAAGCTTCTTGCCCCTTGAAGGCACTGTCTGCGGATAGGATATCTCCCATCTCGTAGGATTGTATGCCTAGCTTGGTGGCTAACTCCATAGATATAAAATTGTGAGTAGAACCAGGGTCAAAGAGAATAAAAGCATCATGTTCTCTTACCTTTCCCCAAGCATGGCATAGAGGAGATCCTTTGTGGTGAGTTTGGTGAATCTCCTCCTCTTGGATTTCAACCAAAGAAGCTCTAGGAGGATCTTGGCGGTTGTTCTTTTGGGGACAAGCGCGGTACGCATGCCCTTGTTCGCCGCACTTGAAACACCGGTTATCTTTACGATAACGCTCAAGCTCTTCAGGAGAGAGTTTATTCTTTCCTTTGTAAACTCCCTTCTCTTTAGCTTTGTTGGAATTGCCCTTAGGAGACTTTTGGACATTGTCCTTCCCCTTAGGCTCATTGGAACTTTTGTTTTCCGGGGGCTTATTATTTCTTTTACCCCCCGTTTGGAAATTGATTCGCGAGGCCACCATAGTATGGTGTATTACCGCCGATATGGTACGTGGCCTTTGGGAGTTGACATACTCCGCCATTTCTTCGGTTAAGCCCGCACAAAATTGTTGCTTTTGCTCTCCAAAATCCAACTTTTTGAAGACAGTGGCTTTGAGTTGTAGGTCCCAAAACTTGTCTACATATTTGTGGATGGATTCATTGGGAGAGAGCTTTAAGCTTCGCCATTCGGTGAGTACCTTGTCTTTGGCATCGGTGGCCAAAAACTGCTTCATAATGGAAGCTCTTAAAGCCTTCCATGTTCGTGGAGCTTCACCGTTGGCTCGTAGGCTAGACCACCATTGTCTGGCGGACTTTTGAAAGTGCATAGCTACATGGCGTAGCTTAGAGGACTCCGTGAAGCCCTCATCTCCAAACGCCGCATCGAATTGCTGGATAAAGGCCAAAACTTTGTCTGTAGCACCGAAGGTGCCATCATAGGTAAGAAAAGAGATGCTCTTCCCTCCCTCTTTGAATTTCTTCAGCTTGGACGACCTCTTCCATGCGGCATAGGATTTCCTATGGCCTCTTCTTTTTGATGGTTCAAAAGTTGCACCATCACTTTCTTCAGAAGATGAAGAATTTGAAGAAGGTGGAGAAGAGGGTGACCTCTTTCTCGCCTTTTTCTTGTCTTGATCTTTGTCGTCTTCACCATAGCTTTCATAAGAGGAAGAGGATGAAGAAGATGGAGAAGAGGGTGTCCTCCTTTGGATCCCTACTGTGGCCGGTCTGCTAACTTAACCAATATTCTAGCTTTTTCTCCCTTGGCACTTCCCCACATTAAATGATCAGTTTAATATGAGAAAATCATTTAGGAGAATTAGATATTGATTATTATGACAATTTTCACTTCCGATCCTTCTGTGTAGGTAAAGACATAGAGTCTTTTTTTGTCTGTCAACTCTCCGGTGTAGGGTTCTTCACATCTATAATAGAGATCTTGCTCCCCATTATTATATTTGTATAGCCCCACATAGATGTTATCAGTGTTGATCCTTGTAGTTTCATTCTCTCTTCTTAACCTCGCATTAGGGAAGTTCATTATTGGTGCTTTCTCCTCGAGTTCTTCATCTATTTTGGCTTTGGTGCCCATCAATCCCCACTTGTCCACAATGTTAGGGTTTAGGACTACCAAGTACATGGTACCCTCGTCATCTAGATATCTATCTCCGCTATAGCTCACAGGCACTAAGTCCTTGAACTCACTAGGTCTATCTTCTATCTTTACACAATAGCGGTCCATTCCGTCTTTGTAGATCTTTGCACCTTGCTCATTGTCGTACTGATATTTTATGAACAATAGCTTCATTGTGGCGGAAGGGTTTGATGATCCTGCTGCCATATTTTCTCTGTTGTTCCTGTTCGAGTGTTCGGTGAAAATCTCGTAAGACCTCTCCGAAGAAGTATCAGAAACACTTCCTTCAAAGATCGGCTCTAATGGTTGCACCCAACTTTGGTTTACACTTCCCTCGGTTGATATGACACTTGCTGGTTCCCCTTGTTTTGGTTGATTATTCCAGAGATTCCTGCCCGATCTCAAATTCATCAATTCCCCTAAAGGACTGTAACTTTTCCGTCTCGGCAATTTGTTTTCCCCAAGTTTTTGTGGTCAGAATTGATCCAAACTAACTGATACTTGGTCAATTGTTTAATCTTGTCAGTTGGACAACTTCTGTTTCATCAAGTGAGAATTTTGTTGCAGTTATGCTGAAAAAGACATTATACGCGTATGATGTTTTTTTTCACAGATTTTGACTATTTTGGTTATGCTCACTCTCAATGGCCCCTTTATGCTCTGTTCACTCACAAAATTCAGTTTGAACTCTGTTTGAGCAAGTTATGGCTAGTTCAGGCTTTTCTTGGTAATTTTCTGCTTTTGACTTGTTTTTGGGTCAATTGTTATCCAAATGGGATGAAACTTAAAATATAACCTCTAGACAACTATTACAATGGATCTGTGTTAGCAAAGTATCAGAATATGTCCAAAATTAGGTCAAAGACATCATACGCGTATGATGTCTTTTTCATCAATTTGGGTCCAAACTTGACATTTATGCTTCCTACAGTGCCTGTAACAATCTTGTCAGGTCAGATATCAAAAATAACCACATGCTCTAAACCATCATTAATTTTACCCTTAAAAGGAATGTTCCCACCAACAAAGGGTTTTAGTCCAAAACCATTGATTGCTTTTGGAAAAATTCTGCCTTGAGCATCTGACAATAAAAATGTTGAATCCCCAATCTCCTCTACAATTTGAAAAGGACCCAAGTATCTTAATTCAAGTTTTCATAGCCTCTTGCCAAGTCTGCTGTTATACATGAGGACCCAATCCCCTTTTGAAAATGATTTATATTTAATATTTTGGTCCCTGTCTTCTCCTTTCAATGGCTTTAGCTACATAAGCAGCCTCAATTCTGCTTTCTTCCAATTTTAGGAGTTGCTCATGTCGACAAACTAATGACTCAGCTCCTGACAATTTGTACCAAATTGCAATTCTCAAACTTGGAGCAACAAACTCCATTGAAACAATTGCTTCCAGACCATACACCATCTTGAATGGTGTCATCCATGTACTTACTTTAAATGATGTCTTGAATGCCTAGAATGCTGAATCCAATTTTGTATCCCACTCTTTCCTGTCCTCTGAAACAATTCTTCTCGAAATTCTTACCCGAGTCTTGTTAGTGGATTTTGCCTGACCATTAGTCTGTGGGTAGTAAATTGTGTACTTCTTATGGATAATCAAGTGATGTTCAGTAAGCTTCCTGAATACTTTATTGATAAAGTTTCCTCCTTCATCTAAAATCAATTCCACTAGACATCCAAATCTAGTCATTATGTGTTTGTAAAGAAATTTAGTCACACTCTTTGCTTTGTTATCTTTCATAGCGTGTGCTTCCACCCACTTGGTGCAATAGTCTGTTGCCACAAGAATATATTTGTTCCTTGTAAACTTTACTGTTGGCTTCATAGGGCCCACAAAATCTAACGCCCATTTTTGAAAAGTTTCAAGTGGTAAAACAGGTTGTAAAGGCATCCTATGAGCATTCAAGGGTATGTCATCCCTTTGACATGTCAAACATGACTTCACAAACTGATGGGAATCTTTTAAAACTAACCACCACAAACCTGCTTGTAAGATTTTCTTTGTTGTGATATCCCTCGAAAAATGACCTCTGTATTACCTGAATGAGCTTCAGATAATACCGCATTCTGTCCAAAATGTTCCACACATCTCCTAAGAATCTGATCAATTCCCTTTTTGTACAAAACTCCCATTATCACTGTAAAAGACCTGCTTTTCCATGCAAGTTTCTTTCTTTGTGTAAATACCATTTTTCTTGGGTAAAACACCTTCAAAGAAGAAAGTACAACAAGAATCCTTGTCGTGAATGACCTGAACTGGAAACAGGTTTGCATCAGGTAATTCATCAATTGCCTGACTGGGAACTTCACATGTAGCCAATCTGCTATGGTAATCTGCAATAGCCTATTCTTCACCTGGTTTATGAATTACTGAATAATCAAATCTCTGCATCAATAGAACCCATCTAGCCAGTCTTCCTAACAAATGTGGCTTATTCACCAAATACACCAAAGCTTGATTATCTACATGAATGGTCACCTGATTGGCTAACAAATAATACCTGAATTTTTAAAGTCTAAAAATCATCCCCAGACATTCCCTTTCAGTGACTGAATGATTTCTTTTTGCAGAAGACAACACCCTGCTTGCATAATAGATTGGTTTAAACGAGCCTATTTCAGCTTCCTGCATCAAAACTGCACCAATGACTGAATGAGAAGCATCCACACACAGGTGGAATGGTTTTTCCCAATCTGGAGGAATTAAGATGGGTGCAATTACTAGCATTTTCTTCAACAGAGTAAAAGCCCTTTCTTGCTCCTCCTTCTAGACAAAGTCCACATTCTTTTTGGTTAAATGTGTCACGGGTAAGCAGACATGAGCTAGGTATCTCAAAAACCGTGTATGCCACTTAACCTGTCCAACACATCTCATTAGTTGCTTGACATTTTTAGCAGCATGTGCTTCCAAAACAATCTCCACCTTCTTGGGGTCAATTTCAATGCCTTCTTGATTGATTATGTGACCCATCAAAATTTCCCTTTTCACTACAAATGCACACTTTGCAGGGTTGATTGACATCCTGGCCTCCCTGCATTTCTGAAAACGTAACCTCAAATGAAACAAATGTTCATTTTTATTCCCTGAGACACCAAAATCATCCAAAAACACTTTCATGAATGTTGTCAGGTAAGGATTAAAAACTTCCTCGACCCATTTTTAAAAAGTTGGTGGTGCATTCTTCAGTCCAAAGTTCCTTACTGTGGAAGCATATACACCCCATTCTATAATAAATGTAGTTTTGTCCCTGTCCTCCAAAGCCATACTGACCTAATTATAGCCACTGAAACCATCCAGAAAGTTATACATTTCCTTTCCAGCAACTGCATCTAGCATTGTATCACAGTGAGGTAATGGAAATGGATAAGTAATTGTAGTAGCATTCAGTTTTTTGTAATAATCCACACAGATTCTGATTTTGCCATTTTTCTTTGGAACCACCACAATGGGTGACAACCAAGTTACTTTATCCACTGGATAGATGAAACCTACTCCCAACAGTTTATCTATTTCCTCCTTCACCTATTTGGTATAACTAGGATTCATCATATACCGTTGTTGCTTGATTGGTATTGCATTAGTTTTCAAATTGATTTTATGTTGACATACCATTGGATCTACTCCCTTCATATCAGTATAAGACCAGGCAAAAACATCTTTAAACTCCTGTAATAAGGTTTTCAATGACCTCTTAAAATTCAGGTTCAATTCAGTGGATACTCTGACAAATTTGGTCTCTTTTTCCTCTCCCAAATTCATATCTTCTAAATCATCTTCTCTCACCCTTGAACTCTTTGACATTTTCTCCTCAAACATTCTCTCCACATGATTTATTGATTCTAATGTTCCCTACTACTCTTGCATCTTTTTAGTAATGATTGTGTTACATTTCTGCTACCTGTCCGTTTTATGTCAAGTGACTGTACCTGATTATGAACTGCATCTGCAATCTTTTGCACATCTAATTCAAAAATAGGAATAACTAATTTATTCCTTTGAAGGAATTCTTCTTCCTCATCTTCCTCAATAGCTTTGTCCATGTTGATTCCCTCTGCATACAAAGGTCTAAAACCTAGTGGGATGGTTTTCCTAGGAATCATCTACATCCTAACCTTCTTCTTGCCCTACTTAATAACAATGGTGTCTGCACCCCAAAGTTGTTTTGACTTGGGCTGCCCTTAACCATATGGTCTTCCTAGGATCATTGGATAGGAACAGGTTGTTTCTTCCAATCTAAAAATCGCAAAATTCACAATAAAGATTAATCTTGCAACACTTATGGTTTGGTTAGTGAGAATTCCTAAAGGTTGCACTCTTGTCTTGTCTGCCATCTTCACTTGAAAAGGTGCAGGTTCCCATTTGGTCAAATTCAGTTTCTTACAAACTGATTCAAGAAGAATGTTTACTCCTGATCCTCCATCCACTAACACATTTGACAAATATAGTTTCACAATACAAATATTGATTACTGGAACCTTGTAGTCCACATCTACTGGTACTACCTCTCCAGAATGGATATGTGCCAGATGAATGTGGCTTGTTTCCTCCTTCGGTTGCAAATCCCTTTCTCTAACCTAATTTGTCAGTTTCTTGAGGAATCCTTGGACTAAAGTTAGGAGCTAATTTCAACAGTTGTCCCACCTTCACTGAAATAGGGGCATCCATCAATGCTTCAAAAAGGTCATTTGATTGCCCCTTAGCAGGAGACTGTACTGAATTATCTGATTTCATGTGATACCCAAATTCTCCCATCGTTTTTGCACTGAACTAGTTGGCCAAAAATCTCTGAATGTTCAGTTTTCTGATTAAATTGAATTTCCTTTAGAACTTCTCTTCGGATTTTATCATGAGCTTTCCAATTATTAATAGGATCCTCAGGATCTTTCCCGTGTTCCTTTTCCTGTGGGGACAACTTCCCTTTGGACCTAGTAATAACCAAACTCTGTGCTGCCAATGGTCTCTTCATCACTTCTTCAATTTCAATACATTGAAATCAATCACACTAAGAAGAATCTAAAGAATGAGTGTATGAGTTTGTGATTTTGTCCCCTGGTTCCTCAATAAACTGGTTGCAGTCATTTTTCTGCTTGTTGACAACCCTGCTTTTCTATTGAAGTAACAATTTCTTCCAAAAAGACTGCATTAACCTGAGTTGGTTGTTTCATTCTTCCATCATTAGAATAACTAGTCCCTACATATGGAGAGTTGAAGTTTACAATTAGAATCCCTCTCTCATTCTTATGCTTACACCAAAGCTCACAAGAAGGTCCTTGCATGTGCCTAATTGTACCACAATAAGTACATGGTTGCATCGGATTATTTGATTGTTGAAACCTTGGCCCATTTTGCCAATTCCCTTGTTGGAATGGCCTTGGTTGATTTGAATTCTGAAATCTACCCCTGAAGGGTTATGGTGCAACCACATTAGCACCTGAGTCCATTTTTGATAAAATGTGTATTGGTCTCCTTCCTCTAAAATTACGGTTATAATAACAATTATCATAATCATGTCCAGGTCTTTGACATACCTGACAAAATGGTGATTTGGCAGGATTGGAAAATGATTGTGGCTACATCTCCTTCAGTTTGTCCAAATTTTGTTTACTGATATTATTTGTCTCCTTGGATTCAGACTTACCATTTTTGGCTATGCCTTTGCTTTTTTGTTTCTTTGACTTTGATCCTTTCTTTTTGGATTTATTCTTCTTCTTCTTGGCACTCCATGTGTCCTCTTCCTCATCCTTAGAATTTGTCTCTTGATCAGAATCTGAATCTATTTCCTCATCATCATCTGAATCTGAATCTGAATCTTCTTCCTTTGAATCTGAGTCCTGCTTGGACTTCTTCTTCTTACTTTTCTTTTGTTCACTAGTGCCATATCTTCTCTCAGCTCTCATGGCTGCATCTACTATGTTTCCAAAATCTTGAGGTTGGGTAAGAGGAGCATGACATGCAATTGCACTCTTCAATTGCTTCCTCAAACCTCTACAGAAGTAGTCACCCAATTGCTCCCAAGAGGGTCTTTGATTGGCTTGCAACATGTTCATCAAGTTTCAAAATTGTTGGGCATAGTCTTCTACCAACAAATCCTTTTGCTTTTTTTTTTTTTTTTTTCTTCAGAACATCTTCAGGGGTTTTCTCTACCCTGAACCTGGCCAAAAATTTGATTTTCAAATTATCGTAATCAGGGAATGCAGCAGTACCATATTGCATGACCCAGGACATAGATTTTTCCTCCAATGTTGTTGCAAAATGCTCCTGTTTTATAGCATCATTGTAAAGTACATCATACCCACTAGCAAACCATCTTGTGTCAGACTGTCCCACATGACTGTCAGCATCCTGGGATTCTTTCCCACTGAATTTTGTTGCCTCAGTTTTAGGGTTGAGTGGTGGTTGTGCCATAATGGGTACTCGTTGAATTTGTTGACCTCCCAAAGGATTGAAGTTCAACAACGGTACAGGTGGTGGTGTAGGAAACTACAGTTGCCTCTTTGTCCTAAAAAACTGATGTATTGCCTGAATGCCAACTAGCTGATGGATGACCCTTTCAAGAGTTGGGTTTCTTCCCTGCTCTATTGGCCTAGGTGAAGAAGTTTCCCCTGCTTCCTATTGTTGTGTTGCTAGTCTCTCCAGATCCGCTCCCTTCAACAATTGGTGGCAAACCTGTAACTACTCCTACTTCAGGAATCTCTTCCCCTGTATGACTACCTATTCTCTAAAGTTGAGATTCCAACCATGAATCCCACCTTCTTCTTCAAAACCTGGTGCCATAGGAGATTGTTGGTGGTGGATTCTTTGAATCACTCATACATATCTCCTTCTGCTTGTAAGTTTTAAGAACATTCTGAGTTGCCTACTACTGGAATAATTAGTTAGACTAATTGGACCGTTCAATAATCCAAATGGGAGTAACAATGCCTTGTAATACTGAAACACCTTTGAAGCAATCTGAAGTTTTAAATCACCGGGTAGTTATGAAAAATTATCTTGAAGGAATATACAGTTGTATTCTTCTTGCTCCTCTTCCTCTGACTGCCAATTGGAGAAAGCCGTCAGAAAATCTTCAAATGCAATCGTCATATGCCCCAACTAAACCCCATTGCCCATGTCGGCTTGAGCAAGGTTCGCTCCACAATCAACAGGATTGCCAAGTGTTATTGAGGCATTAGGGGGTTGAGGAATTGCATAAGATTACCACACAAAGCATTTCAATACTTCAATACAAAATTAGCACAGTTTCAGTACCTGTTCAAGTTGCAGTACAGATTCAAGGAACAGAATAGAGACTAAATAGAGAGAATAGATAGAAACTGAGATACTCCATAGCCCAAACCTTTCATTCATCCCATTTTCTCCTTGTCATCTCGTTACAAGGGGCACGAGATAACTTACTTCCAGAAATAAAGAGGTACAAACCAATTAACTTACAAAAGAATGAAAGTTAACAGCTAAGGTTCTATCAACACTTAACTGAAAATATATCTAAGGTTAACATTAGGAATGTTGCATTTTCACCCTTAAACTACCATGCATGGAAGGGTTTCACTCTTTCATAAGCACTCAAAGGAAGTTTCTTGATTATTTGTCTCAGGATTGCAAGTTGGTGCAATTTGAAGTTTTGTGTTTGCCACGCATGATCATACCAAAGCAAAACTCATTTTAGAAAGAATATGATTTGTTCATTTCAGGTTTGTCTACTTTCAAATTTGTTTACAAATTTGAAGGGGGGAGTAAGGGGATAGCTTCACGAATGTTGTGACCATCATAAAACTCTCGTCGCTTCCATGGAGATGCCCCATGGATGGAAAATGAAGCAAAGGTACCAAAATGGGATTCGTCAAAGTTGGGATTAAGTTGAAACTTACGTCGATACAAGACTTTAAACTCCCAAGAGACTCGTTGTATTTAGTCGGGTCTTATTTGATTGAAGATAAAATTGAACTAGGAACTAAGAGATTATAACTCAAGGAGCTTCATCAAAATTTAAACTAGGATTAAAACTTTACCGATAATATTTGACGTTGATAGCCCTAGAATAACATAGAAGATTTAGGTGTGAACTTTGTCTTACATGCTTGGATAAGGCCGACGCAGGTGTTTACATGTGGGATACAACAAGGGATGCTCCTTTTTGGCTAGGAATGATAATGGTTGGTCTATGTTTTGAGGTCAGGTTCATTCACTGTCCTAGAAATGGGATTGAATGGGAGTGAGTCTCGGCCGGGTGTGATAGGGACCCGCGAATGCATCTGGAAATCGGCCTAGTCCGGGTAGGCCTGATGCCGATGGGAAAAGGAGGAAGGAAAATGGATCCATGAAGGGATCAAGATAAGGGAGGAGGATGTGATTTAATTAAGTAAATCTTCTAATTGTTTGGTAAAAAGGAACCTTGGAAAGGCTAGGAACCTAAATGGCCTATTACAAATTGTCCTCATGAGCCGAACCTTTCCTCTACTTCTCAAATTATTGATTTAAAAAGAATCTAGAGTAGAATATTTTTGTAAGCCTGTTTGAGGATTGATCGAACGGGCATCCACCTGGCCGGACACGTAGCTGGACACCACATTTGTAGTTTATTATTTTGTCGAGCTAGTGTAGTAATACTCTATGTAAATCCTAATTCAAGAGTAGCAGATCAGTTCCCTGAGTGTCATGACAATTGTAAAGGTCCATGTGAACCGACCACTAGCCATGTCAATAACCTTAATGTTAAAGGAGGCTTATCTTTACAGAAGAAAGAGCTCTGCTATACGTACGCTCAAACTACAAAGCTTCTCCAACTTGTAATCATTGCAACTAATGATTGGGTAATCCATTTTCAATTCCAAAACTTGCATTGTGTTCCCCTTTTCTTGCTCTTTCAATTAAGTGGACGTATTGTTAGTTT
The DNA here is from genome assembly GCF_014529385.1 of Adiantum capillus-veneris. Classification (NCBI taxonomy): domain Eukaryota; kingdom Viridiplantae; phylum Streptophyta; class Polypodiopsida; order Polypodiales; family Pteridaceae; genus Adiantum; species Adiantum capillus-veneris. The sequence continues at coordinate 2,063,393 of NC_140946.1, forward strand.
TATTGAGGTTTGTGACTACACGTTAGTGAGCCTATTCTTCATATTTGAGTGCTTGAATCATTGTGTTTAGTTGTTTTGACCATAAGAGAGTGTTCTTAGACCATAGAGTGACCTTTCTGGATGGTTTTGTTGCAATTTTTAGGACCTTTTTCATGATGGATTGTGATTTTGGTACCTTGTTGGATTGCGACTAGACTTGGTCGGATAGTGCCCCTAGGTATCCTAGACCTCCTCCTAAAGTTTCATTGCATTTTGAGCCCGTTCAAGTGCCAAAATGGCGTGATGACCTAGAGCTGTGAGAAAGGACATAGGAAAATTTTCCTAATCATGCTTGTTGAGTTGGTGTCTTTGCTTGTTAAGGTTCACTTCTTGAGATTGACGATCTCAGAGAGTCTCCATGCCCCATCTGAGTCATTTACCTGAGTATTGACATTATGTTAGTACCAAATCGCTATGCTACAGGCGTCCGTTGCGGTGATCTGCTAACATTGGCGTCGTTGCTGGGGATATGATCCTTAGATGGTGAGTGACCTAGTGTGTATTTAAAGCGTCTTTTTTTGAAGATTTGTCTCTCCATCCCATTTACACCTTAGCAGTGAAGCAACTAGACATGGGGTTTAGTGCTTAGTAGGCTCTAGAAGTCAAGGACTTGTTAGATCTATTCTTGAAAGGTAAAGAGGGTTGTGAGTCAGATAGCCAAAAGCATTTCATTCTTCAATTTTCTCTATGCTTTCAGAGTGTTCTTCCTTTTTTCATTTTGATTTTATTTTGTATCATTTTGTTTGTTTTTGTTTCATATTTCATTTTAATACTTTGGAGTAGGGTAAGTAGAAACTACAACCATCAAATTTGGGCTAAAAGATTGAGGGGAAAAAGGGTGAAAACCATATTGTGGCAGAAATGACCATAACTCTAAAATTATAAAAATTTGATGGTAGAGATCTCAAAAGTGGTCCAAATTCAAAAATTTGTGGATCAAGGGCATCAACATACTCTCTAGAAGCAATCTAGAAAGTCTGAACAGATTCTATGGAGGAACATGGATTGCAATCCATAAACCCCACATACCATTTTGGCAGAAAAGTGACTAGTGACACTGTGCATCAATGGGACATTGCTCTCATCAAGTTTTCTTGAAAGAGAAACTCAAAAAACACATCAGAATAGCAAAACAGGCATTACAAACATAAAATTTGGGATTTTGCAACTTTTTGGGATCCAAATTCACAAGGGTGAGATTTGGCTTCTAGAATAGAGAACCAATAGAAAAAAATTCATGGAAAAATGATGTCAAACATGGATCGTGATCCATGTACCTTTTGACATTTGGGGTTGATATTTGACAAGTACATCCCTAATAACTAGTGGAACAACTTTTGCCAAAAGGGACCATGTCAAAAAGCTAAAAAAAATTGGTCAAAATAGCCAAATAGAAAAACTTGTCAAAAACCGCAGGGCAAACATAAAAACTTACTTTTGACCAGGAAAAAGGTGTCCAAATTCAAAAAAAAGTGGTGGAATAGACTAGTGTCACTGCAAGTAATCATCAGGCATGATTTTTAAGAGCATTATTAGGTAATTTTGCAAAAAACTACACGTTAATATCCAACTTTTTCTTCCTCTTCAAACATTTCCCTTAATTACTAAAGTTTCCTTTCACTCCTCCTAGATGGAGTCTCCAGGACGACTGTGTGCATGGGGGTTGAACAATTGTGTCTATGCATAGCCATGGTTGGCCCTATCGTACTTTGAAGGTAAATGCACTTTAAACCAGTATCCAATGCAAGAGTTGGGTCTTGAGTAGTTAAGTCAAGGGTTTTTGTTGTTGAGGTTTCCTATTGCTGTTTTCTAAATAGCAAATTTTATAATTTGTGTGCTCTTTGTCTGATTCTACCATCTGGATGCTTTGACACTCTAATTTCTAGAGTTGTAGGTATCAATGATGACAGTTGTTGAGCTTTAACTCTCCATTGGTATTTTGATTTTCCGTGGGTGAACTGTTGTGGTTGAGTTTTTTGAGATTTAACCTTCCGCTGATTCATTGGGGCTTTACAGTTGGTGAAGAAGATAAATGCTCCTTTGGTTTCCAAACCCATTGATTGCTAGATTCTCTTCTGAAATATGTTTTTTTCTGAGTTGTTCGATGTGAAACTTTCTTCAGTATAATAGATGAGTTTTTGGGCACCCAAATTTGAGACAAATTGTCCTTAATTTGTGCTTTTGGTAGCCAAATTTTCCTGACTCCTTACATGCTACTTGTAGCATTTTCTTTTCTAGAGAGTGAGGTAGATTGATTACTCCCTAGTCTCTTTTGTGGGCGACTTCTTTTCCATTCTTCTTTGCTTGGTGCAATTGGAGCTAAGAGTTGTCCTCCTTTAACTAAATGGAATAATTGAATGCATTCATTCAAGCTCCGGTATCTACTAATGCATTTGTGCTATGATTGTTTAGTTGTACCTTGATGCGAAGGTCAATTCCACCCAACCATTCATCATCCATTGACACTTTATCATTTTGTAATTCCCATAGTCTGTCATCTAGTTCCAAAGTATTGATGGGAATAGGCGTTTGTTGATTTTTGAAAGCAAATTTTTTCTTGAGTACTCAAAGTTGAGCTTCATCAATAACCTGCTGTCGTTTAATCTTCCTTTGCTTTGCTACATTTATTTTTTCTAGCAATTCATTGGTTAGTGGCAAATGGTACTTCTTTAAGCGGCATCCACTAATCTAATTAGCCATTGGTTCACCATCTAGAACGGAACGTGCCAATATTCTCGTTTCCATTAGTTGGTGTCGAGGCCTAAAATAGCGCGATAGCAAACCATTCAGTGGTTGGTGGGTCACGCCGACTTGATTTGGCATATGTGTGATGTGAAATACAGCTCTCCTAATCCTAATTAGTATTAGTGGAAATTCTTGACGTAGATACGGATCTCCCCAGATAGGATTCGAACCTACGACCAATCGGTTAACAGCCGACCGCTCTACCACTGAGCTACCGGGGAAAATGGTAGGGAATTCAGTCCCATACACACTTGCTTGAATACCTTTCTCCAGAAGCCAATTCCAAATCTGGAAGGAGTTAAGCTTTCTTTGCCATTGCAAAAACTTTGCGTACTCCCTAGCCCCCATTATGGGGGGGGGGGGGGGGGGGGGGGTAGTGGCGATAGCAATCCCATTCGAATGGAGGGGCCCCCAAATCATGGGCGTGGGAGGGGGGGGGGGGGGGGGGGGGGGGGGGGGGGGGGGGGTCCAACCGGCCGAGACGAGGTCAAGATCAACCTGGCAAGCCCCTCCCAAGATTCGTATTGATCAATCACCAATGAGTGGTTTCTATTCCCCCCTTCCGGGAGGCGTAGTAGAATAGTTGCGGGATTCTTCCTCCACGTTATTTTGAGGACTAGAATTAGGGGGAATAGAGGAAGCAAAATAGAATTAGAAAGATGGGGAAGATGAAAAATAGTCGGGAGAAATGAACGCGAATTGGAGTTTCGTGAAACGAAAGTAGCAGTTTATGGAAAAGGCGGAATTGGAAAATCAACAACTAGCTGTAATATATCGATAGCTTTAGCCAGAAGAGGAAGAAAAGTCTTACAAATTGGATGTGACCCAAAACATGATAGTACATTTACACTAACAAGATTTTTAATACCTACAATTATAGATACTTTACAGGTGAAAGATTACCACTATGAAGATGTATGGCCCGAAGATGTGATTTATAGAGGTTACGGCGGGGTAGATCGTGTAGAAGTTGGAGGACCCCCTGCAGGAGCAGGATGCGATGAGTACGTTGTGGGAGAAACGGTAAAACCTTTGAAAGAATTAAATGCTTTTTACGAATATGACATCATTTCATTCGATGTTCTGGGAGATGTTGCTTGCGGGGGATTTGCCGCTCCCTTAAATTATGCGGATTATTGCATTATTATAACTGATAATGGCTTCGACGCTCTATTTGCGGCAAACCGTATTGCCGCTTCAGTTAGAGAAAAATCACATACCCATCCCTTGCGACTACCGGGTCTAGTTGGAAACCGAACATCCGGAAGAGATCTTATTGATAAATATGTAGAAGCTTGCCCCATGCCTGTACTAGAGGTATTGCCCTTAGTAGAAGATATTCACGTATCGAGAGTGAAAGGAAAAACCTTGTTTGAAATGGCTCAAATCATGATCTTCGTAGAATTTTTGAAGGAATTGCTAGGGGTTTAGTAGGTAGCGCGAAGGGCTATTTACTCCGAAGCCTGCAAAGGCTAGGATTGATATTCGGAAACAATTCTATTAATACTATATCATCCGAGACAGATCTTCTCATTCTCGAAAAAATCCCTGATAAAGCGGAGATTTTACATCCGGGGGAATGGTCGGTATCTCAATTTTCCAATAGGCCTATCTCCTATTGCTGCATCCTCTCAATATTACTTGTTCTCCTGTCATTGAAACATCCTTTGTCTGCCGTTTCGGGTTCCAATTCCTTTCATTTGTGGAAACGTTTTGCTACTATTGACTATTTAACAGACCCAATGCGTGGATCCTATTTGAGAAAGGTAATGTATTCCCCCCCGACAAGCTAAATGTTAACAAGAGATCTACTAATTCATTCTCTCAATAGATTCTTGAATTGTGTAAGTAATATACTTTTTTCCTTTTCGTGAAAAATGAAATTGATTCGTGGATATTTCGTAGAGAAAGCTCTGATATTTTAGATAGTAATAAAGAACTACTGACTCAACATTTGGTAACGACTAAGATTCTCTACAGGTATGCATCGAAATCAAAATTCAATTATGATTTATCGAGCAACAAGATTTTTCATGAACCTTACCCGCAAGATAGATCCAACGTTTTGGCATACTTACTTCAATTCTGGCAAAATGATCTATTGGGTCACAAGATTCGTAAGTTGGATCCTGCGGAGAAGTGGGCTTTTTCCGCCCTTGGGAGAGATATTCTATTTTCGGCAACAACTTAACTACTCCACTTGGAGATACATCTTCAATGATAAACGGTCCATTTCCCTTTTTCTTGAACTTGGGAATGTGTTGCTTAAGGGAATAAACTAAAACTAGCTCCCCTTTTTAGAAGATTTTTGTGACTAGATGTGAATCAAAAAATTATTTTTGCTTCTGTTTTTGTGCATAGATGTGAGCTACAGTTGTTATCCTTTGCTCATCAAGCTTTTCTAGATCTTCAAGCCTTTCTCACAATTCAAGTCCGATCCACTCAAGATATTTTTCTACCCTTAGTGTTGGCAATAGAAATATTATCGGTAGTATGGCATCAAGACCATAAACAAGATTAAAGGGTGTAGCATTCAAAGTTGTCTTGAATGAAACTCTATAAGCCGATAGAGCGGCATGTAGATTCATTTCCCAATCAGCTCATCTTGAACTAACCACTTTAATCACTATCGAGCTAAGAATTTTATTCGTGTGCTTAGCTTGTCCATTTGCTTGTGGATTATATGGAGTGGATTTGTTATGGATGACCATAAATTCATTCAGCAGATACTCAATTACCTCATTGAGTAAATGAGTTTCCCTGTCTCACTGACAATTTCTATTGGAAGTCCATATCTTGTGAATACATTCTCATACAAGAATGCGGTTGTGGTTCTAGAATCATTCTTCCTAGTTGCCTTAGCCTCTGCCCACTTGGTCAAATAGTCTATAGCTACAATGATCATTGAGCTTGAGTTCTATAAGCAGGTGGTTGTACTGGTCCAACAAAATCTATGTCCCATTTTTCAAAAGCTATAGCCCCCATCATTGATCTTAAAGGCATGCTATTTACCCTTGTTGGAATTTGGGCTCGTTGGCATGCATCACATCTTTAAACATATTCTTTGGCATCTGCAAAAAGTGTTGGCCACCATATGCCTGCCATTAATATTGCTCTAGTTGTGGTTTTACTAGAAAAGTACCCTCCAACTAATCCAGCATGTGCTTGTTCTAGAGTGGGTATATATTCATCTTCATTTGCATAGAGACGCAAATGTTGATCCTTTCCTCTCTGATACAATTGGTTTCCAATAAGAGCATAGTCTCCTGCTTCAGTTTCAATAGCTCTTTGGCGACGTTTACTCATATCCTTCGAAAATGTTTTGCTTGTAAGTAAGTGCCTATATAGTTGCTCCACTTAAGAACGAGTGATTTTTGAAATAATGTCACATGAGGTATGGGTGTTTGTTTCTGTCACTGAGGAAAATCTTTTACAAATGAGTGAACATCACTCCTCATGGTTGGCCAAGATTGTTAAGATTGCACCATGGCGGATTAGTCTTTTTGGGTTTTAACTTATGTAATGGACCTTAATATGATAATGTGTCTTTTGGGATCTTAGTGAAGGGATGTGATGTTTTATGTGAAAGGGTGTTCGGGCATTGCGAGCGGAGATACGCTGATGCAGCAGATGTAATGGCGGATAAAGGAAGTGAATACAGTTTTGTCATACACTTTTGTCTTCTTTCATTTCTGTATTCTTGTCAACCTGGTGTTCTAAACACATAGATGAAGCAGTGAGTGTCGGCACAGTATGTCTGTGAAAGTTAACTAAAGTTTGTGGCGGCGATGGCGGATTTCTGTAAATGTATCTCAGAAGTTGTCAAGCAGTTTGTTATAGTGTATGGTGTTGGAAGTGTGGATGTTTAAGGTTAATAATACACTTGCGATCACAGCGTTAGGTATGTGTGTTCATGGTCGGATTTACTCTCTTCTGTGGGAAGGTTGAGTGCCAGGATGAAGTGGAAGCGAAAAGATATTGGCAATTATTATGACAATTTTGGTTTGAAGAAGTCAATTCCATCGGTAATCAATTCTGGATAATTTACAACGATCAATACATTCTTATTTGACAAGGTTGGCTACGAGGCAGCGGGACTTGCAGCAACAAGAAGAGGAACAACGTGCACCAGTGCAGGAAGGTCGAGAAGATAGAGGTCTTCAGGTTGACAATTTGAAAGAAGAATCAGAGCCAAGTACGGAGGATTTAGAGGATATTGAGCAGTATGGTGGTATCTTTCATGAGGCTAAGGAGAATAGGGCAGTAGACCCGGATATGTTGGCAGTGTTGTGTTGCAGCAATTGTTTCTGACAAGAAGAAGGTTAGAATATGATCCTTTGGGCATTGGCAGAAATATCCCACGGCAAACAGTACTACCAGAATCATCATCATCATCATCCTCAGCAAGGCAGTTATCTCCAAATACGCAAAGGAATACAGCGAAAGCGGATTTACGCGTCAAGTTTGGGACCTTTTCAAGGAAATCAAGCAGGACCCTAATTGCCACGTAGCTCAATTTGAAACAAGATGGCAGGCCAGAGGATTTGACGGATTATATGATGCAGTAGCCAAGATGCGACAATTCCAAGCGACATTGGAGGGGAAAGCCATGTAGTGGTTAAGTGATTTTAATGTGGGACATTTTGCAGATTATGATGCATTGAGAAATGCATTTTTGAACAGATTTCGTAAGGAGAAGACACCAAATGATGTGTTTAATAAGGTCAAGGGTATTAAGTAGTGGAAAATGTTTGTCAAGGATTATACTCAAAAGTTTAATCAATATTTGAATAGGCTTACTTATGCAGAGAGGCCTACAGATGAAATGTTAGACGAATATTATATGAATGGTTCACGGAAAGAGTTGCAGAATGCAGTTCCAGGTGTTGATGTTGGGGCAGGTTTGGATATTTTGGTGGAAACTGCCACAAGGGCAGAGAAGAGGTTTGGAGTTATTAACCCAAGTTCCTCTAAAAAGAAATCCAAGAAGAAGAAGAAAAAGGGGAGAAAGAAGAAGAGATTAGCTGATGATAGTAGTGAGGATGAGTCACATTCTGATTCACATTTCGATAATCATTTAAATTTTTCTTATACTCACAATGATCAAACACATACAAAAAGGTGTAGGGCTCTCCAAATGCCAAGCCTCACTATCTTATTGTAGTGACAATGAGAACCACGTACATAAATTTCATACCGTGGGACGAAGTCGAGTCAACTAGAGGTTGTCAGTCCCTTGAAAAATACAGTCAATCCCTATTGACTCAAAGCTACACTCATTTGCATGTCAGGCAGCAAATGCTAACTACGACACCGCAAGCAAATCTCGTCAATTCACTAAGCAAACAAAATCCAAATGAGATGAAACTTATAGGATGGATAGGCAAGATCTAAGACACATGCATATGCCCTCAAATCCTCCTTTTGACCACTTACCAAAATAGTGCTTATTATCTATAGGGCAGATTTGACATAGCCATTTTCACCCTCGAATACACCCTAGAGCTTAGCAATGATGTTCATACACCCCTCCAATGCATAATGTAGTTTGGTTAAGTGAATCTTGAGTTATAAGCACATTAAGGAGTAGGCGAGCAACAACAAAGACATAGTTTTATCACAAGAAAAGCACAATGTTACAAAGAGCTTTCACATGTGAATGCAATGAAGTAAGAGACACTTCAAACAAACACTTCATGTGGGAGTTATGAGCTTGAGAAGAAAGTAAGAAGTACACAATGCTTTGATAATTAGTCGTACCGCTTATTATCCAAAAAGCCTCCTCTAGGTTTTACAAAAAATGGCTTTTTATACCTTAGCCAAAGGTTTTGGGTAAAAATTGTTATATAACTCTTTGCAGCCTAGGATTCCATTGATACAATTTGGAAACATTTAGCCCCACTTTGTCTGGCTTATAATCACGTAATGTCTTACAAACTAATTTTGAAAATAAAAGAATTACAAAGGCTTAGGGCTATAGGTGTCCAGATTGATAAAAAAGTGAAAGATTACATCATAGGCTAGATATGTAGGCTCTGATGTTAGCTATGTGCTAACATTTCCCCCCCCTCCTAGACTAGATCACCCCCAACACAGCTTCAGGGAATCGGATAGTGTTCCGGCTTGCGTGTCTTTTTTTCTTCTTAAGGGCTTCCAAGGCATCATAGTATGATTCGTAGTTTCTTGTCTGCTTCGGCCAAGAACTGCAAGTTAATAGGAGTGTTGAGCTCCATTGTTGTGTAGCCCACGAACCTGGCTCAAAGGTTCTCAATTACAGGGCCAAAGGTCTTTGATCTAAAAGTAAAGAATCCTATGTATAAGGCTTCCTCAAATGTTTGCATGTACTATGAAGACAAAAACACGACTCAAGTCAATAGGAGTGTTGAGCTCCATTGTTGTGTAGCCCACGAACCTGGCTTGAAGATTCTCAACTACAGGGACAAAGGTCTTTGATCTGAAAGTAAAGAATCCTATGTAGAAGGCTTCCTCAAATGTTTGCATGTATTATGAAGACAAAAACATGACTCAAGCATAGAAGTCGTAAAGGACTTCATCAGGTGATTGATCCGACAAATCATAATAGAGCCCTTGATTGCCCTTGGGGAATGCCATTCATGGTGCATCGGTCTGCTCTGCTTGGTGGAAAGTCTGTATGCATTTGAGTAAAATTTTGGCAATTTTGATATATATAATGCTGTTGGGGGTTTCATTGTTGCATATCTCCAATGACCAACAAAATTATCAATCCAGAGGGATAAGCTACCAGGCTAGGGCATGGAAACACTCACATGATTAGTGAGCTAATCATGGCAACACGAATGGTTAACTCTATGAGGTGAGCTTCTCAGCCTATGGAGGAGCTAAGCCACAATGAAGGGGAATCTCCACATCCACTTCTCTTCACCTCTAATTAACCCAGTCGCACACAGTAACGATTGCAAGATGCACACAACACTAATCATATCATGCAACATATTAATCACAAGCACACACATATAGATCTATAGAGCACCACACTCCAATAAAACCTACATTCACACACAAGCAAGAGAGGGCAATCAAACAATATTAGAGAGAGATTAACCACTAAGTAGTTAAGATCTAGCTAATCAAAGCATCATAGGCAATCATAAGAAGCATGAGAGAGGCATTGTGAAAGAAAATTAAGCATTGATTAGTGTTAACCAAGTCACATGAGCAAGGAAAAGCTCAAGGACTCCATAGCCACACAGCTCAAGAGCTCTCACCAAAGAGTGCTCTCAATAAATGAGCTTGAGAACCCCAATTTCTTTTACACACTGCCTTATATACCTAGGATAAAAATATGCAATGTCTGGACGCCCAAGGCCTTTAGGGATCCACCACTTACTGAATCTGCTACCCAGGCACACTAATTGACCTGTCCTTTACAGCTTGGAACCCCCATTGAGCCCGATACACATTAAAATATTACAATGGCTTGAAATAAATCCGGAATTTACAATACGTGACCATTTTGAGAAAATGTGAAAATGTGTAATTCCAATCTTTACTGCTTCTTTTTTTCCATCTTTGATGTGCATTCGTATGTCTTTGGTCTTTAGCAGCTTCTGTTAACTGACGTTGACTCAGTTAACATTCCTTCCTTCTGATTTTAGTGCCCGTCCTCGGGCACTGTTGAAAAGTGTTCGTGGAGGGTGTGGAAGGATTTTTGATTGGTTATTGATGGGCTAATCGTCTTTATTTGTCGTTGAATTTGTTGATGAGGTCAATTTGCTACAGCAACTTCATTGGTCGGATTATATCTAATGTGAGAGATGATGTTGCATTTTTCCATTGTATTAGTATAATAATGAGGCTGTTGTTTATTTATGAAAAGTATGTACAAGGGAAGTAGAATGATGAGGTTCTACACGCATTATTGGAGTATTTATTAGCATTGAAAACATTAATAAAGTACTGAAGGGATTATTTGTTGATAGATATGGAATTAAAAAGGGAGTAAATATGAAAGGGTAGCATGATGGAACATTGGTTTGCCTGTTGTAGTCCACTCAAGGTGCATAGTTGGAAGCAAAAAAGAGTGTCTAATGCATATGTCCAATAGTGGGACATCCTATTTATGCATACACAAAAATACATGGGAAACAATATGCTGTGCAAGAAATATTTTGAGGGGTTCTTCAGAAGGATGGTGTAGCTATAAAAGCATATGACATGGCTTTGCAAGCTAGCACTCCTTTAAGAATGGTTTTTGTTGATGAAGATATGTACTCTCATCTTATTGTACACTGTGCATGAGTGTTGGACTCTACGACACTCCATCACTTGTAAGTTAATAGACTTTGACTCTTATGCTCATCTCATCCAACATGAGCAACATGACTTTAGATATGCTCAACTCTTCAAGCTTGAGCGCGTAAGCCTAATAACTACGATTCTTAACACAAAGTTTAATATGACTTGAAGCTTTGGGACTAATGCTTTGCTCAATTTATGGCCCAGCAGCCCGACTCTGACTATTCCAAAGAGTGTTTTTTGCACTCTGGTGACTTGACTTTTGACATTATTGTGCTTACTACAAACATTTCTTCAGGTAAAAGTAAGCTTGAATCCTCAAAAAGAGGATTAGCGAAGGACCAAGTTGGCATTGAAGGTTTCTTTTGTCATACCTGTTTTATCATCTTTGATTTGCATCGTTGGTTGGGTTGTCCTTCTTTGACTGTGAAGACTCCATTATCTGTTTGATTCTCCAATTAGGCATGTTGATAGGAGTCTTTGATTTTGTTGTAGGCCTTTGTTCACTGTCGACATCTGGCTTTTGACTAGGAGCATTGGAAGACTTAGGAATCCAAATTTGTTGAGGATCTTTGTAACTCCTTTGTTGACTTTGCTCTGCTCTAGGTCTTGTTGAGTTCTTGAGATCTTCATGCAGTTCTGATGTAGTTGCAGTTGGCTTGTGGTTGACTAGTAGCCAAATCTTTGTATAACATGTGTAGAATTCTTGTCTAAGAGGAAGATTCTTTGAGATCCGTCTTTGTCTTGTATCCTCTTGTGAGCTCTGGTAGACTTTAATATCTTTAAATGTTGTTCTATTATATACGTACTTCTTAGGTATCCTAGGATCTTGTTGAGGTTGATACCTAATGGGCCTTCTTTCTTGGGAGGGTCTTGATGTTACTTCATATGCTCTAACCTACGGTTTTGGCACCCATATCTGTATGTTACCTCCATAGTACTCTTGTTATTTTAAGCTCCATTGTGATGCTATCCATCCCGTGTGTTTATCTTTTTGTGTTGATTTCCTATCTTTAATCCAAACTGGATCATTGACTTTGACAAAACTGCTCGGAACAAAAACTTGCTCGACTTTCCTTTACTTTCTTGAGTACTTTGGTTGATATGTCTTTGTTTTTCTGGGTGTCTCCTTAGAGGTTTTGGTTGTGTCAGCAACTGACTTGAAGTTTTGAAAGCCTGACTTGCTTGAAGAAGCTGATCCATGAGGGTTTTTTGATGTAGAGGCATATTCTGTCACATCTTCTTTGCTAGTCGATGGAAGTTCCACTTTAGCTTTACCTTTGTCTGCAAGGTTTGTCTTCTTTACCTCTGGTATCGATGGCATTCACTGCTCAATAGCTTCCGTGGTTGCTCTTTGCTCTGTTTGATACGCACTTAATATTACCTGATTTGTTTTAAGCTCTTTTGAAGTTTTGTTCGATGGAAATGATTCATCTTCAATAAGATATGCTTTAATATCAGTCTCTATTTTAACTGTGCTTGAGGACTTTGTGATGTCATCCGTGGGTGACCACTCTTGGTCTTCATTCTTGGTTGTCTTTGAAGACTGCATCTTGCTTACATTCTGTATCTCTAACATCTTCTGAGCCATCAGCATTCCCATTATGATGTCATCTGGCATATCCTTTGCTGTGATCATGTGGAATTGAGCTTTGACGATCTGTGAACTTACTTCAATGGTGGTGGAGATGATTCCCCAGCATTATGCTCGTTGTTTCCTGATATGCTCACAAATTCAGGAGCATCTTCCAGTTGTGGTTGGCCACATCTTTTCCAAGTGCAAAAAGACATGAGGTTCTTATCTAGCTGAAAATCTAGCTTTACTTCTCTTGACAGTTTTTCTTTGTTTTCACCAATTATGTGGCACTTGATCGTCTCGAGATCTTTTTCTGTTTTGAGTGCTTTTGTTGTGGCAGTGTCCTTTGGTTGAGCTTTATCTGTATTTTCTTTGCTTTGATCACCTGCTTCAATCAATGTTGACTCGTATGATTGTGATACTGCACTTTTTTGTAATTGTTGAGCATTGTCCTCCTGCATTTGAGTAACCTTTGACCTTAAAAGAACCATTGTACTTTTTGGTAGAATCTGTCTCTTCGAAGGAGATTTTGGTGGTGACCTTTGTGTAGCCTTCTGAACTTTTGCTCCCATTGACTTTGACTTTGATGTCACCTGTTCTGGCAACTTGAGGCTTTGCATCAACTTCAGATAGTCTTTGATTTCAATTGTGTCATCCATAGTAGGGGTTTGTACAAGGTTTTGATCTTGTTGATATTCATTACCATGTGCATCTTGATATGCATATGTGAGCTTGATCACATGAAACTGTTTGAACACTAGTGGATTTGTCGGCTTTTGACTTGACTTATGGAGATCAACTGAAACTTTTGTCTCTGATGATCTTCATATAAAGCATTTGTCTGCTGATTTCTGATGGAATCTGGGTCAATTGGAAACTTCCAAAAACCATATGATCTTTTAATGGTTTCTGCTTTGAAGGGGTTTGTTGGTTAAAGGCTCTAGGGCTTCTAATTGGTGTAGCATTTCCTAGTACATGAGCCAAGCTTGATGGATTTACAGCTCCCCCCTTCCTAGGATGATCACTATAGCATGCTTCGTTGTAAGAGATTAAAACTGTTTGACTCTAATTTAATTTCACCTTTTGGGACTATGAAGGTACACTTTGGGTAGCACTGTTGATGTTTGGTATATGTAAGCCTTCTGCATAGTTTCCTATGTATCTTCGTGAAACATGACAACTTATTCAGATCTAGCTGAACCAGGAGAAGAGCCTAGACCTGCCTACATTGCAAATGACTTGACCGAAGAAGAAGAAGAGCTTCTGCTAAGCTTACTGAAGGAATACCGAGATATCTTTGCTTGGTCTTATAAAGATCTCAAGGGTGTTGATCCAAAAATTTGTCAACATACCATACCTATGAGAGATGATGCAAAACGAAGTAGACAAAGGCCATATACTTATAATGAAATATTTGCCAGAAAGATCAAAGAAGAGATAGAAAAGCTCAAGGAAGCCGAATTCATTTATGAAATTGAACACACAAATTAGGTGTCTCCAATTGTGGTAGTACCCAAGAAAAGTGAAAAATTAAGAGTGTGTGTCAATCTCAAAAAAGTGAATGCAACCACCATTAGAGACAACTACCCTCTTCTAATCACCGAGCATGTTTTAGAACAAGTTGCAGGAAAAGAAGCTTACAGTTTTTTACCAGGCTTTTCAGGGTACAATTAACTTTTGGTTGATCCCAAAGATTAGCATAAAATTGCCTTTGCAACTGAATGGGGTATTTTTGCCTATCGGGTTATGCCTTTTGGGTTAACTAATGCTCCTGCCACCTTTCAAAGATTGATGAGCCATGATTTTAAAGAATATCTTTGGAATTTCTTAGAAGTATATATGGATGATTTATGTGTACATTCATCGGTCTGGGCTGATCATTTTGAACACCTCATAAAGGTATTTGAGAAATGTAGATTTTATAGGGTTTGTTGAAATCTTGAAAAGTGCACCTTTATAAGCAGACAAGGAAAAACTATTGGACATATAGTGTCTAAAAATGGCATAGCGACCGATATGGATAAAATTCATGTTACTGTTAAATTACCTAGACCGACAACAATCAAAGGGGTTCAAGCTTTCATGGGACATTGTGGATATTACAGACGATTCAATTACATGTATGCTATAATCGCAAAACCCATGTATAGCCTAATTACACTCTTTGTATGGACTGATGAGTGTGAAGAATCCTTCATAAAGCTTAAGCAAGCTCTCACTTCAGCCCCAATATTGAAAGCACCAGATTGGAATAAGATATTCCATATACATGTTGATGCTTCCAATCTTGCCATTCGATGTATATTAGCTGAACCAGGAGACGGGAAAATTGATTTTCCTATTTCTTATGCTAGTAGACAGTTGAATGTGGCAGAGAAGAATTATACAACCACCGAGAGAGAAGGATTAGGGATGATCTATGCCGTAAAAAAGTATAGACATTACCTATTAGCCAACAAATTTGTGTTATTTGTGGACCACCAAGCTTTATTGTACTTGGTAGACAAGCCATGCAACACAAGAATAATAGTGAGATGGTTCATCATTCTTTTGGAATTTGACTTCACTGTAGTTGTAAAAAAGAGCACCACACACCAAAGAGCATATCATCTATTGAGGATTATTTCAGGAGAACCACCAAAAGGGGTAGATGATGATCTACCAAATGCGTACATATTCTCCATAGAAATGATACCCCGTTGGTCAAAAAATATGGTTTCATTGATGACTATAGCTCAAGTGGATTCTCAAATACCACTTCCTATTACACCCGAATTAATTGGGCAATCAGCTATGTATCAATTACTAAAAGCTGGAACACTATACAAAAGAAATAGAGATGAAATATTTCTTTTGTGTATTAATCCTGAGGAGAAAATCCAATACCTAAGTCAAGCACACATTACCATAGTAGGACTTCACTTTGCGGAAGACCAAACTATGCAACAGATCTTGAGACTTGGAGTATTTTGGCCAACCATGAGAAGTGATGTTCACTCATTTGTGAAAATTTGTCTTCAATGCCAGAAACAAGCACCCATACCTCATGTGACATTACTCCAAATATCACTCGTTCCTAAGTGGAGTAACTATCTAGTTACTTAATTATCAAGTATAACATTTTTGGAGGATATGAGTAAACGCCGCCAAAGAGCTATTGAAACTGAAGCAAAAAACTATGCTCTTATTGAAAACCAATTGTATTGGAGAGGAAAGGATCAACATTTGCATCTTTGTGCAAATGAAGATGAATATATCCCCACTCTAGAACAAGCACATGTTAATTAGCGGGAGGTCACTTTTCTAGTGAAACCACCGCTAGAGCAATTTTAATGCATAGATTTTGTCTGGCCAATACAACCACCTGCTTATAGAACTCAAGCTCAATATATCATTGTAGCTACGGACTATTTGACCTAGTGGACAGAGGCTAAGGCAACCAAAAAGAATGATGCTAGAACCATAGCCGCATTCTTGTATAAGAATGTAATCACAAGATACAAACATCCAATAGAAATTGTTAATGATAGGGAAACTCATTTCCTCAACGAGGTAATTGAGTATCTGCTGAATGAATTCATGGTCATCCATAACAAATCTACTCCCTATCATGCCACAAGCAAATGAACAAGTTGAGCACACGAATAAAATTCTTAGCTCGGTATTGACTAAAATGGTTAGTTCAAGACGAATTGATTGGTAAATGAATCTACATGCCGCTCTATGGGCTTATAGAGTTTCATTCAAGACAGCTTTGAATGCTACACCTTTCAATCTTGTTTATGGTCTTGATGCCATACTGCCAATAGAGTTTCTATTGCCAACACTAAGGGTAGCTAAAGATCTTGAGTGGACCGGACATGAAATGTCAGAGAGGCTTGAAGATTTAGAAAATCTTAATGAGCAAAGGCTAACAGTTGTAGCTCACATCTACGCACAAAAACAAAAACAAAAACAAAAACAAAAACTGTTTTTTGATCCACATCTAGTCACAAAAATCTTCAAAAAAGGGAACCTAGTTTTAGTCTATTCCCTTAAGCAACACATTCCCAAGTTCAAGAAAAAGAGAAACAGACCGTTTATCATTGAAGATGTATCCCCAAGTGGACAGTTAAGTTGTTTACTCTAGATGGTGAACCAATGGCTAACTGGATTAGTGGATGCCGCTTAAAGAAGTACCATTTGTCACTAACCAATGATTTGTTAGAGAAGATGCATGCATCAAAGCAAAGAAGATGAAACGATAGCAGGTTATTAATGAAGCCCAAGAGGCAGCTCGACTTCGAGTACTCAAGCGGAAAGCTGCTTTCAAAAATCAACAAACACCTATTTCCATCACCACTTTGGAACCAGACGACAGAATATGGGAATTAAAGAATGATGTAGTGTCAACGGATGATGAATGGTTGGATGGAATGGACCTTCGCATCAAAGTACAACTGAACAATCATAGCACAAATGCACTGGTAGATACCAAAGCTCAAATGAATGCAGTCAGTTATTCCACTTACAAGAAAGCGACGAATCAGTCCTTAGCATCGGGAATACCGGCTATCAAAGGATGCAACGAAAACCCAACACCGGAATTGGGAGTAGTCAACTTGAATGTGATAGTACATGGATGTTCATTCCCTCATCAATTTGTATACATACCAGATGAACATATGAGTGAAAAGATGATTCTTGGGATCTCATGGATGCGGACGTACAAGGAGGTACCAAATTGGGACACCAATCAACTCAAGCTATCACCTAAAGGAGGACAACTCATTGTTCCAATTGCACCGAGCAAAGAGGAATGGAAAAGAGGAAACACACAAGAGAAACAAGGGAATAATCAATCTTCTTCACCCTCTAGACAAGCAAATGCTACAAGTAGCATGCAAGGAGTCATGCAAATTTGGGTACCAAAAGCACAACTCAAGGACAAGCCATCTCAAATTTGGGTGCCTAAAAACTTATCTACCATAACAAAGAAAGTTTCACATATAACAACTCAAAGAAAAACATCTTTGAAAGGGGACACTAACAAAAGATGGATTTGGAGGAAAAAGGAGCATTTATCTTCTCCACAAACTGTAAAGCCAATGAAGCATTGGAAAGTTAAGTCTCAAAACACTCAACCACAACAGTTCATCAACAAAAAACCAAGATACCAATGGAGAGTTAAATCTTAGCAACCATCATCATTTATACCTACAGCTCAGGAAATCAGTGTGCCAAAGCATCCAGATGGTACAATCAGGCAAAGAGCACACAAATTACAAAATCTACTATTTTTAGAAGACATCAAAAGGAAACCTTGACCACGAAAACCCTTGAATTAACTACTCAAGACCCAACTCTTTGCACAACATGCTGGTTTGAAATGCATTGATCTTTAGAGCATGGTAGAGCCAACCACGGCTATGCATAGACACGATTGTTCAACCCATGCACACAGTCGTCCGGGAGTACTCCATCTAGGAGGGATGGAAGGGAACTTCAATAACTAAGGGCAATGGGAGGGAAAAAATTGGATGTTAACGTGTGGTTCTTTTTGCAAAATTACCTAATAATGCCCTTAAAAAATCATCAACAGGGAAATTTCAATCGATAACATCTCCCTGATGAGTGTAAATATTGTATATACTATCAAAAATAGTCTTTCGTGCTTATTTTCTTCAATTTTTCTTGATATTGGAGCTTAAAAATGGAGAAATCCACCAAGAAGTAATAAGATAGTGTTGTCCAATGGATTTTCTTAATTATTGATTTTTCACTTTGCTTTTTCAATGCATTTTATTATTTTCTTTAAATTTTTTAATAAACATGTCAAAAATTAATAATAAATAGCAAATGAGCTTTGATGGAGAAACTGAAGATACGCTGCTGATCAGAAGAACAAGAACGAACAGACACAAAAATTTTCAATCAAAACGACAAACAAAAGCGGGAAGCCTAAATTAGGCCGCCAAGGCCTGTTTCTGCAAATTCTTGCAAAATGAGCTAATAGAGTGCGATTGAAGAAATTTTTGAGTCTAACATAGATTTTACGGCCTAGTAGGACTAACAAGAAAATCTGAGAAAATATAGTTTGGGAAGTCCGAGTATAGATATCCAAGGTAGCCCTAAATCACTTCATCTCCACTAGTCACTCTTGGAGGAGAGAGCTTTCTACCTTCTTCGCGCGCGATTTTCGAAGTCCACAGTCACCCATTTTCAGCACCGTCTCACACAAAACATGAGGGGTAAGCTCTAACCTTATCAAAGAATGTTTCTATACGGTGTACCAAGTCTAGGCCAAGGAGAAAACCCTAGAATCCCAGATCTGTACGAATGCCTACGACATAAAAACGACCATAGCGGCCTGTCAGCTCAATTGAATCGGACGAGACTTGAAATGTAGCATGCCCCTAGATAGTAGAACAATTCCATATCATTAGATGACCATTTGGTAGGGGTCGAGGGGGTCCCAAGTAAGTAATCTAGGTTGTTGCCACATGCCGAATGAGCCCAAACTGGATGAGCAGCATCAGGACTATGTAGTGGATAAATCCATCGCTTCAAAAGTGACCGACCAACTCTACACACCAAGTAGTAACAAAATCCGGTGATTTCAGAGTCGACAAGAGCAGAAAGTGATGCCGACACGACCAAACCTTACCAAATTTATTTTAGGACTTGTTTTAGATGTATTAAAGATGTTTAGGTCATCAAATTATCTTTTAATGCAAAAAAGTGATTGTTGTAAATATCACAATTATTTACTTTTGTGCACATTTGGCTTGAAATTTATCTTGTCACTTCATCTATCTCTTGTATACATCTATCACATGCCATATGTCAAGAATTGAACCCAAAAGATCAAGAAAACCTCTGATTTTATCAAAAAACGCACCAAAAGCTCTTCTGTCCAAATTTGAGTTAATTGTCACATTTTTTGATCCAAATCATCCCATATCTCACCCAGAGGCTTTACATCATGTCTAGAACCAACTTGCAACAAAAAATGTCCAATTTGATGAAAAAGTTAATAATCGCGATTATTTACTTTTTCACCAAAATGAGCTCAAATTTCAACTTTGACCTTATGGGACCAAAGTACATGATGTTCCAAGCCTACCAATCAAGTTTGATCACATTTGATCACAAAAACCCAAAATCCCTTCATATCTACTGTGTTAGAGTCTGAAGCCTAAATCTGGCACCATTTCCACCCAGTGCACTCAAATGAGCCCACACTTCACTTAGAGCATCTAAATCACATATATTTCAAGCCTATGATATCAAAAATGCAAAAAGTTGAAAAAATTACCCATTTGAAAATAATCGTGATTATTTACTTTAGTTGCAAATTTTGCATGGATTGCATGATTTTGATCTTTACATGTTTTTATGCATCTATGCATGCTCCAAAATTGATTTGAAGCAAAATGGACATCATTTACCAGCAATTCATACACAGGGCATTTTGGATCGAAATCCGTGGAATTTTCTAACGATGACATTGTATTCCCTATTAGGTGCAATGCAAGCGACTGAGAAGGCAAAGAAGAGGATGTCTCAGAAAGAAAAGCTACAAGAATTGCCACCATACCAGTTGGAGCCACAGGTTCTAACAAGAATTGCATACCATGCTATTGGAATGGCCAAAACTTACCGCCAACCCCAGATTAGAAAACATGGATAGTATCAGCTCAACCTTCTCCATGAACCACTAGATCGACAAATAAAAGGGTATATAAATCAGATGAAGAATCAGCATAAAGCTCACCTGAAGCCCACAGCAGTGAAAGCTCTAACAATGAAGAAATGAGGGCAAGAAGAGAAGAAATGAAGAAGAAAGCAGTGGCAACCCATCAAGAAGAACCTCAACAGAAAAGGCCCAAGTTTGAAAGAGAGAAACAATCGTATGAAAGAAGCCGCCAAACTGCAGGAGAAAACCCGCAATCATGGAGTTCGAGAGAGATCAAGGGTCCAAGGACCAAGAACCCCGCAAAGAAGGTCCTAGAAGATTCAAAGGATTTACTTGAGCGAATGTATGCAGAAGCCGAGGCCTTGAAGATACAGGAAGCTCTAGAAGCGCAAAGGAAAGCAAGAGAAGAATCGGCTGTGCAACAAAGGCAAGCAGAAGCTGCACAACAAAGTGAACCACATTATGAACAAGGAGAGATGTCTCCAAGACCCACTTCACCCAATACACCCACTACGGAGCAAGAAGATCATCCCATACCAAGTTTGAGCCCTTCACGAACTGCTAAATCCAATGAAGGCGAGGTCAAAAAGGGAAAAGAGAAGCCACATGAAGAGGCCAATTTTGAACAACCCAAGGGAACAGAAAAACCTAAAGCTGGACCTTCTACAACAACCCAAGCAGAATCAGCTGAGGCAACCACGAAGCCTCAAGAAGAATCAATTGAACCAACTACAAGGCCACAAGCAGAATCCGCTGCACCATTGAAAGAGCCGCAAACCGAATCTACTGAAACCTCTAAGCAACCCCAGGTAGAACCTGAAGAATGGGAAACCATGGATAAGGTCATCATTCAAGTTAATGAGTATGCAAAGCAAATGCAGCTTATGACAGAAAAGATGCGAACAACAGCACTTAGCCGCAGTGCCAAGGCTAGAGAATTGGAACAGGTAATAGATGCTTTACAAGGTGAGCTCGAAGACAGAATCAACATCACCGAGGATCTTCAAGCCAGATTAAAGAGCTAAAAAACAAAGCAGAACAACACCAAACTGTCAAGGAAAGACAACAAAAAGAGATGGAAGATTTAGGGGAGCTCCTCACGAAGCTATCAGATGCATGCAAAAGCAAGGACCAACAGCTGACTGAAGTGACCAATGAACTTTTAATCACTACTCAGTTAGTCCAAAAGATCCAAGTGCAACTAGATGTAGCTAATGCCTCACTGCAATACTCCGAGCAAAGAATCAATGACCAAGCGGAATTTCTAAGGTAGATTAGGGAAAACCTAGCCGTAGCTTCACTGAAGGGGACAAATGAAGTCTACAAAACTTTGGAAAAGAGAAACAAGGACCTGGAACTTGAGTTGAAGCTTGAACAGGCACAAAAACGAGACCTCTCCTTGATGCGAGTACAAAGGGAAGAGCAGTTGCTCAAGGAAATAGAGGATTTAAAGAAAGCTAACCAGCTTCTGAGAGAAGGACATACAGAAGCTCAAGAGGAGGCAAGAACCTCTGAACAGTCAATCATAGACATAACATCAGTCTCCTTTGCAGATATGGAAACACAACCATCACAAGGGCTAGGAGGAGATTCTAAATTCCAGGTACCAATCACTGAAGAAAAACAAGTGCCAATGGTCCAACTTTCTAAAGGTGAAGAAGATGCACTAAAAGAAGAGATTGTCCATGAAGCAGATGTTGAATGGAAAGCAACAATGTATTGGGAGTTGAGAGTTCTCCACTTAGTCAATGTAACCTAGCTCACTCCCAACCAAATCAACACTCAATGGCATCAACAGTCGCTACCCTACCCTTCGATAAAGGTGGAGCTACTCCAAGTCAAAGAAAGACTTTACAAGGATATGCAGGAAGAAGGTTCAGATGCTCTCCACCCAAAATGAAGAAAGAACTGGCTCAACAAGAACTCACGATATCTCATTTTGTTTATAAGAACACCTACAACAATACAGAAAGACCCTACATTTTGTATTGTACCAAGGGTAAGAACATGGCATGCACATGATGCATTGAGGAAGAAGAGACCAACTTGGCTCAACTAACCAAGACTACCATCTCTAGAGCAGAGACCAACAACGGAGGACTCCATGGTGAAAACCCTAACGGGCACCATGAACTTCTTCAAAAGTCTCCCTGACCTCTCATGTGCAATGCTCTATAAAATCAACAGAATGCTGCTTACATGCATTCAAGCCTTTCATGAGCATGAGCAAGCAGGAGCCCCATGGATGTCTTTCCTAGAAGGTAACAAAGGTTTATGCTATGTTATGAGTGGACAGCCCTCAAAAGAAGTCCTCTACGGCTTCTACGCCAGATGCTTGTTTCTGCCATCAAGCAATATGTTGGCATTCAAAGAGGCTTTTTACACAAGATTCTTCACATGGCGGACAAAGATTTTTGGGCAAGCGATCCACAATCTAACATCAAGGTTTGTTGGCTATTCTACCATCGAACTTAAAAACAAAGTCACTCATTCAGTTTTTGCAAGTCCCTGACAAAGAAAGGCACATCATATATGAAAAAGCTCTATATGCACTTAAAGACCGCCTCGCCAATCATCAACCCAAAGACTACTTCAGTCCTGAAACTGTATCAAGGGACGACACAGTCGAGGAGGGGGGGAATGCTAGCAGCAAGCTAAGCCATGTAACATTTTTTGGGAGTTTTATTGTAAAAACGCTTATTCTTTTGATAAATCGAGAATACTATAACTCCTATTTTCTAGGTGGATATTGTAATCGATGAGCCAGGGCTATAAGCTGTCAGATTGTATCAACTTATTCTTAGTTAAATCTCCCAGATTATTAGTTTTTTATCAAAGAAGCCTTGGTTAAGATATAAAAGCCAATTTTTGTAAGTTATTTTTAAGTTTTGGATAATAGAAACACAATGTGAGCTAACAACGCTCGCTTCTCTCCTTTTCGCGCTTCCTACTCCCTTCCCGGTTGTCACATTGTAGTGCCATCTGTTGCGTTGCAACCGCAGGTAAGAGCTCTACGCATTGATGTAAACATTTCATGGTACACTGTAGCTTTTGGCGTCGTCGACCGGCGGCCTAATTTCATCATAAGCAGGAATTTAAGCTAGGAAATCACAAAGTAAGCATAGGCGGGGGTGGGGTATTGGGACATCATTGCTAAGCATGTAGATGCATTTGGGGTAAAAAACGACTAGGTCAAAAACTCACTGCCGTTAATAATCGCGATTTTTGCACTTCATCAAAAGTGAGATTTGAGACATTAAGCACGTCCTAGAAGTTTCGTAACATTCGGATGTCGTTTGATGCTGTAACGATTATAATTTGTTTGCCGATTAACGATTAGCTTTTGATGACTTAGGTCATTTGAATGTAGCTTGTGTTAGATACGAGTTTTCTATTGTTTTCCAAGAGATTGACACCCTCTTGTAGCCTTTATGCACTAGTCGAGTCAGCTTCGTCCCATGGATTGACAATTATGTTTGTGGTTCTCGCTATGTCTGCAATAAGATAGGAGTGAGGTTAGAAACCCGTCCCACAGTGACATAAGAGGTATGTGGAATGCAAATATGCAAAGTGCAAGTGGTGTGAAAGGCCAACATGCAATGTGGATGTGTGGTGTGCAAAATTAATGTAAAGCTTGTTAGGCTTTTGCAAAACCAAGGGTTACCTCATGATGTTCACTCGAATACTGGACAAGCTCAAACTTTAAATGAGATTATTGTTAACTTTAAGGACATAAATTCACATAACATCATCCATGCCAAAACATTCATTAGAAAGCACTATGATATGGATGTCACACAAACAATAGCAACCCAACATGATTCATGTATAGATGGCCAATTACATACAACCTATTGTCCACATTCAACGTCTACAAAAGTAACCACCCTTCTCTCATAAATCGATCAAAATAGAATGATAGACTTCTAAATGCAATTATACCATTACTTGCACTCCATGAATGTCTACGAAAAACTACCCCATTGTCAATCTCTCAAACATTTGTTATCCTTTGCAATTTTTCATAGCGATATTTGGTTCTCGCTTCATAGAAGATGAGAGTCGACGATAATGTTGGCTCCTAGAGTGAAAGAGTTCATATTTGTAGACATTAATGCCACTATTCGTAAGCTCATTTTTTGTCCAAGAGCTGAGTCGCACCCGTATTAGTGCGGGTAGTGGGGATAAGAAGAAAGTTTAGGTTGTACCTTATGCTTGAAATTTGAGGAAGAGGGTTGATCATAAATTGTAGGAGTGGATGGAGATAACGTGAACTCTTCCCATTGGCAAAAACTGCATTGCAAATGAGGAGAAGGGAAAGTCTTCCTCAAGTATAACTTAATACCCCTATTTTTCCCAACGCTAGTATAAGTAAGTTCTTGATTCTATTTTCTTGGCATATTTTTCTCATTTGCTCATAATAGAATGTGACCTCCCTCCACTCCCCCACTCATCTTTGCTGCGACCCCCCTAAGAGCCCCGTCTTGCCTAGCAGTTGTGGGGATTGGGGAGGAATGGGGGAGTCATGTGCTGCAAGCGCTTAATGGCGTCACACGAGCTTTACGAATTTGAAGGAATCTTCTTCACGTGCACTAGCTAACCAGTTGCAAGGTCTACATACTATTCCTTTCATCGTGAATCAACGAGCACATCATGAAGGAGCCCCTAAAACCTGCAACGGTCCATTGGCGAGGCTATGCACTGTAAAATCTCGTTCTTAGATGCCTACTTGTAGTGGCTGCAATGCATTTCTCTAAATGCTACAAGCACCATGCATGACCACTATGCTTAGTGCTTGTAGAGCAACGAGCCCCCCTCAAGAGTTGGGTGGACGACTTAAAAGGAATGTCTCTATATTTATGAGGTATGCTGAAATTTTAAACTTTTGGGAATTTCTATTTTGGCCTTCAGGGCTGGCTTGCCTTTTAGTTGTAAGGGGGTATGAACTTACTCGCAGGTTCTCTATTATATTCATTTAGTGGCTAGAATCCTCCCAACTCAATAACTAGTTTGTCGTTTATTGCGTCAAACAAAAGACCCTGCATCGAATTCAAACTCCCACCCTTTGGAGGTTCACTCTTGCAACCTTTGACCTACACCAACTGAGCCTCGCCGCTTGGTTGCTCACGGAGAGCGCTAAATTAAAAAAAAAAAACTTTTTGTTGTTTGCTTCCCCCTTGTCCACTCCCCGCACATGGCCTACTGCTTCATCCTCACCCTCGTCCCTGCCTCCACCTTGTGCTTTGCCCCTCCCTTCTTGCTTCGCATGACGTTGCATCTAGAAAGATTTGCATGTTTTTCTTTTTTCAAAATCGTTAGGACATAGTTATTTGCTCTGATGCCACTTTTGCGGATAGAGACGTCGTGATGGCAAAAACACATCTCATACTCACGTGCATGCCCCTCCAGATCGAGGGTACCATGCACACACATGCGCGTACGCGCACACACACACACACACACACACACACACAGAGAGAGAGAGAGAGAGAGAGAGAGAGAGAGAGAGAGAGAGAGAGAGAGAGAGAGAGAGAGAGAGAGAGAGAGAGAGAGAGAGAGAGCATTGGGTACAAGCATCCCCCCATACCCAGAGTGAGCTATCTTCCTCTAGGCATGTATTTATATTAATTCAAAAAAAGGGTCAGCTCATGAATGAGGCTATTTACATTCCACTTTGAGGATAAAGGAATTTTATTGGACTAACTAAAAACCCTATGTCTTATTGGATTATTCCATGTCCTGCTAGTTGCTGTCAGCCACTTGCCCACAACTCAACTGCCTTGACCTGCTACATCACACACACATGACCATAAATGTTAGTGTCTAACTGCATTATTGTGATTGTGGTATGCAGAAATCAAGTGTTGTACGTGAGAATTTTTAGACTTTAGGGAATTTCAATTTTGACTTTCATGTTTGATTTAGTTCTAGCGCTCTAGATCAAAGAGTGTTGGATGTTTTGGCGAAAGGGCAGTCCATTTTTGGACCTTTACCCTTCCGTCTACTAAGAACATTTGACCGATTGGCTACGGCGCTCACCCGTTCAGCGATCGGCTCGCTTCGAACCCATGACTTTGGCTTTCATGTTTTGGCCTTCGGGGCTGGCCTTTTAGGTGTAAGGGGGTATGAACTTACTTGTTGTGGAAATGAGCAGGGCGTTGCCAGTGAGTCCGACGGATTGTGCTGCGCCCACTCTCCCTTCCGCTGCGCCACCATCTCCATCTTCATCGCCCCTTCCCCGTAAGTGTTCGCTTTGGCCTACATCTATGTTATTTAGAATCGATGGAATCCATTCAGCTGGACAGCTGCACCACTGAGCTTTCAGTGAAGTTTGAGGAATTCTCACGTATATGCAGTAATGGCTAAGTGGATCCTCTCTGTTAAAACTAATCCCATCTCTCAATTTGTGTTTTCCCAATTGCAGCCAAAGATGTCCAATTGGGGATACAGCAGGCTATACAAAATCTGCAAGCAGAGGTGCTTCATCAACCCTTGCTTCTTTGATTTTCCTTTATTTTTCAGAAAGGGCTTCATGTACGCACTTCTGCTGCAATGCTTTTCTCGCTTTTGGAAGCCCAATGCTTTTCTTGCTGCACCAAGGTGCTGGTGCCAATGTAGAGATCATCCTGTTCCAAATATCCTTATTTATACTCCAAGTCGACTGACTGGTTGTATTGTGTTAAATGCATCACAATTTATGGATGACAGGATATGAAATTTTGGTAATTTTGAGTGTATGGCTTCTTGTTGATCGTTTTGAGCTTTACATAAGATTTGAAGTGGGCTTGTTGCCAGGATGACCCGTCTATCATGAAAGCAGCGGCTTCTCTTGTGATGTTCGCTACATTGCCTGAAGCTGAGCCCCATCTGGCAGCATGTGTGAGTGTTTCACCTTTTGTCCCTTCCTATCATTGTCTTTCGGTTTTCCTTCTAACTTTTTGCACTATTCACATGTTGTAAGACTAGCAGCAACTTTATGGGTTTGCTTTGTCAAGAAGAAGGCATAGAGGACATTAGAACACAATCTATCTATTTCAGCACGAAGTAGTAACATAGCTGTGAATTGTCTCTAGAGAAGTTTTAGGATTGAATTTTTGACCACTTTGGGCATCAAGCCATGTAACTCTATTGTGAAGCTTGATGTTTATTGATCATTGTGGCTAGCGTGGTTTTCTTGTTGATCCTCATGCAAGAGCACTTTCGCCATATGTTTAATATGTCAGATTTTCTTCTAGGTGCTGGCATAGTAATATCGATTCACACCATTTTCATCAACCAATTTGAATCGTAATGGTGAAGTTGGCATTATATACTTCTTATTAGCCATATATATTCTTGGGTGCAACTTGGAAAGGAGAGCATGGAAAGAGGATTTCATATCCAAGTCGTGTTATTTTTGGATTGATTTCATTGAAGAAATGTTGCAATAGTAGTAACAACCTTATCAACTTTGCATGTGCTAATGCTTAGCATGTCAAAGATTATTGGAAGCCATGAGTTGTGATCCCCCATGCGAGAGCGAGAGTGAGAGAAGATCAGTGAAAAATCATTGAAGAGATGCAAGAGTTGTACTATTCGTGAACACCCCCCTCTAGGACCTTGGATGGGACAACCCAAGGAATCCAAAGAGCATCCATGTGCTAGTCTAGTCTACAACTACTGTTGTCGTTGTCACAAAGTGATGATGTGGTATGGCCTGAGGACAAAGGCTGGACAGAAGGGAGGCCAAATTCTCTTCCTATCGAGGGGCCCAAAGGGGTAAGAGTTAAAAATCTAACCCGCCCAACTTATAGAACCCGGCCGAGGGGCCTAAAACCTTTCAAAATTGAAAGTTGGACCCAATTTGCGTAAAGGCTGACGATGTGGCAGGCATACGGATCTCCAAAAATTGCACCGCGGTTTGCACTGACAGGGTGTTGACATGGCAGTGTGTATGGAGAGCCGCTAGGTGCTAGCTTTTGGGGCTCGAGATGCTTTTTGAACCTCATCTTTTTATGTAATTGCTTTTGGGCATGGCCAAGGGCCTCTATAAGATTGCCAGGGGCCTCCTCTTTTGGCAGATTTGCTTGGGAGCACTGCAGAGAGAGAGGACCCTTGGACGTTGTACTTGTTGAAGCATAATAATAAAGAAATACCGAAGAGGCATTGCATTTGGGCGCAAAACTCCGCCATGCCATGTTCTCTCTCAATTTTGTTTAGTTGTTTCAGTTTCTCTCACGTGTGTTACATCAGATCTTTGGCTTGGAGTGTCCCAAGTCTATTACATTGGTATCAAAGCTTAGACGATTCTTCTTCTACAGAGGATCCGATCCTTTTATTTGCAGCACATATGGATTCGGATTATGAATTCCGCCAAGAGGAAATCGTCATACCCGATTGCTTGGTGACGAAGAAATCAACGAAAACTCTAATAGGACACTTTGTCTGGTTACCGCCGGTGTAGGTTTCTTCTTTAGAGTTGACTTGAGAGGTGAATGGATGGTGGCACACCATCAGGAGTGCATCTCGTCAA
The DNA here is from genome assembly GCF_014529385.1 of Adiantum capillus-veneris. Taxonomy (NCBI): domain Eukaryota; kingdom Viridiplantae; phylum Streptophyta; class Polypodiopsida; order Polypodiales; family Pteridaceae; genus Adiantum; species Adiantum capillus-veneris. The sequence goes on from NC_140946.1 coordinate 2,092,220, forward strand.
GTGGATGCTTCGCCAAAAATTTCGCATACTAGGGATCCTTGGAGTATCGTAGCATCTGTCAAGCACAGTTGTCGCATCTCCATTCTTTCTTGAGTTGTAACAGACTTGGACACTCCAAGTCAAGAATCTACCGCGACATCACCAAATAACCACTTATAAAACAGTTCACAGTTCACAATTGATTCAACACTGGCTTGGTGGAGTTCCGTGCCTAGAGATATTGGACCCAAAGACTGGCGCCCCTTTCGGTATTTCTTTTTGTATTAATCTGAGTTCAAAGTACAAGAGTGTGGGCAGGCGCTCACACTCAGACTCTACGTCCAGATGCTCTCAGTTGTGAGAGGTCTGCTCACATATTTAAAGTTACAAGGGATGCCAAAAGAAGAGCCTCAAAAGCTCAAATTCAAAAGCCCATAAATAAAGCAAAGGCTCTTTCTCTTTCTTGCTTATAAAATAAAGCAAGTTCTAGAAAGCTCGCCAATCAAAAGCTTTTAAAATAAAGCAGAAGCTTTTTCTCTCTCATTCTTCTATGCTTTTATAAAATAAAAGCAAAAGCTTCTCTCTCTCTCTCTCTCATCTCATGCATTGAGTAAAAGCAAAAGCCAAAATCTGCCCAGCTTTCCGTAAATCACGCTGGTGTCTGTACAACAGACAACATGTCAGCCCGCCAAGGTCAGCCCGCCACGTTAGCAAATCAGGGTTAGGGTTAGGATTAGGGTTTCAAGAGAATTAGGGTTTTGGGCAGCCACGTCATCACTTTGTGACATACCCTTCTCTTGAAAGCATTGTAATCACCCTCGATTACGCCCGCTAAACAGACAGAGGCCATAAACCGTCTTAGCATACACTGACTGTTAGTACCTACGTACTAGGAACACACATCTAGCACATGTACCAATCGACAGTCACATCACATGACATTACTAGACATCACATGACATTCAACATTCATTCGGATCTTAGATCATGATTTATCGGCAATGTAGCTAGCAATCGCATCTAGATCCAGTCGGTACCTCATAGATGCCCGATTGACTAACCCCTATTGCAACCATGTCTATTCGAGATCATTTAGACTTTGGGACACATCGTCTCAGCAGCAGGAGTATAGATGGATCCGGCCAAGATTGAGACTATACGTGATTGGCCCGATTTGAAGAATGTCCATGAAGTTAGAAGCTTCTTGGGCTTATGTTCTTACTAGCGGCGGTTCATTAGAGATTTTGCAGAGGTTGCTTCCCCTTTGCATATCTTGACACAGAAAGGAGTCCCTTTCTTGTGGGGACCCATAGAGGTGACTGCCTTTTAGACTTTGAAAGAGAAATTGACTACAGGGCCAATTTTGACTTTGCCGGATTTGCAAAAATCATTCGAAGTATATTGTGATGCTTGTGGTCGTAGTCTGGGTGCGGTTTTAATGCAAGAAGGCCATGTCATTGCCTATGAGAGCTGATTGTTTTCAAGGCCGGAATTGACAGCACAGATTTATGAGAAAGAGCTTTTGGTGGTTATCCATGCTCTTACTCAGTGGCGACCTACTCGGACCCGATTTTACGGTCTTCACTGATCATCAGAGTTTACGCTACTTGTCACAGAAGCAGCTTTCGGAAACGCATATGCGGTGGGCTAACATCTTGTCACTGTTTCACTTTCAGATTATCCATGTACAGGGACAAAAGAACTTGGTGGCAGATGCTTTGTCCTGGAAGCTGTTCGTCTTGGTTATTTCTGTGATTCATCATAGAAGCTTCGAGGATATGGTCGATCAGTACGCCACATATCCAGATTTTTCTGACGTATTCAATCGAATACAGAATGGGGAGGTAGTAGCGGGATATTCCATTCGGGATGGCTACTTGATGAAGAAAACGATGTTGTGCGTTACGCAGCCGTTGAGGGAAAAGGTTCTAATCGAATGCCACTGTCCACCATTTACGGGTCACCGCGGCATTGATACCACCTTGAAAGGTGTGGAGACTCAATGGGAAAATTTTTTGCCCTTGGTGGAATTTGTTTACAATAACACGATCCACTCTTCGACGGGGAAGGCGCTATTTGAGATTATTGAAGGTGCTACGAGGTTCCATCCTTCCTAAGCACGAAAGATAAGTTTTTTTAAGCCGACTTATACATGAGAGACTTCAACATTGCTTTTGCCAAGGTCCGGGAGGCTTTAGCAATCTCAAAAAAGACTCAAGAAGGTAGCAGATCGACACCGATGCGATTTGAAATTAAAGGAAGACGATTGGGGGCTCTTACGATTTGAGATATCACGCCTGAGAAAGAAAAAGGGAAAGGAGCGGCTTTTTCCAAAGTTTAGCATGAGATACTATGGACCATTTTAGATAAATGAAAAGATAAATGATGTCTCCTTTTGTCACGTGCACATCTAACCCTATGTGTACGTGGACAAGCTACTTCATGACATGGGTTCAGTTCAGTTAGATTAGGAAGTAATCTGGCACTTTTGTGAGTCTGTTCGCAGACCGTGCATGTCCAGACACTTAGATTATATGCATATCCTGTGGTTGCTCACAACATGATCATCTGATTTCCATCAGAACCCATCAGGAGCATTTTTATAGTGCATAGACCTATTTTCCCTATTTTTGACATTTTTCACTTATTATTTTTAAGTGACTTTTGTTGGGAACTAGGTAGGGCAAATTGAGTAAGTGACTATATAAGAAAAACCTAGCTCTAGCAATTCTGGCAAAAGAGGCAGCAAGATCTCGGTTCAACAGGCACCTTCTCAGCAGGACCCCCAGTAGGCCTAGCGTTTTTGCATCTGCAAGAAGGCCTAGCGTTTTGCACCCAGATCAGCCAGCATTTTTACATTTGCAGTAGCTTGGCGACAGCAGAGGACAGATCAGCCCTAGCGTTAGTAGTTTGCACCAGCAGATTCACAATGTTTCCATAGCAGAGCCCAAATCAGTCCTAGCGTTTTTGCTCAGCCTGGCACCTCAGCGTTTTTGCAGATCTTCGCAACAGGGTCAACAAACAGACCAGCATTTTCAGTTTTCAGCAGTCAGACTCCGTAGAAGAAGTCCCGAACCTCGCAGATCTCACCTTTCTGCAGTAGATCCTGGCCGCACGGTCAGATCCAACGCAGTTTGCAGTTTCAGCCCGGAAAACACAGATTTCAGCATTTGCGTTTTCAGCGCATTGTCGTCGCATCGTCGCCATCGATATCGTCACCGACATAGAGTCACAATTCAACAGATAAAGATTTGCAGATTTCAGCCCTTAGCATTTTCAGATTTCAGCCCGTCTCGTCGTCGTTCTCATCGTCGTCGACATTGTCGGCAAGTCCAAAGCATTGTAGAGATTTGTGCAATCAATAGTAGACCGCTCTCGCCATAGAGTGGGGCCTTCGGAGGAGGGCTTGACAACGTTCTGGTGTCATATTCTTCTCTCTCTATCTCTCAGTCTCATGCACCTTCATTCACAGTGTTCACCACTTTGTTTGTGTCCATTGCACTCTCTCACTAAAGGAACGGAAGGCTCTCCCTTGCGTAAGTAAAAGGAACCTTGAGCACAGTTCGGAGCACTCATCTTGAGCAAAGTTCAACATTCACTTCCGCTGCACCTTACATTGGTATTAGAGCTTTGGCAGTGTTGTGTATCACTCAAGGAAAGTGTCACAAACGGGAGCGCATAACAATAAAAAATACATTCGGATAAATAGGATTTATCACTTATTACTGAAGCCAGAGGATATATATATATATATATATATATATATATATATATATATAGAGAGAGAGAGAGAGAGAGAGAGAGAGAGAGAGAGAGAGAGAGAGAGAGAGAGAGAGAGAGAGAGAGAAGATCGACACAGTACTGGGGACCAGAAGATGGGCCGGTCCCCCCCCCCCCCCCCCCCCCCCCCCCTTAAATAGTATCTATATTACCGAGGAGAAGTCTATACAAGCACTTGAACCGAACGTATTACCACGTTGGTTCTAGAATAAGACTTGATGGTTCTCGGAAGCCTCAGCTTCCGATTCCTAGGGCAAAACCCTATTCCAAGGAACTTCCGTTCCTTATTCGAAATCCTTGAGAACCAAGGTTCTCGCCTCTGGATCTCACCTTCCAGACTCAGGGCATGCCATCCCTGCAGCTCTCTTTTCCAACTCTGTTTCCAGAGTCCTCTCCCCGCAGAACAACTCTGCTTTCCCAGACACGTAGTCCTTACTTGGGAATCCCAACTTCCGGATCACAACTTGAGAGACTACCTCTCTCCGATCCGTGGATCTACTTCCCAAACTCGGGTACGAAACCCTTGGGCTGATCTGGCTCTAGTTCCTCAGAGCGCTTTTCTCTTGCAGAGGCTCATGCCTTCCTCTGCTCATACTCCCTCACTCCTACTCCCTCATGAAGAGGAAGTACACCTGCAATCAAATACTCAGAGATCATAACATGAAAACCGTTACCTTCAAAGTCTCGACGCTCGAAACACAACTCGGTTCTTGAAAAGCAATTCCCCGGAAGAGATCTCTACATAGAAAATCCTCTCTTCCAATCCTACACACAAAAGAGGGGTGTTCTCTGGTTCCTTCTCGTAAATCAGCCCTGTCTACGACGTTTATGGGTTGAAAACAGGAAAAAAAACCCTTGGGCTGATCTGGCTCTAGTTCCTCAGAGCGCTTTTCTCTTGCAGAGGCTCATGCCTTCCTCTGCTCATACTCCCTCACTCCTACTCCCTCATGAAGAGGAAGTACACCTGCAATCAAATACTCAGAGATCATAACATGAAAATCGTTACCTTCAAAGTCTCGACGCTCGAAACGCAACTCTGTTCTTGAAAAGCAATTCCCCGGAAGAGATCTCTACATAGAAAATCCTCTCTTCCAATCCTACACACAAATGTCACAAAAATACGGAACCGTAAACTGACTTTTAATTGTACTTCAAATACTCAAGAGAATCAGAGAGAGAGAGAGAGAGAAAGCTTGACACTTCATTGGGGACCAGAAGATGGGCTGGTCCCCCCCATAAAGAGATTATCTTTATTACTAAGGGAGAATCTTTACAAGCACAAGAACGGGGCAATAGCCCATCCTCTATTCTTTCTTTTCTGCTTCTGACTGAGAGAGTGCGAAAGCTACTCTCTGAATACTGAGAGAATTTTCCCTCTGCTATGAGATTTTGGGAAGTTCTCAAAAACGAGAGTATCTTCCACAAAACTCAACGGAAGCTCTCGAAAATGAGAGTCTACCTTCCGCTAACTGAGTCCCTTTATGCATAATTATTCCTGCAACAAAAACACGGGAGAAACACGCAAAATGCACGTAGACATGCTTGCTGTAATTTTCTGCACATAACCTGAAAATGTTACCTGAGCACCTTCCAAAGCCGAAATAGAGACCTTTTCCACGATGGAATTGCACGAAACTTTCTGTACACGTACTGTAGGTAAAGAAGAACTAGATTCTATATGTATTTTGCTGAAATTCACCCTAGAGGAGGTGATTAAGGGCTGAAAACAGAGAATTTACAGCCACCACACTCTACGAAGAAAGTGCCTGCTGCAACTTGTCACGATGAAACTTCACCAAAAGCTGGCTATGGCTATGAGAACCCTTGTTCTAAACAATGGGAGCACGAGGCCACCACATATGTCGCAAGGGGTTGCTCTCAAGCTTCCATGGAGGGCTCCAATGCGTAGAGCATACTCACAATAGGGGAGGTAGGAGCACTGCCAACACTGAAAATGGGGGAGGGGGGGCTCCGAAATAGCCATCAGGGAGAGGGGGCGCTAGGAAGAGAGAGGGTGAGAGTGAGAGTGAGAGAGTTAGTTTGCAATGGTATGTGTGCCACTTGGCACACTTACTTAATAACTTAAAAAACCCTTCAACTTTCACTTTTAAAAATCCCTAGGCTATTAATGAAATGTGCAAATTAACTCACAACTGCACACACAGATGCTACTAATGAAATTGTTAGCTGCTCCCCAACGCAATGCCGTACCGACACTGCTCTGGCATTGAAGGAGTACGAGCAGAAGTGCGACGCAAGAGAGAGTGCGACAAGAAGAGCACGACGATATGGTGAACTCGCTCTACTGTAATGTGTAGAGCATAGTGAGTTCTTATTAGGTTTTTACAAAAGAATATGTGTACATACCTGGCGGCCCGCCCACTTACCTGGGCGACCACATTGGGCTTTATATCCCAACAACCTCCCACTTAAAGTCCAATGTGGTACTTTAAGTGTGAGAGAAGCTACTATACAAGCTAATATACAAGAGATGTAGAGAAGTGATGTACTACCCTACACCTAACTGCTTGCGAAAATGCGCAAAGCTCTCTGAGGGAAGTCCTTTTGTAAGTAGATCCGTAGGATTTTCTGTGGTGTGAACTTTGACAAGCTGAAGTTGCTTATCCTCGAGCATTTCCTTGATGAAATGATACTTCACATCCACATGCTTTGTCTTTGAGTGATAAACTGGATTGCGAGCCAATTGTATAGCACTTTGACTATCACAATATAACACAGGCATCTCTTCTTTGATTCCCAAATCTGTTACTAGTCGATTAAGCCAAATTGATTCTTTGCATGCCTCTGATGCTGCAACATATTCAGCCTCTGTAGTAGATTGAGTAACACAATCTTGTAATCTAGAACGCCATGATACTGCTCCACCAGCCAATGTAAAGACATACCCTTACGTAGACCTTCGGTTGTCTAAGTCACCTGCATAATCTGAGTCTGTAAAACCCTCTACACTTAGCTCCTGACTCCCATAGCATATACGCATACTCTTTGTAGCTTTCAGGTATCTCAATATTCCTTTCACTGCCTCCCAATGTTTCTTGCCTGGGTTTGACATGTATCGACTTACTACTCCCACTGCAAATGCAATGTCTGGGCGAGTAGCAATCATTGCATACATCAAACTACCCACTGCAGACGCATATGGAATCTTATCCATTTCAGCTTGTTCTTCCTCAGACACAGGACAATCTTGTTTGCTAAGTTTCACATATGGTGGCAATGGAACACTCAATGCCTTTCCCTTCTCCATATTGAAACGTTGCAAAACCTTGTCAATATACTCTGTTTGAGATAACCAAATCAACTTCTTTGATCTGTCTCTCTCAATGCGCATACCAAGTATATGACTTGCCTCACCCATGTCTTTCATGTCAAACGATTTTGCCATCTTTGACTTCAAAGCTGAAATTTCTTCCAAGTGCTTGCCAACAATCAACATGTCATCCACATACAAAATAAGGATCAACCAACTGCCATCCTTAGACTTCTTTGTATATAGACAGTGATCGAACTCACTACGTTTGTAGCCTTGAGAAAGCATAAACTTGTGGAATTTATGGTACCATGCCTTCGGTGATTGTTTTAAGCCATAAAGACTCTTTAACAACTGGCATACCCAATCTTCCTTGCCTTTCTCAACAAACCCTTCTGGCTGCTGCATGTAAATTTCCACATCTAAATCACCATGCAAGAACGTTGTCATGACATCCATTTGGTGCAACACCAAATCTAATATGGCAACCAATGCAAGAAAGCATCTCAATGTAGTCATCTTGACCACCGGAGAGAAGACTTCCTCAAAGTCAATGCCTTGTTCTTGCTTAAAGCCCTTGGCAACAAGCCTTGCTTTGTACTTTGGCTGACTATCATGAGCGGTGATCTTATACCTGTAAACCCATTAACAAGGTAGAGCCTTTTTGCCCTGTGGTAATTTAACTAGCTTCCATGTCTTGTTTTTATGCAGAGCTGTCATCTTTGACTGCATGGCCAATTGCCAATTCCCGGAGTCCTTCATTTGCACTGCTTCCTTGTAACATGAAGGCTCATTGCAATCAGTCAACATGACATAGTTCATAGATGGAACAAACCTATCAGGAGGTCGCGTGACACGTCCAGATCTACGCACAATAGGTGGGTCAGGCTCAACCACAACCTGTGGTTCCACTCTATCCTGTCCTTGCTCCTCTTGAGCCCTGACATTTTGTCTTGCACGTGCAGGTCCATCTTCTTGGAAGACAACTCTTCTAATCTCCTCAACCCTCTCTGGTTCAGAATGATATTTGGATTCATTGCTGCGGACTATTTTTCTGGATTCGGGATCCCAAAGTCTGTACCCCATCTCACCAGAATTACCATAGCCTAGAAAGATGCACTTTCTACTCTTTGGCTCAAGTTTGTTCCTAAATTCCTTTGGAACGTGAGTATATGCCTCACAGCCAAAGACTCTGAGATGCTTGTATGAGGGCATTTTGCCTGACCATACCATCTCTGGCACTGAATCCTTCTGCAAAACCTTGCTAGGAGATCTATTTACAAGATGAACAACTGTTGATACAGCTTCAGCCCAAAACCCATTTGGCAGCTGTGCATTAGACAACATACTTCTGACCTTCTCTTGTATGGTCCTATTCATCCTCTCAGCAACACCATTTTGAGGAGGATTGTAAGGAGCAGTAAGTTCACGTTTTATACCTTTTGACTCACAAAAGTCCTGAAAGGCCTTTGAAACATACTCTCCACCATTGTCAGTGCGTAAGCATTTAAGCTTCTTGCCACTCTGATTCTCCACAAGTGTCACAAACGTTTTGAAAACACTAAACGCTTCATCCTTGTGCTTGAGAAAGTAAACCCATACTTTCCTCGAGTAATCATCTATAAATGTCATAAAGTAAGAAGCTCCCCCTAGAGATAGGTTAGGCATAGGTCGACACAAATCACTATGAACAAGTGCCAACTGTGTATCTCTTCTACTGCTTCTATGCTTATGTGGCTGCTGTGTTTGCTTACCATACAGACAATGTTCACAGAATTCAAAATCATTAAATGAAAAGCCAGGCAAATAACCAGAATGAGACAAGATTTCCATTCCCTTCTTGGACATATGTCCTAACCGGCTATGCCACAAAGAAACGTTCGGCTGCTCGATTACATTGATTACATTTTTAGAGACATTTGATACATAAATCATGTAAAGTCCTCCAGACTTTACTCCATGTGCTACTGTCATAGAACCCTTGGATATCTTCCACATGTTCTGTCCAAAAATGGTGACGTAGCCAGCATCATCAAGTAAACCTGTGCTGATCAAGCTCTTTGTAATTGCGGGAACATGTCTCACATTCTTCAGCGTGAAAGAAGAGCCATTCTGAAACTTCAATTGAACATCTCCAACACCTAAGATCTCACATGTCTGCCCATTGCCTAGCCGAACATGATCTTTAGTGGTCACATAAGAAGTAAACCACTCCTTGTTTGGAGACACATGAAGTGATGCCCCTGAGTCTATAATCCAGTCACTCAGTGCATTTCCATCAGATGCTGTAAGAAGAGCTGAGTCCATTGTATTCTTCAAGAAGTAGATGTCGCCTGACACTAGACTGTCATCCTCTGCAACAGTGTTTGTCACATTTATTTCTTGAATCTTCACTGAGGACTTGTTCTTCTCACCATGGTCTTCAGCTTTCTCTTTGCCTTTTTTTGCTTTCCATTCTTTGCAGTCTCTTTTCATGCGACCCTTCTTGCCACAATGGTAGCATTCTATGTCACTCTTGCCTTTAGCACTGCGGGACTTGCTACGAGACTGATTCCTCTTTCCACCTTTGTACTTTTCTTTGGTCCTTCCCCTGCTAACTAAGGCTGTTCCTTTGCCTTTGTCCATTGTCTTTCTATTGGTTTCTTCAGTAAGCAGACTTCCTTCTACACCTGCTATGTTCAAACCATCTGGAGGTGCAGAATTACTCAAAGCTGTGCGAAAAGTGTCCCAACTTTCCGGCAATGTGATCAACAAGAACATAGCTCTAACAGGTTCATCAAACTTGACACCTTGAGCTGACAACTGACTATAGATTGTGTTGAATTCATTCAGATGATTGGACATAGGTGTCCCTTCTTTCATCTTCAAGTCAACAAGCTTCTTAAGCCAGTATACCTGTGAAGCTGCACTGTGCTTCTCATAAAGATCACTTAGCTTTAACCATGCTTGATAAGCCGACATCTCGTCTGCATCATTGAAGTAAAGGCTGTCACGAGGACGTGGCAATTGCTAACCTTAGTTGTTGGTTTCTTTCCAATGATTTTTGTTTTATTTTTGAGACCCTCTTTTTGAAGTTGCAAATGGTCGGACATTGTATGGCCAATGTGAACGGTAGTTTCACCCGCAGACGGGAAGTTGGTCGGCACTGGAATTCGTACAGTAAGAGGATGTCTAGGCTCAGAGCAAGATCATACAGGTCCCCCCCGTCGCACTTAGCAAGTTGGTGGATACTAGGAAGTGAACTCAATAAAGGCATAAAGTCAAGGTGGGATCACCAACAGAAAGTATCCGACAGTTGGGCCACATTGCACTTTTGGATGCGGTCCCAATGAGGATAGATGGTCAGAAGACCAGCGAGAGCCCGACGGAAGCATCTCCTAAAAATTAGGGAACTGCTATTTTGGGCTGTGAAATGTGTTCGCGTCATTACCTTCGGTATGACCAAGGGAACATTTTAGTACTCTGCTGCAAAGTCAACTGATGCACAAGTTGAGAGATTTTTAAGCAGGAAGCCCAATGCGGGGAAATTGCATGTATGAGTGCCAAGTGGCACTTTGTGGTCAATTTACCAAGTCTGGGAGAACAGAACCCGTAACTGACTTTCTGGAGCAGTTTTGGAGGCTGTTAACTTGGATTTTCAGCCATTTCTCTCCATTTTTGAGCTTCCCATGACTTTGCCTAGGTCCAAGGAGCTCATTTTCAGCATTGGAAGGCATCAGATGCGTGTTTACAGGGCTGTTTTGCTGCGTTTTCAGCGATACGCAGGTTTTGGCAGCCATGGAAATCTTCTCCTTTTTGCATCTATTTGTTCACAGATGCATTACAGGTCAAGGGTAGAAGAGAGGGCGCTCGATTTATGCTGGGAGGATGCTTCATTGAGAACCTGTCACAGGTTAAGAGCTATGGAGTGCTTCCTTTCCCTCTATGTACAGTATGGTGACGGGAGTGATGCCCCGCACGCTACATACTGCTCTCTTTCTCCCCTACGTGCAGTTATGTGATGCCCCACAAGAGGGCTACTCATTTGACTGATGTACAGTTGTGTGGGTTCATGCTTTTGTGCTGAGGCAAGAGCCTCCTTGAGCAGGAACAGGGGTAGCTAACTGCTGCTCCAAAGCAGGCACTGGTGAGGGTCATAACCTCACCGTATAGGTGCAAAATCAGCGCTGTGTATGCGCTGTAATTTGACTGTTTTTCAGCCATACGGACGCCAGGATCATTGGGAATCGTGCCCCATTGGCAAAGGACAGTTAGGGGACTGTTTGGGGCTGAAAACAGGGCAAAAACCAGTAAATACAGCGTGCTGAATTTACTGTTTTTGGACAGGAATCAGAGGGTATACGACAGTGCAAGCGAGTTCCAGCAGGGGAATTGGTTTCGCGCAAGTTTTGGGGCTGTTATGCTACCGAAATTTGGCCAAATCAAATGGTATCTAGGTGGATACACGTGAAGGATTCCCAGGACCTTACCTTGTAATTTACCCTCCTAAAGAATAAAGAAATACCGAAAGGGGCGCCAATTTTGGGGCCTACAGGTTGTCGGCGTCTGCTCGGAGCATTCTAGCTTCCGAGCCGTGTGTGAGTTGAAGTGTTAATTCCCATTACGGGTTCTCTTTGCAAAGTGCTCTGTGTGTGTGTATAAAGTAAAGAATTTCGGGTGAAAGCCAATGCCTACCGCCCTACGGGCCGGTTACATGGTTCCGTTGCCGGGATATCAATCACTTTTTCCTCAAAGAGTGAGCCTGGATTGTTCAGGGTAAAGACACACAGTGCAGGAATACGGGATTACACTATGGCCGACAAAGGGAAGCGCATTATGGAAGAGGGTTCCTCTTCACAGGACAAACAGGAAATTCCGCATGTACGCCCTGCTAAAAAGTGGTCAAATTAGGGCTGATTTTCTGCTGCGTTTTAGGGTTTGCAAGTATGAACCAAGATGAGATAGGGAGAGGTCTCACGGTGGTAGATTGGCCACTAGATCTCGTGCGGGAGTGATGTGGGTCTGCCAGGTGACATGCTGCTTGCCGATTCTCTGAGGCGATTGCTTGGATTCTATGACGCATTGGTAAATCATCTTGAAATTTGAGCTTGCTTGGTCGTGGGTGGTACGTCAGGTTGTGGAATTATGCTCGTTTGCAGAGGCAAGAGCCTTTTGCATACGTAAAAGTTAAGGGACAGGTTGCAAGATGCTATGGTGAAGTTCAAGAACTATCCACCTATGGATGCAAAGTGGATGGAAGAGCATGAACTGTCAGAGTCACCAAATGTATTGCAGCTTTACCTTGAGGCCTTTGGGTTACAGCCTACGTATGCCCCAACCCAATGTTTGCAAAGGAGGGGTAATGATAGAGCTAGCACATCAAATGTACTCATGGATTCAGTGCAACAGCAGTGTACAGTTTGACAAAAGTATGAAGGTCCCATTAAGTCATTTGTATATATGTTTTGACAGTCTTTCTTGCGGATACATGCGATGATAAAAGGGTGCTTACCACACAAGATCATCTATGGCATGTATTTATGGTATGCAATCGAGGACGTTTGCGATTTCAAGAGGGGGGTATGTCACGAGGACGTGGCAATTGCTAACCTTAGTTGTTGGTTTCTTTCCAATGATTTTTGTTTTATTTTTGAGACCCTCTTTTTGAAGTTGCAAATGGTCGGACATTGTATGGCCAATGTGAACGGTAGTTTCACCCGCAGACGGGAAGCTGGTCGGCACTGGAATTCGTACAGTAAGAGGATGTCTAGGCTCAGAGCAAGATCATACAGGTCCCCCCCGTCGCACTTAGCAAGTTGGTGGATACTAGGAAGTGAACTCAATAAAGGCATAAAGTCAAGGTGGGATCACCAACAGAAAGTATCCGACAGTTGGGCCACATTGCACTTTTGGATGCGGTCCCAATGAGGATAGATGGTCAGAAGACCAGCGAGAGCCCGACGGAAGCATCTCCTAAAAATTAGGGAACTGCTATTTTGGGCTGTGAAATGTGTTCGCGTCATTACCTTCGGTATGACCAAGGGAACATTTTAGTACTCTGCTGCAAAGTCAACTGATGCACAAGTTGAGAGATTTTTAAGCAGGAAGCCCAATGCGGGGAAATTGCATGTATGAGTGCCAAGTGGCACTTTGTGGTCAATTTACCAAGTCTGGGAGAACAGAACCCGTAACTGACTTTCTGGAGCAGTTTTGGAGGCTGTTAACTTGGATTTTCAGTCATTTCTCTCCATTTTTGAGCTTCCCATGACTTTGCCTAGGTCCAAGGAGCTCATTTTCAGCATTGGAAGGCATCAGATGCGTGTTTACAGGGCTGTTTTGCTGCGTTTTCAGCGATACGCAGGTTTTGGCAGCCATGGAAATCTTCTCCTTTTTGCATCTATTTGTTCACAGATGCATTACAGGTCAAGGGTAGAAGAGAGGGCGCTCGATTTATGCTGGGAGGATGCTTCATTGAGAACCTGTCACAGGTTAAGAGCTATGGAGTGCTTCCTTTCCCTCTATGTACAGTATGGTGACGGGAGTGATGCCCCGCACGCTACATACTGCTCTCTTTCTCCCCTACGTGCAGTTATGTGATGCCCCACAAGAGGGCTACTCATTTGACTGATGTACAGTTGTGTGGGTTCATGCTTTTGTGCTGAGGCAAGAGCCTCCTTGAGCAGGAACAGGGGTAGCTAACTGCTGCTCCAAAGCAGGCACTGGTGAGGGTCATAACCTCACCGTATAGGTGCAAAATCAGCGCTGTGTATGCACTGTAATTTGACTGTTTTTCAGCCATACGGACGCCAGGATCATTGGGAATCGTGCCCCATTGGCAAAGGACAGTTAGGGGACTGTTTGGGGCTGAAAACAGGGCAAAAACCAGTAAATACAGCGTGCTGAATTTACTGTTTTTGGACAGGAATCAGAGGGTATACGACAGTGCAAGCGAGTTCCAGCAGGGGAATTGGTTTCGCGCAAGTTTTGGGGCTGTTATGCTACCGAAATTTGGCCAAATCAAATGGTATCTAGGTGGATACACGTGAAGGATTCCCAGGACCTTACCTTGTAATTTACCCTCCTAAAGAATAAAGAAATACCGAAAGGGGCGCCAATTTTGGGGCCTACAGGTTGTCGGCGTCTGCTCGGAGCATTCTAGCTTCCGAGCCGTGTGTGAGTTGAAGTGTTAATTCCCATTACGGGTTCTCTTTGCAAAGTGCTCTGTGTGTGTGTATAAAGTAAAGAATTTCGGGTGAAAGCCAACGCCTACCGCCCTACGGGCCGGTTTCATGGCTTTCTGCCAAAGTCAGCATAATGGTAGAGAGTGCCAATTTATCCATTTCGCTCCATTCATCTTCGTCCATATCTTCTGGTTTTATCCCCTTGAGCTTTATAGGTTTTATCTGCTTCTTTTGTACCAACACGTGCCAAATCTGCTTCTTCCACAATGGGAAATTGGTTCCATCCAGCTTCTTGATATTGTAAAGAGTAGTGTCCTGCGATCCAGCCATAGCTACGCTTCACAGTAGTTTACTTTTCTGGGAAAAATTCGGCAAAGTTTTCCCTGTAAACTGACCTCTGAACCAATATCAACCTGTCAAATGAACCAAGAAAGCTTCAGATTCTGCTGAAATTTTGGCAGAGTCTTCTTTGTAAAATGGCTCTGGTGTACTAAAACAGCTCAAAAAACCACTGTCTCTCTAACACTGTAAGCTGTGGGTAAACCTGTCCTGACCTGTATTGTCTCTGACTGTCCTATCACTGTCCTGTAAGCATAGACTGCGACAATGCCTCAACGGCAGTAAAGCAAAGATGCAATCCCAACTGTCTAACTCACAGTCAATACATCCTAGCTGCCTATCTAAGGGTGCTCGAGGGATCCCTCCAAGACCTGTATCACCGAAAGGATCTCAACATTCGAGAATCCCCCAGCTCAATAAAACCTCACTCGACCCTCAACAAAGGCTGCAGTAAATCTGACAGTACATAGACTTCCCACAAAGTCATACATCCACAAATTTCCCACTGTATGCTGTAACCGTTGTTGCGGTTGTTTGCTGCGTGACTCACAGCCAACAAACCCTCAACAAACATATATCATCTCTGACAATACATCCCATGTGGAAGTACCTGCAATGTCAGGATGAAATCTGGAATATCAAGCAGCAAACACAAGCTACCTGGTGAACTAGTGGATGTCGCCTACAGTCTATGTATAGAGGCGCCCGTGTCGTATGTGACACGCCTCCAAGAACTGTGAGCCGTCCTTCGATGTGTAGACAACCACAAATTAACACTCTGGGAGTGTGGATATTCTCAGCACCTGCAGTCGTACACCGAAAACCCCAAATTTGCAGAGTCGGATCTGCACCCGTCGAGACCACGTAGTCGAAAATGGCCTGCGCAAACCTTTGTCGAAGCCGAACGGTGGCCGAGATGACCTCAGAATGAAATTCTGACAACACCGAGTCCTTTGGGCTCACCCACGAGATTTGGGGCTGTGTCTTCGCGTGTCGAATTTCACTCCAATCTGAGTTGGTGACTCTAGCCTCCTGCAGTGCTGTCCCGAGCCTCGATCTGAGCTTTGATACCAGTTGAAGGAGTACGAGCGGAAGTGCGACGCGAGAGAGAGTGCGAGAAGAAGAGCATGACGATATGGTGAACTCGCTCTACTGTAATGTGTAGAGCATAGTGAGTTCTTATTAGGTTTTTACAAAAGAATATGTGTACATACCTGGCGGCCCGCCCACTTACCTGGGCGACCACATTGGGCTTTATACCCCAACAGGCATTACCTGTTCGCACTTGTCCGGTCATTTGGTCCGGCATAGATAATTTAAAAATACATTAACTGACTTATCCTAAGGCCGTAAAATGATTCAGGCCTTAGGGTTATTATTCTAAAGACCCCATCTCATTCCTGTGCTTGCACTAGCGCGCGTAATTTTCTGAGCCTGAAATCTGAGGCTACTATCTACCTGTAGGGTGCAGCGGAATGAATGTTGTATTTTCTCAAGATTAGTGATCTTTATTTGCTCACGGTTCCTTTTAGTTCTTAGGGAAAGAGAGAGCTTTCCGTCTTATGGGGAGTGCTGTGATCACAAACAAAGTGAGTGGATATTGTGCGTGCAAGTGAATGAGACTGAGAGAAGGAGAGAGAAGAGATACGACACCGAGAGGTTGTAAAACCCTCCTCCGAAGGCCCCACTCTCGTCGGCGAGAGTAGTCTACTTGATTGCACAAAGGTGTACTATGCGTATGCAATGGACTGATGCAATGGGACTATGCCGATGACGATGACGGTGACGACGACGACGACTTGGGTTGAAACTTTGGATCTCCTATATGCTGAATTTCTTGGACTGTTTCGGGCCGAAGATGGACTGTTTTCGGGGCTGAAAATGGACTGTTCCTTGCGGTGTTTATGGCTGCAAATGACTGCTAAAAAAACGCTGGATTACCTGCACTTTAGGCTGCGTTTTTGGAGAGGCTCTTTGGCTGAGAAAACGCTGCCACAACAGGAAGATTCTGGCTGAAAAACGCTGCCACAGAAGGTCCTACAATGCTGAAATCAGTGGTCTTGGAAAGGGTCCCAATGCTGATCGAAAACACTGATGATTTATCCTGCTAGCGTTAGTGAGAGGCTGGGATCGCTGCCTTGGGTAGTGGTTGGAAAAACGCCAATAGCATGAGAGGGATGGCGATGGGTGCTAGGGAGGGAAGGACCAGGTATGCAAGAAGGCAAAACGCTGATGGCTGCGGGTGGAAGGGGAGTGGCCTCGCCAAGGTTGGAGAGGGTCTTGCTGAGAGAGGGTTGGACACCTGTTGCTTGGGGAAGCCTGCTGTGCCTTTGCTCATTTGCCAATTTGTGCTAACTTGGGGTTTGCTTATATGTTAACTTACCCAATTTGCCCTACTGAGTACCCAACAAAAGTCACTTAATAAATAAGTGAAAAATGTTGAAAATAGGGAAAAATGGGATAAAGTCATCTGAAAAATCCCCAAATTGACTCTGATGGAAATGCTTATGCTTATGTAGTGTGCAACCAGAGGATATGCATGTACACTGAATGACTGGGCATGCACGGTCTACGAATAGACTCACAAAAGTGCCAGATCACTTCTAATCTAATTTGACTGGACTTGACGGAAACCCTGCTATGGTGTAGCTTATCCACGGACACATAGGGTTGGGATGTGTCACGTGACATCCCCTCCTTTTTAAAGTGAGGTATTGGTACCGAGCTGCATGGCTTCCTTGTAGTTTGCCAACAACTCTGGATAATCCTTGAAGAACTCTTCATCTATCCACACCGCTTCATGGGTTTCTCTATCTTTGAACTTCAAAAAATAATGTCGTACTTGTTCCTTCGAACCATGGCGAAACCGATGCAACAAGACTTGCTCCGGCTCCATGACTTCTGCTTCATCTATTATCTCCGGTTCTTCTTCTTCCGAAACGTCCTTTGGAGGTGTTCCCTGAAATACTTTCAACCAAGAAACATGGAAAACGTTGTGCATAGACCATGAGTTAGGCAATTGCAATTTCATTGAAACCTCATTATTTTTTTTGATAACTGGAAATGGACCATACATACGAAAAGATAACTTAGGACATTTCTTTCCAACTTGCTTAAGACGCTGTTTCATAATTCGTAGATACACCCAATCTCCTTCCTTGATCGAGACCTCCTGACGATGCTTGTTAGCCTGTCGAGAATAAGATTCTTGAGCCTTGCTTAGCCGAAGCTTCACACTCTCAGAAATCTCATCCAATGACTGACTCTCAGCATTGGCATCAGGCATTTGACTGACCGATCGAGTCAACAGTGTGACTGGAATCGACGACCAAAAGCTGCCTCATATGGAGTTCGACCAATAGCAGAAGAGAAGGAATCATTGAGAATAGCCTGT
The DNA here is from genome assembly GCF_014529385.1 of Adiantum capillus-veneris. Taxonomy (NCBI): domain Eukaryota; kingdom Viridiplantae; phylum Streptophyta; class Polypodiopsida; order Polypodiales; family Pteridaceae; genus Adiantum; species Adiantum capillus-veneris. Next base: position 2,110,143 of record NC_140946.1, read on the forward strand.
ACCAATGGGAGATAGAGCTCCCATTGAAACTGCTGATCATGAACATAAGACTTCAACACATCAAAAGCCAACTGATTATAAATTTCTGTTTGACCATCTGACTGTGGATGAAAAGCGGATGAAAAATTCAACTTTGTGCCAAAATTTTCAAAGAGTGCACGCCAAAAGTTGGACGTAAACTTAACATCCCTATCTGAAACAATGGACTTTGGCAAACCATAGAGGGGGTACCAATGCTTTATGAACAATCGTGCAACATCTTGTGCAGTAACTGTGGCCTTACAAGGAATCAACATGCAAAATTTGCTGAAACGATCAACAATAGTTAAACATTGAGTGTTCCTTGAATGCTGACTTGGTGGTAAGTTAGTCACAAAATCCATAGAGATATCCTGAAAAGGTCCCTTGAGAATAGGTAGCGGAAGCAAGAGGCCTTGCTGCTTACTTCGAGGAGCTTTTACTTTTTGACATATAGTGCAATGTGTGACATAACTAAACACATCTTTTCGCATTTTAGGCCAATAGAAAAATCGTTCAATCTTTTCCAATGTGGTGTTCATACCCCTGTGCCCACCCGTGAGAGTCATGTGCATCATGCAATATGGCTGGCTTGAGAGAGGGCAACATACATAGACGCTGATGAAAAAATAACAATCCATCACGAATGAGATAGTTGCTGGGCCCTTGGGAAGCAAGAGCCTGCAACCAATACTTACCAAACTCCGAATTTGCATACTGATTCTTCATGCTGTCGAAAGACTCACCCTGTATAGAAAATGTGGTTCTTGACTCAAGAGCCAAAATCTGTCCTTTGCGACTCAACGCATCTGCAACAGGGTTAGCTTTTCTAGGCACATACTCAATCAAACCGCCAAATTGTTCAAAAAATTGTGACCACCGCGCTTGGCGATCACTCCAATGTGCACTAGGCATAGATTGTAGCCACTGGAGGGCTTGATGATCTGTGCGCACTGTAAACTCTCTACCATACAAAAAATGCTTCCAATATAAATCCTATGGGTTATTGGTTGGCAGTGATGACGTACCTACTTAGGGGGTAATTGATGGTTTCACATGGCTACAACCAAGTCGGACATGCAGATATCTGGGCTTCCAGGTTGGATTTGACGTTTCCTCACAGCAGCAGTTTGCACCCGTACTGCAATCTATTCGCAGGAAGCTTTGTCATTGGTCTTCACGTCATCTGTCGTTGGCTGGCCGTGCATTGGTCGCCAACCAGGTCATTCTGGCTATAGTATGGTATACGGCCTCCTGTTGGATGCTACATTCTGGAGTGATAGCTCAGCTCCGCAGATTCGTGCGGAACTTTTTATGGAGTGGCACAGATGGGAGTACTGATACTCGTGCCCGAGTTCGCTGGTCCACGATTATTCGCCCTCGATTAGAGGGTGGCCTTGGCATTATTGATCCAGAATTATAGAGCCGCGCCCTTCTTACCAAGCTTATTGTTTGGGGTCTTTTTCCCGGCCAAGAACCTTGGAAGATGCTTCTTCAGGCCGCTCTTTCCACAGCGACTCCGCGCCGCTGCACTAGAGATGGCCATGCTTGGCATACAGGGTATCGTTTTCTCTTTACGGATGCCCCCTTGTTCACCAGCACTCTCTCACCCTTCATCCGATCACTCCTTCAGATTTGGGTCTCCATGCGAAGGGCTATCATACGCTCACCTCCCTCATGTCGTGAGGAGATTGAGCGCCAACCTCTCATTTGGAATGATGCAGTTCTTGATTCTTCGGTTAATCCACCCCGTCAGCTTGGAGAGAGGACTCACATTGATTGGGCTGCTTGGGACACTGGCCTTGCTGCCTCTATGCGGTTGTTTCATGAGACACGTATGCTGGATGCAGATTTTGTGGCAGAACATTATGACATTGGTCGCGGAGTGACAGACAGACTGCTTGAGATTGACTCCGCCGTTCCTTCACAGTGGGATGCAGTCATGCGAGGCATGGTTCAGATGCCTCCCCATAGTGGCTGGGAAGGTCTCTTTGCTCAGAGCACTCACTTATTAGTTCGTTTAGACACCATGCTGTTCACAATTGATACAGACTACTCTCAGGGGATTCATGTTAGATTGACATATGCTACCACCTCTTCGCACCTTGGCTACCCAGGCGCTCGATGGGAGGCCATACGAGTAGTAGGCTCCCGTGGGAAGCGTCGTTGTGTTGACCCCCGTTTCGCTTCCGCTGATGCCGCCCTTTGGAGGCTTTGGGTGTGGGAGGGTCGTGCACTATCTCAGCTTTATTGGGACCCAGGAGAGTGGCATTGGCCTCACTCTAACCCCACTGGTGCACCTGTATCATTCTTTGAGTACACTGTCAGAATTGGAAGATTAGCATTGATGAGACAGCACCCAGAGCAGCCCACTCGTATGCGTTTCTGGTTACATTCAGGTCTCTCCCATGCCTATCTACAGCAGTTTTGGTCAGCCATCTGGGATTTACATGCGGCTCGTCGTATTTCTTTTTTCATGTGGATGATTGCACATGCAGGACTTCCAGTTGGGACTTGGCTAGCTACTATGGGTCATGATCCGTTATGTACTCGATGTCCTCTGCGACTACCGGAGTCCCCTGCACACTGTCTTTGGTCATGCTCCTCTTCCCATATCGTGTGGCTAGCAGTTTGCTTTTTACTTAGCAGAGCCGGTGTTCAGCATGGATTTCTCACTTGGGGATCTGTCTCATGGTTGATGCCGATGCCCTGGCGGCATCTTTTCTACGAGGGCTCAGACACAGATCCAGCTCTTATGCTTACCTCGACTGGTTATCAGCGAGGGACTTTGGCTATGTTACCACAGATCGCTTGGCAGGGGGATCCTCAGACCTGTGATGAAGTTTTTTCAGTCATCACTAGCATTACACTATGGAATATTTGGAGAGCTCGTTGTCTTCACATTCTTAGTGCAACACCACAGCTCCTTCAGGATACCCTCACGGCCATTTGGCTGGACATCATTCACACCCTCATTTGGCAGTGGGATTCTTCCTCAGGTACCTATAGAGCAGCCGAGGCTCGTCAATTTGCCTTCCTTCGGCGTTGGGCCAGATCACCACTCTTCTTCACACTTACAGGTGGCCAGATTACATGGCATTATGCCCCCCCTCAGTGGTTTCTCCTTCACTAATCACACAGACCACCGTGAGATTGTTCTGGTCGAGTTGTCACTATAGTGGCTCTCACCCTTCCATTCAGATTGTACACCCCACGTGATAGGCTATTTTGGCATCCGCTGGGGATTATATTGTACTCAGTAATATATAGCCCTGATTTTTCCAAAAAAAAAAGAGGAGGCACAAGAAATTTCCTACGAAAAGAAGCTTATTGAATGGTAAACATCACATCAAGGCATTCCTTCGTGATGACAGAGTCCATACCAGGAGCGAAGCCAGAAACCTCGAGAGGAGATTTCTGACTAACCTCTAGGCGGACTCTCTCAACAAGAGGGGGACTAATCACATCATACATACTGCCTGGATCAAAGAATATGATGAAACGTTGTCCTTTTACATGACCATAACACTTCAAGAGAGATTCATCAATGTGTGTGTCAGCGTCATGAGAAGATGCAGGTTGTGTTGTGATAGCGTTTGTGGTAGTTGTGGGTGCCTTTGGTTCTTTAGGTGGGACTGTCTTAGGACAGGCCTTCTTAATGTGACCCTTGACATGACATTGAAAACATCTACCTTCTTTATCATAAATCACTTGTTCTTCAGCCGTGATGTATCCACCTATAATTCCTTGTGAAGCTTTTTCATCAGGGGTGAGCTTAGGTTTTGCAGGTGCTTTAGCTTTACCCTTAGATTCATTGTGAGAGTTCTTTTTCGAGGAATTAGAGGAAGAAGGGCTAGAAGAATTACCATTCTTACCATTCTTATCGTTCTTACCATTCTGTGTGTTCTGAGAATTCTGAGATGTCCCTTGAGAAGACTTGTTCTCCTTAGGCTTCCCTTGTTGTGCTTCATCTCTTGGGCGAGAGCGATTGCTACCGCCTTGTTGAGATCCGCGGGGTCAAAGACTTCAACATCAAACTTGATGTATTCGTCTAACCCAAAGAGAAAAACCTCTTTGCGCTCATCATCCGACTTGCGTAGTTGAGTGCCTAGCTGCAAAACACGGTTAGAAAAAGACATGACTGGCATACCATGTTGCTTGAGATTACGCCAATCCTCTTTCAATCGTGCAAGGTACTGAGGTGGCATAAACCGCGCCTTGAGCTTGTCTTGGAAATCAGCCCAACTAAAAGAGAGGGGCGTGAAATCGTCGGCTGCCTCTAGGTGCGCGGCTAGCTGTGCCTCTTGCCATGCATGGTACCAATTGATGGCATCACCAGCAAGGTACATAGCTGCCGTCAAAAACTTTGCTATTTCCTGTTTTCTTAGTTGTCGCAAAATAAGCATTAAATTGATGCAACCAAGAATGAATCACCGTAGCATCCATCTTACCATCATACTTACTGAAAGTCACTTTTTCGGTGACTGGGCTGTTGGAATCCGCATCGTGGCTTGCACCACGAGAGGAACTTCCATGATCCTTGGAGGGTTCGGTCTTCGAGGCGAGGACTTGGGCAAGCAATTCTTGAGTGCGTAGCTCTCGTCGAGCTTCACGCTCGGTCTCCATAGCCAATCTACGAGCTTCATGCTCGGTCTCCAAAGCCAATCTATGAGCGGCACGATCGGCCTCCAATGCTGCGTTTTGTTTTGCCGCTTCTTCCTTCCTTAGTTCTTTTCGTTCCTTTCTTGCGTCGCGCTCGCGTTCTAAAGCAAGGCGCTTGTCTTCCTGTCTATCCGTCATGGCCATCATTTGCTTTATCATTGCTTCCATAGGGTCTGGCGTAGATAGCGAAGGGGGAGGGTTGGAAAAATCTCCTGGTGGGGAAAATCCTTCGTCGCCTCTCTCATGCTCATCACCTGAATGCGAAGTATCCATGCCGCTTTGGGTGACGACCATGCACTATGATCTTGGGGTCTTAAGCTCGCGAGGAACTTGGTTTCTTGAGGGTCTTGAGGTTCTTGAGGTCCTTGATTCGTGAGAATCTTGGGTTCTTGAGGTTCTTGAGGGGTTCTTTCGCTTGCAAATCGTGTTGGAGAAGGATCTTCTCTTCACCCGAGTTCTACTCCTTTCTGCAGGCGCACCCCTTGGCGGCCTTGCACTCACACCAAGGTTGCTTTTTCCCACCTCACGTCGATTGGCCGGCCGCTAAGTGCACGGTCCGCTCTCAATGAGTGAAAAGAGACACAAGGGGAGGCTGGACAAGCCCTTCTTTCTTGGGATTCCTGTCACTCTTCAACAAAACACGATTAGGAATCGCCACGCCCAAGCGAACTTGGGTTCGTGCGACCGCAACAAGCAAAAAAATTCTTGTGGTTCTTCCCTTGAGTAATGCAGAACACTTCCAAGGCTCTGATACCAATGTAAGGTGCAGTGGAATGAATGTTGTATTTTCTCAAGATTAGTGATCTTTATTTGCTCACGGTTCCTTTTAGTTCTTAGGGAAAGAGAGAGCTTTCCGTCTTATGGGGAGTGCTGTGATCACGAACAAAGTGAGTGGATATTGTGCGTGCAAGTGAATGAGATTGAGAGAAGGAGAGAGAAGAGATACGACACCGAGAGGTTGTAAAACCCTCCTCCGAAGGCCCCACTCTCGTCGGCGAGAGTGGTCTACTTGATTGCACAAAGGTGTACAATGCGTATGCAATGGACTGATGCAATGGGACTATGCCGATGATGACGACGGTGATGACTACGACGACTTGGGCTGAAACTGTGGATCTCCTATATGCTGAATTTCTTGGACTGTTTCAGGCTGAAGATGGACTGTTTTCGGGGCTGAAAATGGACTGTTCCTTGCGGTGTTTATGGCTGCAAATGACTGCTAAAAAAACGCTGGATTACCTGCACTTTAGGCTGCGTTTTTGGAGAGGCTCTTTGGCTGAGAAAACGCTGCCACAGCAGGAAGATTCTGGCTGAAAAACGCTGCCACAGAAGGTCCTACAATGCTGAAATCGCTGGTCTTGGAAAGGGTCCCAATGCTGATAAAAAACGCTGATGATTTATCTTGCTAGCGTTAGTGAGAGGCGGGGATGGCTGCCTTGGGTAGTGGTTGGAAAAAATGAGAGGGATGGCGATGGGTGCTAGGGAGGGAAGGACCAGGTATGCAAGAAGGCAAAATGCTGATGGCTGCGGGTGGAAGGGGAGTGGCCTCGCCAAGGTTGGAGAGGGTCTTGCTGAGAGAGGGTTGGACACCTGTTGCTTGGGGAAGCCTGCTGTGCCTTTGCTCATTTGCCAATTTGTGCTAACTTGGGGTTTGCTTATATGTTAACTTACCCAATTTGCCCTACTGAGTACCCAACAAAAGTCACTTAATAAATAAGTGAAAAATGTTGAAAATAGGGAAAAATGGGATAAAGTCATCTGAAAAATCCCCAAATTGACTCTGATGGAAATGCTTATGCTTATGTAGTGTGCAACCAGAGGATATGCATCTACACTGAGTGACTGGGCATGCACGGTCTACGAATAGACTCACAAAAGTGCCAAATCACTTCTAATCTAACTTGACTGGACTTGACGGAAACCTTGCTATGGTGTAGGTTGTCCACGGATGTGTCACGTGATACTACCCCTTCATTGAAGACCCGATTTCCCAATCACTAGGGCTTCAGGGTATTTTCTTCTAGGGTCTCTCTGAGGTGCTCTGGCCCAAACTTGGGTGCACTTGAGGCCCGAGAAACTGCTAGATCTATTCTGATGTGCACACAACTAATTAGATAATTCTTTTCTCGTAAATAAATTAATTATTTACAAAGTCTGACGTAGTTACACAAAAGAGGTGTGTTCTCGGGTTCCTTCTCGTAAATCAGGCCTGTCTACGACGTTTATGGGTTGAAAATAGAGAAAAAAATAGAAGCTTGTCGCGATGGAAACACGCTCCATAGGCACTTCTTCGCGAGGGAACTCGCGTATTGGGTCTTGGCGACATCGGGTACACTTGGGACAGTCATGGGCATCACCGGCAAACGTTTTCTTTGCGGGTGAACTCTGCTTCTTGCAAAAACTTTTCCTCCCCTCTGAGTGAGGGCATGTGATGCTTTTATAGCTCCTGACCACGAGCACGAACAGCTGCTCGTGTACAGATCGCGGCCGTTTTTTTTGTTTTTTTTTTGTTGTGCTCTTCTTCCAGAAAAAGAGAGAGAAAACGTTGGCTGATCTGTTGCCTTATTTATCTGATGGCTGCCCACTTATTAAGTGGGCAGCCGGCATATTTCAAAAATAGTCTGAATCTGCCCAAAAACTTAATAAAACCTTATAATTTAAAAACAATGCTTTCACAGCACTTCCTAGGCGTCCCTGGATGCAATCACATGCACAATTGCAATGCAGACATAGACTTCCTCGTCGCGGAAAAGCTTCTGCTTTCTCGAAAGGCAATCCCGCTTTCTCAAAAAGCATTTGTTTTTCCTCAAAGTTTCCTCTGAACCCATCTTCATTCAAGTGCTTGCTTTTCCTTGTGCACAATACCAACACAGTTCAATTTCCTCCTGACTATGGATATTCCCTTTCTGATGCACTCATCACCCACCTTGTGACGCATAGGAATACCCATCACCTAGTTCTTTTCTACCGAACTTACGGTACAATCTTCTTGGCGATGCTCTATGTCACCCATCCTATGACGCATCAGAGATGGCCGTTCTCGAATAGTCGGATACTTCTTCCCGATGGTCCCTGTCACCCATCCGATGTGACGCATCAGAAGCACCCAATCCTGGTGGCCTTACAGATATTCCCTTTCACAGTGCTCCCGTCATTACTCTGAATGACGCACTAGGAATTCTCTGTACTCGGATGTCTCTAGTGAGAAAAACCCTCTCACTTAAAATTCCAATAATTCATTTAGAATTATTTCTCTTGGTGTTCCAAGCGAGAAAACCCTTCTCAATTATAAATGCAATAATTCATTTAGAATTATTTTCCTGTCTGATAAAGTCAATTTAGCAACAGAAAGATCCACCACCACAAGAATTTTTTTTGCTTGTTGAGGTCGCACGTAACCCAAGTCCTCTTGGGCGTGTCAATTCCTAATCGTGTTTTCGAAGAGTGACAGGAAACCCAAGAAAGAAGGGCATGTCCAGCCTCCCCTTGTTTCTCTTTTCACTCATTGAGAGCGGACCGTGCACTTAACGGCCGGCCAATGGACGTAAGGTGGGAAAAAGAAACCTTGGTGTGAGCGCAAGGCCGCCAAGGGGTGCACCCGCGGGAAAGAGAGGAGCTTGGGTAAGAGAAGATCCTTCTCTAACACAGATTGCAAGCTAAAGAAGAACCTCAAGGACTCAAGAACCTAAGACCCACAAGACCCCCAAGAACCTCAAGACCCTCAAGAACCTCAAGAACCCAAGACCCACAAGAACCCAAGTTCCTCGTGAACTTAAGAACCCAAGACTTCAGTGGATGGTCATCACCCGAAGCGGAATGGATACTTCGCATGGGAGTGGCGAAGAAGAGTTTTTCCCACTAGGAGGTTTTTCCGACCCTCCCCCTTCCCCATCTACGCCACCGATTGCACTAACTTCTATGGAGGCTTTCGACAAGATGATGATGGACAAGAAGTTAGAACGCAAAGCACGAACAGTAGAAAGAAGGGTAGCCATAGAGCGTGAATACGAAGAAAGAATGGCAGCCATAAAGCGTGAGCACTAAGAAAGAAAAACAAAAATGGATCGCGAGAACAAAGCAAGGAAAGCGATGAACGACCAACACATGAAAGAGTTGTTGCGACTCTTTTCTAATGTGCAGGCGCAGATTGCAAAGGATCAGGAGAAGGAGATTCTCTGTGTCTCTTCTTTTCGAAAGCACGACAGACGTGATTTGCATGATAATGATCAGCATGATGATTTGCTTATAATATTAAGCATGATGATTTGCATAATTAAGATGTGATTATTCACGAGCATGATGATTTGCATGATCAAGATGTGATTATTCACGAGCATGATGATTTGCATGATCAAGATGTGGTTACTCATAAGCATGATGATTTGCAAGAAAAAGATGTGATTGTTCACAAGGATGATGGGTTAGTTGATACTTTTTCTCGTAAAGCTAACCTCATTGCAGAATCGATCAATCACGAAGAATCGATCTTGGCTTTCGAGTCGAGATCCAAAGAACCTCCTCAGGAAGTTTCGATCCCTCGCGAAGAACCGATCTTGGCTCTCGAGCCTAGGTCCAAAGAACCCCCAGACGAAGTATTATGTGTACAAATGATTAGTCAGCACGCCTTGTTCGAGTGTTTCATTCGTGATGCTTTCTTGTATTTTAGTTAGGTCCTTATGTGATCCCTTTTCATAGGCATGACATATTGTACGATGAGCACGATTCACTCATGAATGAGCACGAATGTATGCGGATTATTATGAAAAGTTGAAATGTTTGCACCCAAGGAATTTACATTCCATGTCTCTTCCTTGGCATGACACAGTATCAGAAAGAGCACAAGAAGGATTGAGCATCAAGCATCAGCATTTCCATTGTGTTTTTGCCACAATTGATTGATTTAGATCAGAAAAACAAGTTTTGAATCCATTGTTTGCGTGTGTTTGATGAACGGTTTGACACTCCGTCCCTATGTTCATCTACATTCCATGCACAGTTTTTAAGGAACACTAGAATTTTTCCAATCACTTTACATGGACTGAGTATCTTCATGTTTTTGTGTTGGAAGTGGTTTCAGGAATTTTCAGTCTCAGAGATTCTTGAAGATGGTAGACGCATGACTATTGACGACGTTGAAGCATTGAATGAGCTACAAATGACTGTGTCGCTTTCGGCGCAACCCAAAGAAGCAAGCGTTGCAGACCTTTATGAAGTTCAAGTATCGCATGATCCACGCATCAGAGTAGGCCAGCGACGAGTCCCTTCTAGGATTCGAGACCTTGTTGGCGATCTTCCTCGACGCCATACAGTTCGGTACCAGTACCTCACTTTGAAAAGGAGGGGATGTCACGTGCACGTCTAACCCTGTGTACGTGGACAAGCTACTTCATGACATGGGTTCAGTTTAGTTAGATTAGGAAGTGATCTGGCACTTTTGTGAGTCCGTTCGCAGACCGTGCATGTCCAGACACTTAAATTAGATGCATATCCTGTGGTTGCACACAGCATGATCATCAGATTTCCATCAGAACCCATTAGGAGCATTTTTATAGTGCATAGATTTATTTTCCCTATTTTTGACATTTTTCACTTATTATTTTAAAGTGACTTTTGTTGCGAACTAGGTAGGGCAAATTGAGTAAGTGACTATATAAAAAAAACCTGGCGCTAGCAATTCTAACAGAAGAGGCAGCAGGAACTCGGTTTAATAGACACCTTCTCAGCAGGACCCCTAGCAGGCCTAACGTTTTGGCATCTGCAAGAAGGCCTAGCGTTTTGCACCCAGATCAGCCAACGTTTTTGCATTTGTAGCAGCTTGGCGACAACAGAGGACAGATCAGCCCTAGCGTTAGTAGTTTGCACCAGTAGATTCACAGTGTTTCCACAGTAGAGCCCAAATCAGTCCTAGCGTTTTTGCTCAGCCTGGCACCTCAGCGTTTTTGCAGATCTTCGCGACAGGATCAACAAGTAGACCAGCGTTTTCAGTTTTCAGCAATCAAACTCCGTAGAAGAAGTCCCGAACCTCGCAGATCTCACCTTCCCGCAGCAGATCCTCGCCGCACGATCAGATCCAGCGCAGTTTGTAGCTTCAGCCCGGAAAACGCAGATTTCAGCATCTGCGTTTTCAGTTCGTCGTCGTCGCATCGTCGCCATCGATATCGTCACCGACATAGAGTCAGAATTCAGCAGATAAAGATTTGCAGATTTCAGCCCTTAGCATTTTCAGATTTCAGCCCGTCTCGTCGTCGTCCTCATCGTTGTCGACATTGTCGGCAAGTCCAAAGCATTGTAGAGATTTGTGCAATCAATAGTAGACCGCTCTCGCCATAGAGAGTGGGGCCTTCGGAGGAGGGTTTGACAACATTCTTGTGTCGTATTCTTCTCTCTCTATCTCTCAGTCTCATGCACTTTCATTCACAGTGTTCACCACTTTGTTTGTGTCCATTGCACTCTCTCACTAAAGGAACAGAAGGCTCTCCCTTGCGTAAGTAAAAGGAACCTTGAGCACAGTTCGGAGCACTCATCTTGAGCAAAGTTCAACATTCACTTCCGCTGCACCTTAACCTTTAGATTGAAGCTGCCCGATACTTGGAGAATTCACAATGCTTTTCATGTGAGTCTCTTGAAGCCTTTTAAAGGCGATGTGTCCGATGATGGGGAGCGAGATGAGCAACCCAAAGTGGAGAAAAGTGAGGAGATACTCGTTCCAGAACATATACTGACACATCAAGATAGAAAGATTAAAGGTAAGTGAGTAGGCGGTTCTTGGTTAAATTTCAAGAACTATCTTGCATTGGATGCGAAGTGTAACAGACTTGGACACTGCAAGTCAAGAATCTACCACGACAACACCAAATAACCACTTCAAAACAGTTCAGAGTTCACAATTTTATTCGACACTGGCCCGACGGAGTTCCGTGCCTAGAGATATTGGCCCCGAGACTGGCGCCCCTTTCGGTATTTCTTTTTATATCAATCCGAGTTCAAAGTACAAGAGTGCGGGCAGGCGCTCACACTCAGACTCTGCGTCCAGATGCTCTGAGTTGTGAGAGGCATGCTCACATATTTAAAGTTACAAGGTTGCTAAAAGCAGAGGCCCAAAAGCTGAAATCAAAAGCTTCAAGTGAACGCTTTGAAAATAAAGCAAAAGTTCTTCCTCTCTCTTTCTTTTAGTAAATAAAGCAGAGAGTCTTTCTCTTTCTCTCTCTCTTGCTAAAATAAAGCAAAGAGGGTACTCTCTCTTTCTCAGCAATTTGCGTAGAAAAAGCAACGCCAAAAAGCTGCCCAGCTTTTCGTAAATCACGCTGTTGTCCGTACAGCAGGCCACGTGTCAGTCCGCCATGTCAGCAAATTAGGGTTAGGGTTAGGACAGAGTTCGGGTTTCTGATTTTAGGATTAGGGTTTCAATGGAATTAGGGTTTTTGATTTTAGGATTAGGGTTTCAACAGAATTAGGGTTTCTGGTTTTAGGGTCAGGGTTTCAACAGAATTAGGGTTTTTGGCAGCCACGTCATCACTTTGTGACATACCCCTCTCTTGAAAGCATTGGAATCGCCCTCGATTATGCCTGCAAAACAGATAGAAGCCATAAACCGTCTTAGCAGACACTGACTGTTAGTACCTACTTACTAGGAACGCACATCTAGCACATGTACCAATTGACAGGCACATCACACGACATCACAGGATATCACTAGACGTCACAGGAGATCACATGACATTCAACATTCATTCGGATCTTAGACCATGATTTAACGGCAATGTAGCTAGCAATCGCATCTAGATCCAGTCGGGACCTCATCGATGCCCGATTGACTAACCCCTATTGCAACCATGTTTATTCGAGATCAATTAGACCAAAATGCTGCAGTCATTTCGTCTATCAGTTCCTGCACTTACAAACAGGTCAAGAACAAATCAGTTTCATATTCCAGAATTCCATTTTATAAAGTCATTCAGCAGAATACTGTCAGCTCTCAGTATCCCTGACGCTCAAAGAGACAGCAGTGACTCTAGTATTCAAAAATCGAGGCATCTATTGACAAAGGAGCGGACTAACTCTCCTCTTGTGCAAACCCATTGCACCAGATCTCCGACCAAGCTGAATTTTGGGTTCTATTTGGGATAGACTATGCTAAACCAAAAGCTTCAAGGTAAAGATTCACATTCCGAGGAATATTTGCTAGGTCTTCCTCCTCCATCCGCTTCGCATCCATTGTGAAGTAGGTCTTGAATTTAACCAAGAACCGTCAGTTCGCTTTACCTTCTTTCTTTCTTTTTGTGCCAATTTCTGTTTTGGGACGAGTATCTGCTTGTTTTCGTCCAATTCGGGTTGCACATCTAGCTTCCCATCATCGGGCACATCGCCTTCAAAAGGCTTTAAGAGACTCACATGAAAAACATTGTGAATCCTCCAAGTATTCTGGCAGCTTGAGTCCAAAGGAGATATCATTTATCTTTTCGGAAAATCTGGAAAGGTCGAAACTATCTCATGCTAAGTTTTCAAAGAAGCCTCTCCTCTCCCTTTTTTTTCTTTCTCGAGAGTGCCTTCCCATAATGTAAGAGCACCCAATCATTCTCCTTCAATTTCAAATCGCGACAATGGAGATCTACTGCCTTTTTCTGTCTTTCCCGAAATTTCTGCAAAGCCTTTCGGACTAAGTCCCTCGCGAACAGATCGACTTCAAAGAAAAATCTTATCTTTCGTGCTAAGGAAGGATGGAACCTTTGTAGCAAATTCAAGAATCTCAAAATGGCACCTTCCCCATCAAAGAGTTAATTGTGTTTCTGTAGGCATATTTCACCAAAGGTAAAAACCTTTCCCAAGTAATCTTCTGATCCAACCAAGAAGACTTCAACAAAGCCAGTACCACTGAATTAGCAATCTCTGATTGCTTGTTAGTCTGTGGGTGGAACGATGACGAGAACTGCAACCGCGTGCCTATGTTCTTCCAAATAGCCGTCCAAAACAAACTCGTGAACTTGGGGTCCTATCGGAGACAATCATCTCAGGCATGCCATGTAATCTGAAGGCCTGGGCAATAAACAATCGTGCCCACGCTGTGTTCTCAAGAGATGAAATCCATTGCAATACTTTCCCAGGGCGGGTGAGTATGGGTAAAAAAGTTGTAACAATCCTTGTGCTTTATGTCAAACTTGACCTTCTGGCATTACCAAGCAACTGTGCACAAACTCGTCCACATTCTTCTTGAGTCTCGGCCAAAAGACGTATCTCTCTACCCCTTTCAAGGTGGTAGCAATGCCGTGGTGACCCCTCAAAGGCGGACAGTGGCATTCGGTTAGAACCTTTTCCCTCAACGGTTGTGTAATACACAACATGGTTTTCCTCTAGTAGCCATCCCGAATGGAATAGTCCGCTACTATCTCCCCTTTCTGTATTCAACTGAATACATCTGCAAAATCTGTTCTGTGGCGTACTGACCGACCATATCCTCGAAGTTCCTATGATGTATCGCGGAAATAGCCAGAACCAACGGCTTTCAAGACAAACTATTTGCCACCAATTTCTTCTGTTCTTGCAGATGGACAATCCGGAAGTAAACTTTGACAAGATATTTGCCCACCGCATTTGCTTTTCCGATAGCTGCTTCCATGACAAGTAGCAGCATAAACTCCCATCATCTGTGAAAAACCGTAAAATCGGCTCCGAGTAGGTAATGTCGCTATTGAAAAAGCGCTTGGATAGCCACCAAAAGCTCTTTCTCACATATCTGTACTGTCAATTTCGGCCTTGAAAACAATCGGCTCTCGTAAGCAATGACATTGGCCTTCTTGCATTAACACCGCATCCAGACTACGACCACAAGTATCACAACATACTTCAAACGACTTCTGCAAGTCCGGCAGAGTCAAAACTGGTCCCGTAGTCAATTTCTCTTTCAAAGGCTGAAAGGTAGTCACCTCTGTGGGTCCCCACGAGAAAGAGACTCCTTTCTGTGTCAAGATATGCGAAGGGGAAGCAACCTTTGCAAACTTTCGAATGAACCGCCTGTAGTACGAACACAATCCCAAGAAGCTTCTAACTTCATGGACATTCTTCAATTCGGGCCAATGAATTATGATAGTCTCTATCTTGGCCGGATCCATTTGCACTCCTGCTGCTGAGACAACTTGTCCCAAAGAGTGTATCTCTAGTAGGAAAAATTCACTTTTCTTCGCTTTAATCACTACTTGTGATCTCGCAATGCCTGAAAGACCTGAAGCAGATGATCTCTATGTTCTGCCTCATTCTTGGAGAAAACAATGATATCGTCAAAGAAAGTGCCAACAAATGATCTCTATGTTCTGCCTCATTCTTGGAGAAAACAATGATATCGTCAAAGAAAGTGCCAACAAATAGCCGGTACTTTAGAAAAATCATGTCCATCATCCGGTTAAATGTCGCAGGAGCATTGGTTAAGCCAAAAGGCATCACCAAAAAGTCTAATAATCCAAAAGTCGTCCAAAAAGCTGTCTTGTAGACATCTCCCGGCGCGATTTTGATCTGATGATACCCACTCTTCAAATCAATCCTGCTAAAGCACGAGGATCCCTATACTCTGTCAAGTATATCATCGATCCTAGGAATCGGAAATCTGTTCTTGATGGTGATTTTGTTGAGAGCTCTATAATTGATGCGCATTCTCCAAGACCTGTCGTCTTTCTGCAAAACCAACAACCATGGAGAACAATACGGTGAAGTACTAGGCTGGACAAGACCCTTTTCTAAGAGGTCTTTCACTTGGTTCATAATCTCTTCGTTCTGGGCTCAGCTCACACGGTAAGGTGGCCGGTTCGGTGGTGTGCTTCCAGGTATCAGATCAATAGTAGGACGAGCAGATGGTAACTCGCCTGGCAGGCCCTCTGAAAAGGAATCGGCATGAGTGTGGAGAAAATCTTGGCGTTTGTTCAGGTCAAAACATATTCGACCTTTATCCATTGTTCAGTTCTCTCCCAAAAAAAAAGAGTAAAGAAACTGAAGTTCATCAAGTACAATCTCTGAGCCCTTCATTTGTCAAAGTCGCTTTCTCGGCCCGGTAGTCAACCACGGCGTTGTTGTTGTGGTACCAAGGGATTTCGAGTAGAACATCGCAACCTTCCAAGGCAAGTACATAAAACTCCTCGTGCCCTAAACACCCCTGTCATTGCAAACGAAGTTTGCCAATGCTCGGTGTAATGGCAATATCCCGTCCGGGTGTCACTCGAACTACCTCTGCCTGTGGCCTCAGCCTATCGGGCATAATTCCAAATCGAACTGCCAATTCCAAGTGAAAAGAAGTTGGCCTTGGCTCCTTCAAAAGAGCTCCCTGATCTTTCACTTTGCCCCAAAAGCGCCAAAGTACTTTCATTCATTTGATTCGGTTCAGGCCCCACGCAATGTGGTACTAGTTCTGCTTTTTATCTGCCTTTTCTGCCACGTCTCTCAGTTGCTTTGGAACTTTTTGGCCTTTCTTCATCCTGTTCATTCGGTGCCTTGTTAGGGCACTTCGCGGAGATATGCCCAGTTTCCTCGCATTCAAAGCCACTATGAAGCGAGCTCGCTCCTGAGGAGTAAGCCTGGGTCGTGCATCTTTCTTATCTGAGTTGCTCTTTCTCTTTCTACTTTCATTTGTCGAAGTCTTTTCAGCTCTTTGTGTGATGATCTCATCGGTGGGGTAGGTCAGACTGCCAGAGTGAATGGCAAAACCCCGTTTCGCATGACTCATCAACTTCTGAATGGAAGCTGACTTCTGTTCTAAGTAGTGATCTCGGATCTCTATAGGTAGACCCAAGGTAAGCCGCTCAATCTGCTCCTTGACCGAGATCTTCTTAAATGAAGAGGCGGGTAGAAAAGAGCTCCAGAATCTCTCGCAATAAGCGTCCAGTGTATCCTTCTTGGTCATCCGAAGATGGTTCCAAGCAGTTCGTATATTGCGTTCATACTCTTGAGTCAGCCAAGAAGAAATAAAAAGCCTCTTGAATTTTAGCCATTTAACTGGCGCAGTCTTGCTTAATAGAAGCGTGGACCACCAAATTCGAGCATCCCCTTAAAGTAAGAGGTAGCTCTCCGAATCTTAGAGTGCTTTGAGTAACGCCCTCCCGCGAAAGCGATGTCAAACTGCTGTACAAAAGACAAAGCCTTCGAAGCATCTCTATAACCAGAAAAAGTGTCAAATTTCATTGACTGTCCACCTTCCTTAAACTCTCGGACTTTCTTACTTTTGTCTTCCAGAAAGTCATACTGGTTGGCTTTGTAAAAATTCTTCTTCTTTGCATAAAAGTCGTCGTCATCATAGTCCGAATTGTCTGTAGACGAGTCCTCAGTAGAACTGTCACTCAGGGGGCGAGATTCAGACTTCTTTGCCTTTCTCTTGCCCTTTCCGAAGCGTTGCTTCTTGCTTCGCTTTTTGTCTTTTCAGTCTTCTTCGCTCGAATCAGATGAGCTAGAAGAACTGTCAGAAGAAGAAGAAGAAGAAGAAGAACTGGGTACTCCTTCAAATCGAACACGCTTCTTCTGTTTCTTTGCCTTTTGAAATGTCGACGGACGACCCAAGTAGCCCGGGAAGTCAATGCCTTTCTTTTGCTTTTTGCCGTGCTTTTTTTTTTAGCTTTGTTCGGCGTGTCAAAAAGCTGAGCAATTCGTGCATCAACCACCTTTTCTAATTCCTTCTCTGTATATTTCTTGTGAGCAGAAGGTTTCTTGAGAGCGGGTTTTGGGGGTGGTGGTGTGGTTTTCTGCCACTGCGCGTGCACTTCCTGGAAAGAAGTCTCGGTTAGATATTTTGCAAATTTTGGGTCCTTCGCAAAATTGAGCATCATCTTTGTTGCATCGCCGATCAATTGACGACGCTCCATCTCTCGACGCTCCGCCTGAGTAGGCCAAGGCGGTCCATACTCCTTGCCGGAATCTTCGTTGTGATGCATTCTCGCATCTCCGAATGCAAAGAGTCGATTGATTCTTGCCTGAAGCCATAGGTGCCGAAAAAAAAATCTGGGATCAGTTTTCCTGTAGAAGAGAAATCGGCCGTGCTCTGATACCACTGTAATAGACTTGGACACTTCAAGTCAAGAATCTACCATGACAACACCAAATAACCACTTCAAAACAGTTCACAGTTCACAATTATATTCGACACTAGCCCGGCAGAGTTCCGTGCCTAGAGATATTGGCCCCAAAGACTGGCGCCCCTTTCGGTATTTGTTTTTATATTAATCTGAGTTCAAAGTACAAGAGTGTGGGCAGGCGCTCACACTCAAGACTCTGCGTTCAGATGCTCTGAGTTGTGAGAGGCCTACTCACATATTTAAAGTTACAAGGTTGCTAAAAGCAGAGCCCCAAAAGCTGAAATCAAAAGCTTCAAGTAAAAGCTTTGAAAATAAAGCAAAAGTTCTTCCTCTCTCTTTCTTTTAATAAATAAAGCAGAGAGGCTTTCTCTCTCTCTCTCTCTCTCTCTCTCTCTCTCTCTCTCTCTCTCTCTCTCTCTCTCTCTCTCTCTCGCTAAAATAAAGCAAAGAGGGTTCTGTCTCTTTCTCAGCAATTTGCGTAGAAAAAGCAACGCCAAAAAGCTGCCTAGCTTTCCGTAAATCACGTTGATGTCCTACAGCAGGCCTCGTGTCAGCCCGCCACGTCAGCAAATCAGGGTTAGTGCTAGGACAGAATTAGGGTTTCTGATTTTAGGGTTAGAGTTTCAACAAAATTAGGTTTTTTGGTTTTAGGGTTAGGGTTTCAACAGAATCAGGGTTTCTGGCAGCCACGTCATCACTTTGTGAGACGAAGTGGATGGAGGAGGAGGACCTAGTAGATACACCTTAGATTGTGGAACTTTACCTTGAAGCATTTGGTTTAGCATAGTCTACTCCGATAGAACCCCGATTTCAGCATGGGCTAGGCTGAATTGTGAAAATGCTAGGCTGATCTGGGACTAGATGGGGAATCTGGCGAGGATCTGCAATGGGGTGGGAGCGTGTTCTCGCAAGACTAAGGCTGAAAACTGAAAATGCTGGGCTGTTTGCTGAAAACTGAAAACACCAGGCTGATCTGGGTCTTCTGCTTCTTGAGAAAAACTCTAGGGTGCCTGTTGAGGTGTCACAAACTGGTGATGTGGCTAACCCTAGACTCACACGCAACCACTGAGATGCGCCAGAAAGGTTGACGTGGCAGCTGGCCAACGAGAAAAGCGCCAGAAAACACGTTGAGATGTTGACGTGACAGACCGTACGGATCGCCGCAATTTTCGCTAACATGTTGACGTGGCAATGTACGGATTTCCGAAAATTACGCAAGCTGATTTTGCTGGCAGATTTTAAGTTAAAGAGCTTTTAAGTTTGAGATTTGGGGGCTCTGCGTTTGGGCATTCCTTGTACCTTTAAATAAATGGGCAAGGCCTCACTTCTCAGAGCATTTGAGAGTGAGCACCTGTCCGCTCTCTTGTACTTTGAACATAGGTTAGTACAAAAAGAAATACGAAAAGGGGCGCCAGTCTTTGGAGCCAATACCTCTAGGCACGGAACTACGCCGGGCCGTGTCAAATTTGTGAACTGTTTTGAAGTGAATCTCTGTTGTGTCGCAGTAGAATCTTGACTTGGGGTGACCAAGTTTGTTACATGAGGTGCTGCCTGACTGCTGGGTGCTTGCCTCCTTGTGTCCTTGCTTCTTCTCCTTTTATTGAGTGCCCAATGGGTTTCTTTTATAGATCATTAGCAGTTTGCCCTACTTTTTCAACAAAGTCACTTATTAATAAATAAGTGAAAAATGTGTATTTTGGCAAAAAAGGTTCTATGCTTTGGAAAATGCTCATGATGGGTATTGAATGTCATGCTAATGATAATGTTGTGTGCAATCAGAGGATATGCAACTATTCTAAGTGCTTGGACATGCACGGCCTGCGCACAGGCTCACAAGGGTGCTAGAACACTTCCTAGGCTAACCTGAACCCTAGACCTGGGATAGCTTGTCCACATGCACATAGGGTTAGATGTGCACGTGTCATTCCCTAAGAAAGGAAATGAGAGGACCTTGCTCTGATAACATTGTCACAGAAACGGAAGCGTGAACATTACTTTTTCACATGGAATTCTGCACGACCTAAAAATTGGGAAAAACAAATGTAGAAAATCGACACAGCACTAGGGACCAAAAGATGGGCTGGTCCCTCCCCTTGAAGGAGATTTTCAATAATTTCTAAACTGTTACAAGCACTTGAACCCCAAACAGAATTTACTGTTCATTTTTTTCCGATGCATAAGGATGCACGGTTCCATAAGCCTATTGGCTGAAATTTATGGTCCCTCCCCTTGAAGGAGATTTTCAATAATTTCTAAACTGTTACAAGCACGTGAACCCCAAACAGAATTTACTGTTCATTTTTTTCTGATGCATAAGGATGCACGGTTCCATAAGCCTATTGGCTGAAATTTATTATACATGTAGCCGTTTCACGGCTATGTCTGCTTCGTACTGGGATTTTCAGCGTGCGTGTCAGAGTGCTGAAATTTTTGTGGGCAGCCGGTACTGCGCTTGTCTGAGTGCGACTATTCCCGCAGTGACGCACACAAGCTCCTATGGGTGTACTCTGCTTCTGCCGTGGGCTTCACAGCCTCTGCATGGCCTTCATGGACACGAGCAAGAAAATCGTGTATATATATATATATATATATATATATATATATATATATATATATAATATATATATATATATATATATATATATAGATATATATATATATATATATATATATATAGAGAGAGAGAGAGAGAGAGAGAGAGAGAGAGAGAGAGAGAGAGAGAGAGAGAGAGAGAGAGAGAGAATTGGCTGAACTGAGAGTTGAGAGAGAGGAGTCTCTGCGTGAAGGGAATTTGTTGTAGAGTGCCACCAATTGGTAGTGCTTTCTCCTTACAAGGCTTGCGTATGCTAATTTCTTGCCAGTTGGCGCTAGAGAGAGGGAGAAGTGCTCGCAAATTGCCAACTTTGGGCTTTCTAAATTTCCACTCTAGTTTGCCGTGTTTTAAGTCTTATTTTAATGTTTAAAACATTTGACCGCGTTCATACTAACCGGCCACTGAGTTTATAAGGTTTTAAACCTTTACACTTAAACGGGCATTAAATCCCAGTTTTATGGCCAATTTGAAGCTTTTATAACTCGTCCGATTTCGTGACTCTCCCGACTCAGTATGCCGGCTCTCGCTAGGTCGTATTTCCACTGTGTCCGGCCGGCCACTTCTTGGGCGACCATCGCAAAACTATTATATTATAGATTTTCTGAGCGAACTAGGGACACCATCTTACTCATGTGCTTGTTCTGGACTATTTGTACTGCGTGCGGCTACCGTTCTACTTATCATACTATTCGGACACGGATAAATTTCCAGATGGCGCATTGCACCATAAAATTTACCCGTTCATAATTGGTACCAATAAATTCATATATTCATTGGGTGCGCACAAAAATCATTTTCATTCATCTGTAGCCGTAGCTTAAAAATATTACACATCCCGGCGAAATTTGTGGCAAAATTGCCACAATAGCTTCTTCGCCAATAAACTGTTGCGTCTTATTTTTGTCCTCCAGCCTTCAGCTATCCTGCTTGCTAGGCTTGCCACGTCAACAAAATTGTGATAGAGATGCAATTTTTACTATGATTTGTAGCATCACATTATGGACCATGTGGAAGGCTTGTTGTGCTCCCGTTTTGGGTTTACAGTCTTCACCAACGTCGTCTACACTGACAACTCTTTGAATTGCGTTGCTGCATATACTTTGCAGCTAGTGGGATACTTCAGCGAGCTCCTTTAGGGCAGAGGGATACTCTTTTCCGAGGACATTGGCGAGATCTTTAGCCCTTTTTAGTTTAGATGACGGCCACATTGCATGGCATTATGCACCTTCTTAGTGGTTCATTTTGCACTCCTACTTGCCACCCAGATGTATACATAGCACACCTTGTACTTCCCATCTTGTACGTCCTTTGGGTGACAGGCCATTCAGCCTTTTCCATCATGCTGTTGAACGTTGTAGGAGCATTTGTGAGAATAAAAGGCATCACCAAATACTCCTATGATATCTTGAATGCGGTCTTGTATACATCTCCGAGAGGGATTGTGTTCTGATGATAGCCGCTTTTAAGATGGATAATGCTAAGACAAGTAGAGCCTTGTAATCTAAAAGTATATCATCAATCGTGGGTATTGGAAACGTGTTCATGATGGTAATCTTATTACGAGCCTTGTAGTCTATACACATCCTCCACAATCCGTCTTTCTTCTACATAAGTAACACTGGAGAACAAAAATATGAAGAATTGCGTTGGATCAAACCCTTTTCCAAAAGGTCTCTCACTTGGCTCATGATATTTCTTTTTGGGCTTTCATCACTCTGTAAGGTGGCCGGTTCCTCACATCTAAAGATTCCAAGACAAGATCTTTCTCCAGTGAGGAATGACCCTCCTCCAAATTCAAACTTTTAAAAAGTGAAGAATATCTCTCTATCAATCTTTTCAAAAAGTTCTTGCAACACTGCAACTTTTGAAGAGATTCTAACGATCTCTATCAAGTTGAGTAGCTCACTTGTTGACTTTGCTCGAATCCATTACACACACATCAACAAATGTATTGTGTCCAATTTCTAATCTGTACCTTGTCGAAAAGTCTTTGCCAACTTTTTCTACTTGCACAAACCAAGAGATTTCGCCAATCCTTTGGAAGTCAACTTCTTGCAACTTGTCAAGAGATTCTACCAATCCCTTTTTTGTCTCATCTTTTGAGACACTGAAAAGTCATTTTTGCCTTGGCTTTCATTGCAATCTGTAAAAAGCTTCTTTTGCAAAAAGCAATTTCTATTTAAAAAAAAAAACTACTTCAACAGTCGATTGCTAAATGAAGAGGTTTAAGCTTTTATTTTTCATGAAGCTGTCATTCATATTGCGCATACCAAAATGCATAAAATGGCTGCCTAATGACATGGCTGTAATCTTCGCACAGGCAGTGGTTCTGATGGTTCTGGGAGAGTTAGACTGAAATTGGCTGCTGTTTTTGTTAGTAAAGTTCATCTTTATTACCATAATTCCTTCATCTGCTTACTGTGCTCGCTTGTAGGTGCATGAACTTTTTCCCATCAATCCAAGAAAGTTTGAATTCTGATTCTTTTGTTCACAGGTTCCATGTTTACTTGTACTTCTGAACGGTGACCACTCACTACCAGTGCAGGTGACAGCAGACTCAACATTTGCCAGTTTAATTAATATGCACCATGGGGTTGCACCTAGACATATTCAACCACAAACTTTCATTCATTTTTGAGAGGTGTTTTTTTAACGATACAGAGGAATGCGTGTGCAGCATTAGGAGCTATTATGAATGCCAGTGTCATGCTCTATCATGTTGTGGCAGAGTCATCAGGTTTGGTAGGTTACTGCGGTGCCTAAGGCTAAGATGTATTGCTTTAATCTATGTACATGTTACATGTTAGTGTTTCTTCTTGAACAGTTGAAGGGACTGTTGAAGTGTTTAGAGCCCGGGATGGAGGATGTTGGATTGCAGATAAATGTTTTGGCTGCACTTAGTGCTCTTGCCCAACAGTAAGCTAGGAATGATGTCGAGTGGTTACAAATATGTGATATTCCATTATGTCAAGGCTTACTTTTCTTTGATTTTGGAAGTTTTCAGGGAACTGGGTTTAGCTTTGATGAAAGATACTGGTGTTGATGATATTTTACTTTCTCTTTTGGGACCCAATGTCGATGGTAGGAAGATAAAAAATATGATGCCTGACTAAGATGAGATCTGGAAAGATTGATTTGTTTGCTTTTGTTCTGATTTATGTAGCCAAGCTAGAGGAGGATGTGGTGGACACTCTATGTGCTATAGCTGCTCATGAGAAAATGCAGCAGATTCTTGTTCGTAAGGTGGAGCTTTTAACACTTGACATCGGTTATGCACAGACCTGAATGCATCACCTGCATTAAGAAGGGTGCATTTACTGTAGTATAGATACATAATGGTGCTTAAGCCTTACAGTGACCTTGATCTGTGGATGAAACATAACCTTAGTGTGTGATCTAAGAACTAAGAAAGTTTTGCAGGGGGCAGTAACCAAATTGAAATGGCACCTTGCATCGGAATCACCTGAGATATGTGTTAGAGTACTACTAGCTTTGGGTATGCTGTGTGGTTCCAGGTACAACTTTCTCTTCTATTTAATGTTGCCTTAAATCATCTAGGGCAAAGTTTCTAATGCTGTTCTTGTTTTGCTGCTAGTGTGGAGGGCCAGCTTGAGCTTGCTAGAGCAGATGGGGCTGTAAAAGCTTTGGTGAAACTTATGACGTATTGCATTGCTACTTCAAATCAATGCAGATTTTAAATCATTCATGATATGTGATTTAAATGTTCTTTCTTTTTGTGCTCAGATCCAATGACCATGACGTAAAATCAATTGCACGAGATTTGTTTAGCGCTCTCACATCAAATCAGGAGGCTCGATCAATTGTAGAACAAATGATGAGAAGCTGTCAAGTCTAGGTGCTCTATATTTATTGCATTTCTTGATCTGTGGGGTTGCTGAACTGCAGTTCCTAGTGAAGATCCATGCACCTCAAAGGTTCAACAGTAGATCCACTGATGCAAGTTGTCTTTGTAGTAAAACGTCTCAAAGTGGCATCCATTCATTGCAACGTTAATCAGGTCAAGGATCCGTTCTTACAGCTGTCAATAAGCTAACAGTTCAATTATTTGAGCATTTGCAGGTGTGCGCTCTCCTTGAAAAAATTGTACTGAGTATGTCTGCCCCACAGAAAGAAGAAAAATCGCGGATTCCAGAGTAGATTCTCTCTCTGTCTCTCTTAGTTGAGCCTTCCTCTCTGTTGGCTGGAGGCTCTCTCTCTCTCTCTCTCTCTCTCTCTCTCATCTCTCTCTCTCTCTCTCTCTCTCTGCTGTGCTGCTTGTGCGCGCACCCTGCTCGCTGCCCGCGCTGTGCTGCTGCCTGGCTTGGCCCTGGCCCCCCCCCCGCCTCTGCCCCTCGCTGCCTGCGCTGCACCCTCGCGCACCCGCCTCACTGCCACCCCCCCCCGCCTCTGCCCCTCGCTGCCTGAGCTGCACCATCGCCCCGCCCCGCCCCCCCCCCCCCCCGTGCCCTGCCCCCCCGTGCTGCCCCCCTGCCCTGCTGTGCCCCCCCCCCCCCCCCCCCCCCCCCCCCCCCCCCCCCCCCCCCCCCCCCCCCCCCCCCCGTGCCCCACCCCCCCCCCCCCCCGTGCCCCCCCCCCCCCCTCTCCCCCCCCCCCCCCCCCCCCCCCCCCCCCCCCCCCCCCCCCCCCCCCCCCCCCCCCCCCCCCCCCCCCCCCCCCCCCCCCCCCCCCCCCCCCCCCCCCCCCTTCTCTCTCTCTCCAACCTATAACTACGCTTTCCCCCCGGGCCGTACCGCCTCGCGCTCCACCACTCGCCGAGACCGTCGCTAGTGGGGGTGCACACGTGCATCTAGCGACTCCCTTGCGGACGACTCCCCCACACGCCCAACAGCCGCACCCACTGCTAGGGTGGGTGCACACGCGCATCTAACCCCCTTGCGGACGGCGATCAAGCATGAGGAAGACGAATGATAAAGCCGACCCCCTAGAGGATGCCATTCAAAAATGCAAAGAGGAAATGACGGAGACCATCACCAAGATGAACCGCAAGCTCTGGGGCACAATAAACATTCTCGAAGGACGTGTGCTGATCCAAGAGAGCAAGATAAGCACGCTGGAAGACCGAGTGACGACCCAAGAGGAAGAGATCACGTCACTCAAGAAAGAACTCTCCGAAGCCCGATCAAGAAACACACTGGAAGAGGGCGAACTACAACCCTCAGTAATTGAAGAAATCAACACGATCAAGGAACAAGTACGGGCCATCAAAGAGGGAGAAGAACAGCACAAAGAAATGACGACTTCTTGGGTGGATGTTCTTACCAAAACCCAACAGAAGGCGAATGAAGCCGAGAAATGGATCAAGGTGGCCCAGAAAGGAAAAGACAAGGAGATAATGCCCACGTCCACACCCAACAACATGATTAACCAGACACTAGAGGAGGAGCAGAGGAGAAGGGTGCGCGCTTTACATGTGAGAATTTGCGGCCTTAAAGACAAAGGCAATGTGGACGAAGAAGTAAAAGAACTCACAGCCTTGATGGGGATTCATGAGCCGACACACACAAGGGCATGGAGAGTGGGCAACATAAAGAAAAATGGAGGCAGTGGAGAAACCTCAAAAGAAAGAGCACTCATCCTCCGTTTTCCCTCCATGGAAGCAAAGAAGTCATTCTTGAAGAAAAGACCAACTCGTTAAGAGATTGGCATCTTTCTCGGGGACGATCTCACCCTCTCGTAGATCGCTCATATGCAGGAAGTAATGCCGGAGATTAGAGCGGCAAGGGGAAAAGGCAAGATCTCTTTTTACCGAGACGGAAAAGTGGTAATACTTGACCGACGCTCCACATGACGGTGCGAGACTTATGGGACCACACTCAAAGTAGCTGCCTGGAACTGCAATGGATCTATGCGTCTTGATGTGGGTGCTTTCGAGGATAGCTTTACTGGAATAGACATCATCTTCTACTCTGAGACACACCAGGCCCCTGGGCAATCCATGCCTCACATCAGTGGATATAGGTGGGAGACAGCCTATAGACAGGAGACACGCTCAGAGCACAGAGGGCGGGGCTCGAGAGGAGTGGCAGTGTTATTTAGAGAGGATCTGTAGCCACTGATATATATAGCCCGCAGGGACGAGCAGGCTAGGTACATGTGGGTGAGACTGAAAGCAGAGACAGACAGATACCTCTATCTAGCTATTTGTTACTTTCCCCCGAGTACATCAGTTTATGCACCACCCAGAGGAGAGTCCCCTTTCTCTATTTTGGATGATGACATATGGGAGTTCTCTAGGGTCGGTGACATTATCATCCTCGGGGACTTCAATGCTAGGATTGCCCATCACTAGGCAGTGTTTTATGATACTTCAGAGGAGATGCTAAGAGAGATAGATGTGGCAGAGACGGTCCTTTCCAGACTATCACACGATATGGAATATACTGAGTATGGGCGACACCTGATAGACATGGGCACTGCACATGGATTGGCCATCTTGAACGGCCTACAGAGATTTCCTTCTGCGGGAGGTTTTACATGCTTCCCACACAGACATGGAGCCAGCACGGTGGACTATGTCGTGGCACAACTGAATCTCATCTCTAGTATCCAGGATCTCACAGTTGGGCCCAGACCGGTCGGGGTGGCGGTGGATCATGCTTTGGTGTCAATGACCATCTCCTTCCATTTCAGTGTAGCACACAGGCCACGAGTAGCAGCCCTTACTCGCTACACATTCACAAGGGAGACGGACTCTGTATACATGGACGGAATCTATAGACGCCTATGCACTAAGGACCCGAGGCGACCTCTGGAGGAGCTACCTACTATACTAACACAGACATTACATGAGGCAGCAGCTGAAGCATACCCACACACCCAGCCTGAGCAGAGCCGCTGATTTGGGAGCATGCCTCAGAACAACTGGTACGATGAGGAGTGCCGCCAGACTAGAGCCAAACTTCAGAGGGAGGTGCTGTTGGGGGACGTCACTCGCAGACAGTCACAGATGGACTTCCGACGCCTGGTGCGGCGGAAGAAGAGGGCTTTTTTGGCTAGACTCGAGCAGGATCTATATCAGCTATTCTTGAGTCAAGACTTGCGTGAGGCGTGGCGGCTCTTTCATGAGTAGTCCCCCCCCCTCTGCTATTTCCTCCACAGAGACCTGGGGTTAGTACGCATCATCTTTGTACACAGTACCTGGACAGCCGCCCCTCCCCAACCCCCCCGACCCATGCCCACATACATGTGTCTTTTTCACTGCTGAGATGGTGAAGAAAGCCATTGACAGGATGAAGACTGGGAGAGCATATGATCATGAGGGCCTAGTAGCTGAGCATTTCATGCATGCCAAAGACCTACTAGCAGAGCTTCTAGCAGTTATGTTTAACCGTGCCATGTGTGAGGGCCTACCGGACACTTGGAGCCTATCTACAATCGTACCTATCTTCAAATCAGGAGACCCCATGGAGCTTGGGAATTATCGCACTATTATGATTGGGCACACACTGGCACGGTTGTATGCATCCATTCTTGAGCAACAGCTGAGTAGATGGGCAGAGACGGAAGGAATACGTGCAACTGGGCAGGCAGGATTCAGGAGAGGCTTCTCTACTCTTGACCATATCCTAACACTCATGGCCATCATCGAGGAAGGCAGATCTCATGGGAGACGGATCTATTGTAGCTTTGTGGACTTCCGCAAAGCTTTCGACACGGTACCCAGAGCTAGACTGATGCGCAGATTACAAGAAATGGGAGTACCCACAGAACTCATTTGGGGGATCATGGCATTGTACAGATCAGTAGTAGGGCATGTACGCACCCCGGAGGGACT
Organism: Adiantum capillus-veneris; assembly: GCF_014529385.1. Lineage (NCBI taxonomy): Eukaryota > Viridiplantae > Streptophyta > Polypodiopsida > Polypodiales > Pteridaceae > Adiantum > Adiantum capillus-veneris. The sequence goes on from NC_140946.1 coordinate 2,138,254, forward strand.
TTCTACACCGGTTCACTCCACTATTGGGGTGAAGCATGGCTGCCCGCTCTCTCCCACTCTTTCCGGTATGTATGTGGATGAGATTTCTGACTACATTGACAGCGATGGGGATAAAGGTGCTCAGTTGGCAGGGACATGGATTCCACTTTTGTTATATGCTGATGACATAGTGTTGATCTCCGAATCCCCAGAGGGAATGCAACGTCAATTGGATGCTCTGCATACGTTTGCCCACGAAAGTGGTTTGTCTGTCAACCTGGGTAAAACCAAGGTTATGGTGTTAAATACCACCCCACAGTGGATCAGGAGGTCAGCACCTACACTCACATACGGCCAGGAGACTGTGGAGTACACAGATGCTTACACTTACCTTGGAGTGGTTTTTAGCGGACCTACATTCTCACTTAGAAGAGTAGCAAAAACCAGACTTACTAGAGCCCACGTAGCATTGGGTAGATTGGAGAGGATGTGTTCGCAGGTTCAGTTTCAGGAACCCCGGACGAAGCTCTGGCTCTTTGACACCTTGGTGGCTTCAGCATTGCTCTATGGAACCGAGATATGGGGACCTTCACTGGATCACCACGGGAGGACGGGCCGCTCAGACGGATGGGGGAACATGGAGAAACCTCTCGTCTCTATGATCTCGCGGCTCATTAGAGCCAAGGCATCAGTACCACGGGCCATTATCCGAGCAGAGCTAGCGGCCCCCCCACTTGTGGTGGAGGCGCTCACCAGATCAGTCTCCTTCATAAACTGCACACGGGAACTTCCTAGAGACAGATATGCTCGCATAGCACTTGAATCCTCTCGACAGTTAGCCATACAAGGAGATACAACATGCTGGTATGGGGAGATGACATCATGGTTTCAGGCACATGGGTTCAGCATAGACCGGCTGCCACCATTCCATTACTCATTGGATGCACCATCTCTCACTCTTACACAGTCAGAGATCACCAAGCTCATACGCCAAGACCTGACCCAGCTAGACACCAGAAGGACATGGATACAACCAGCACAGGAATTGGGCACGAAGATGGCTTTCTACAAAGACCACCTTCTCCAGCTTACGGAAGATGGTTTTGTGGCGAGACCCAGATACATGGATACCCACTTGTCTCATGGGATACGATGTGCTATTGGCCAGTTACCCACATCTTCTCACCAGTTGCGGATTGAGACTAGGAGATACAGCGGAGTACCAGCAGAGGACAGGACATGCCCCTTGTGTAACATGGAACCTGAGACAGAGCTACACTATACATGTCGCTGCCCCGTCTACTACGAGATACGAGGCCGCTTCCATTGCTTGTTCAGAGAAGGTTTTGGACCACTCTCAAGAGTCATGGGATACGAAGATCAGAGATGTCTGGGTTTGTTCTTGCTCGAGCTGCGCAGACACAGAGATAGCCTGATGAATGGCGAGGCTAGCCAGTCTCAAAGACGGATCACAGATTCTTCAGAGCAGACACGGGACAGCCGCATGAGCCACTCCCACAGCAGAGCCCCCCCCTCGTCTCACACCAGAGGCACATTGATTGACCGAGCGATTGAATTGGGGAAATCCAGGTGCCCGCGACTGCGAAGAACTACACAGCATCGACGGAGGCTACGACAGAAAATTCGGAGCACGCTGGCCAGGCATGCACGACGCCCGGTCAGACTACTAACCATGGAGGAAATTGATGAGATCCGCCAACGACCGATGCTAGATCTCTTGTGATTCAGCTATCCCAACAAGCCACCCATTTTTTGCTTAGTCTTTTGCTTGGTTCACATCGATCAACTTAGGACCCCATAGTATATATCTTTGTTTTGTACTGTTGTTAGGTTATTTTGTTACTCTGACTTTGTATCAGATCCACCACTTTGTAACTTTCGGGTCTCATAGGTCATTATGGCCTTTTGAAGACGTTAATATAACATTTCATTTCATTTCATTTCTCTCTCTCTCTCTCTCTCTCTCTCTCTCTCTCTCTCTCTCTCTCTCTCTCTGTGCTGAGAGAAGATTGTTGATCAAGGGCTCTTGTAGAGGCTACGTGGGGATTTTCAAGCCGTCTGTGTGCGCGAGGGAAGAGACAGGGAGAGGGAGGGTGGCACAGCCAGGGGGGGGGGGGGGGGAGTTGTTTAAAGGTTTTATTTAAAAGTAGCCAGGTATGTAGTATGTGATTATGTAAAGGGTGCCGAGTCCTGCAATAATAACTGTGGAATAATTTGATTATGCACGCGTACACGTCACCGAGCTGACATCACAGAAGCCTTAAGCCTTTTCCTTGGTAGCTCCCCATGCAAATATTATCATACAGAAGAGTTGCCCATCTATGTTACGCTCAAGTGACATCTTCTTGCAGTCCCCAGTGTACCTGAAGGTGTTGACTTCGACTATCTAAAAGATAATCTCAAGCCGAGCAAGAAGCTCAAGAAGCAAGTAGTTTGCCTTGCTCATATACTCTGTAAGAAACTTCTGTTAGAGTGGGAGTATCATGGCCAAGCCGAATGAGCTGTGGCTACTTCACAGGTATACATAAGGGTAATTAAAAGGGGTTTTATCTGATGTTCTTAATATTTGGGATCTCTTAAGTGTAGCGGCAGGGTTAAAAACTTCTGATGCTCTCATGTACCCTGTTGAGTTAGTGTCCTTTTTTGACTTTGTGTTTTTGTGGCCTCTGAATATAGCTAGCTAGCTGTTTGTAGAAATTTTTACCCACCTGTACATACATAGATAGATTTAATTTTTACCCACCTGTACATAGATAGATAGACCTTGTGTACTTCATGCTTTTGAGAAACCGGTGCTTGGGTAACCTCTTACTGATATGGGATATCGCTTACTTTTGGTGTTCGGTCAAGTATCCTAGGGTTCCAGATTCTGATAACGTAATCTCTAAATAGATAAGTATAATTAATATACAGGTTGTAGCTGGACTAATTACACCTCCATTGTAGGTCGGGGGAACACTTACTGATTGATTATTGCAGTTTATTTTACGCCAGGAGCATTTGGGGTATAATCTTGAGAAAACCTAGAAAATATATTTCTATCGTACATGGGCCTTTTTCCAATGAAGTCGGACTCAAAGCTATGGCCGACTCTGGCTCATAATTTGAAGGTTATGGTCTTAGCCTTAGAGCAAAAGGATTCTTGACATATTTCGCTTCCTATGGGTTGAAGGTGATCGGTCTGCAACCTTTTGTTTGTTTGTTCGTTGCTGACATAATAGAGGGGCCACCAGGTTGGTATCAGTGCTAGATGAGGAGAATTGGAGATGAAAGTAAAGGGGAAGTTCACAACTTATTTATGAAGAGGGCACAGGATCTTAATCGCTAGTGAACATAGAGGGGGGAGTCAAAATTTAGTAGAAATACAAGATTTCTAATCCCATGAGAGGAAATATTGAAGAGCATAGTGGTCCCAAATGTAGATAGCAAAGCCCAAGGGCATGAAAGTGTTGAAGCAAGTGAATGCCTACAGGACACAACCTCTAGAGGACGAGAGAGTAAGGGGCATATAATCCACATGCAATGTATCTAAGCTTTAGACCTATCTAAGATTTCCTTTTTCTCCATGTAAATCAATATAACCATTTGCAAACATCAATCTGTTGAACTCCATCAATGGCAATAGTTGGAACCCTAGTGAACCGGCAAAATCACCAAAAATGGCAGGCATACGAACAACATAAGCAAACATTCATAGTTTTGATAACAATCAAGTAGAGTGAGGAGAACACATGCACCCCCCTATAATAGATTGCTATGCATGCACTCAAGTAAGAGGAGCAACAATAGAGAAGATGAGAGAGGAGCAATGGATGAACTCGCGAGAAAATTGAGCATTGTTGAGATAAAGGTAGTGTGCTTCTTACTTGAGGCCGGACGCTTCGATTGCCCTCTTTGTTTACCCTTAATCTTGTTATACAACGTTGGGATAAAGGGGGTGTGCTTCTTCCTCAAGGCCGGACATTTTGATTGCCCACTTTGTGTACCCTTAATCTTTACCCTTATATACAAAGCAATAAAGAGAGCTCTCACTATCACATTGGGAGGAGCTTGCTCCATCCATTGTGTGTATCTTTTCCTCTTCTTTAACAACACGCTCTCGTGTACACTCTTCAATTGGTATTAGTGCGGTGGTTGTTAGCTTGGTCACAGAGAGGAATCAAGAAAGCTTCAAAGCTTTGTGAGAATGCAATGGGAGCTTGTGAGCTTAGTTGAGAGTGAGGTATGCTCTTGTGTAAGCGTAGAAGAGAGTGTAAATAGTGTGTAGGTGAAGGTGCACAAAAAACTGTGCGTGATCGATGTTTTCCAAGTCGATTTTCTTGTAGAAGATTGCGGATCTGAGTTTTCGGTTCATGGTGCCTCTCCGTTTTGATGTGGTTTATAACTTTGCAAAAGAAACATTTTGCAAATTCCTCATCCTTTGGTTGCTATCTTGCTTAGACGAATTGTTTTGCAAATTCCTCATCCTTTTGGTGCTATCTTGTATACAACTTCTCTATATACATTGAACTGTGTACATAAAATTCCAGGTTTTTTGTTTCTTGCATTGTAATTATGATACACTTTTGAAAGCACGGTGAGTGCTCAAATTTGGGTGCATTAATTTTGAGGTTTAAGATGTAATTTAAGCTTGTGCAAAACATGATGTTTGAGGGTTTGGTAGATTTGGGTAAAGGAGAAGCATGTAGAAACAGACAATGCAACTCATTGTCTAGTTGTTTTAGCTCCAAAAATATAGTTTTTGGATTCCTCTCTCATACGAACTCGGATATGTATAATCTTGGAGTTTAACCAAGGGTTTTGACATGCTCTAGATGCATTGGCAACATTAATTTTTGAATCTCACTACAATTTTCTACAACCATACCCTTTTGACTTAATGTTTACTTGTGTGGTTTGAGAGGTCGAGTCTCGAATTAGTAGTAGACTATGTTTTTAAATGCATTGAAAATTAGTTGCTTTGAACAAATGATTTTAGAGGACCATAGCGAGAGGAGTGACTCTACAGCAGGCTGAGGAGGCCCGAGCTCGCAGGCGCCCACGTACGCATGGAGGTAGGGTGCCTCACCTACATTAGAGCGAGATCCAGGAGCACTACTATAGATCTTTGGAGGAGAGATGCATCCGTGCTTTTATAGATCAACCGCCATCTTACGAGGACTATTCACACTCTCACCACCCATGCATTATGTATTATACCTTGATTACAATACTGGATAGAACATATAGGATTGCATCTTTTCCTCAGTTTTGGAGCTCCACCCTCACCCTTGTATCACTTTCCTCCCCCAGTCATTATACATGATAATTACTTTTACTTTTGTACCTATTATCCTTTACAGATACATAGCGGACACCCACCTCATGTACTTTGATTTGTCTCATAGTTCGACTTCAGCCTTTTTACAGATGTTAAAAGCTCTTTCTTTCTTTCTTTCTTTCTCTTTCTAATCTCTTGTGTATGAAGACTCTCTCTCCATTAAGTAAACTACTCTAATATCTACTTAGCTGCTTTCTATTTCCTAGCAATTGGTATTAGAGCAAGGTTTTCTCATAGCTAAAGTATCTCAAGGAAAGGATTCCTTGAATTGAGTGGGAGTAGTGGTGAAGGAAAGTAAGCTCAAAATGCCGAAGTTTAATGACAAAAAGTATCAACACCGGAAGATGCATATTGAAGACTATCTCAATCAAAAGGACCTTTATTTACCACCCGGCGTTCTTGTACAGAAGCCCGCAACAATGGCAGATGAAGTATGAATTGTCCTTGATTGAAAGGCATTCGGAACAATCCGGCTAAGCTTGGTGTCTACGGTGGCCTTTAACATTTTGGAGATGAAGACCACGGAGGACTTGATGAAGTCACTTGACGGCCTTTATGAGAAACCATCGGCATCCAATAAGGTATTTCTCATGAAGCACTTGTTCAATCGAAAAATGGTAGAGAGTAGTTCAGTTGCAGAACACCTAAACAACTTTAATACCAACATAAGTCGCCTTCGATCGGTGAAGGTCAATTTTGAGGAGGAAGTGCAAGCTCTCCTTATAGTATAAGGAAGTGAGAGCCCTCCTTATACTATCCTCTCTACCGGATAGTTGGGACAACCTTGTGATGGTTGTAACTCTGCCTCTGACACAAAAACTCTCAATTGCACCCTCTAGGCACACATTCTTATCCTATAAGTATACATTGGGATTTTCTTCTAGGTGTGCGGACTGCTTGGGCTACAACACTTGGTTGGTTGGTAAATTTGTTCACAATTATGGACCCTTGATCCTCATCTTTGAGCTTTGACTCAATGCTTGTAGCATGATGATGGTTCTTCCTTGGGAGACAATGCCTTGGAAATTTATATGATAGCTTCTTGGGCTTGGAGTGTTGATGATGTCCATACAAGTGAGGTTCTTATTGCTTGTGCTCTTTGCAACAAGGGCCATGTCTATATGCTTACAACTTTGCAAATGTGAAAATATTTTGGTTTGGGGTCTTATGCTTGTGAGCACGTTAGGTATATCATGAAACACGATGTTTATGCTATGCACACTATTGGGCATTGCTCCTACACAAGGGTGCATGAAAAAGCTTTCAAGCCAGCCCCATTTGGCAAGCACAGTTGAGAGAAAAGTTTTTGCAACGTGTGAATGCTTTCAGTTAAGGAAAAGGCATTGGTGGTGCTATGATGCAAATTGACTTTAACCCAATTGTTCTCTCTAGAGCTTGAAGGCTTGTTGCTCGCATTCGATAGGACTCTATTTCATGGACAAACAGATGATGACTCGAGGGTTGTGGGATCGGGTAGCTATAGTGTTAAACAATAGGAATGAGTTGCAACACTTTACAACAATGGGCAAAGGGTTTTATGTTAGTGCATGTGCCTCGGAATAGGCGGTCTAGGATTTGGTTATCAAGGGAGTAGTATGGGTGCATTGTCATTTGCATACATCATGTCGTGAACCCCAAATCTTTCCTCAATAAAGAGGTCATGCACCCCTATCTAGTATGGGTTACCTTCAAAGGGCTCCCACTTTGGTTGCATGATCACGTTTAGTCTATAGCCACCTGATTGGGCCGACTGCTTTTCATGCCGAAGCTACAGAGGATGAGATCCGGCTTGGAAACCAAGGTGTGCATCCTATGGAATATGGACACACTCGTTTGAAGTTTGTGGATCTTGATATGGGGTGATTTGGAGCCTTTCAACAACATTTGGCATTCACTTCATTCCCCATGGCTTGCTACAAATGTTGCAAAATTGGACATTATGCTAGAAATTGCTCCATGGTTGGGGCTGAGATGAAATCCACGGTCAAAACCAACATGGAAGCGAGATGATAGAGATCTCAAGCATCCCATGAAGGTAACACCAAGCATGCTAATGGAAGGGGGTGATAAGATCGGGACTGAGGTTGCAACCAGTACAGACACTTACCCAATAACATCGGGCAAATATGAGGAACATAGAAAAGTTTGTGTGTTAAGAGTATGATGCTATGATGTACCGTAAAATCCAAGATCATAGCAATGTAGGGGTTGACCCACCTAAACACCAAGTCATCCTTCTCAGCCCAATGGAGGATCAAAGTAAACTCGATGGGTTTGTGCATGAGGTTTCAACCATCGAGAAAAATTTGATGCACGTAGTCACTAGTGACCGCTCGTGGAAAAACTCGACCTTCTTAGTCATCTTATATATACCCCTAGCTCATCCACTAGTACTAGTCTTATAAAAAAAGAGAGGAAAGAAAGTAGAAACTATTTTGCCAATCTTTTGTGGTTCTGGTTGTATGAATTTCTAGATGGGTTGTTGGCTCCCTACAAAAGTGGAAGAAATTGTAACCCCTTAGGTCCATGGAAAAATTTTCTTTGCATGGGCTAGATTTTATCTTTCTTGTTTTTCTTAATACAATATTATCCCAAATAATGTGGGAATTGCAAAAAAAAAAAAGCAACGACGTATACTTTGGAGAAACTTTTGAGGGCCCAATTGTGGTGCCTTGATAAAGAGCTCCCTTGATGAAGAGTATTTGACTTGTTAACTTTTTAGGTGACTTGATGTTGCACTACATTACATATATATGACTGAATACATGAATAGACCACTAATTAATCGATTAATAAGCTTATTGATTGATAAAGTATCAAATAATAAACTTATTGATCGATAAGATACACTTATAAAACGAAAAAAATGTTGATTGATTACGTTACAAATTGATATCGCCATCTTTTCACATAAATCTCTCCCTCAATCTAGTCATCTACACACACACACACACACACACACACACACACACACACACACACACACACACACACACTATATGTCTACCTACATACAATCAAACACTCTCTATAGCTTACGATCACACCCCTCTCTAGCTTGTAGTCACATATTTTGTCATAAAAACTAATATCTAATTCTCCCAAATGATTTTCTCATGTTAAACTGATCAATTAAATATGGGGAAGTACCAAGGGAGTAAACACTAAAATATTGGTAAGCTTGCCAAAACGGTCTCTGTCAGGAATCCAAAGGAGGAAAAATAGGGATCCAAAGGGGGATAGTCTGCAAAAGAGAAATGTGCTTCAATGGGGCTTAAAAGACCTAAGGTTCAGCTCCATTAAGACTTCTATAAGCTTAAGTTCTTAAATTTAATTCAATTGTCCAATGCCCAAAGTAGAGGAAAATTGGATGGTCATGGGAAGACTAAAAAGTCTTTCTACATTCGTAGGAAGGAGGAGACGAACCCTAATAGTAGGGAATGAGAGAGAAACACACACACACACACACACACACACACACACACACACACACACACACACACTCCCAAGCTCTCCCCAAAGGGAAGAATGGCCACATAGCAGGCTCCTAGACCACTTGTCCCCAATTTCCCCTCAAATCCTATTGGATGGCCATAGAGGTGGACCAATGAGAATTAGGCTAGAGTAAAATTAATTTAATCAATTTAAAAATTCTTGATAAAAGAACCAATAGAAATTAAGCTTCTTAGAAGATTAATGGACAGTCTACCAAGCCAATGAGCATCCAATAACCCAATGGCTTGCCTGATTCCTATTGGCCAGAAGACTAAAAGGTCCAATGAGAGTTTAAATGAATTATTTAATTACCTAAAGCGCTCACAAAAGGGGAAAGGGGGACACATGTCACAAGACTATCAATTATGCTTCTAATTTGTGATTGCCTAAGCTTTGCAGGAGCCAATGGGAAGCCCGCAAGAGCAAAAAGCAAGAGGGGTCGACCAAATAGAGAGAGAGTGAGCATTTTTAGTCCAACACATTGCTACACACACACACACACAACTCATGTGTGAAAGAAGAACTCCATCTCCTTCTCCAAGCATTGAGAAGTAAAGGCCTACACCAACAACTCTTGGCTATGGAATGCAAATCCAACCAAGAGCCAAGCTTCAATGGCATGCTGATCTCCTCTACCATGCTAATTACTAAGATAAGCTATGATGTGATCAGAATACTTCTTTCTCGTAAGATACATCTTCTTCCTCTCAATCATCCTCGTTCTTTGCTAGCTCTCACTGTTTTTGAAGGTGTGTGAGGTCTTGGGATTGAGGCTAGGGAAAATAGGTGTGTTTTTTTTTTCAAGCATAATCTAGTGCATGAAGCTTCCATCTTCATTGCACCAACAAGTTTTGTCAAGGAACACAAAGATTATATTGTACAAAAGTCTCCTTTGATGGGAGAAGCTATAATACAAAGCCTTTTTGGAGGGGGACCAGCTCCATGTAAATCCGGTCCTCAACTGTTATCAATTATTCTATTTCTCTCTCTTTTCAAGTGTTGTCAATACCAAATTAGCTAGGTGTAAATTGATATGTTGCTTTCTCAAATTAAGTACTATTTCTATGCTCATTAGGAACTTATTCTTAATGAAATGCTCACTATGTTATCAATTTCTGCCATACACAAGTTACTAGTGCATAAAATGTTAAAAATCCTCTCTCTAGTTACATGTAGGTGATTAATTATACTTTAAACTACAAAAATATAAATTTCTTAAACGTTTTCAAATTATGTGTACTTGTATTCTATTGGGGGTACCATCGTAGCATAGCTCCAATGACCAAACAATAAATGCCAATCTGGAGTGATGAGCTACCCGGCTACTAGGACATGGAAACACTCACACAATTAGTTAGCTAATCATGGAAACACAAATGGTGACTCTACAGAGTGAGCCTCTTGGCCTATGAAGGAGCTAAGACACAAAGATTGACAATCTCCACATCCACTTCTCTTCATCTCAAATAAACGCAATCACATACACTAACGCTTGTAATGACGTACACATCACTAATTCCAGCATGCAAAACACTAATCACAAGTGCACACATAGATCTATTGAGCATCCACACTCCAATCAAACTTACATGCAGACACAAATAATAAAGGGAAATAAGAGTAGGATTAATCACTAATGAGTTAAGATCTCGCTAATCAAAGTATCATAGATAATCATAAGAGGGTGAAAGAGGCATAGTGAAAGAGAATTAAACATTGATTCATGTTAATCAAGTCACATGAGCAAGGAGAAGCTCAAGGACTCCATATCCACACACTTCATGAGCTCTCACTACAAGTGGTCTCAACGACTGAGACTGAGAACCCTAATTCCATTTACATATTGCCTTATATACCTAGAGTTTAGATGTGCATTGTACGGGCACCCAAGGCCTTTAGGGCTCAACAGCTTACTGTATTTGCAACCTAGGCACATTAACTGACGTATTCTTTATAGCTTGGAACTCTCATCAAGCCCGTAACACATTGCAATTATTACAATGGATTGAAATAAATCAAGAAATTACAATACACGGATATTTTGGAAAAATGTTTAACTCCAATCTTTACTAGTTCTTTGCATTCGTTTTTGATGTAAATTTGTAAGGCTTGGAACTTTAGTAGCTCCGATTAACTGACGTTGGCTCAGTTAACATATTCTTGTTTGATGCATTTTTGACGTATCCTACTTGCATATCGGGTGTGTAGAGTAGATAGAGACTAATTGCAAGGTTTGATTCACCATCTAGTGCATCCTACCCTAGAGGTAGTTTAGGGGGTTGGGGCTTAGACATTATTGTGGGTTGCTCTGATTTAATACAATCTCTTACTTCCACAATAATTTAGGAAAAAAATTAGATGACACACCTTCTGTTTGACTCATCGGTCCTACTTGAGGTATAGATAGCATGTACGTTGTTTGATTTGCCCATGATTTTTCCTACTTCTTGGAGTGCTTTTAGGTTTAGCATAGCTCCAACATACTACAAGCTATCAAATTATATGTTTCTCTCTCCATTATGATCCTCGACATAGCCTCGTTATTTACAAACAGAGAAGTGACTTGCTGTTAATGTAATCTTTTTTGACATTTGGATCCATGGTTACTCCCTTGGTCTTACAATGGGATCAAAAACCTTGCGTTTGATATTGTCAGTAGCTTATGTACTTGCAACGAGCAAGATTATGTGTTGTATCATTGTTTTACTATTTGAGTTTGCTTGGTTTTATGCTCATAATGACTTGTTTTCAATGTAATTTTGCTTGACATTCGGATCCACCTTTACACCCTTTCTCTTACAATGGGGTTTAAATCCTCTGTATTCGATCTTGGGAATGACTTAGCTACTTACAATGGGCAAGATTACAGACAACATCATTGTTTTATTGTTTTTGTTTATGGTAAACTCTTGGCTGTTTTGTATTTGCTTGATCGCATTTTAGTTTGCTCGATTGCATTGTTATATGGCCGTAGTGTATCATATTAGCTTATAAATTTAAGTTGTCATCATGTTAATCTATAATATTTTGTGGTCATTTATCACTAAGATTTTCTTAGTTTTATGACTTTGAATGGGGCATATTTATTGTAGGTGCTACATACATAACCTTGTCAATAGAGCATCGCTTTGTAGAGGAGTCTTTTACCTGCAACTTTATTTTGCTAGATAGGATAATCTAAGGTGCTCATTCAAAGCGCTGGGATTCAAGCCCTTTCTTGACACTTTATGCAAAGATATATACAATGCTTTGGCTTTGAAAAATGGCAAAGCAAGTGGCTGCATAGAGATTTTGATAGAAGGGTAGCTAGAAAATGAGGCCATGCAGATTTTGGGGCAAGTAGTGAGGATTGCCAAGAATCTTGATCGAGCAATGACGACTCAACCAGGATTTATGGATCACATGAAGATGGTTGAAATTCTTTACAAAAAATAGAAGAAGAAGGGCAAGCGTCCATGCATTGGTGACCAGGCTCGCTCTAGTGGAGAGGCCATGCATACATTTGGTTCTTGAGTATATGCATGAATAGGTGGTACACTAGCTACCTAATTTTGGGGTTGGTAGCAAGGGGGTGGGATGTTTGGTAGCTAGGTGAGTGAACAATAAGAATATTTTGTAATAATTGATGCAAAATCTTCACTCTTTTGAAATTTTAGTCTCACTATGTGCGTGAAAGTAGTGGGGGACCAAAACCTTATCATGCAATCATGAAGCCTGTTTATTGACGATTACAGAGGGTGGCCAGTGTGGATGGCCAAGCAATTCATCTAATTGAAGCAAAGGAAGGCATGTCAATAGGGAGGAGGAAGAAAAACCGTTCTCCATCTCATCCACCCTCAGACTGCGCTTTGTCTACACCACCAATATCTTCTACCACAAAGAGGACAAAGAAGTTCTTCACTACTCCATGCAAGGCCTCTCCCTCTCCTCCATCCTCAGACTCCCCTTTGTCCACACCATTAACACCCCCTGCCCATGAAGAGGACAAAGAAGGTCTTTAGTACTCCACGCAAGTCCTCTACACCTTCAAATATGGCAGCTATTGCCACTCCCAACATAGAGTTACTACCCCATGCATTCATGTGTTTTACTAAGTTTCTTAGCCTTATGTATTACTAGTGCATGCATTCATGTTTTTTACTGTTATTAGTTGTCTTTACATATAGTACTATTTTTTTCCAAGGTCTATAAGCTTATAAGCTTGCTTTGAAGAAAACACAGATTAGAGGCTAGATCTTTATGCATCCATTCAGGCTCCATAAGCTTATACAAATGCATTCAATCTTGAATTGAAAACCTAGGGTAGAGCCATGCAAGCATGCATTGAAGCATACATGTTTGTTCATTCATGCATTTTTAGTTAAAATTTTATTGGCTAGCTACCCATGAATTCATGTCTTATCCTTTTTCCTATATTCTATAGGGCAAGATGTGCTGGTGCACTCCTTATGTGCCTTTTGAAAGGAAGACAAGTTTTGGCATGAGCCCAACCGCATGAGCCCAACCGCATGAAGTATACGACCTTCCCAATTTTGGAGTGGATGCACAATCCTTGAGTGAGGTGGAATTCACAAACAAAGACCAGTTTGAATGCTTTAAGGAGGTTCCAAAGAGGGGCAATAAAATAGAATGTAGAGATGAAAAGATAGAATCTAGAATAGGTTCAATACATATACTGAAGGGACACGTCGATTGGGTCTTTTTTTTGGAGAGTACGATCACACATATGGATGCATCCAAATCGTAGGCAAAGAAGCAAAAATGGTCATTTTTCCATTCCTCCCTTTGCCCCTCAAGAGTTTTTGGAAAGTGACAAGGACTTCAGATCACTTGGAGGAAGGACAAGAAACTCCAATCTCTAGAGTGGATGATGTCCATTTTTTTTTGGTTGCAAATTTATATACTATTTACAACATGGTTGAAAGCAAGCATCCTTTGGCATTGTTAGAGTGTAATGAAGCTACAAGGAAGCTTGGATTACATAATGGAAATGTGCACCAAGATGAAGGTGCCAACCTCCTAGTGGACAAGCTTACAGGGCAGTTGAAGGATGCAAAGGTTGCAATACAAAAGACACAAGACAACATGGACATTGTGGATGTAGTGTATGTGGAGAAAACTAAAAATACTATTGTTAGGTTGTCACTCACAATCCAAACATTGCAAGGAATTATTGTGGAGAAAGAATCAATAGTTGGGGATATGGCTAGGGCTCAAGACAAAAGAGATTTAATAGAGGAAATGGATGAGTGTGTGTAGATGGATTTTGTGAGAAGCATGGAGATCAAAAGAAGTATTTTTTTTTTGGTCTGTGCCTCCACCACAAGTTCCACTTATGGATATGGGCACCTTTGCTTTGCACAAAGTTTGTAGTGCTCGCGGGTTGATGCTGCTTGGTATGTTTTTGTTTCCCTGTAATTATGCCTTCACATGTACTATTTCGGCACAAAGTTTGTAGTGCTTTCGGGTTGACAAAGTTTGAAAATGATGCACTTGGCATGCTTTTGCTGCCCTGCAATTGTGCCTTTCACATGTACTATTTTGGCCACATTGCTGCAAGCAAAGATAGATGCATGCAATCCATTTTGCAAGCCATGTGGGCTTTGGTGATGCTTTGACAATATTGATGCCAATTCTAAGGAGTTAAATCACAAACCAAACCATCATTAGTGCTCTTAAGCAATTGTGATGCATCTAAAAGCATGGACTATGGTATTCACCCGAACTTTATTTTGTAGCATTGAGTTAAACTTATTTTCTATTTGTCTATTATAAAGGGAACCCTACTAACTATAAATTTGTTTATGATATTAGGCATTAATAACAACCATAGATAGATCAATTAATGTCACATAGTAGTGGCTATTAGTGTTAGGATGGTAGCTACCTTTGGTAGATAATGTAGCTACCACTATGAGATTGGTACCTACCAAGATCACATTGGTAGCTACTAGCTAGTGGTTAGATTATCCATTGCTTAGACTAGGAGCCACTAGTATAGGACTAGTATCTACCCGTCTCATAGTGGTAGATGCCATGCTATTCCTGGTAAAGCTAGCTACCAATATGGTAGTGGTAGCTACCATTTTTCCATTGAAGTATATCTCATGGTAAGGTAGCCAACACTTTCATCTTAGTAGTTGCTAGTACCACTTTAAACACTATTGGAAAATGGACTAGATAGGCGCCCTCCTAGTCAACCCCTTCCTTATGAGCTCTAAAATTTTGATTTCTATCCTTATTTTTTTTGGAAAAGCCTTGAAATTATATGAGAGTCTGATTTTAGTCAGATAATTTCTAAGCCAGTTTATGCTGAGTTGTAAAGTCTGTAAATGAGGCTGTGAGCCTTGTAAAGCCGGCCACTGACCAAGAAAGTCCTAGGTATAAAGCCTATTTTTTTGTAAGTGGAAAAGGACACACATTGTCTTTATCCAAGGTTATATGAGTTTTGGAGCGTACGACTGAGAGCGGCTACTCTCACGTGCTTTGTAATCAATCTATCTTGAGCTGTGAAAATCCAATTTTGCAAAACTTGCATTTTGTTCCTTGTCTTTTGCTCTTAAATTCAAATGTAACCATTGTCAATTTTGTTGTGGTTCATGACTACATGTTAGGGAGATAAATTGGCTATTTTTAGTGATGGTTGTTTTTTGACGTTTCGACCATAGGAGAGTGTTCCTAGACCATAGGGCGACCATTCTAGTATGTTCTCTTGCAGTTTCTAGGACCTTGATCATGATGGATTGTGATTTTTCTACCTTGTCAGATTTCAATCAAACTCGGTAAAATAGTGCCCCTAGGTGTCTTAGATCTTCTCCTAAAGTTTCGTTGCATTTGGACTTTGTTTGCATGCCAAAATGACATGACGACTGAGTGCAGTGACATAAGACATATGCAATTTGCCAGATTTGAGAGTGATAGATTTGCTAGTGTAAAAGATGGCTCTATTATGTAGGTTCACTTCTTAAAGTTGAAACCCTCAAAGAGTCTCCATGCCCCATCCAAATTGCTTCCTTGAGTGTTGACATTATGCTAGTGTCAGATAGCTATACTACAGGCATCCGTCACGGCGGCAACACACTAACATTGGTGCCGTTGTCGGGGATAGTGATCCTTAGGTGGTGAGTGACTTAGTTGTAGCTTTTACTTTAAAGACCTTTGATTTTGATTTCCATTCCATTTACACTTTAATAGCCAGACAACTAGACACGGGGTTTATTGCTTGGCAGAGGCTAAAAGTTAGGGACTTACTAGGTCTATTCTTGAGAGGTATTGGGAGTTGTGAGTGAGAAAAGAAAGCATTTTATTTTGCATTTTTCCGATGCTTTGAAAGTACTATTCCATCATCCGTTTTTCTTTCAATTTTGCACCATTTGTTGGTTTTTGTTCATATGATTCATTTTAGTACTAAGAAGTAGGTGAAGTAACATCTACAACCATCAAATTGGGCAAAAAAGATCAGGAAAAAATTTGTCGAACCCATATTTTGGTAGCCAAGACCATAAACTTTGAAAATTTGAAAAATTGATGGTTATAACTCAAAAGCTAATACAAACCCAAAAATAAGTGCAAAAAGGGGTAAACCAGGCCAGGGAGAGATGATCTGGAAAGTTTCAAGCCAATTGGTGCAAGAATATGGATTGCAATCCATGACCCCTGATGAAAAATTGACATACAAAAATCATCTAAATCAAGAAATTGAGAGAAACCTTCAAAGTTCTTGGAAATTGACCAAAATTTGAGCCTTTTTGACTTTTTGGAATCCAAATAAAAAAATAAGTGAAAATCTAACCTATACAGGGTGTAGATATACAAATGACCAAATTCCAAATGTAGAAGTGATCAAACATGGATCGTGATCCATGACTCCCCTTGATCATCTGGAGCTGATATTTGAGCAATGAGTAGCTGACAACAATTGCGACAACTTTTGTAAAGGTCATCATAGCAAAAAACAACAAAAAACTAACCAAATCACCAAAAGACCAGCTGCAAGTCAAAAAACCGCAAGACAAACACAAAAATTTGCCTTTGATCAAGAAAAAGTTTTCCAAATCCAAAAATAAGTGGGGATTTTCAGGTAGGAAGGAAAAGGTTGATGTTGAGCTTGAAGAGAAGCCGCCAAAGCTGGACATTTTGAGTGTGAAGCTTAGGCGAGTGAATGTGTCTACTCCCGTCAACACGAACAACACGCATGTGGGTTTGTATAAGTACAATAACGGAGAGAAAATGCTCTATTACAGGTGTGATGAGCCCAATGTGAGAGTTGACAGAGCAAAATTGCTTGTATGTGTTCACGTACAAAATAGAGAGAAATACTACGGTGATCATGCTAGACAAGTATGGCCAGAGATACTTTGCAGTAAACCGCAAAGAGATTGAGGGATATACATACTTCAGGGAACCACTCCACCAATACTATGTTACCCCCATCACGGCTGCATAGGCCAACTGTCTCTGAAACAACAAGGCTAGACACTACAAGAGTAAGTTTTCCTAGAACCCGAGTGGACGATTCTTTTAGTCAACCACATTTTTCTGAGCCAAGAACGATGGGATCTTTGAGTTCAAGGGTTCCTATGTCCATGCATCAAGGTAGTGATATTCCAGACACGATTTTCAGTCAAGGGTTCGTGATACTAGAATCAAGGGTAGAGACATGCGACCTGAGGAGAGGATAACTGACCAAACTCTCTCCTAGGCACCTCTTAGCGGATATGAGGCAAGAGATATAGTGGTAGGAGAGCCTAGAATGATGAGGATGGTATCAAAAAATCAAAGAATGCAACCTTCTCAAGTTGCAAAATGTGTGCTCGTGCCCAACAGCGAACCGAGAGATCCATATGCACATGTTTTCATATTTAAGCAAGTCTTAAGGGTGGAACAAGTCGTGGATTTCCATACGCAATACGGAGGATTTGGGTTGACATTGGAAGGAACAATAATGACTTGGTTCTAGCCATTTCTCTTGAATATCGATCAACTCTTGCAAGAATTTGATGAGGAATTATCTAAGAGGGGAATCAAGCACAACACGGTTTCCTAAATTTATGCTTTTAAGTAGAAGGAGAATGAAAAGGTGAAGGAATCTTCACTTCGCTTCAAATAATACATTGAAAGACGTCTATTATGAGAATTATTGCAAGATGATCGCTTATCAATTCTCTTCATAGAGGGCTTGAGAAACAAAAGTCTCAAAAAGGACTTACACTTCAAAGTATGCACCACATTAAAAAAAGTCACTAGAGAAGCATTGTATCTAGTCAACATTTATAAGACCTACAGAGAGGTAGTGAAGGATGTAGATACAAACACCAGCAGTACCTCTTTTACAACCAGCGACTCAACTATGAAACATGGTGCTCCTACTTCAATCATAAAAACATGGATCAAGTGGTCGAAGAAGTGATCCATAGAATGAACCAAACAGATAGACAAAATCTCAATATGAGACCGCAACAACCACAAGTAGTCAATGCATTAAGAGGGTTGAAGTAGTGTGCCATTGAGTAGAAATACACCAATCACGATACGAATGGTGAGTGCTTCTACAACTAGAATTATGTGAGGAGAAGGTCATATGGACCTCCGGATATGCAACAATTATCACCACCTCTGAGATCCCAAATTGGTCCCAATAATGTAGTACAAGGAGGAGTTAAATTGTAACCTGTGTTGGGCCAACATCCACCTTTTACGCTACATGTTGCACATGAATTAGTGTGGACTGGACATGAGCTATTTGGTAGACTAGAACAACTAGCCTAGTTAGATGGGATGAGACTCAAGGCTATTGCAACCATTTACGCATAGAAATGGAAAATGAAATAATTTCATGACCAACATGCGATAAGCAATGAGTTTCAGAAGGGCAACTATGTAGTAGTCTACACCTTGAAGCAACACTCCAAGAAATTGAAAAAGCAAGGTAATGGCCCATTTGTGATCAATGACATATCGCCAAGTGGTGCCTAACAACTTGAAACATTGGAGGGAGAGGTAATGGCCCATTTGTGATCAATGACATATCTCCAAGTGGTGCATTAGGGGAATTTTGAGGTCATTTTTGTGCCTTTTAGCGTGTAGAGAGAGAGTGGTCTCAACCAATGGTTGAAGAGCTTCCGTTACGGAACCTTTATTTTTGAAAACTCACAAAAAAAGCAAATAGTCTATCTTTATCGCAACTTTGAGCTGGTAAATAGCAATGTAAACAAGTAAAAGTGCAAAGGCATTTAATAGCTGTCGCTTTTAGAAAGACGTACTTCTCATATTATATTGTTTTCATTTTGCACGTTGCCATCATAAAACAACGTTTGGATTATATCTCATGATCTTTTCCAGTTTTGAACCGTTTTTTGCACATTCTGCTTATTCTTCTCTTGAACTCGGACTAGACTTCTCTGCTCATTTCTTTTTTCACCATGGAATCTTCATCACGATCAAAACGACCAAGAACTTCCATTGAAGCCATTATCACTTACAACACGACTGATCAAAATGGACAGAGTAGAATTTCTATATTCATGCCCATTGTAGTTTCTATAGACTTTAGACTCAGAAAATCTAGAACAATGTTTTCAGTGAAGACTTTAGACTCAGCAAATGTACTTGAATTTGTGGATGAGGGTTGGAACACCAAAACAGTGAATGGAATCACTTGTTATGTGCAAGCTGGCTCAATTGCTTGAAAATACATGATAGGGACACAAAAATTCATTATGTCATTTTATTACTGAAGATGGCACTATGTTGGTGGTCAGCTAACTCCACTTGATCAAGACATGGAGGACTTCATTGACAGCCCAATAGAAGACATTGATATATGGGTAAACAATGAGCATCTGTCAATTGTAAAGATAAGAGGCATGTGTAGCTTACAACAATTGAGATTGGACCTGCAAAATGATGAAATTGAACTGCCCACAACATTCTGCTTTCAAGTAAATGGTAGAAAGGTAACTATTATGCCTAAAAGTCTCTTGTTCTCTTATTGGTTCTTTATTTAACTTTGACTGTTTTTGTAGGTATCAAAAAGGAATGAAAACAGGCTACATTGCAAGGACATCTTGGATGGCATTGTACATTTGGTGCCTTAAACATCCTTCAAGGCAATTTTGTAACACATGCCCTGCGAGGATCTTATTTTGTATCACATGACCTACAAGGATCTTATTTTGTATCACATGATTTAAAAGGATCTTTATTTTGTTATTGAAATGTAACTTTTTCAAACATCCAATGATTTGATTTTGTAACAGAGTCTTAAAACAAGTATTCAATTTCAAATATTTGCACTTACATACAAGGGCCAATTGGTTACAAGTGGGCTATAGAATAGACAATTGGATACAATAGAGAACTGAGAAGCTTGATACAAGTGGGCTACAATAAGCTAGAATAGTTTTTTGGCAGGAGTTTTCCTGTCCCTAGGGGACTTCCTTAATGGGGTTGGTGCTTTTGCAGGAGATTTTCTTTTTGAAGTGGGCTCTTTTGTCCTGGGAGATTTTCTTTTTGAAGTGGGCTTGACTGGAGGGCTTGAAGGCTGCTTCCTCTTTCTCTTATCATCCATCTCTTCACTTGCCTTTTCCTGCTCACCACTCTCTTCTTCATCTTCCAGCTTTGCTTTCCCCTTCTCTTCAACATCATCATCTTCAAATACCTCTTGCAGTTCTCCATTTGCTTCAATCATATACTTGATAATACTTGCTCTTGTCAACCATAGCACTCTCTGTTGATCTATACAAGGCAATAGAAAGCAAGTTTTAGGAACAATAAAATGAGAAAAAATACAGCTGGCAAATATGAAATATGCTATACTTCTATATCCTGATTGTCATTGCAGTATATAAAGTCCAAGAGGAGCTTGGCATTTGTCAATACCCTCCATCCACATGAATGGCTTTCAGGCTGGATTGGAACCTGCAATTCATTACATGTATTTTTGGGAAAAAATCTTTGAGGATAATCCATTGAAGTGAACAAAGCATAAAGAATTCCAACCTTCACCACTACAAAATGGATGCCATTCAGCATCTATAAATCTTATAGTAGCACTATCCAAAATTCTTTATAAATGTGGTTCTGCTTTACTAAAATTATGTGCTTATGGTTTACAAAATGTGTCTGCTGCTATACTTACAATTTTGCTTGACCATGTACTCCAGCAAGAGAATTGACAAAGTAGCATTTTCTTTTCACAATATCAATTGCAATTAAACTCCAATGTGAGCTATAAAAACAAGCCTCAGTTAGCCTTCTAACGTGAATTAGCAAATTCTCTTCACAAGGTGTAGGTAGAAAACTTACCTCTCATGATAAGGAATCAAGAAAAATTCACAGATTTCCAAGTCCACATGAGTCAACCACTTTGTGAGCTCTCTAATGTTTGTCTCTGTCCTGAGAAATTGGGAGATAGCAGGGTCTAAAATCTCCACCTTTTGTTGAAGGTTTGGATCATATGAATGCATCATTAACCTGGTAAAGAGTTCTTGTTATATAAAGAGTTCTTGCTATAAACAAAAATACAGAGGAAAACAAAAACAACCTAAGGCATGTGATAAGGAGTGGAGAATTCATCTCCTTGGTCCAGTCCTTGAGAATTTCCAAGGTCTCAGAGTCAAGTGAATTGTAATCCTCCCTAGGATCCTCCCCACTGAATAGAGTGACAACAAAACCAGTAGGATTGACACTCCTCAAGAGGGGCACTGGCTGAGGTTCCAACAGGTCAAGCTCCTTTCTCTCTACAATTTCCTTGTCTTACTTGGCTCTCTTTTTCCTTTCCTTTTCCTCTTCTTCAGTAATATCAAAAACTCCTACTTCAGGCTCCTTGGGCTTCCTCCATGGAGGAATGTTGAGAATATTGAATGCCTTTATATCATGCATAGGGACAGGCTCCAAAATTTTTGAAAACCTGTATGTCAGCCTCCTAAGAGTGATCATGTCTTTGTCCATCAGAGTAACCCTATGGGCATGAGCTGCACAAATATAGGCATCTTGGAAAATCTCAATCATAAAGTCCTCAGAAGCCTCCTGGATACATGCCAATGCAGTACTAGTCCACCTCATGGAAATCTTATACTCCTCTACAACTTGTCTGCACAGTCTCTGGAAGGGCAGTTTGGGAATTGCAAGATTGATGGCCTTTATGGCCTTCCTTATCTCTCTTAGACATTTGACCCCCTGCTTGAACTTTCTCTTTGTAAGGAGAGGCTTAAGCTGCACAGGCTTGGAAGCTTTCCTCTGATGTGTATCTTTCCTTTTGCTTGTTTTAGGGTCGGGTAGAGAAGAATCCTTCCTCTGAGATTTGGTCTTCTTTGTGCCAGCAGAGGTTGGTTTGCCAGGATCTTTAGAAGTGGATGGTTGGTTTGGTAAAGTACTAGCTGAAGCTTTGCTAGGCTTAGGAATCTCTTCTTCATCTTTGGATAGAGGCTCATCAACTTTCCTTGCAGTCTTCTTGGTCCTTGCCATCTTCAAAAGGAATAGGAATGATTGTTGCACAACAAACAACAAACATTAGTAACAAACAACAAACATTTTTTTCCTATTATGACACCCCGTGCGGGATAACCATAGCATTGGAAGTTTCCACCTTCCAAGCGGCTCGCGACCGAGTGACACCCCGTAGGCGAAATAGCAAAGCGAGGAAAAAGTTCACACATACAAAGATCGCGCACGGGGTGACGGGGTGATGATTGTTCTTCTTGGTCCTTGCCATCTTCAAAAGGAATAGGAATGATTGCTGCACAACAAACAACAAACATTAGTAACAAACAACAAACATTTTTTTCCTATTATGACACCCCGTGCTGGATAACCATAGCATTGGAAGTTTTCACCTTCCAAGCGGCTCGCGACCGAGTGACACCCCGTAGGCGAAATAGCAAAGCGAGGAAAAAGTTCACACATACAAAGATCGCGCACGGGGTGACGGGGTGACAATTGTTCCAAGTGCGGGTAAAATTGGGTTGTGAAAGCGCCGCAAGAATCGGGAAAAATTGGGCAAGAATGTGCTCGATTTGAGTGCTTCTCGGGCTTGTATAGGGCGCTATGCGCAACTCCCTAGGCGCATACTAGCCGTTGGGCACAAACTTAGAGGCGGAAACCGCTTGGCACACCCCCCGAGGCGGCATTTTTGGCCATATAAACAACCTACCCAACCCACTTTTCCGCTCATTGTCCTTCACAAGGCTAGAAATAAAGCCTCCAAGCGACACCCCGCGACACCCCATGCGCGAATTTTGAAGGCGTCGACCGCTTACCCAGTGACACGCCGTAAGCGAATTTATTGAGTGCCAACTCTCTCCTCACCCTCACAGCTCGCATAGCAAGTGACACAATTTGTTGTAATTCTTTCTTGCTTGCTTAGATTTACAACTTGCATACTTGTTTGTAAACCATTATTAGTTTTTTGCATTATTAAGGAAGGGTAGTTTATTGATATATTTTAGTCATAGAAGAAATATATTTCTTAATGTCATGTCTACTTCTTAATGTCTTGATGGACTTCTCTTTTCTCTTTCTCAGACATTTGTGGATTGTCCTAATGGATACAGAGGATATGCAAGAGACCGCTGATGAGAGACTGATGTCTTTTCTTTACAAAGTTAATGAACTTGCAAGATTTCAAAGTGTCAAAGAGATTTTTAATGATGCCTTTGAGCTTCAACTACTTGTGGATGGCTTCTCCACACAAATTAGTGAATTGATAGAGATATATACAGCATTGACCAAAGATCACAGGCTTGATAATCTTGTTCATTTTCTTGATATATGCAAAGCAGGTAGCTTGGCAAGGACAAGTATTGCAAAGAAGTGTTCAAGCCTTCATCCAGACTGGAAAAAGATCATAAAGCCTTGCAAATTTCATGGTAATATGCATTGCCAGTTGGTAGAGTATGACCTTGGACTTATCATTTTCTTCAGTGTACTCCCAACACCAGAGGGCAAACAGATTCCAAAGCAGATTTCTCAGGCTGAGGAGGACCAGGAGGAAGAGGAGAGGGAGATGGAGTTCCATGAAGAGGAAGAGAAACTACAAAGCATTGAGATGTTGGACATTGCAAAATTTAAAGTAGAAAACATCACTAAAGTGGAGAATGTTGACATTGAGGATGAAGATGTTGATCCTTTGCATTGCACAACAACATTTTCCACATACAAAGTTAACAAAAAGGAATATGTTTTGCTGAATGACATTCAACATCTTTTTGATCTAAGGGAAGTTTTGGCTGAGTGGGGATGTAATGACATAGGATTCATTGATTACTCTTCTTGCCCCTTAGCAGTCTTGGACACAGAGGCAGAAAATTTTATTGATAGCTCAAGTGTTGGAAAGCTTGTGCAGGACATTGTTCTGAGATATGAGCAACAGGGTGTACGTTTTGAAGAGGAGTTCAATGAGATCCAAAAAAGGCTTAAAATAGAGCATATGGGAGAGGAAAAGACCAGAGATTATGAAGTAAGGGCAACTAGATCCATTGATATATGGGAACCTGCCTTTTTTGAGGAGGATGAGTCTCCTAAGGTATGTTTATGACCATTTTGCTTTGTCTAATTAATGTGCCAAACAATTAACCAAGACATATTTTTGCAGATTGAAATACGGGACACCGACAAATTCCTTGGCAGGGGGAAGGGTTCCAGACCATTAAATTTAGGAAGGAACCAGAGCTTGGGACACTTTATTGGGAAGCTCAACAAAGAGACTGTCATTATATTCCATAACAAGTTTACAAGAGAACCATTGCTGCCAATGCTTGCAATTAAAGCACTTGCAAAGGTTGTTGGTTCATATCAGCTTCCTCCAGGGTTAGAGAAGTTAATATTGGTGGAAAAGGAGGAAGCCATCAGAATTTTTGGATTCTTCCCTGGACTTATTGGTTCTAGAGCTGGTTATTTTGCCACAATGGCATCCTATGTGCTTGCCCACATCCTATGGGACCTCATTTCTTGATGTACCTTCAAGACCATGATCTTTGATGGCATTGTGGAGAGCTTTCCACTGGTTATACTTCACATTGGATGAACCCTTCTTGGCATTTACCTTTCCTAGTTTGCCATGAAACCCTAGGAAAGCTCTGGCCTTCACACCACCAACAAAGACCTTTCTAGGCACATTGTTTCCATTTGAAGATCTCTTCAGGTCTGTTTCAATCTTAACCTTATTGAGTTCACATTTCTAAACAGCTTGCTATAACCATCTCTGCTAATGCCTACCTTATCCATAGTATATTGCACATCCTCCTTGTCCAAGCAAGAGCTCTACAAAAATCCCTCAATGCAATGCTCCTTTGCCTTGTTAAACTTCTTCTCTGTGAAAATCTTTTTGGCAACCTTGGGAGGTAAAACATCACAATAATGTTTAGCTGCCATTTCCATGTTTGATGTAGAGTTTGGTTGTAGCAAAGTCCTAAATCAAAAGGTACAAAATTAACTGATTATTGATCTTGTCCAAATGACACCAACAAAATAAACAAACAGTGATCAACTAAATTAAATCATTTAATAAAGAACAGCTGCAATAGGGTCTTAATAACAACCTAACAGAAAGATTAACAACCTAACAAAGAAAAGTAACCTACGCATATTAACAAAGAAAAGTAACCTAAGCATATTAACAAAGAATAGTAGCAACTTAACAATATAAAATAAGCATATATACCTTGCTGCTCTGATTCTCCTGTTGCAACCTCCTCCACCACGTCTCAAGGCTTCAATGTTCTTTGACTTCTTTTCTCTTTGTCTGTTTCCTAACATTGTATTCTTTCTTCTAGCTTGTTTGAGCTGAGTTTGTAGCTTTTCGTTGCTCTCTTTACATTCCTCAAGCTGTTGTTTAAGAGTATTTATCATTTGTTTGGCCAAATGATCTTCTAACTTAAGAATATCTCTCTCTACCGCAAGACTCTGTGTATAACCCAGCAACCCTCTTTGACCATCACCCACAAATTTTATCAAAGATGAACAATTTGATAATGGGGGAGTGCTCTTTGTCATTGGGTCCACTGGATACAATCTTCCATCAGTCCAGAGATCAATGTGTTTTTTTAAATCTTGCCGCATTGCTTCAAATATGGACGAGGACACCTTTGCACATTTGTTTCTCTTGCGCACTGGACAATATTCTTCATTTAGCTCAATGTGTAGATGGTATAAGCTTCTCTTCTTCATGGAAGTCTATTAACAGTATTTGTTAGAGATAGTACTATAGAGAAAAGCTCTGTAGATACGAGGAAGAAGACGACACAGAAAAGGTTTGTTTCAGCAAGTGAAATTTTGAATTTTGGGCCAGAACTGACGTTTTCGTTAGTTTTGGAGGGAGTATTTTTTAGAATACTAAAGATCCTAGAAAGATTTGACAATGACATGTTTCCACGGAGGTAAAAAGGACGCAAACTCACCTTTTTACAAACATTTCACTATTTTTTAAATAAAGTATATATTCTCTCTCTACATATTCTTACAGGGCACAAAAGTGACCTCAAAATTCCCCTAATGCCTAACAACTTACATTGGAGGGAGAGGTAATGTCTAACTGGATCAATTGAAGAAGATTGAAAAAGTATCATCAACCACTCACCGTAGAAAAATTGAAAAGGATTCACAAAGAAAATGAAAGGAAGAAAAAAGCACAGCTAATTCAAGAACACGCAAAGGAGGAAGCTGGATTGTGGATTTTAAACCGCAAAGAACGACAAAATCCAACTCCCCTACAACAAGTCAAAGCACCTTCTCCTCCTATTGTAGTAGTCCAAATCGAGAAAAGTTGGCTTGGAGATATGGATGTACACATCAATGTCCAACTCACCGATGGAATGACAGAAAGAGCACTAGTAGATACTGGAGTGCGCATTAATGCTATGCAGTATTCTACATATCTCAAAATTTTAAACTCCATAATCAAACATTCCAAGATTGAGCTAAAGGCAACCAACAAAGGAACAATGGTTAATTTGGGACGAGCCAATGTCTCAATTAACATTGATGGTAACCACTACCCACATAATGGCAGATATGAACCTCAATGTGGAAATCATCTTAGAAGTTTCATCATTAGGAAAAATATGAACCCCAGAAGGGCCCTTTAGGGTCAAAGATGCTTTTGGAATATACTCTCTACACCAATGAGAATGGGCGTGTGGCCACAGTCCACTAGTTTTTGCATTTTTTTGATGGCCATAACTTGAGCAACTTAATTTCAAATTTGTTGGACAATAGTGCATTTGGATTGCATTGCCATGCACTTTCCATAGATTTGTTGCATGATATAGTTTTGAGGTATGTAGATATGGGCTATCCATGCCCCCCCTTTTATGTCCTATTGTTGACTAAAATTTGATTGCTTGCTCTTGCAAGGCCCTTTGGGGGTTCATATTTTTTCTAATGTGGATTCACACTTACAAAGCAATTCCCGAGTGGGAGGAAGACACTCTGAAGTACAATCTCAAGGGAATAGCTTATGTTACACCCTTGACACAAACATATCATATTTGGGATGTACAACCTCACTCAGGATAATCGATGATAGGGAACCCACAATCATATATTCAACCACAACAGTCTACAAATACTCATGGGAGAAAGGTTAATCAAGTTTGGGTAAAAAAGTCAATCATGGAAAACCAAACCACAAAAGATATGGATCCCCAAAGCCTTGCTTTCCAATCAATCTTCCAACTTGATTGAGCCAAGTTTCCAAGTAGCCAAAAATCCTCGACATACACCAAAATAGTGAAGGAAATCCCAACAACACCTCAATGCTTCAACGTACAAATGGATTCCCAAAGTCCAATCGAAGAAGTCCATAACTGCCAAAGAACCAACATGGCAATGGAGAACCAAACCATCAAACTGCCATAATCAATCTTAAAGTCTAAAGCTAGACTAAGCCAACTCAACGACCAATCCATCGTACTCACCAAACCAACCATCAAAGAGCGGGAAATTCATCTTCTATAACTTTTGTTTGGAAAACGCAGCGTAGATGATACCTCGTCACAGGAAACCACTGAACAATTGATTCAATACCCACATCTTGCACATCATTGTGTTACCCCATGCATCTCTTTCATGAGCATGATAGGGCACATTTTACGGCCTTGAATAGACAAGTTGTTTGGGCCCATGCACATCTCTCAAACCTTTATCTAAGGCGACTCAGACTGGGAAGGGAGAGTAATCGTAGCTAGAGCAGCATATTGCAAGATTCATGCTGCAAGATGATGAGAGATTATGTGTACAATGTATAAAGTGTGTTTTGACGTTTAAATTATTTCTTTTTTTTCAACTTTTAGCAAAATTTTTCTCTTATCAGACATAGTATTGAGCCATATTGACAAACTTGGACAGGCGAGATGCCTAGAGTGAGAGTATGTACATGTGAGTGTGAGGAATAATTTGGGCAAAATTTGTGGCCAATCAATGATAATTATTAGTAATTTTGAGTAGTTTTCTTACCTTTTTAACCTAATAATGCTAAAAAATAAATAAACAAAGCCATGAAATTCGGATTTGAGTTCTGAAAAAAAACATCAAATATACAAAGCAAGAACTTAGAACATGTCAAAAAGGAACGATTTGGCACATATCAAAATTTGGGCCAAGTTACAACGGACTACAATTGTAGAATCATGACCAAATGACTAGTGTCTAATTGACAAGCCATCTGAGCCGCAGGTGGTATGACATGAAGAATGTGGGCAAGTAAGGTAAGTGTGCACAGTGCACTTGGGACAAGCCATACAATATAGGCAAAAGGGGAAAATCAAGCCTCATTTGCAGTTACACACTTTCAAAGGGAGAGAGAGAGAGAGAGAGAGAGAGAGAGAGAGAGAGAGAGAGAGAGAGAGAGAGAGAGAGAGCCTTTCTGACCTAGAGCATTTTATCAGAGAATTACCTGCTATAGCTACACCGGACACCCACACTACACTAGATTTCATACGTATGACCCTCGTCGGTGCATGAACAGTTGTGTGTGGTCACATCTATACAAAAAACACTCACAACAATAGATTCAAACAAATTTGAAATGGGATTTTTTGGAAATGACACAACACTTTTGGGAGGATTAACCAAGTCCAAATTGACAAGCAAGTTGATAGGAATATCCAAATTTGCTAGCAGAATCAAGCCATACCATCAAAGTTTGGAAATGGGATGGAACATGGATTACGATCCATGACCCCACACTTCAAATTGCAAATATGAGTGGTGAAAAAAGCTATTGAGTAAAGCGCTTATCCAAAAAGGCTTAAATTTCCAACCAGTGATTTAAATGCGAAAAGAAATGAACCATAGCATCCTCAAAGCATGCTTTATCAGATGGTATCACCAGAATTTCTAGATGTGTTCTACCTTCATGACCCTCTAAGGTAACCATATGGCCTAGTGTATGTAGTTGTCCTAGATGCATTGGTAAAGTTTGGATTTGTTTTGATCAAATTATGCTCATTTTTCATTTTATGGTCAAGTTTACATTTTTTTGTCTTTCTCAACAACTTTTTTGCTAACCTCTAGAGCTAATTGAACGATTTTATGATGACAAAATGCCTCGTAGATGACCAAGAAAGCAATGGGAGACTCCCCCTACCTGGTGGTGGAGATCTCGTCTAATGAAAAAGCTCACATCTTGGAGGAGGACCTAGCAAAGATTCTAGCCAACATCTTGTTGGAATTAGGGTTGCAAAAAAACACACACAGCTTGGAGAAGACGAAGGAAGCTCAAGGCACACAACTCAGAATATCTTACTTAATGTGAAATGGAAAGATAGATAGCCCTAGTGATGGGCGTATATACAATGTACGGGTGAAAAAACCTCCTAAAGAGGGGAAAAATGCCCCGGCGGTCCTAGTGTGTTCACACACATCACTACCACATGTATATGATAACAAATCCCCCCTGGAGTGATGCGGTGAACGAGAGCTGGCACATGAGTAAAGGGAAGTGCCATGCCTTGAGGACATGATCAATCAACAAAGGGGAGTAAACCCAAAGCTTTACGAAAAGCGTTGAGCTTCTCACGAGACAATGCCTTTGTGAAAAGATCTGCAAGGTTGTCCCGTGTTGGCACATAAGCCAAGCTGATCTCTCCAGCTAAGAGCCTCTCCCTGACATAGTGGTAATGCACCTCAATGTGCTTTTTGCAAGAATGAAAAACTGGGTTCCTTGCAACTGCCAATGCGCTCTGACTGTCAGTGTAGATAGTGTCCTGTCCAACACCCAAATCAGCCATAAGGCGTCTGAGCCATACACACTCAACCGTACCTGTGAAGAATGCCCTGTACTCAGCCTCACAACTAGAAGTGGCCACAGTAGGTTGCTTCTTGCTCAACCATGATATACATGAACTGCCAAGCATGAAACAAAAACCACTTGTAAACACTTGCGTGTCAAAACAACCAGCCCAATCTAAGTCTGAAAAACCATGCAAGCTTGGCCGCAATGATCCCCCCTTGGGATAAAACAAGCCAAGATGTAAAGTGCCACTAAGGTAGTGAAAAATCCTCTTGACAGCCTACCAATCCTTAGACCCTGGGCTATGCATGAATCTGCTGACCTATAGACTGCAAACTGAATATCCGGCCTTGTGTTGCATACATAAATGAGGCATCCCACAACAATTTGGTAAAGAGTGACATCAGCAAGATCACCAACGTCATGAAGATTCAATTTGAAACTTGTTTCCATGGGAGTGGCAATAGGTTTGCAATCCTCAAGGACAAACTTACATAGCAATGTCTCTATGTAACTTTTTTGACACAAGGCAATACCACCATCACACTGCTTAAACTCTATACCCAAGTAATGATGCAACAGTCCCAAATCTTTCATCTTGAAAGTAGCATTAAAATCAGCCTTAAATTCAGCAATATATCTCTCATTTGGTCCAGTGATCAGCAAATCATCTACATAAAGAACCACAATGAGAAGTACATCACCCTCATGCTTTACATACAATGAGATTTCTGTTGGAGTGTTTACGAAAGCCTCGTTTGACCAAATAAGTGTCAGCATTCTCATACCAAGCACGAGGAGATTGCTTCTGTCATAATAACTAATATCTAATTCTCCTAAATGCTTTCCTTATGTTAAACTGATCATTTAATATGGGGAAGTTCCAGGGGAGAAAAAGCTAGAATATTGGTTAAGCTGGCAGACCGGCCACAATAGGGATCCAAAGGAGGGAAAATAGGGATCCAAAGGGGGGGGGGGGGGGGGCATCTGCAAAATAGCAAGGTGAAACAATGGGCTTTAAAGACCCTAAGGTTCAACCCATTAAGACTTCCAAAATGCTAAGGTTCCAAAAATCAAAGGTTGTGTCCAATGGTTAAGCTCAGGAAAATTGGATGCTTTGTGTGTGTGTACAAAAGTCTTCATGAATCCTACAAAGAAGGGGGCGAGCCTTGCAAGTAAGGGATGAGAGAGAAACACACACACACACACACACACACACACACACACACACACACACACACACACACACACACTCACAAGCCTCCTTTACACAAAGGGAATGAGGGACACATGTCAGCTCCCTAGCCTAGATGCCCACAAGGTGTACTCAAATCCTATTGGATGGCCATGGAGGTGGACCAATGAGAATTAGGCTAGAGTAAATCTAGTTTAATTAATTTAAAAACACTTAATAAAAGAACCAATAAGAATTAAGCTCTCTAGAATACTATTGGATAGTCTCCCAAGGGGTCCAATGAGCATTCAACAGCCCAACGGCTTGCCTGATTCCTATTGGCCAGGAGACAAAGGGGTCCAATGAGAGTTTAGTTGCATTAATTAATTACCTAAAGCTCTCACAAAAGGGAAAAGGGGGACACATGTTAGAAGGCTATCACTTATGCTGCTTAAATTTCATTGGCTAAGCCTTGCATGGGCCAATGGGGTGCCTGCATGAGTAAAATGGAAGAGGGGTCGACCAAGAGAGGGAGGGGGCTGAATTTTCAAAGGCATTATCTCACACACTCACATTCAAGCTCATGTGTGAAGCAAGAAGACTTTCTCTCTCCTTTTCAAGATTTAATGGAAAGCTTATCACCTACACCAACAACTCTTGGCTTTGTGATGCAAATCTAACCAAGAGCCAAGCTTCAATGCATGCTCATCTCCTCTACCATGCTAATTACTGAGCTATGCTATGCTAATATGAGTGATTATGTGAGGAGATGTACATATTTCTTGTAAGACTACTCCTTCTTCCTCTCAATCTACTCTCATACCTCGCTAGCTCTCACCATCTTCGAAGGTGTGTGAGGTCTTGGGTCTGAGACCATGAGGGAATTGATGTTGTGTTTTATAAGTATTTTGCTTAGTGCTTGAAGCTTCCATCTTCATTGCACTAGCTAGTATTGAAGGAACACAAAGAATTGTATTGTAAAATGTCTCTCTTAATGGGAGAACCATATAATACAAAGCCTTTTAGAGGGGGGACCGGCTCCATGAAAATCCGGTCCTCAACTGTTGTTAATAGCTTAATTTCTCTCTCTTTTGAAATATTGTTCATGCTATTTAAGTAGGTGTTATGATTTTTGTTGCTCTCTCCACCCAAGCACTCTGGTTATGCTCAATAGGAACCTATTCTAATGAAATACTCACTATATTCATGTTATTTTCCGCTACACAAGTTTCTAAGAAATTAAAAGTTACATTGGTATCAGAGCACAAGGTTTGTCTTTTCTTGCTCAAGAAGGGAGGTCCTCAAGCTAGCTATAAATGGTTGTTATTATTAATTGCAAATGAGTAATTAGAATAGGGATTTTTCAGCCTTGTAGTGCGCCTGCCTTCATGCAGATAACGGGGCATCATCGTCGAGAGCTATGGTCTTAATAGTGAAGTCCTACGGGGCTTGCCTACACTTAACCATTCTTGAGCTATTAGGAGCTTGACAAGAGCCGGTGCTGTTTTGGTGTTGAACAACCCTCTCTTCTATTCCTTGCAATTAATGGTATTCGAGCCACTGGTACAGTAGCTTGAGTGCTTTTTCTAAAGGGGTAAAGAGGAGTAGCAACTAGGAGTTGAAGTGCCAAAGTACACCTAAAAACTTTACCCCTAAAAGTTGTTAGAATGGTTGACAATAGTAAAGAGAGTGAAATTAATGTTGATAGCTTTGATTTTGCTAATGAGCAGGCTACTAATGATGCCCCTATGCTTGTTAACTACCTTGTTTCTAGGCTTCAACAAGCCATGGGCAATCCACCCCTTCAAAGTGAAGTGCAATAGCACCTTCGTGCTTATGGGATTCTCCAAGCTCCCCTCCATGACGAGAGAGTACCTAGGAAGCCTCCTTGTGAGACTCCCAAAAGGGGCCTCTCTTTGATTCGGGAAGAAGAAGAGAATCCATACGAAGGGCTCAAAAATTTGCTCCTTGATGACGCATCTCCTTCCTAAAGGAGAACTCAAGAGCCCCCACCATAGGAACGAGAAAGAAATGAGTCTCTTGCCACCTAGGCGAAGATGGATCCACGAAGACGGAGGGCTAAACGCTCTCCATCACCTCCAAAACGGAGAAGACCATCGCACACTTCTCCACACCATAATTCAAAGGGGGATGAAAAAAAGCAAGAGAAGAAAAAGGCGAGAAAGAGGAAACCCTCTTCTCCATCTTCTTCATCCTCTTCCTCTTATGAAAGTGATGGTGCAGATAAAGAAGATCAAGAGGTCACCCTCTTCTCTACCTTCCTCAAATTGTTCATCTTTTGAAGAAAGCGATGGTGCAACTTTTGAACCATAAAAAAGAAGAGGCCATAGGAAATCCTATGCCGCGT
The DNA here is from genome assembly GCF_014529385.1 of Adiantum capillus-veneris. Taxonomy (NCBI): domain Eukaryota; kingdom Viridiplantae; phylum Streptophyta; class Polypodiopsida; order Polypodiales; family Pteridaceae; genus Adiantum; species Adiantum capillus-veneris. The sequence goes on from NC_140946.1 coordinate 2,171,840, forward strand.
GGAAGAGGTCGTCCAAGCTCAAGAAGTTCAAAGAGGGAGGAAAAAGCATCTCTTTCCTTACCTACAATGGCACCTTTGGTGCTACGGACAAAGTCTTGGCCTTTATCTAACAATTCGATGCAGTGTTTGGAGATGAGGGCTTCACGAAGTCCTCTAAGCTACGCCATGTAGCTATGCACTTTCAAAAGTCCGCCAAGCAATGGTGGTTTAGCCTACGGGCAAATGGTGAAGCTCCACAAACTTACAAAGTACTCACCGAATGTAAAAGCTTGAAGCTCTCTCCCTACAAATCCATTCACAAATATGTAGACAAGTTTTGGGACCTACATCTCAAAGCCACTATCTTCAAAAATATGGATTTTGGATAGCAAAAGCAACAATTTTATGCGAGCTTAACAGGAGAAATTGCGGAGTATGTCAACTCCCAAAGGACACGCACCATATCCGCGGTTATACACCATACTATGGTGGTTTCTCGCATCAATTTCCAAACAGGGGCTAAAAGAAATTCTAAGCCCACAGAAAACAAAGGTTCCAATGAGCCTAAGGGGAAGGACAATTTCCAAAAGTCTCCTAAGGGCAATTCCAACAAAGCTAAGGAGAAGGGAGTTTGCAAAGGCAAAAACAAACTCTCTCCTGAAGAGCTTGAGCGTTATCACAAGGAAATCACTGTTTCAAGTGCGATGAGCAGGGCATGCATACCACGCTTGTCCCCAAAAGAACAACCGCCATGAGCCTTTTGGAGCTACCTTGGTTGAAATCCAAGAAGAGGAAGCTCACCACAAGGGATCTCCTCTATGCCATGCTTGGGGAAAGGTAAGAAAACATGATGCTTTTATTCTCTACGACCCTGGTTCTACTCACAATTTCATATCCACTGTTAACTGAGTCAATGTCAGTTAACAGAAGCTGCTAAAGTCCAAAGATGTACGAATGCACATCGAAGATCAACAGAAAGAAGCAGTAAAGGTTGGAGTTACACATTTTTCACGTTTTCCCAAAATGGTCACGTATTGTAAATTTTCAATTTATTTCACAAGCCATTGTAATATTTTAATGTATTATGGGCTCAATGGGAGTTCCAAGTTGTAAAGAACATATCAGTTACTGTGTCCAGGTTGCAGATACAGTAAGTGGTGGAGCCCTAAAGGCCTTGGGCGCCCGAACATTGCACATTTTTACCCTAGGTACATAAGGCAGTGTGTAAATGAAATTAGGAATCTCAAGCTCATTTGTTGAGAGCACTCTTTGGTGAGAGCTCTTGAGGTGTGTGGCTATGGAGTCCTTGAGCTTCTCCTTGCTCATGAGACCCGATTAACACTAATGAATGATTCATTCTCTTTCACTATGCCTCTCTCATAATTCTTATGATTGCCTACTATGATGCTTAGATTAGCTAGATCTTAATTAATTAGTGGTTAATATCTTGTGTGAGTGCCTTCTTTTGCTTGTGTGTGCATGTAGGTTTGATTGGAGTGTGGTGCTCGATAGATCTATGTGTGTGCGCTTGCGATTAGTGTGTTGTATGATAGGATTAGTATTGTGTGCATCTTGCAATCATAGTGTGTGTGGTGCTCGATAGATCTATATGTGTGCGCTTGCGATTAGTGTGTTGTATGATAGGATTAGTGTTGTGTGCGTCTTGCAATCATAGTGTGTGTGATTGAGTTGATTAGAGGTGAAGAGAAGTGGATGTGGAGATTGCCCTTCATTGCGGCTTAGCTCCTCCATAGGCCGAGAAGCTCACTTGATAGAGTTAACCATTTGTTTTGCCACGATTAGCTCACTAACCGTGTGAGTGTTTCCATGCCCTAGCCAGGTAGCTCATCCCTCAATATTGACATTTTTGTTGGTCATTGGAGCTATTGCAACGATGGGACTCCCAACATTTGGCACCGTTGCCGGGGACGATGGTCTATGCTAGTGTAATTGTGGCATAAACAAATGCGTTCCCTCACTAATTTCACTACTAATTTTACTTGTGTGTTTATGTTTTTGTGGATTTTGGATGTGTGTGCATGAAACATTGTGTTCATAATTCCCTAATGTGTAACCGTATCTTGCCAATTGTGTGTTTACACACTCTAATTTCTCACTAACCCCTTGCTAATTTGACTAATTTTTGCTAATTTACTAATTTGCTATGAAGGATTGGAGCATTCGACCATTCAATTGATCTTCAATGGAATGGTAATTAAGGTGGTATTCTCAACCTCCTTAGAATCTAAGGATGTGTAGAGATCCCACCATGATGCAATGTAATGTGATGCAATTAAATGCTATGCTATGTTGATGCAATGCAATGTTGATGTTTTGGATTGAAAATTTTACGATTATTCATTTTCACGCCGTCGTAATGCCGAAATTTTTAAGAATTGGTGGCGCATGAATTTGACAAGTTTCAATTGCTAATTGGTGACTGTGTGTTGTTAATTGGATGACTAATTGAGTTAATTGCATGCTTGGATGGTCAATTTCTAGTGTGTGTGCACTAAAATCAAGTGTGTGTGCATTATAATTGAGTGTGTGTATGTTAATTTTAGGTGTGTGTGCACTATTTTCCCCATGTTTGTGCACCTAAAAATCAATGTGTGCGTTATGATTTTTCAATTGTGATGATTGATTTGTGTTGTGCTCATGCCCAACTATTGATTTGTGAAGTCATATTGCAAATTCGACAAATTTAACCCTTTTGTGTGTGCACCTAAAGATTGGTAAAAACTGTCAATTTTTTAGTGTGTGTGTGTGTGTACCTAAAAAGTGATGAATTTGCATGAATGATTCAATATTTTAATTGCACGGTTGATGTGTGTAATGATTAATTTCTGCATTTTTGTGCTCAAAACAATGATTTACACACTCTAATTGCGTCAATTTATGCCGTAATCTTGTCGATAATTTTGTCGATTTAATTACCTAATCTTGATTTTATTGATAAAATTGTTGGCAATTGAAGTGATGTGATTTTGGAAATATTATTTGGCTGCACTATTCTTCAATGTGTGGAGAATTTCTAGTAAATTTTTGGGTATTTTTCGGATAATTTTTGTAATTTTTGATAAATTTTTATTAATTTTTGTATTAATTTCTGTTTAAATTCCATAAAAGTTGATATTTTGCAATCTTTACGATTTTGTTTGTGCATCATTATGGCATCATTTGTTCGCATTTGTGCCCTCCGTGGTCGATTTTTGAGCGTTTTACTATTTTCGGTGGCCGGATTGATATGTGTGTCGTAAATTACATTTTCGAATAAATTTGCTATTTTTGGTGTGCTTTTGCGTGTCAAAAATGTTCGATTGTGAATATCGATGATTTTCTAAGATTCTTAAAATTTTGTGAGAATTTTTGGGATTTGTTTGGTAATTTTTGGGATTTTTTTGGCAAATTTTAGCGTTTTCGGCTAATTTCAGACTAAAATTGGCTTTTTTCAGGCATTAAAAAATTAAAAAATTGAAAAAAGATGCTTCGACAAGCACCGGCCGGTTTGATCTCGAGCTTAGGCTCTTCTTGATTGTGCCATTCAGCGCATGAATGGTCTCCCGCTTGCGCGTTTGTAATTTCCTCTCTTCTCTGTTGACGCCGGAAGCCACCTCTTCAGTCTTTTGCGATAATTTCCTTCGACATTAAAAACTCTTCTTTTTCTTCTCTCGAATAAAAGGTTTGGAGTTCAACTCCTCGTCAGCTAGATCTTAATGGTCTCTTGGGATAATTTCCTACGACGTTAAAAGTCTCTTCTTCTTCTTTTTTCCCGCGCCTGAACGCCACACACTCAACCATCACACACACACACACACCCTCCTCACCCACTCTAACTCTCTCTCCTCTCATCAACCCCTCACTCAATCACCTCTCTCTTCCCACTCTTCCACTCTCTCTCTCTCTACTCGCTCTCGCTCCCTTCCCACTTGCATGAACCCCCTCTATCTCTCTTTTGTCAACACACACACACACACACACACACACACACACACACACACACACACACACACACACACACACACACACACACCCAACCCGTTGACACGCCTGCCCACTCTCTCTCGCCCCTTTTTGTCCGTGCTGTCAGCGCTGACTCTGCTACATGCTTGCCTCTACTCTCTCTCTCTCTCTCTCTCTCTCTCTCTCTCTCTCTCTCTCTCTCTCTCTCTCTCTTTCTGTACAACGCGCCAGACCCGCCCGGACTGCACGCTGCTGCTCGCCTCGCTTTTCACGTCTCGTTCGACCTGTCAACCCCGCGCAGTCAACTTTGCAGGTAAGTGAGCCTTGAGGTAAGTCCTTTGTTTTTGTTAATTTCAATTTAAAAATTCCATTTTTTTAAAAATATAAAAAAGCAAAAATCAAAAATCAAATAAAAAACTCCAATAAAAAATAAAAAAAACATTGAAAAACATAAAAACAATAATTAAAAAAATTTTAAAAAATAAAAATAGAAAAACATAAAAAACTCACAAAATTTAAAAAAGAGTTTAAAAAATCACAAAAAAAAAAAAACTTATAAAAAATCATAGAAAAATTTAACAAATTGTAAAAAACTCCTAGAAAATTCACAAAAAATAAACATTCATGAAAAATTCATAAAAAGTTAAAATTCATTAGAAAAATCACCATAAAATCCAAAAAAAATCACAAATTTATAAAAAATTCTATAAAAAAAACTCATAGATTAATCATGAAAATAGTAAAAAAAATTCATAATAGCTCACAGAAAATCCATAACAAATAAGAAAGTGGTTGGAAAAATCCACAATAAATCACAAAATTCATAAAATCATAAAAAATTCGATAAAAAGTAGAAAATTCACAAAAAATTAACCAAAAAAAAAAAAAAAAATCCTTAAAATTCAAAATTTTCCCAAAAAAATTGTAAAAAATCATAAAAAGAAAAAAAAATTAAGAAAATTTAAAATTTTACAAAAAAATAAAGAAAAATAAAAAGGCAGTCGCAAAAAGTGCCAGAAACAGCCAGAACGAGGCCAAACAACAAAAAACAACGCCGAGAAATATCGCAACGCTGGGGAAATTGAGAAGAAGTGTATCACACACCGAAAAAACCGCAAAAAGAGCAGCAAACTATGCCAAAGCAAACCAAATCAGTAGGACAAAAGAGAGTAGATCAACCAACTCGAAGCAATTGAGCGGCATGGAAATTTTCAAATTATGCATGCTAGAAATTGACAAGTGCAAGCAATTGCATTGCAGTTGAGCTTCCATGAATGGGCATAACTTGCATATGATTGCAGATTAGGCTAGTACGAGGAACAAAATTCTGCTAATCACTATCAGAATGTGCCAATTGACAGTTTTTGTAGATTAAGCCAACATGGACTCAAATCGAGCTGAGAGTTCAAGTACAACAGAGCAAGCCAATAGCAGTAGCAGCACAAGTGCAACTATAACCGACCAAATTTTGCAGCTATATGGCTACGATGGGGATAAATTTTTGTACACAGATTTAGAAGGCCATAGATACTTGATGAGCAATAAAAGCAGCACAGAAGCCAAGATCCTATTGATCAGAGTAAAGCCAGATCTAGAGAACTCCCAGATGTTCACAGACTTCAGTGGAGCCAGGTATTGCAAGCTTAAAGATGAAGTGCAGATAGAAGTGCAAAAGATCAACCCAAGTGTTTATCTAGAAATATGCACAAGTCCGCAACAAAGCATCCATTTAGTGCATATGCAATCAGGGTCATTGTACATGGATTACAGTGGTCAGATCTATAGCTGAGAGCCAGAATCGGAAGATCCAACAGATCAACCAATAGAAGAAAATCTAATTGGAGAACCAAGCCAAAGACGATATAGAAGTCTAGATGGAGCAATCTATAGCTTGATGCTTAGTGTTCTAAAAGAAGAAGCCGACAATTTGGCCAACATAGAAACAAAAGCTTCTCAGCTAGAGCTTGACATCACAAAGCCAATTGAAATACCACCAGTCATGGCGTATTGCTCAGATTGTGGATGAAAAGGTGGACATTTTTTTGAAGATTGTCAAAGAAACACAGACAACAAGGATACATCAGTTGCCAAGCAAGGTACAAAGCAAATTGGAAATGCGAATCTCGATGTAAGTGCATTTAACTCGTCACTGTTAATGCAATCAGATGATTCTGCATTACCATTAAAAGCACAAGTAAAAACATTGCAAGTTCGAAATCAGCATAAAGATGCACAGGCACCTGAAAAGCTTAAAATTGATTCTTTGAACAACAATTCTTGCATGAATTTAGTCAAGGTGTCGAGATATCACCAAAGGTTGAAAAGACTATCAAATTTGCAAATGATTTTGCATCCACTGTCACAAGTGTGTAATCATTCATGAGTCTAAAGGACACATCAAACCGAATGATGTTAGCTTTGTATGGTACACATAATTCATATGCACACTATGTAGACCAAAAAGGGCAATTGTACAAAAAGGATCAACCAGTGTTTGAACGACCCACATACAAGCTCATAGAAGTGCATCCAATGATAGATAAAAAAGGATGGTTCATTTCAGAGGAAAGAATCTATTATAGTCCATCCTCTCTAGAGTTGAAGGATATTACCCAGGTGAACCCAGAAATTTTTTCAGAGCCAAACTCTCCTCCATCAAAAATCAAGCTTCGATGTTGTGACCAAACGAATATATACTTTGACTGAAACAATCGTAGATATAGATGAGAGTCTAGCATCTATGATGCCTTGGGTTCTGAAACCAAAGAAGCTCATATCATAGGAGACCCATGGGATAGACAATATCAGGGCAAAGATAATGCTATTTACAGCTTAACTTGGGGAATAATTTTTCATGTTTCAAGGAGATACATAGCAAACTATGCAGAAGGTTCACAGATGTCAAACATCAACAGTGCTACCCAAAGTGTACCTTCACAGCCCCAAAAGGTGAGACTAAACCAGAGCCAAGCAATTTTCAATTCTTACAATGAAGCAGGCTATAGTGATCACCCTAGGAAGGGGGGAGCTGTAAATTCATCAAAATCAACTCTAGTACCAGGAAATGCTACACCAGCTAGAATCCCTAGAGCCTCTAGCGAACAAACCCCTTCAAAGCAGAAACCATTGAAAGATCATATGGTTGTTGGGAGTTTCCAATTGACCCAGATTCTATCAGAGTCTACAGATAAATGCTTATATGAAGATCATCAGGGAAAAAAGTTTCAAGTGATCTCCACAAGTCAGAGTCAAAAGTCGACAAGTCCAATAGTGTTCAAACAATTACATGTGATCAAACTCACATATACATATCAAGATGCACATGGTAACGAATACCAGCAAGATCATGACCTAGTATAAATCCCTATGGATGGCATGACTGAAATCAAAGACTATCTGAAGATGATACAAAGCCTCAAGCTTCCAAAACAGGTGATAAAAAAGTCAGAATCAATGAAAGCTAAAGTCTAGAAAGCTACACAAAGGTCACCACCAAAATCTCCTCCAAAGAGACAGATTCTACCAGAAAGTACAATGGATTTTCTAAGATCAAAGGTTACTCAGATGCAGGAGAACAATGCTCAACAATTGCAAAAAGGTGCAATATTACAACCAATGGAGTCAACATTGATTGAAGCAGGTGATCAAAGCAAAGAAAATGCAGAAAAAGCTCAACCCAAGGACACTGCCAGAACAGGATCAATCAATACAAAAAGAAATCCTGAGAATATCAAGTGCAACATCACCAATGAAAATGAAGAAAAGTTGTTAAGTAAAGTAAAGCTAGATTTTCAGTTAGACAAGAACCTCATGTCGTTTCGCACTTGGAAAAGATGTGGCCAACCATGGCTAGAAGATGCTGCTGAATTTGTGAGCATATCTAGAAACAAACGAGCAGAATGCTGGGGAATCATTTCCACCACCATTGAAGTAAGTTCACAGATCATCATAGCTCAATTTTATGTGATCACAACAAAGGATATGCTAGACGATATCATAATGGGAATGCCAATGGCCTAGAAGATGTTAGAGATACAGAATGCAAACAGGATGTAGTCATCAAAGATAACAAAGAATGAAGACCAAGACTGGTCACCCGCGGACGATAGCACAAAGTCCTCAAGCACAATTCAAATGGAAGATCTTATTGAAGATGATTCATCTCCATCAAACAGAACTTCAAAAGAGCTTAAAGAAAAACAGGTAATAGCAAGTGCTGATCAAACAGAGCAAAGAGAAGCCACGATAGCTATTGAGCAGAGAATGCCACCAAAGCCAAAAGTAAAGAAGACCAAGGTTGTAGACAACCAAGAAACAACAAGAAGTCCAAAGATCCACACATTGCCAGCTGAATTAGCTGATGTAAGTCAAATTGGAAAACAAAGTCTCAAGCTACCTTCCATAGAGACACAGTTAGATCAAGATGAGACCATGGCAAAAGCAGAACAGAGATCTTCAATAGAACCAACAATGAGAATAGCTATAGTTCTCAGCAGTACAAAAGGAGCAAGTGGCAGATGCAATGCTCTACTGGATAAAGAAGCAAGTGCAATATGGTTGTAGATAACATTCAAACCATTCTAGAGCTTATCAGGACAAGCCAGGTAACAGAGAAATCATGGGTAAGGCTACAAGTCAAAAAGAAATGGTTGCTACCCTTAGCATCCAAAATCATGAAGAGCAGGTAAAGTTTCAAGTGAAGCCTTCAAAAGACATTCTTGCAGATGTCATCCTTGGAAATCAGTGGTTAGACCAACACAAGGCCTACACAGAAGATAAAATGCTAATACTCGCTTCTCCAAGAGGAAGCAAGCAATAGTTACAGACACCATTAATGATAGATTCAGAGTTGCAAAAGTCACAAGAATCAAAGACAAATCTTGCAGACAAAAGTAAAGCTACCGACTAGCAAAAAAGGTGTGATAGAATATGCCTCTACATCAAAGAACCCTCATGGATCAGCTTCTTCAAGCAAATCAGGCTTTCAAAATCTCAATTCAATTGCTGACCCAACGAAAACCTCTAAGGAGACAACCAGAAAAGCAAAGATATATCAGCCAAAGTACTCAAGAAAGCAAAGGAAAGTCAAGAAAGTGTTTGTTCCAAGAAGTTTAGTCAAAGTCAATGATGTGATTTGGATTAAGGACATGAAAGAAGACAAACACATGGGATGGATAGCATCACAATGGAGCTTAAAGAAACAAGAGTACTATGGAGGTAACAAACAAATATGGGTGCCAAGACCGAAGGTTAGGGCATGTGAAGTAACTTCAAGTCCCTCCCAGGAAAGAAGGCCCAGAAGATATCAACCTCGACAATATCCTAGGATACTTAAGAAGCAGGTATACAACAGAACAACATCGAAAGATGCTAAAGTCTACCAAAACTCTCAAGAGGACACAAAACAAAGACGGATGTCAAAGAATCTTCCTCTTGGACAAAGATTCTACACAGGCTATACAAAGATTTGGCTACCAGTCAACCACAAGCCAATTGCAACTACACCAGACCTGCATGAAGATCTCAAGAGCTCACCAAGACCTAGAGCTCAACAAAGTCAACAAAGGAGATATAAAGGTCATCAAGAGATTTGGATTCCTAAGTTTTCCAATGCTTTGAGTCAAAAGCCAAATGCCGACAGTGAACAGAGGCCTACAACAACATCAAAGACTTCTTACAATAGGCCCAATTAGAGAATCAAACAGATAATGGACTCTTCACAGTCAAAGAAGGACAACCCAACCAACGCAAATACAAATTCAAAGATAATAAAACAGGTATGGAAAAAGAAAACTTCAATTGGTCCTTCACTAATCCTCTTTTTGAGGATTCAAGCTTACTTTTACCTGAAGAAATGTTTGTAGTAAGCACAAGAATGTAAAAAGTCAAGTCGCCAGGGTGCAAAAAACACTCTTTGGCATAGTCAAAGTTGGGCTGTTGAGCCATAAAATGAGCAAAATATTAGTCCCCAAGCTTCAAGTCATATTAAACTCTATGCTAAGAGTCATAGTTATTAGGCTTACGCTCAAGTTGGAAGAGTTGAGCATATCTAAGTCATATCGCCCATGCTGGATGAGATGAGCATAAGAGTCAAAGTTTATTAACTTACAGTTGGTGGAGTGTAATAGAGTCCAACACTCACGCATAGTGCACAGTAAGATGAGAGCACATATCCTTGTCAACGAAAACCATTCTTAAAGGGGTGCCAGCTTGCAAATCCATGTCATATGCTTTTATAGCTACACTATCTTTCTGAATAACCCCTCAAAATATTTCTTGCACAACATATTGTTGTCCATGCATTTCTGTGTATGCACAAATAGGATGTCCCATCATTGGACATATGCATTAGACACTCTTTTTTGCTTCCACCTATGCACCTTAAGTGGACTACTATAGGCAAACCAATGTTCCATCATGCTACACTCTCACATTTGCTGCCTTTTTATTTCCATATCTATCAGCAAATAATCCCTTCAGCACTTTATTAATATTTCCCATGATAATAAGTACTCCAGTAATGCGCTTATCCCAAAGGCACTTTTTTCCCACTGGGTTTTTTCCCTTTGGTCATCCAGGTATTAGACCCTAATTTAGAACCTCATCATTCTACTTCCCTTGTACGTACTTTTCATAAATAAAAATCAGTCTCATCATTATGCTATTACAACGGACAAATGCAACATCATATCTCACATCAGACATATTTCGACCAATGAAGATGCTACAGCAAATTGAACCTCATCAACAAATTCAATGACAAATGAAGACAATCAGCCCATCAACCAACCAATACAAAACCTTCCCTTGCCTCCACGGGCACCTTTCAATAGTGCGTGAGAACAAGCACTAAAATCGGAAGGGGGGAATGTTAACTGAGTCAACTTCAATTAAGAGAAGCTGCTAAAGTCAAAAGATGTATGAATGCACATCGAAGATCAACAGAAATAAGTAATAAAGATTGGAGTTACACATTTTTCAAGTTTTCCCAAAATGGTCACGTATTGTAAATTCCCAATTTATTTCAAGCCATTGTAATATTTTAATGTGTTACGGGCTCAATGGGAGCTCCAAGCTGTAAAGAACATGTCAGTTACTGTGCCTAGGTTGCAGATACAGTAAGTGGTGGAGCCCTAAAGGCCTTGGGCGCTCGGACATTGGACGTTTTTACCCTAGGTACATAAGGCAGTGTGTAAATGAAATTGGGGTTCTCAAGCTCATTTGTTGAGAGCACTCTTTGGTGAGAGATCTTGAGGTGTGTGGCTATGGAGTCCTTGAGCTTCTCCTTGCTCATGAACTTGATTAACACTAATGAATGACTCATTCTCTTTCACTATGCCTCTCTCATACTTCTTATGATTTCCTATGATACTTAGATTAGCTAGATCTTAACTAATTAGTGGTTAATCTCTCTCTAATCTTGTGTGATTGCCTTCTTTTGCTTGTGTGTGCATGTAAGTTTGATTGGAGTGTGGTGCTCAATAGATCTATGTGTGTGTGCTTGCGATGAGTGAGTTGCATGATAGAATTAGTGTTGTGTGTGTCTTGCAATCGTAGTGTGTATGATTGGGTTGATTAGAGGTGAAGAGAAGTGGATGTGGAGATTGCCCTTCATTGCGGCTTAGCTCCTCCATAGGCCAAGAAGCTCACCTCATAGAGTTAACCATTTGTGTTGCCACGATTAGCTCACTAACAGTGTGAGTGTTTCCATGCCCTAGCCGGGTAACTCATCCCTCTGTATTGACAATTTGGTTGGTCATTGGAGCTATTGCAATGATGGGACCCCCAACATCCATAGAGTTGGCCACCAAGCTAGGTATACAAGCTTACGAGATGGGAGATGTCCTACCCGCAGACGGTGCTTTCAAGGTGCAAGAAGCTTCAGTCACTCCCTTAATCGAGAAATTGAGGCTCTATGTCTAAAGCTATGTGGACAAAGAGGACTTCTTTATCTCTCCTCTCAAGCATGAGGATGTAATCCTAGGGGCACCATGGTTTGATCGCATGGCTGCCAATGTTAAATTCCCTGATAGGAGAATCTATTTTAGGTTCAGGGAAAAAGACATGTATATAGATGCTAAGGAAATGGGTAACACCATACCCATTGTACATATGCAAGCTTTCAATAAGTCAATAAAGAGCTCTATTTTCATGTACATGATTTTTGTTAAATATTCTTAAAAGGAACCTAATGTTTTAGCAAAAGAAAACATAAACAATCACAAGGAATTAGAGTTATCCAATTTTCTCAAGGGGTTTCAAGACGTCTTTATTGACGACATCCCTTGTGAACTACCTCCTAAATGAGGAAATGATGACCATGCAATTGAACTTCTTCCAGGAAGTTCACCACCTAATAAACCTCCTTATAGAGTTTCTCAAGCTCAAAACGAGGAGATTATGTGGCAAGTGCATGAGTTAGTTGAAAAGGGCATGGTTAGGCCTAGCTCATCTCCATTTTGCTCACCCCTGTTACTAGTGCAAAAGAAAGACGACACATATCGCATCTGTGTCGACTATAGAGCACTAAATAGGATCACTATCAAAAATAAGTTTCCTGTTCCACGGGCAGAAGACCTTTTTCATAAGATACAAGGGTCCACCTACTTCAGTAGGATTGACCTAAAAAGTGGCTATCATCAAATAAGGATAGTTGATCAAAACATTGTAAAGATCACATTTCACACTACGTTTGGTCTTTACAAATACATTGTCATGCCTTTTGGCTTGACCAATGCACTAGCCACATTCAACCGCTTGATGGAAAAGCTATTCAGGCCTCACAAAAACTTTACTGGAGTGTTCTTTGATGATATTATCATCTACTCTAATTCACTAGACGAACACAAGCAACACCTCCAGGTAATATTTCAAGTCTTAAGAGAGAAAAAACTTTATGTTAATCGAAAGAAAAGTGAATTTTTCTTGCAAGAGATTCAGTATTTAGGTCACATTATCTCTCAAGATGGCATCCAAATGGATCCATCCAAGTTACAGGTAATAAAAGGATGGCCTAAACCAAGGAATCTTCATGAACTAAGAAGCTTTATAGGTGTGTGTGCATACTATAGACCCCTCCTAGAAAAGTTCTCACAAATCGCAGGCCCATTTCATGATCTAACAAAGAAAAACGTTAGGTATACATGGTCTACCAAGGAGAACAATGGTTTCAAAAAGCTTATCTCTCAACCTATGCTCACACTACTGAATCTCTCAAAGCCATTTGAGGTCCAACGTGACGCTTGTGGTGATTGCCTTGGAGTTGTTTTGCTCCAAGAAAGGCATGCCATAGCCTATGAAAGTTGAAGGCTCGACCTTGTTGAGAAAGCTCTAGGCATATATGAAAAGGAACTCCTCGCAGTTCTACATGCCTTAGACTCATGGAATCACTATTTATTGGGGACTCCTTTCATTCTGCGAACGGATCACCAAAGTCTTAAGTACTTCATGAAGCAGACCAAGCTCTCCGACAAACAAACGAGGTGGGCAAATTTCCTTTTGTAATTTCATTTTGATATTGCTCACATTGGCGGCAAGCATAATCAAGTAGCTGATGCATTCTCAAGACGACCGAGAGTGAATGCGGTTTCCATAGCAACTCACAATGATCTATCTTCTATGATAGGTGAGTATGCTATTGATCCCAATTTTAGAGATGTGATTTCAGCCCTTGCATTAGGGAAGAAAGAGGAACCGTTTACTTTACAAGATGGTTATCTTCTCTATGGCAATAGACTATGCGTTACTAACTCACTACGTGAGAAAGTAATGTATGAATCTCATGCTCCTCCTTATGCGGAACATAGAGGGATTCAATCTACCCTAAAGGGGATTGAAACATATTTCTATTGGCCTACCATGAAATAAAAACAAGAGTATGTTTCTAAATGTGTGGTATGCCAAAAGACAAAGTTTGATAGAGGGAAGAAACCTGGATTGCTTCAACCTTTGCCAATTCCTAATTCACCATGGGAGAGCATATCCATGGATTTTATCTTTGGATTGCCTAAGTCTATCCATGAGAATACGAGAACATGGACGATAGTAGACAGGTTTAGTAAACAAGCTCATTTTATACCTGTCAAAAAGACTATCAAAGCCCATCAAATGGCAACCCATAGTGTCAGATAGAGATCCTAGAATGACCAGTAATTTTTGGAATGGTCTCTTTGAGAATTTAGGGACAAGGCTAAACTTCTCTTCGGCCTATCACTCGCAAACGGATGGCCAAAGTGAAATAGCTAACCTAACGATTCTTGATCTACTAAAAGCCTATGTAACGGAAGTAGATGAAAGATCCCAATGGGAGAAGTACTTACCCTTAGTGGAGTATGTCTACAACAACACTGTACATACTTCCACGAGAAAAGCACCTTTTGAGGTAATTGAGGGAAGATAAAAAAGTCCCCTGCTATTTAAGGTACACGGGAAGATCTTCACTGTAGATGAGTATAGCCAAGACCTACAAGAATCTTTCCAAAAGATTAAGGATGCTATCTCTATCTCACAACAAAGGCAAAACGCTGCTGTTGATAAGCACAAAAGAACCCAAGCCTTTAAAGAAAATGATTGGGTCTTACTTAAATTTCTTAAGGCTCGATTAAGGCACACGACAGACAAGAATCCTACGGGACACCAAAAGTACTATGCTAAATGTACAAATGTTTAAAATGAACAAAGTTTTTGTCTTATAAGACTCTTTTTTCCTTTATTGTGCATAAAAATGAAGTAGTATGCATGCTTAGATCAGGTTTGCGGAGACGGCGTCTCCCAAACACCAAGTAGAGCTTGTCACTCTACTATGGAAGATTGATAGGACTAATGTGCAGACATGCTTGTGACAGCTTAGGCTCTCAAGCGCCTAATTGATTAGTCATCCATTCTGGAACAATGTTGTAGGGTAACATAGGGATTCTCTACCTGCTAGAAAAAGGACTAATGAATAGGCTTTATCTTCTCTACCCCATAGTCGGTGACGACTATGATTTCAAGAGAGAGGTAATGTCATAATAACTAAGTTTAACTGATCATTTGATATGGGGAAGTGCCAGAGGAGAAAAAGCTAGAATATTGGTTAAGGTGGCAGACCGGCCACAATAGGGATCCAAAGAAGGAAAAATAGGGATCCAAAGGGGGGGCAACTGCAAAAGAGCAAGGTGCAACAATGGTCTTTAAAGACCCTAAGGTTCAGCCCATTAAGACTTCCAAAATGCTAAGGTTCCAAAAATCAAAGGTTATGTCCAATGGTTAAGCTTAGGAAAATTGGATGCTTTGTGTGTGTGTGTATAAAAGTCTTCATGAATCCTACAAAGAAGGGGGCGAGCCTTGCAAGTAGGGGATGAGAGATAAACACACACACACACACACACACACACACACACACACACACACACACACACACACACACACACACACACACACACACACACACACACACACACAAGCCTCCTTTACACAAAGGGAATGAGGGACACATGTCAGCTCGCTAGCCCAGATGCCCACAAGGTGTACTCAAATCCTATTGGATGGCCATGGAGATGGACCAATGAGAATTAGGCTAGAGTAAATCTAGTTTAATTAATTTAAAAACACTTAATAGAAGAACCAATAAGAATTAAGCTCTCTAGAAGACTATTGGACAGTCCTTAAAGGGGTCCAATGAGCATTCAACAACCCAATGGCTTGCCCGATTCCTATTGGCCAAGAGACAAAGGGGTCCAATGAGAGTTTAGTTGCATTAATTAATTACCTAAAGCTCTCACAAAAGGGGAAAGGGGGACACATGTCAAAAGGCTATCACTTATGCTGCTTAAATTTCATTGGCTAAGCCTAGCATGGGCCAATGGGGTGCCTGCATGAGTAAAATGGAAGAGGGGTCGACCAAAAGAGAGAGGGGGCTGAATTTTCAAAGGCATTATCTCACACACTCACACACAAGCTCATGTGGGAAGCAAGAAGACTCTCTCTCTCTCTCTCTCTCTCTCTCTCTCTCTCTCTCTCTCTCTCCTTCTCAAGCTTTAATGGAAAGATGATCACCTACTCCAAGCTTGTGAGAAGGGAGACCTACACCAAAAACTCTTGTCTTTGTGATGTAAATCCAACCAAGAGCCAAGATTTAATGCATGATCATCTCCTCTACCATGATAATTACTAAGCTATGCTATGCTAATATGAGTGATTATGTAAGGAGATGTACATCTTTCTCGTAAGACTACTCCTTCTTTCTCTCAATCTACTCTTATACCCCACTAGCTCTCACCATCTTCGAAGGTGTGTGAGGTCTTGGGTCTGAGACCGTGATAAGTGTTTTTCTTGGTGCTTGAAGCTTCCATCTTCATTGCACTAGCTATATTGAAGGAACACAAAGAATTGTATTATAAAATGTCTCTCTTGATGGGAGAAACCTATAATACAAAGCCTTTTGGAGGAGGGACCAGCTTCATGAAAATCCAGTCCTCAACTAATGTCAATAGCTTAAATTCTTTCTCTTTTAAAGTATTGTTCATGCTATCTAACTAGATGTATGCTTTTTGTTGCTCTCTCCACCCAAGTACTCTTGTTATGCTCATTAGGAACCTACTCTAATGAAATGCTCACTATGTTCATGTTATTTTCCGCTACACACAAGTTCCTAGGCCATTAAAAGTTACAGCTTCAACCCATACAAAGCCTTCTTACATCTGCACACTTTGTCCTCTTGTCCTTTCTTGACAAAACCACGAGGCTGTGTTACATAAACGTCCTCAAGTATGTCACCATTCAAGAAAGCAGTAACAATGTCTGATTGATGTACATCCCAACGAAAATAGCTGTCAATGCATATAGAAAACATACAGTAGTCATACGACAAGTGGGAGAAAAAGTCTCTTCATAATCTATGCCTTTTTGTTGTGCATAACCCTTTGCAACAAGTCGAGCCTTATGGCAATCGATCTCACCACCCAGCTTGTGTTTCAACTGGTAAATCCACTTTGTACCAATGGACTTTTTGCCAGGAGGCAAATCACATAAAGTCCATGTGTCATTTTCTATAAGTGCATCATATTCTGATTGCATGGCAGCCATCCAATTTTTTAAATTCTGTGCTTCATCAAAAGACAGAGGCTCCTCAACATCATGTAAGCTAGACACAGTCAAAGCATAACAATCTGATACATAAGATGCATGGCCAGAGCCTAAATGAGTATGACTAGACAAAGGTGCATCCAATTTACTGTTACGCAATGTATGCACTAGCCATTTTGGCATACCTCTAGCCTGCTCATTTTCAGCCCTTTCCTCATCAAGTACATCATGTACATTTGCATCAGTAATAGGCTAATCTGTAACATTTTTGGAAACCCCCATAGGCTGTACATTTGCCTGATCATTAGAATTTACATTCAAACTTCCATCACTAAAAAGAGTCAACAAAGTGTCATAAATGTTCTGTGAGCTCACATTACTGTCTCTAGTACATGACAGCAAGGGCTTAACAAAATCTCCCACAAACACTACATCTCTGAAACCGAAATACGTTTTTTTTTGCAGATGATACAACTTGTAACCTTTGCTTTCAACACTATAACCAACAAAAATACATTTGACAGCCTTATCATCCAATTTTCTGCACTGTGTTTGTGGCACCAAAGCATATGCCAAACAACCAAAAACACGCATGTGCTCAATAGAAGGCTTTCTATCATGCCATGCTTCATATGGAGTAAACTGTAAAGCTTTTGTAGGACACCTGTTAAGTACATAAGTGGCACACATGATGGCCTCAAGCCAAAAAGAATGCGGCAAAGCTTGACTTTTGACCATACATCATGTCATTTTCGTAAGTGACTTGTTTTTCGTCTCAGTAACACCATTTTGCTGAGGTGTATAAGGCACTTTACATTTCCCATGACTAGATAAAAGTGCATTAAATTCATAAGACATATACTCCTCCCCTCAATCGGAACGAAGGGTGCCCATAGTACATTTTGATACATTTTCAACCATAGCCAGAAATTGTTTGAAGCACATAAAAACTTTGGACTTCACTTTAAGCAGAAATACCATGCATGCCTGGAGTAATCATCAATAAAAGTCATGAAGTAAAGGTAAATACCCAGGGACGGAGTTTGCATGGACCCACAAATATCACTATGCACAAGCTACAACTTGCATGTGGCCCTAACTGAACCATCCTTCGAAAACTTAGAATGCTGCATCTTACCCAAAATACAGCCTTCACAAACATGTTTGACAGGTGCTTCAAGAGGCGGCAAAGAAGCAACCATATCAGATTTTTGCAAACGCAGCAAACTGACAAAATTCAGATGCCCAAAACGTGCATGCCACAGTTTTGCATCTAAAACAGCCCTTGAATCTGCAACTGCATTTACAAATTTTTGTCCATACTTGTCATACAAAGTGATCTTATATAGCCCATGGCACAAAAGGCCAGATGCAACAATTTCATCACCAAAAATGAGATCATGAACTGTACATCTGTCATCCACAATTTTGACTACAAGTCCAAGTCTAGCAAGTGTAGATACAGAAAAAAGATTCTTCTTTATCCCAGGTACATAAAGTGCACAACAAGTGTGAAAGAACTGCCATTTGCAGCAGTAAGCACAATCTTTCCAACCCCTTGAACCGGATAAGAGGCATTGTTGGCACAAGTGGCTGAATTCCCATGAGGGACAGACTCAAGAGAGGTGAACAATTCATGATGTGAGGTAATGTGCTTTGTAGCACCACTATCGAAATCCTACACATGTGAATCTACAGCAACTGACATGCATGCATAATGGATAGCAGGATTGTAAGTGCACTCTGCACTAAAAGCCCATTCTGCATCAACATCAACATTAGAGTCTCCTTTCACAGAAGACTCAACAATGGCTGCATTTGTAGTGGAACCAGCATTTGTAGTGGAACCACCATCTTTCTTCTTAGCCTCTTTGGCCTTCAACTTAGGACACTGCTTGATCAAGTGATCATTAGCTTTACAATAATGGCAATGCATCTTCTTTTTGCCATTATCACTAGAATTTCCAGACAAATTGGTGCTTGCAAAAGCATTAGAAACAGAAGTTTTGCCACTCGCAGCAGAACCATAAGAAGTGGCTGCATTGTTGTTACCACCCTTTCTTTGAGAAGCAATAAAAGCCTATCAACTCCACCCTGCCTAGTTTTGTTTTTCTGGAAAGTGACTCTTGCAACAATATGCATAATGCATCAAACTTGACAACTTCAGGATTTCCTTGGGTCATAAGTCTCCAAGTACTAGCAAAAGTCTGGTAAGAATCTGGTAAGGCATGAAGAACAGTCTGCACAAGGGAGCTGTCTGAAATGACTTCACCTGCAAAAATAAGTTGCTCATTGATATCCTTGATACCAGCAAGGAAAGTGTCCATATCATCTTCCTCATGCATAATCTTTGATTTCAGCTCTTTACGCAACAAAGCAATTTTAGCCTCATTGCGTCTTGCATAAAGACTTGCTAGAATATCCCAAGCCTGTTTTGTAGATTTCACTGAACAATGTGAGGAGTAATGGTGCACTTCATAAACAACGAAATCAACGCATGAGCTTGCGCATCCTTTACATCCCAACAAGCTTGTTCTGTCGTAGGCAAAACAACTCTAATAGCAGCAATCCTTGCAGCAATACCTGCAACATCCTCAACATCACCTACATCCTCAGAACTAGGACATACATCAATGCCCTGCACAATATTTTAGATGCCCTTTGACACAAGAACATGTTGCATCATGTAAGCCCACATAGGGTAATTGTCCCCATCCAATCTGTCCTCAACAATAAATATCTTGAACACATCTATGTTGTTGTCAGCCATGGAAAATGCCTGAACTTGATGTGAAAATTGCCCAAAATGAGGAAAAATTGGATGAGACCAGCGTGTGCTATATATCACAACCCGCAACAGATTGTATGGGACCTGTTATGCAATTATTGGCGCTGACAAAATTTTTGCACAAAATGACAAAATTGCCTGTGTAGACTTGGCTGTAGTGGAAACGGAGGTTGAAATAAGCACGAATTAGAAAAATTTGAGCAACTAAGCTCTTTGAGCTTACCCAAATTTTTTGTCTACCTCTGAAGGCTTGCCAAAGCTCACAAAAATTGGAGAAAGTGAGCAGGTATGTGCTGGAGCTGTTGGCGACTAAGCCCGGGAGGACACTGCTCCAGACGGAGAACGCGGTGGCCTTGCAAAATAGAGAAAATAAGATATTGCAAGCCATAAATTGACAAAACTAAATACGTGACAACCATCCTTGCACATATTCCATGCCATACGCAACATAGAGAGTCATAAAGCGAGAGAGAGTAGAAGAGGACGTGCAGATGTGTCTCCTAGATCAGAGTGCCACACCGGCATGACAAGAGAGAAGAGAGGAGGGGAGAGAAGAAACACGCACGCATTGGGTACAATCTCCCCCTGTGCAAAAGTGAGCATTTCCCTCTTGCACATATTTATTTATAGATTCTTCAATGCTAAAAAATGAATACACATTTCCCGACCGGATTTAAATGGCCTTAGCTCATAAAGAGCATTTAAATAATGAAAAGTCCATAAAGATGATATCCTTTTGCATAACCCTTAGCCTTTTTCCACGTGTTAGCTGCATAAAATATCATAATATCAATTTAATAACATACCTTTTGTTGAAAAGCAATTGTCCTCAGTTGCGAAGATAAAAATCTGCAAACAATACTCGTCAAAAATAGTGATTAGAAATCTGTATCAAAACTATCACACAGTAAAAGAAAAATTCTTAAAATTAGACAACATTGCTTATGCCTGCCGTCATCCACATACTACCTATTCTAGTGTCCCATACCACTAGAATAAGCAGTATATGTCATACCCCGATGAATCAGGATATCATTGGTCACACTCATCATAATCAATTCTCATCAATCTCAAATCCAATTCCATAAATACTATCGCGACAACCCACAAAAATTTAAGTCCAAATATCTGTCACAACATATATCTATTTTACATCCAAAATCCAAATATCCAAATCCAAAATCCCCAGGTAACAAAATCATACCAGTTACAGTGGTGGCCAATCCACTGCAGTATGATTTTGTGATCGGTGTTGCCTCAGCCGACGAATCAGCTACACCAATGAAACGTGCTGTCTAAATCGACGAATCTACACTAATGCTGCCTAAATCGACGAACGTGCATTTGGGATAAGTTTAAACATCATGAATCTGTAATTTATCAATGTGCTGCGTAAATCGATGAATCTTCACCAAGATGAGTATCTACACACTGCCTAAATCGGCGATTCTGTGTGCACATGACCAACGGACTAGACAAGACATAAAATATAAAAATATCTACTATTTGTTTGACACCACTTTGGGGGATAGTGGAATAGCAAAGTACTTACAAACTCTTGTTTATAATGGAAAACACCTTAGCTCATGTGAGGAGCTATATAATATCAAATGACCTTAATAAAAATTCCATCCAGTACAAAATTTAAGCCATGATATGAGAGATGGCTAGGGTGATAGCTCAAGATAACCTGAAAAGAGAAAAGAGGTAGTGGAGGTACTTACCTGGATAATAGACCGTATTTAAAAATGTTGGACCAGTGTGTCATGTAGAGAGAGATACAAATAAGAGAAAGTTGTGACTGTCAAATCTTCACCAAAGGATAGTTAACAAATCGAAAATGTGTGAATGATGTGTTAATAATTTGGCCATGAAATAAAATAATATTTCTCATATCTAGAATTTATTAAGGTTACTTTTAGGTCTAAAGATACATAGATAGATCTTACTTATCAGGGATAATTGAAATGATGTTTCAAGAGGGGTATTATCAAGATGCATTAAGGAGTGTCATGCCTGGAGTTTGATATGAGAACATTGTATTTAGATTTATCTGCAAAACTTTTCTAAAAAACAAAGCACTAAAAACAATTGCTTGTTAAATTTAAGAAGACGTTTAATAATTGCATATCAAATGCATTAACATTTGAAACACCATGAAGGAAAAATTTGATAAAAGTAGACAACTTGAAGTACAAATGAGCAGATAAGAGAGGTGTTATCTAAATTTACAGGGTGGTTTGTAAGATTAGGATGACCTGTGGATATCTGTCATCAGATAAAGTGAGGCCACACTCAATGTATAAATTTAGGATAAGTCAAAGTCTGGTCTACTAAAGTAGTTGGCCTCAAATTCTGGCGTAGAGGTAAATATCCTCCAGTAAACATAGTTCTCTGCGAGGGGGTCCCTACCAAAAATTCCAAGTATGGTGCTTCAGCTCGATCGAGTGCACGGTATTCTTTATAAGTAAAAGGCGAAAGAATAGTTTGCTATGTGCTCAACCCGCACCGTGCATACAAGTCAATAAGGGTGTTCCGAATTCCCAAATCTGACTCTAGTCCATTCCTGAAGACATAGTCATATAGAAGCCTGCCCCACTTTAACACACCCATGCCACCACAAGCTTTCAAAATGGATAAAAGTATTACTAAATCAGACTCTACCTCCTTCTCCAACATCCTTGGAAAGCAAAGAAGAACTGAAACGCATGTCTCTTGTTGTGTATCTCCAGCTCAAGTCGCTGGTGAAAGACATCCATGTGGAGAAAATCTAAGAAACCACACCTTGGGGGCACTAATGAATTCTTTGCATATTGTCCTCACTCATTGTAGCTTACTAAAGGCCAACCTCCTCATATAAATAAAATATAAAACATTTGAAAAGGCTTGATTATCAACATTCTTCCAAGTAAACCACTCTTTTGAGCACCAGCCGCTTAGAATATATGCCCCTTTAGTGTTTAGGGGAGAATTCTGTTTGCATCAGCAGCAAAGAAGAGTAATACATTCCACATTGTTTTATCAACTAAAAAGCCACACTATCCAGCTGCATACCTAGTCAACTCTCCAAGATTAAAAGCGGTAGCCTCTAGTAGTACCAAGTACCCTCTCCAATAATAAAGCCAATAATAAACCTATTTCACATTTTTCCAAACCTGAATCCCATCGCCAGTGCTCCACTGGTCCCGTTGGTGACAAATATGCTGGCATCATTGCAAGTAAGTTGTTCAATTGCATGTCTAAGAACTACAAAATCTGATCCATCTGCTAAATAAACTCCAGCAAACACGATGTGTTTTGCCTGCTTAAAACCAGGCAGAGGTGTCACTGAGGTTTGAACATGATGTAAGGTGTCCCCAACTCGTGCTTCATGGGTGGATCTCATTCCGGTAACAATGTACCCTACTTGACCAGTCAATAGCAGTCCAGTAGGTGTAAGCTCTGGATGCATAATCCCTACATCCATGACTTCATAACTTTGCATTGTAGTCGTTGATGCGCCTATCTTGTCCCCCTTTCGGAACATACTAGCAACATGGCAAATGACACCCCTGTCTCATCATAATGAGAATCAAGAAGCAACATACGTAATGGAGAAGCAATCAATCCTTTTGGAGTAGGGATCCTCTAAAAAACAGTAGGTAAAACTTTTGTGCCCTCATCGGTCGAGTTTTGTGTGTTTTACTATTTTCGAAAGTCGGTTCGGTGATTTTGTCGTAATTGGCATTTTTGGTAAAATTTGTTTCTTTTGGCTTGCTTGTGCATGCCGAAAGTGTTCGAATGCAATTATCGATGATTTTTTGAGGTTTATGGGATTTTTTGAGATTTTTTTGGGATTTTTTGATTTTTCAAAATTTCGAGTGATTTTTAACGTTTTTGTCTATTTTCGAGGTAATTTTGGCATTTTCCAACATGTAAAAAATTAAAATGAGAAAAATTGGTTCCAACTCGAGCCGGAGGATGTTCACAAGCTTCAGTGTGTGCTGTAGCAAATTTTCGGCATTCATGCGGATTCTGAGATGAAATTTTGAACTTTTCGACGTGAGACTCGACTTCGACGATTTGTTTAGGTGAGAACTACCTCTTGTGGTGATTAAAGGTAAATAGATAAAAAAAGACCCCTCCTCCCAATGCATTTTACGTCCCATTCTCTCTCTCTCTCTCTCTCTCTCTCTCTCTCCTTGCTCAAGTAGGACCCACCTCAGTCTCTCTCTTTGGGGCAGTCCTCTCCTCTCTGAGCTCTCTCTCTCTCAATTTCCTCTTGTAGGCTCGCTGGCACCACTTGGTCGTTGGCGCTTGCAGACACACCAACTCCCCCCCCCCCCGCCCCGCCCCCCCCCCTCTCTCTCTCCCTCTCTCCGTGTAGAGGCATCCTCCTATAGCGCGTGCCAAAAACATTCAGTCTCTCTCTCTCTCTCTCTCTCTCTCTCTCCCCCCCCCCCCCCCGTGTAGAGGCACCGTCCTATAGCGCGTGCCACACATGACCACTCTCTCCATCTCTTTCTTTTGCTTGCTGCAGAACGCCAGGCCAACAGCACCGATAATCTCTCTCTCTCTCTCTCTCTCTCCCTCTCCGTAAAGCGCCAGGGCGCCGCCTTCTCCCACTCTCCCTCTGCTCTGTACACTTCTTCCGCCATCAGCGCTGACCACTCACTTCCTCTCTCGGCGTGCTCATCATTGCTGCAAGCGGTCGTCGCCGCCATTGCTGTAGCCAGGTAAGCAGGTAAGTTGGTTAATTTAAGTATTTTTATTTTTTATTTTATTCTGTGTTTATTCATTAAGAAAAACAAACAAATGAAACAAAACTAGAGTGCTTCGTCAACCTGTATACTGGTACAAGCCTTCAAGGCGACTGCAATTAGAGAGCAAGCACTGAACAAGAGTATAGATCCGTAAAGAAGATTGTCGAAATGAAAAGAGAGAGAGAGAGAGAGAGAGAGAGAGAGCACACATTATTTGATTTGCACAAATCTTCTTACGCCAAGTGAGTGTAAGTGACTGAAACGATTTGATGAAAATAGTATGCCAAAAAGTTGAGGAATTATGAACGGAACATTGTATGTAGCATGCAATGATTTCTTTACAATGAAATGGACAAATCTTCTGTGGAGAAGAGGAGGAGGACTATATCGGTAAGATGCTCTTCAGAGTTGCGCGTGTGGGAAACTGGTTGACAGAAAAATAGCGCGACACGAATTGTTTAGCTGATTGAAGGTGACTGGGGACCACGTTAGAGTAATTTAATTCTATGGTCTCGAGTAGGCCGAGCACGTCTGCAATCTGTACGAACAACATACAATGGTGTTTTGTGAAGCAACTAGCCAGCAAGGCGATGTCGATGCTGATTTGTCGACTGAGTGTATCCTAAGTGATGTAATGTGGATGCCATGGGGTAGGTGGTTGAGCTGGCCATGGAATGAACTCGCTCCATTTATGTATGTAGTGTTTGATGACCGGCCCGTTCTTGCAAATGTGGGTAAAGACAATATTGGAACTTGTACATTGCAGTCTCAAATTCTGCTTGCTGCTCAATCAAATCAGCTGGAATTGGCCTACCCATTCTAAACTGAAAAGAAAAGACATTTAAATCAAAACAGTTGATAAGTTTTCATGTCTGCCATAGTTTGAATGGAAACAAAAAGACATTGTTGTAGGCAATGATCAAAGTTATGTGACAAAGACAGTGAACAAAACAATGAAATGAAGACGGCAGAAGTTCACAGCTATACCTTCTTGTTTTATTTCAAAAAATAATATTTTCTCAACCTTGGTGGATGTCCAGAACAAACGTTATAACCTAATGTAGTTGTTGTCTTGCGTTGTTTAATATAGAAATATTCTAAGTTTCTAGCTTTATGAATATTGGTACTGGTTGCTAAAGTGATAATTTCAAAATTGTCCTCGAAAGGAATGTGTGTCTGCATGTCCGCTCGCATTCTCTTCGAAGGATTGCGCTTGTGCTGGCCAATGCGTTTATGGATGTTATTCGTAACTCCGATATATCTCCTATCGTTCTTCGTACAACGTATACTGTAGACTATGTATTCTTCCTGCGACGCTGCTTTTTCTGGGGTGGAAGGCCGATGCTTGTCTCTGGTTGTTGATGAGTGTCTAAATCTGCAGTACATCTAGATTGGTTAGGTCAATAAAAAAATGACAGTGCTACGGAGAAGTGAATGGAAGCTAGTGATACTTGTTATCCATACTTGCCTTGGTCTGTTGCAACTGGCTTGTATGGGGAGGCTAGTTGTCCATAATTTATTGCCTTGTGTTCGCTGTAGTGCCATGCTACCTTTTGGATTGTGATAGGTGGATTATTTGCGTTGTGCGTGTGGTTTGCCGAAGTCATGAAATTTGTCAAGATAGCGGCACATTTTTCTTGAGTAGCTTTTGAAAGTTCAGCCAAGTCAATGTTGTAACCAAACCGCAGCTGCTCCATCGCGTACAATGTAATTCCTTCAATTTTTGTGTCGAGGAGTTGTTGTGCTTCAAAATTACGCAACATACTCTCATCATCCTCGTACTGGATATCAAGCTCTTCAAGTATTTGCTTCATGAGACCTGCAGGATGTAGGAGCAAGCTTGTTAGCACGACAGATAGAAGGCATTATATTTTCCTATTCTAATAGTACCTGTTGTCATCCTTTCTGTGTTTGGTGTGGCCATCGTTTGGTCTAGAGCTTTATATCTTGTTCCTATATCTAATAGTACCTGTTGTCATCCTTTCTGTGTTTGGTGTGGCCATCGTTTGGTCTAGAGCTTTATATCTTGCGTCGCACTTATTCATGAAGTTGCGACGTTCTTGAAAAGTATGGAACCCCTCAATATACGCATGGGGTTTCTGTCCTGCTGAGTTTGCCAATCTCATTTGCTTAGTCGTGAGGTAAAATCTCTTAGGTTGTATCGCTGGTTGCGTTTCCTTTGCGTTGTTCGTGTATTGCTTGAAGAGCTGTACAACAAAACGAGTGATTGATTTGCATGTGTATACACAGGCAGATGCAAGATCAAAGAAGCGTGCAAAATGTACCGTGTTGTGATCCATTGTTTGATTCAGTTTCCTGCACGTTAAAAAAATTATTTTGATGACATCTTGCAATATTTTTGAAGCATAAGATCTGACAAACGTTTAAACACAAATGAATGAAGTGAAAAAGGGAAGAGCAGTAAATTTACAGAAGGTGGATCAGAGTGAGCAGGGGTGATAGGGAAGGTGTCTCAGCAGTGCAACATATTGAACATGAGAAGTCCACAGAAGAGAAGACAAGCAGTTAAACAAAACTTCCTGATTTATATAAAAGGCAGTTACAAGGCGATTTCATATGTTTAATAGAAACAGGAATTGATACTGAAGAGGGCGTAGGAAACATTCCCGGCTAGAAGTTCAAAAATCTAGATGGTGTGAACATCTCTGGCATAGGTAGCTCTAGTAGATATAACCGGGTTCGCTCAATGACGCGTGATAGCATCATGTATAGAAGGCCAGGGGCGAAAACTTCTTTTACAATGAGCAAGACGTTGGAGTTGATTGTTGCGCCTTGGGACTTGTGTCCAGTCATAGCGTAGGCGAGAGCTAGTGGGAATGTGGATTTATGGTACCAGTGCCCATTAAATATCCGTGTGCTATTCTTGGAACGTCGAAGCGTAAGTTCCTGTTTGGATGTGTCGAGTGTGACTTTGATTGCTTTGACGTATCCTTCTTCATCTTGGAGGATTTCGTCCACACGACATAGTGATCCATTGGCTGCTCCAATTGTTAAGTCTATGTTCTCTGTTATCAGTGCCTTTGCTCCTTCTGCTATTCTGTCAATTGCGTACGTGGAAGTCGGGATCTTCAAGCCATACTTGGAGCTCAGGGACGTTGTGTGCGTTTGTCTTGAGGCCGATTCGGATGATGTGACTATGCCGATGGAAGCGTTCAAAGAGAAGGTTATTATAATATCGAGCGTCACTCTTGTGTGTGCAAATGATTTTAATATTCCTATCCATGTGTTGCTCTATTTGATCCTGCGTTATGATGCGGTCACCGAGCGCATTGTGGATATCTTTCTTTGTGGGGAGCCCGACTCTTACTGTATTGAGGAACTCTATGAAAGAGATATCTTTTGCATGGCGCACTGAGCAAGACATAATGTACGTAGTAGCAGTGGACCAATAAGTGGAGCTTGTGATGTGGCATGAGTAGCAATGATCACTTTGATTCCTGCATACCGACGGCAACTGTGCCAAATCACCGAACAAGAAGAGCTTTTTATCTTTGAATGGATCTAGCAGTGTGTCGTTGGTGACATTCACAATTTGTCGTACTATGAGATCAAAAGTTTGCTTTGTCAACATAGAAATCTCGTCTATGATAATCGTGTCTGCTTCTTTGATACTGACGTATCTGTCATCAGTTTTGGAGATTGATAGGGGATACTGCTGTGTGCGCACCAGTATCTTGAATTGGTAATGGAAAGTTGTTGCAATGCTGCTTAAGCTCGTGGCCGCTGCACCAGTCGAAGCAGCGAGTGTGACAGTTTTCCCTTGCATTATGAGTTGGCTTGTGATATATCTTATGAGGAAGCTTTTGCCATTGCTAGGAGTGCCTGTGATCACATGCACACCACCCTTTGCTGCTGTGAGCTTCTTGTAGATCTCTGATTGTTCAGATGTCAGTGACGCATTCTGGACGTTTTGAAGCTCGTTTAGAAGGGCAGAGATACGAGAAGTCGTGTCCTGTTGCTCGTAGTCTGTTTGCACATATGGAGATTGAAATGAGGTAGCCTTTGTTGAGGATGTCTTCTGTAGTATCATATTCTGAAATTGGTGCGTTTGATCTGTCGTGAGCATATTTCGTTGTGTATACTCTATGATGTACATCTCAAGGTCCTCATCTGTCAGTATCAAATTTCTAAGTTTGCACTCAAGATAGTATGACCTGGAGGTGTTCTCCGGTGAGAGCAGCTGGGATTCATTTCTGAAGGTGATCCTCTTTAGCAGCACAATGTAAAAGAAAGCCTCCGGATGATGCCCTGGGTGGAAGTATGTGAAACGGACCATTCGGTGTTGCTGCTCTAGCGATTGGCCGTAGGTGTTCACCTCTGAAATATTTTTTTTTCCTTTTTTTCCCTTCGTCACTTTGTAATTCTTGTGGAAGTCGTAGAACGTAAGATTCTCCAGACTTTGTGGTCGTGCGCAGTACACATCAACAGGGTGCAGCACGACATCATTGTTGTGAGAAATGATTCGTTGTCGTAGTGCCAGGGGTGATGAGTCGACGTATTGGACGGTGTCACTCTTTGAAATGATTGGGATTTGCAAACAATTTAATGCCACTTATGTTGCTGAGATAGGCTTCGACAGTAAAGAGGCTGAGATCAGCTTCAATTTCACAGTGTCAAGGCCACCTAGGCCTAAGCGCTCTGCATCTTCTGAGCGGATGATGAGATGGCCCATTGGTTCAGTTTTGAGTGCATACTTTAGGAGGTAATAGGACAATGTTGAATTGGTGACCCGATGTATAGTCATATGTGCACCCCATAGCAGAAGCAGTGTAGGGTGGTATGGTACAACATTTCTCTCTTCATGCCGGGGCCTGAAGTATTGCCATCTATGATTTTGCTCGTTGAAGACTGGGTTTGGGTTTGGCTGCGCATGAAATGGAAAACCGTGTTTACATACTCCATCTCTTTGACCGTGGTAACAACTTGTACGACACTTGTGAAGTTGTTTCCTGAGCACGAGTTATCGGAGCGGCCCACTTCTGGCAAAACCACAGTGCTGGTTTCTTGCGGGATGTATGCAGTTATCTCAGTAGATAGTTGCTCTTTGTCTTCTTCATGCATCCACAGCATGACATGAGCATGCAGTGATCCTCTATTTTGGACCTCATATCTAACCAAGTGGTGTTGCACACGGCCCAACACACCTTTTGCAAGTATATATTTGGACATAAGCATTTGGAATTTAGTGTGGAAGGTGAGGGCGCATTCGACCGGGCAGTCTGTCCAAGTGAAGGAGGCGTTCAAATGACGTGCAATTAGCTCGATCGTGTCAATCTCGGGCCATCTTGTGTCTGTGACCTCATCGGCAGTGAAAGTCAAGAAGAAATCAGGCATTCCCCATTTGTCCACTATTGCTATCAAGTCCTTTAGGTTCTTGCGGTGCCACGAGCAGGAGCCTGGCATGCTGGAAGGGGTGTTGTACCGAAGCACATGTCTCACAGTGTCCTCGTCAGTTGCTGTACGATTGGCCTTCTTGTAGTTGTCAATGTCCCTTTGCAACAAGCTCGTGTGTGTATTGTTAGCCAACATAAGAGCCTGCTTTACTTGGTACATTATGAGTAGGTATGGCTTGTATAGGGTGTAAACGGAGAACAAAATCGATTCACGTATCTTTACATATATACTGAAGTTGATTGTACCATCATATTGGCCTTTCCCGAAAGGAAATAGGAATGGAAACACTGCCGTCTCTATTGTGATGTCGTTCACGGAGCTTGATGCGGCAGGCATGCCATTGGGCTTGAAAGTAACTGTTCTCTCAAGCAATTGTTGACGGCCACGGAGCTGCAGAGAAGCAAATTTGTAAGTATCGCTAGCAGTGAATGCTGTCATAATAATCAATATCTAATTCTCCTAAATGATTTTCTCATATTAAACTGATCATTCAATGTGGGGAGGTACTAGGGGAGAAAAAGCTAGAATATTGGTTAAGCTAGCAGACCGGCCACAGTAGGGATCCAAAGGAGGGAAAATAGGGATCAAAAGGGGGGGCCATCTGCAAAAGAGCCATGTGCAACAATGGACTAAAAAGACCCTAAGGTTCAGCCCATTAAGACTTCCAAAATGGTAAGGTTCCAAAATTCAAAGGTTGTGTCCAAAGGTCAACCCTAGGGAAAATTGGATGCTTAGTGTGTGTACAAAAGTCTTCTTCAAAGCCTACAAAGGAGGGGGAGAGCCCATTTAGTAGGGGATGACAGAGAAAGCCACACACACACACACACACAGGCTCCCTTTACACAAAGGGAATTAGGGACACATGTCAGCTCCCTAGGCCAGATGCCCACAAGGTGTGCCCAATTCCCATTGGAAGACCCTTGAAGTGGACCAATGAGAATTAAGCTAGAGTAAATCTAGTTTTATTAATTTAAAAACATTTAATAAAAGAAACCAATGAGAATTAAGTCTCCTAGAAGACTATTGGGCAGTCTCCCAAGGGGTCCAATGAGCATTCAGGAGCCCAATGGCTTGCCTGATTCCTATTGGCCAGGAGGCAAAGGGATCCAATGAGAGTTTAGTTTAATTATTTAATTACCTAAAGCTCTCACAAAAGGGGAAAGGGGGACACATGTTAGAAGGCTATCACTTATGCTGCTTAACACCCATTGGCTTGACTTGGGGAGGTCCAATGAGGCAAAAGCCAGACCAATTTAGCAGGAAGGGCTCACCCAAGAGAGAGAGGGGGCTGATTTTTGCTTGGCATTGACACACACACACACTCACACTTGACCATGTGTGAAGAAAGAATACTCTATCTCCTCCCAAGCTTTAATGGAGAGCTCATCACCTACTCCAAGCTTGTGAGATAGAAGCCTACATCAACACTCTCTTGGCATGTGGATGCAAATCCAACCAAGAGCCAAGCTTCAATGCATGCTCATCTTCTCTACCAAGCTAATTACTAAGCTAAGCTATGCTAATATGAGTGATTATGTGAGGAGATCTACATCTTTCTCGTAAGATACTCCTTCTTCCTCTCAATCTACTCTCATACCCTGCTAGATCTCACCATCTTCGAAGGTGTGTGAGGTCTTGGGTCTGAGAACGGGGATAATTCAAGTTGTGTTTGATTAAGTGTTTTGCTTAGTGCATGAAGCTTCCATCTTCATTGCACTAGCCAGTCTTGAAGGAACACAAAGAATTGTATTGTACAATGTCTCTCTTGATGGGAGAAACCATAATACAAAGCTTTTTGGAGGGGGGACCGGCTCCATACAAATCCGGTCCTCAACTGTTGTCAATAGCTTAATTTCTCTCTCTTTTGAAAGTATTGTTGATGCTATCTAACTAGGTGTTATGCTTTTTGTTGTGCTCTCCACCCAAGCACTCTTGTAATTCTCATTAGGAATCTATTCTAATGAAATGACCACTATGTTCATGCTAATTTCCACTACACATAAGTTATTAGGCCATTAAATGTTACATTGGTATTAGAGCTCAAGGTTTCTCTTTTCTTGATCAAGAAGGGAGGTCCTCAAGCTAGCTATAAATGGTTGGTATTATTAATTGCCTGTGAGTAAGTAGAATAGGGATTTTTCAGCCTTGCAGTGCGCCTGCCTTCGTGCAATTAACGGGGCATCACCGTCAAGAGCTATGGTCTTAATAGTGGAGTCCTACGGGGCTTGCCTACGGCTTAACCACTATTGAGCTATTAGAAGCTTGACAGGAGCCGGTGCTGTTTTGGTGTCGAAAGACCCTCTCTTCTATTCCTTGCAATTAATGGTATTCGAGCCGCGGGTACAGTAGCTTGAGTGATTTTTCTAAAGGGGTAAAGAGGAGTAGAAACTAGGGCTTGAAGTGCCAAAGTACACCTAAAAAGTTTACACCTCAAAGTTGTTAGAATGGCTGACAATAGTAAAGAGAGTGAAATTAATGTTGATAACTTTGATTTTGCTCATGAGCAAGCTACTAATGATGCTTCAATGCTTGTTAACTATCTTGTTTCTAGGCTTCAACAAGCCATGGGCAATCCACCTCTCCAAAGTGAAGTGCAACGGCAACTCCGTGCTCACGGGATTCTTCAAGCTAATCACCATGACGAGAGAACACCTAGGAAGCCTCCTTGTGAGACTACCAAAAGAGGTCTCTCTCCGATTCGGGAAGAAGAAGAGAATCCTTATGAAGGGCTCAAGAATTTACTTCTTGATGATGTATCTCCTTCCCAAAGGAGAACTCAAGAGCCTCCACCGAAGGAACGAGAAAGAAGCGAGTCTCCCGCCACCTCGGCGGAGATGGGTCCACGAAGACGACGGGCTAAACGCTCTACATCACCACCAAAGCGGAGAAGACCATCATATTCTTCTCCCCACCACAATTCAAAGAGGGATGATAAAAAGAAAGAGAAGAAAAAGGCAAGAAAGAGGATACCCTCTTCTCCATCTTCTTCATCCTCTTCCTCTTATGAAAGCTATGGTGAAGATGACAAAGATCAAGACAAGAAAAAGGCGAGAAAGAGGTCACCCTCTTCTCCACCTTCTTCAAATTCTTCACCCTCTGAAGAAAGTGATGGTGCAACCTTTGAACCATCAAAAAGAAGAGGCCATAGGAAATCCTATGCCGCATGGAAGAGGTCGTCCAAGCTGAAGAAATTCAAAGAGGGAGGGAAGAGCATCTCTTTCCTTACCTATGATGGTACCTTTGGTGCTACGGACAAAGTCTTGGCCTTTATCCAGCAATTCGATGCGGCGTTTGGAGATGAGGGCTTCACAGAGTCCTCTAAGCTACGCCATGTAGCTATGCACTTTCAAAAGTCCGCCTGACAATGGTGGTCTAGCCTATGAGCCAACGGTGAAGCTCCACGAACATGGAAGGCTTTAAGAGCTTCCATTATGAAGCAATTTTTGGCCACCGATGCCAAAGACAAAGTACTCACCGAATGGCGAAGCTTAAAGCTCTCTCCCAATGAATCCATCCACAAATATGTAGACAAGTTTTGGGACCTACAACTCAAAGCCACTATCTTCAAAAGGTTGGATTTTGGAGAGCAAAAGCAACAATTTTGTGCGGGCGTAACCGAAGAAATGGCGGAGTATGTCAACTCCCAAAGGCCATGCACCATATCGGCGGTAATACACCATACTATGGTGGCCTCTCGAATCAATTTCCAAACGGGGGTTAAAAGAAATAATAAACCCCCGGAGAACAAGGGTTCCAATGAGCCTAAGGGGAAGGCTAATGTCCAAAAGTCTCCTAAGGGCAATTTCAACAAAGCTAAAGAGAAGGGAGTTTATAAAGGTAAGAATAAACTCTCTCCTGAAGAGCTTGAGCGTTATCGTAAAGATAACCGGTGTTTCAAGTGCGGAAAACAAGGGCATGCGTACCGCGCTTGTCCCCAAAAGAACAACCGCCAAGATCCTCCTAGAGCTTCCTTGGTTGAAATTCAAGAGGAGGAGACTCACCAAACTCACCACAAAGGATCTCCTCTATGCCATGCTTGGGGAAAGGTAAGAGAACATGATGCTTTTATTCTGTTTGACCTTGGTTCTACTCACAATTTTATATCTATAGAGTTGGCCACCAAGCTAGGAATACAATCCTACGAGATGGGAGATGTCCTACCCGCAGACAGTGCCAAGAAGATTCAGTCACTCCCTTAATCGGGAAATTGAGGCTTCATGTCCAAGGCTATGTGGACAAAGAGGACTTCTTTATCTCTCCTCTCAAGTATGAGGATGTAATCCTACGAGATGGGAGATGTCCTACCCGCAGACAGTGCCTTCAAGGGGCAAGAAGATTCAGTCACTCCCTTAATCGGGAAATTGAGGCTTCATGTCCAAGGCTATGTGGACAAAGAGGACTTCTTTATCTCTCCTCTCAAGTATGAGGATGTAATCCTAGGGGCACCATGGTTTGACCGCCTGGCTGCCGATGTTAAATTTCATGAAAGGAGAATCTCCTTTAAGTTCAGGGAAAAATACATGTATATAGATGCTAAGGAAATGGGTAACACCATCCCCATTGTACATACACCAGCTTTCAACAAGTCAATAAAGAGCTCTATTTCTGTGTACATGATTTTTGTTGAAGACTCTCAAAATGAACCTAATGCTTTTGCAAAAGAAAATAAAATCAACCAAAAGGAATTAGAGTTATCCAATTTTCTCAAGGGGTTTCAAGATGTTTTTATTGACGACATCCCTTATGAGTTACCTCCTAAACGAGGTAATGATGACCATGCAATTGAACTTCTTCCAGGAAGTTCACCGCCTAATAAACCTCCTTATAGAGTTTCTCAAGCTCAACAAGAGGAGATTATGCGGCAAGTGCATGAGTTAGTTGAGAAGGGTATGGTTAGGCCAAGCTCATCTCCATTTTGCTCACCTGTGCTATTAGTGCAAAAGAAAGACGGCACATATCGTATGTGTGTCGACTATAGATCACTAAATAGGATCACTATCAAGAATAGGTTTCCCGTTCCACGGGTAGAAGACCTATTTGATAAGCTACAAGGATCGACCTACTTAAGTAGGGTTGACCTAAAAAGTGGCTATCATCAAATAAGGATAGTTGATCAAGACATTGTAAAGACTGCATTTTGTACTACATTTGGTCTTTACGAATACATTGTCATGCCTTTTGGCTTGACCAATGCACCAGCCACATTCAACCGCTTGATGGAAAAGCTATTCAGGCCTCACAAAAACTTTACTGGAGTGTTCTTTGATGATATTATCATCTACTCTAATTCACTAGACGAACACAAGCAACACCTCCAGGTAATATTTCAAGTCTTAAGAGAGAAAAAACTTTATGTTAATCGAAAGAAAAGTGAATTTTTCTTGCAAGAGATTCAGTATTTAGGTCACATTATCTCTCAAGATGGCATCCAAATGGATCCATCCAAGTTACAGGTAATAAAAGGATGGCCTAAACCAAGGAATCTTCATGAACTAAGAAGCTTCATAGGTATGTGTGCATACTATACATGCTTCATAGAAAAGTTCTCACAAATTGTGGGACCATTACATGACCTAACAAAGAAAAGCATTAGGTATACATGGTCTGCTAAGGAGAACAATGCTTTCGAAAAGCTTATCTCTCAACCTGTGCTTACACTACCGAATCTCTCAAAACCATTTGAGGTCCAATGCGATGCTTGTGGTGATTGCCTTGGAGCTGTTTTGCTCCAAGAAGGGCATGCCATAGGCTATGAGAGTCGAAGGCTCGACCCTATTGAGCAAGCTCTAGGCATATATGAAAAAGAACTCCTTGCAGTTCTACATGCCTTAGACTCATGGAAACACTATTTATTGGGGACTCCTTTCATTCTGCGAACGGATCACCAAAGTCTTAAGTACTTCATGACGCAGACCAAGATCTCCGACAAACAAATGAGGTGGGCAAATTTCCTTTCGCAATTTCATTTTCATATTGCTCACATTCCTGGCAAGCATAATCAAGTAGCCGATGCACTCTCAAGACGACCGAGAGTGAATGCGGTTTCCATAGCAACTCACAATGATCTATCTTCAATGATAGATGAGTATGCTATTGATCCCGATTTTAGAGATGTGATTTCAGCCCTTGCATTAGGGAAGAAAGAAGAACCATTTACTTTACAAGATGGTTATCTTCTCTATGGCAATAGACTATGCGTTACTAACTCACTACGTGAGAAAGTAATGTATGAATCTCATGCTCCACCTTATGCGGGGCATAGAGGGATTCAGTCTACCTTAAAGGGAATTGAAACATATTTCTATTGGCCTACCATGAAAGTGAACATACAAGAGTATGTTTCCAAATGTGTGGTATGTCAAAAGACAAAATTTGATAGAGGGAAGCAACCTGGATTGCTTCAACCCTTGCCAATCCCTAATTCACCATGGGAGAGAATATCCATGGATTTTATCTTTGGATTGCCTAAGTTTATCCATGGGAATACGGAAATATGGACGATAGTAGACAGGTTCAGTAAACAAGCTCATTTTATAGCTGTCAAAAAGACTATCAAAGCCCATCAAATGGCAACCCTCTTCATTTCACAAATTTTCAAATACCATGGCTTGCCAATGTCCATAGTGTCGGATAGAGATCCTAGAATGACCAGTAATTTCTGGAAGGGTCTCTTTGAGGATTTAGGGACAAGGCTAAATTTCTCTTCGGCCTATCATCCACAAACGGATAGCCAAAGTGAAATAGCTAACCTAACAATTCTCGATCTACTAAAAGCCTATGTAACGGAAGTAGATCAAAGATCCCAATGGGAGAAGTACTCACCCTTAGTGGAGTATGCTTACAATAACAGTGTACATACTTCCACGGGAAAAACACCTTTCGAGGTAATTGAGGGAAGATCAAAAAGTCTCTTGCTACTTAAAGTACATGGGAAGATCTTTGCTGCAGATGAGTATAGCTGAGACCTACAAGAATCTTTCCAAAAGATTAAGGATGCTATCTCTATCTCACAGCAAAGGCAAAAGGCTGCTGCTGACAAGCACAGAAGAGCCCAAGCCTTTAAAGAAAATGATTGGGTCTTGCTAAAGTTTCCCAAGGCTCGATTAAGGCACACAACGGGCAAGAATCCTACGGGTCACCAAAAGTACTATGCTAAACTAGCAAAAAGGTACTATGGCCCCTTTCAGATTCTTAGGCCAATCAATGAGATGGCCTATCAACTCAAGTTGCCCAATCATTGGCTCATACACAATGCTTTTCATGTGAGCCTATTAAAGCCTTACAAAGGAGAGCCACCTCAAGAACCAACTATTGAAGACCCACCGGAGATCGAGGACCAAGAGGAGGTGCTGCAGCCCGAGTCCATTCTCCGACATGAAGACAAGGTATTAAGAGGCGGTAAGACTATCCGACGATATCTTATTAAGTTTAAGAATTATCCTTTTGAAGATGCTAGATGGATGCAAGGCATACAATTAAACGATAACCTAAACCTTGTCAATGCTTACAATGCTTCCCAAGAGTAAGCAAATGTACAAAATGTTAAAAATGAACAAAGTTTTTGTCTTATCAGACTCTCTTTTTCTTTATTTGTGCACAAAAATAAATTAGTATGCATGCGTAGATCAAGTTTGTGGAGACGACGTCTCCCAAACACCAAGTAGAGCTTGTCACTCTACTATGGAAGACTGATAGGACTGATGTGCAGACATGCTTGCGGCAGCCTCAGGCTCTCAAGCGCCAAATGGACTAGTCATCCATTATGGAATGATGTTGTAGGGTAACATAGGGATCCTCCACCCGCTAAGAAAAGGACTCATGAATATGCTTTATCTTCTCTACACCATAGTCGAGGACGACTATGATTTGAAGAGAGAGGTAATGTCATAATAATCAATATCTAATTCTCCTAAATGATTTTCTCATATTAAACTGATCATTTAATGTGGGGAGGTACCAGGGGAGAAAAAGCTAGAATATTGGTTAAGCTAGCAGACCGGCCATAGTAGGGATCCAAAGGAGGGAAAATAGGGATCAAAAGGGGGGGCCATCTGCAAAAGAGCCATGTGCAACAATGGGCTAAAAAGACCCTAAGGTTCAGCCCATTAAGACTTTGAAAATGCTAAGGTTCCAAAATTCAAAGGTTGTGTCCAAAGGTCAACCCTAGGGAAAATTGGATGCTTAGTGTGTGTACAAAAGTATTCTTCAAAGCCTACAAAGGAGGGGGCGAGCCCATTTAGTAGGGGATGAGAGAGAAAGCCACACACACACACACAGGCTCCCTTTACACAAAGGGAATTAGGGACACATGTCAGCTCCTAGGCCAGATGCCCACAAGGTGTGCCCAATTCCCATTGGAAGACCTTTGAAGTGGACCAATGAGAATTAAGCTAGATTAAATCTAGTTTAATTAATTTAAAAACATTTAATAAAAGAAACCAATGAGAATTAAGTCTCCTAGAAGACTATTGGGCAGTCTCCCAAGGGGTCCAATGAGCATTCAGGAGCCCAATGGCTTGCCTGATTCCTATTGGCCAGGAGGAAAAGGGGTCCAATGAGAGTTTAGTTTAATTATTTAATTACCTAAAGCTCTCACAAAAGGGGAAAGGGGGACACATGTCAGAAGGCTATCACTTATGCTGCTTAACACCCATTGGCTTGACTTGGGGAGGTCCAATGAGGCAAAAGCCAGACCAATTTAGCAGGAAGGGCTCGCCCAAGAGAGAGAGGGGGCTGATTTTTGCTTGGCATTGACACACACACACTCACACTTGACCATGTGTGAAGAAAGAATACTCTATCTCCTCCCAAGCTTTAATGGAGAGCTCATCACCTACTCCAAGCTTGTGAGATAGAAGCCTACATCAACACTCTCTTGGCATGTGGATGCTAATCCAACCAAGAGCCAAGCTTCAATGTATGCTCATCTTCTCTACCAAGCTAATTACTAAGCTAAGCTATGCTAATATGAGTGATTATGTGAGGAGATCTACATCTTTCTCGTAAGATACTCCTTCTTCCTCTCAATCTACTCTCATACCCTGCTAGATCTCACCATCTTCGAAGGTGTGTGAGGTCTTGGGTCTGAGAACGGGGATAATTCAAGTTGTGTTTGATTAAGTGTTTTGCTTAGTGCATGAAGCTTCCATCTTCATTGCACTAGCTAGTCTTGAAGGAACACAAAGAATTGTTTTGTACAATGTCTCTCTTGATGGGAGAAACCATAATACAAAGCTTTTTGGAGGGGGGACCGGCTCCATACAAATCCGGTCCTCAACTGTTGTCAATAGCTTAATTTCTCTCTCTTTTGAAAGTATTGTTGATGCTATCTAACTAGGTGTTATGCTTTTTCTTGCTCTCTCCACCCAAGCACTCTTGTAATTCTCATTAGGAATCTATTCTAATGAAATGACCACTATGTTCATGCTAATTTCCGCTACACATAAGTTATTAGGCCATTAAATGTTACAAATGCTCTTCTCCTGGCTGGTTCAATGATGTTTTCGATGATACCAAAAATCAAACTCGTGTGAAGCTGCACCATCAGTGCAAACGGTGCGTTGTCTTGTTGGTGCTGAATGATCTTGCTCACAATATCTTGACTTAGTATGCAGAGGCCAAGCTTCTTATTCGGTCGTTCAGCCATCGACATGTACTTCTGTAGTACGAAGTTGTTCTCAAGATTGAATGCAAGTATGTCTGCCACTTGTGATGTAGCTAGGTCTTGCTCTGTGAAGGTTGTTCTATGCTCTTTACTCCATGACAGCAGAGGGTTATCTAATATTGAACGTCTGTCTAGTGTATCACATGCAACTGTTGTCACTGTTGAGATGGCGTTGATAGATATGTCAATGACTCTCAGTAGCTGTATGTGAAGCTGATTTCCGTTCAGTATTCTTCTTGTGTAGTCTGGGAGTAACGGCACACAATATCTGCGACATGCACTTGAGTTCTCACAAGTGGAGCACTGCACCCATTGTGTTTCTATTTGTGTAGCCTCTAAGATGGATACCAGTAGACTGCTAGCGAACATTGCAACCGATGTCTCATCTGGAGCTTGAGTACAATGAAAAGAGACACTTCTTTGGATGAAAACTACACCACAAAAAAAGCATATGCTTAAAGATCTGAATGTCGTTGCTATTTTTGAACTCCATCGGTGTACTAAATTGACGATATCAATCCATGATTGTGAGCATGGTAGAAATCTAGACTTCTTCTTGATTGAAGTGCGATGTCTCGCTTTCGATCTGCTGAGGTGTATCCTACGCTTTCGGTGATGTTCCATTGAAGGCTTCAATCGGACTCAATCTTAATGGTTCAGTGCGATCAGAACCTTGTGATATTTAGTTATTAGTCACGGCTAAGCAGCGAATAGTTCAAGCGTTTGAAACAACTATGTACCTGGTGCTGGATTGCGTTGTTGTGGGGTTTCGGACTGAGAAGAGGCAAGCGGTTGCTGATTTCTTGAATGTCCCTTGCAAAGAATAAGT
Organism: Adiantum capillus-veneris; assembly: GCF_014529385.1. NCBI lineage: Eukaryota > Viridiplantae > Streptophyta > Polypodiopsida > Polypodiales > Pteridaceae > Adiantum > Adiantum capillus-veneris. The sequence goes on from NC_140946.1 coordinate 2,212,285, forward strand.
ACGAAGCATTAGAAAAGTAATAGCACAATGTTTAAGGTTCTGAGAGTAATCTCATTATTTGTATGTGTTCTTTATCTCTTATGTTATAGAAAAAAAAGAAAACGTGCTGGTGTCCCTGCACGGGGGAGTTTCCACAGTCCTCACCAATTTTTATAATACGAGGGAACGTGCCATTCCCACGGCAGCATGCAATTTTCGGTGTGTTCCTTTTTACTGTGTCCTCAGCGTTCAAGATTAAAATGTGGCACTTTGTACTCACCGCACGTTGGAATATGTTGCCGTTGCAAATGTAGAGGAGATGCATCCAAGTTTCTCTTGATCTGTCTGCAATGAAACACGGTAGAGTTAGGCCATAAGTAGTTGCGCCTGCAGAAATGAGCTGAGTAAGGTAGTTGAAGGTGGACGTACACACATAGCTGCTATAATTGCTAGTGAGACCCCTTTATCCTCAGCATGGACACCCCCTACCCGTGCATAATAACTCTCCCCTCCTAGACGTTGCAGAAGGTGGACATGGTCTCAAAACATCAAATTAGTTATCCATGCAAGATGCACTAGCAAGTATTGAAGATCTACAGGACAATTGGCAACATTGTGAAACGAGGAATCACCAACCAAACAATTAGAGTTGATAAGAGGGATTTGCTAGTAGTGTTGTGCGATGTGACTAGCCTTGGCCTGCTAACTGAGCGACGAGTACAGTGGACATACTGAGTTCTCACTGAGGGGAAATTCTCAGGTTCTGGCATTCAAGCACCATATCTGCAGAGCCACGTGCACTCTAAAAAGAGGCGATTCCCCTCTGACTGCATCGTATCAATAGACGTATTTACATGTTGCATTTGATATATTATGACTGCCTCTACGTATGCCTTTACGGGCCTTCTGAGAGAGAGAGAGAGAGAGAGAGAGAGAGAGAGAGAGAGAGAGAGAGAGAGAGAGAGAGAGAGAGAGAGAGAGAGAGAGAGAGAGAGAGAGAGAGAGAGAGAGAGAGAGAGAGAGAGAGAGAGAGAGAGAGAGAGAGAGAGAGAGAGAGAGAGAGAGAACCAAGTGAGAACTAATGCTTTTTCACTATGGAGGAGATTGACACTTTACTTCAGAGGCCCATGAGGCAATTCATTAGCTAGAAGCTGACCCATCAGCAGTGGGAATGCATGATGAAGGAGACCATGACCTGTCAGCACGTGGAATGCAACATATTATGACCTGTTAGAACTTGGAATGCGATTCCTGACTTCCCAACGATTGGATGCCCACATCATCGTCTGCAAAACTAAGTACAGCAGATCTGCAACCCGGGCGTGATCAGAAACTGGAAGCTGATTGGCTGAGCGTCACGAGAGGCCTTCTGAGAGAAAGAGAGAGAGAGAGAGAGAGAGAGAGAGAGAGAGAGAGAGAGAGAGAGAGAGAGAGAGAGAGAGAGAGAGAGAGAGAGAGAGAGAGAGAGAGAGAGAGAGAGAGAGAGAGAGAGAACCTACCTGAAGCTGCGAACTGAGCCTGCTGTCAATCCTACGGAGTGCGAACTGTCAATCTGCTTCAAACTGTCTGTGAACTGCGTTTTTTGTACTCTGCATGTTTGCTGCGTTTGTTTTAGAGCTTTACAGAGCGCGACAGCTTTTCACTTTGTTAGTTACTTCACAACTTTTTATTTTTGCTTGACGACGCTGCTTTTATTAGAGCTTCATAGCGCCAACTTTTTTAGAGCTTTAGAGGGAGATCATGTCAAGCCACGTGGGCTGCTGAGAAGACAAAATGGGAAAATCCGTCGCTGTGCTAACGAAGTAACAAGAAAATAAAAATGATACAAAAGATTTTAAAAATTCAAATAAATTAATAAAAACTGATAATTTAAAATTCCTAGAAAAAGAAAAAATGAGTAACAAAAATAAAAAAAGCAAAAGCATATGAATAAAGAAAAATTCATAAAAAATACAAAAAAAGAAGGAAAAAATCCCAAAAAATAAAAATACAAATCACACGAAAACCCAAGAAAAATATAGGAAAAAATCACAAGAAAATCAATAAAAAATCATAATAAAGCAAAAATAGAATGAAAATAATAAAAATATATAAAAAAAAACTCAAAAAATAATAAAAGGCCACAAAATTTATAAAAATATAAAAAACTCTATTAAATTAAAAAAGAATAAAAATGTCACCAAAAAGTCATAGAAAAATAAAAAAATTAAAGAAATTCATAAAAGCACTCAAATTTTTTTTAAAAAATTCACAAAATACCAAAACTTCATAGAATTTAAAAATTTCAAAAAAAAAGAAAGAAAAGAAAAGGAGGTTTTAAAAAAAACAAACAAAATGCCACGGAGAAATTCACACCGTGAGCGAGCCGGAAAATAACTCGAAAAGAAATAAAAAGCGAGAAAAAACCGAATAGAAGTCGAGCCTCAAACCGCAAAAAAAATCAAAGATTTGTCGAAAAAAGAGAAAACCAACTCTAAAGTGGGAATTGGAAACTACATCGAAAGCCGACCAACTAGGAAACATCTGCACAAAGCTCTATTTTTGAAACAGACTTTCACTAAAATCCCACTATTTGGGCACTTTTCACAAGTTAAAATTCCTAGTCGAGGTTGAGATTTTGAGCTTAGTTTGGGGAAAAACCAATAAAAGTCAAGTCACAAAACTCGCAAGGGCTTAAAACTTGGCCTAGAAAATTTTAAAATTCTACCAATGAGATCTTGACGGCTTTGGTGGAAAACATCATTGGTCTAGCCCAATTTTGCAAAGCGATACCGCAGTTCAGTCAAAGAACGCTAGAAGCTAGAAGTCACTCTGCAAGCCATAAATTGGCGAGTGCAAGAGATTTCATTGCTAAATGGGTCTCACATGTGATTGCAGAGTAGGCTATAACGAGCGCAGATTTTCATCGTTTTAAAGACTACAATCGATTATGACACTTTGAGCTAGAGTTAATCAATTTTGGTGAGTTAAAGAGGAGTCAACGAACAAAATTTCTTTGGCACCAGTAATCATATCAACCCGAGCAAGAGAAATTTGATAGTGCAACATCATAATCTGTTAAGAGACATCTTTACAGAACAAGCTAGCATGGACTCAAGTCATGCACAAATGCAACACAACAAGTCTTACATCTCTATGGCTACAATGGAGATAAGGTTTTATATGAAGATTCAGAAGGCCATAGGTATCTACCAAAAGAAGCACATGAGCCAAGATCCTATTGATTAGAGTAAAACCAAATCCAGAGAACTCCCTAATGTTTACAGATTTCAGTGGAGCTTGGTATTGTAAGCTCAAAGATGAGGTGTAGATAGATGTTCATAAAATTGATCCAAATGGTTATCCAAAAATTTGCACAAGCCAGCAAACCATACAGTTTGTGCATATGATCAGTGTACATGGATTACAGTGGTCGGATCTATAATCAAGAGCTAGAAGTGGAAGATCCAACAAATCAACCAATAGAGGTAAGTCTAATTGGAGAACCAAATCAAAGGCAATATAAAGGTCAAGATGAAGCAGTCTATAGCTTAATGCTAAGTGTTCTAAAAGAAGGTTTTGACAACTTGGTCAACCCAAAAGAAGAAACTTCTCAACAAGATCTTGAGATGACAAAACTGCTTAGATTGTGGAAGAAAAGGTGGACATTTTCTAGAAGATTGTCCAAGAAACCTGGACAACTGGGACACAGAAATTGCTAAGAAAATCATAGTGGCAAATTAGAACTACAAATTTCTATGTAAGTGCATCTAACTCCTCAATTTTGGTGCAATCAAATGTTCCTATATCACCATTAGAAGCACCAGTAAGAGCACTACAATTTCAAACTCAGCATAAAGATGCATAGGCACGTGAAAAGCTTAAATTGGAACCGTTTAACAACAAATTCATGCGTGAATGTAGTCACAGTATCCAGCTATCACCTAAGGTAAAAAAGAGTGTCAAGTTTGCAACTGATTCTGCATCCACTGCCAATGTAGTCTTCAAAGACAACCAAGAATGAAAATCAAGACTGGTCAATGACAAAAGACAGTACAAAGTCCTCAAGCACAGTTAAAATGGAGACCGATGCTAAAGCAAAGTTTATTGAAGATGATTCATCTTCAACCAAGAGAAACCTTGAAAAGCTTAAAGAAGATAAAAAAAGCAAGTGCAGATCAAATAGAGAAAACAACAACCATGAAAGCTATTGTATAGAAAAATCCATCAAAGCCAGAAGTAACGATTAGGAAGCAATATAAAGTCCAAAGATCTGTCAAACATTGCCAGTTGAATCAACCAATGTAAGTTAGAGTGGAACTCAAAGTCTCAAATCACGTTCCATAGTGACTAAGCTAGATCAAGATGAAACCACAACAAAAGAAGGACAAAGATCTTAAAGAGAACCACCAATGAGATAGCTATAGTCCTCAAAGTGAAAATGGAGCAAGTTTCAGATGCAATGCTCCATTGGATAAAGAAGCAAAGTGAAATATGGTTGCAGTTAGTATCCAAAGAATACTCAACATCACTCTAGGTAAACATGATAGCAAAGCAATGCGAGGTAAGGCTTCTACTCAAGAAGAAATGGTTGCTACTCTTAGCATCTAGAAGCATGAAGAGCAGATAAAGTCTTCAAAAGACATTCTTGCAGATGCCATCCTTGGACATCAGTGGTTAGGCCAACACAAGGCCTACAAAGAAGATACAATGCTATTAGTCTACTTTCCAAGAGATAGCAAGCAACAATTACAGGTATTTCTATTTTTGGATTCAAAGTTGCACATGTCATAAAAATCAAAGACAAATCTTGCAGACAAAGGTGAAGCTAAAGTGGACCTTATACCAACCAACACAAAAGGTGTGGCATCATATGCCTCTACATCAAAGAACCCTCATGGATCATCTTATTCAAGCAAGTCATTCTTTAGAACCCAATGAAATGATGAACCAAACAAAACTTCTAGGGTGATGAGTTATGGTGGGTAGATTACGATGTGATCATAATGCTAGAGAGAGAGAGAGAGAGAGAGAGAGAGAGAGAGAGAGAGAGAGAGAGAGAGAGAGAGATTAGATAAGGGTTAAACCAACAAACATGTTAATAGAATGTAGACACACACTTGATTATTCAACTTTGAGGAAATGATTACAAACCTTATTACATAGGCATAGCACCTAGCGCTTGGACCTATCCAAAGGACACTTGACTGATCTTCATGAAATGGCAATATGCCTCTTGAACCTTGACCCCTCTAGTTGGCTCTGGGAATGACTCTTAGAACATCACATGCCCACACATGGGCTATCACATGTGGCTACACACATGACAATCTACATGACAGGAGGGAGTTCTTGTGGTGCAACAAAACTTGCACCCCAACAATACTGCCCTTGTGGGTTTTTTTTCACTATTCACACAAAATCCTCACCTCAAAACACACATGGGGTAGGCACATAAGGTCACAAACCTCCCCTTGAACACAATAGTAGGGTATGGAACACAAACAATCCCCCAATCACAAGGTGGGATCCACAAATCCTCCCCTACACACAAATGAGGGAAATAGAAATGATAGTGCTTCACAATATATCATCGTATACTATGCCAAGTTGATTGTCAATGTCTTCATCACTAGAATCTTCAGCAACAACAAAGTTGATTTTGGCTTTTCCTTTGTCTTTGTACCACTCTTTGGAGCTGGTTTTGGTGTAAGTGTAAAGCTTGTTTCCAACCACCACAATAATAGTCTCAATTTCAGCTTTGCCATAACCAGCACTAATTAATGTGATTCAAGTGACAAATGATTGGTTAGGAGGAATGAATGTCAAAGTCAATGTACAATCACCTGAAGGATCCTTAGGAAGATCATTGGTGGATACTAAGTCTAGAGCAAATGTCATGAGCTATTCCCCTTATTATTGAATGACTTCTAAACCTCTAAATTCTTAATGCCTAGTGCTAAAAGTAGCCAAAAAGGAAATAACAGTTAGTGTAGGTTGTGTGGATGCCACCATTAATATTGCTAGTCATGATTGTCCTTATCAATTTCACATCACTAGTGATAGTGACATTATTGGTCATTTTAGGAATACCTTGGATGTATACATATCAAGTGACACCAAATTGGTCAAAGGAAAATTTAAAATTTTTTCACAATGGTCCACCACAAGACATACCGTTGGCTAGAATAGATCACATATACCTGGTACTAAGAGCTTGTAAAACTTTCAAACCCTCTTTAAGAATATATGTCCACCATATGTAAGGAGTATGCAAAAAACCAAGTAAACCTGGGTTCCCTAATCATTTCTTCAAAACTCAAATACCTCTATTTGGGTCCTAAAGAACACATCCAAGGCTATAAAAAAAGCCCTTTCAAAGCATCCAATTGCCGACATAAGGAAACGACAATTTTAGGCAAAGAAGCAACCACTTTCGTACAAATTTACATGGCAATGGAGATCGAAGCCCAAGCAACTAGATCAAAAATCACCTCAAAATACAATAACCCAACCATCAAGCAAACCAATCTACAAATGGATATCCAAGAAAAAATGATAAGTAGTACCAACAACAATTTCATCTCCTACAATGCTAATCAAAGACTATGCTATCTTACTTCAACCATTTCTATTTAAGAAATCAATGTAGGAAAAATTGCCATAAAAATCCCTTAATCTAGTTGCTCAAGACTTGCTTCTTGCACTGAATAAGCTTGTGAATTGCATTATTGAATCACATCATTGGGCCACATTACATGGTCATGCATTAACACATCTTTTTCACCCATGCACAACACACCACTTATAATAATCTATTGTCCAAGAGCATTCAAAGCAAGAGGTGGAGAGGCATACAAGACAATCAGAGCATATGATAAGTGAATGAGTGATTGAAAGTCTATAAGCTCCCGCCAAACCAAACAAATTGGACCTAAGTCAAAAGACTAGGCACCATGTAAAATTAGTTAAAGTTCTTCAAGCCACACCACCTAAGAAAGTTACATGGGGATCCACCTCTCAGATACCTACCTAAAAATTTAGACAATCCACAACAATAGAGTCTCAAGATGGTTGAGAGGAGGAAGATACTCCTTTCAAATATCAAGAAAGTCGGTTCGAAACCAAAAGGGTGACATTAAAGGAAAAGAGATGGATGAATTTGCTATAACCAAAAATCAGATCAGGCAATAGATGAAAGCATCACTCAAAAAGGTAGAAGAGCAAAAAGAAACGAAAGAGGTTGTAGAAATATCCGAGAAAACAGATGAAGATGATGAAGAATAAGAAGAAGAAAATGAAGGAGTAGACCTAGTGACCAGGGTGCAAAAACTACAAGAGGAAAAAGAAAGATAAGTGCAAAAAGACTTGACTTGTCACAACTATACTAAAGAGAAAAGTTGAGGAAAGAGAGAAGGACACCAAGAATCAAAGGCCAAAATAAATTGCTAAAGAGCTCTTAGTAGCCCAACATAATCTTGAAGGGAAGCTACAATAAGCACGACGGAAGAAGTAGCAACTTTCTCTCAAGAAAAAGTGGAGTAAGTCCATGTTTCAACAATGAAGGATCCATTTACATAACCAATAGAAAAAGAAGAAGAAGCAAAGGAAATCCAAAAGATTGAAGCTACAACAATGGTTGAGGATACAAAATTGGAAGAGAAAAAAACCATGAGATTGCCAAATGTAAGTGAAGTAGTTGAAACCTCTTACGTCCAAGAAAAAGTGGATGATCAATTTTCACCAAAGGATCAAATGATAAATCCACATGAGTAGGATTCAAAGGAGCAAGATGTGGGCAAGAAAATGCTCATCACACACAAGAGCATAGACACCACTAAAGTGGGCAAAATTTCTCAAGATCATGGAAAGGCTAGTGCATGAACATCAATAGATGATTCTCTACAGTGAAAAGGAACTCCAAATCATTTAAGACTTTGACATGGATGCAACCCTTGGAATGCTAGAAAGACAATTCATCAGTCATAGATCAATCATTTGCATTTGAGAAAATAATTTTTTCAAGGTGAACACTGCATATGGAGCCAAAGTGACAAAATAACAAAGCTTAAGGAAAAGAATATTAGAGCTAGTGAGGGAGACAAAAGAATCTAGAACTGGCTGAGTGGAAAGAACTAGTGTGGTCTCAACCCTTACCGTTTCTTTGGTTTGCAGGCCTTTCTGCCTTCTCAGTCTCAGTTTCTTTCTCATGTGTAGTGGTTTGCTCTTTTTCTGTATCTACCTCTTTATCAGTTTCATCCGCAGGCTTGTGAGTTTCTACGGCTGCCTGCTCTGGTTCTGGCTCAGCTTCCTTTTCCTCATGTTGTTCTTGTTGTGTAGCTTCCGTTTGGTGGGTGAATTTAGAATCTTTTCCTTTGTCGGTCTCGGCTTCTTCATTGGTCTCTTGGCCTGGCGGTGATGTTGGTGGACTAGGCATGGGCTAGTACTGTTGTTCCGGCGGCGCTGAGGTGGGTCGGGGAGATGCCTAGCTTTGCTCTTGGGAAGCCACCTCCTCATCTTTCTTTGCCGCTTCTTTGGCCTCTTTCAACTTTAAGGCTTCTGCCTCTTGGTCCATTCTTTCTAAATAGTCTTGTGGATCCTCGGACTCTTTTCTCGCATGATGCTTTGTTCTAGGTCCTTTCAGGCCTGTGGGTACCCACTTTTCTGGGTCTTTTCCCTGTGCTTGCCTAGTGCGCTGATACGCCTATTTTTCTCTTTCAAATCTTGCTTGTTTTTGTGCGGGCTCCTCTTGGTGGGCAGCCACAACTTTTCTTCTCATCTCTTTCCTCCTAGCTCTTTTTTCTTCATTGTCAGATCTTTCGCTGCTGTGCTGCTCTGATGAGCTGTCATCTGATTCATCACCTGATTTAAATGATCTTTTCGTGGATCTTGTAGCTCTTGGAGAGGATTGAGCTGCCAAGATCCATGTATTCTGCTCCAGGGTAGACGATAGGTTGTCAGCCATGCCGATGGCATGATAGGTTATTCTTGTTAATACTTCTGGCGTGCCCAAGTACGTTATTTTACCCTCCTTCTTGGTGGCCTTCAATGTTGTCAAAACATACTGCACGTGGTCCATAGGTTGCCTTGTTGTTGACTTCAGAACTTGTGTAAAAGTGGTGGCCACGACGTGATTTGGTGTCGTGTACCTTGGTGGCCTTTTTGCCAAGAAATGGAAGTGTTGATGGTACAGAGAGGCTAGCTCTTCCACCTGTTTGTGGATGAGATCAGCGAATGTAGCCATGGCTGTTTCCTTGGTAAATGTGCCCGATGTCTTCGTGTCTCTTGGTGCATGGTCATCCCTTCAGTGGGTAGTCTGAGTGCCTCTGCCACAATATCTTTTGTAATTAAAACCTTGACCTTGTTTCCCTGGTTGTATGATATTTGGGCGGTTCCGTCTTCTTTGATTGTGGACAGAAGCTCGTAAGCTTTCTGAAAGTCCACTCCGCAAGGCTCTTGTTCGTAAAAATGTTGGAGCCCCAACCTGCGGTTAGCCTCTTTGGTTTCTAGCTTTGCAGCTACATCATAGACCTCTTTAGGCAAGAGCTGCAACTCCACCTGATGCCCTTCTTCACTCTTAAACCTGCCAGTGAAGACCGTGGTGTGGTGTTCTTCCGACTGTTCTTTAGAAAGGCAGGATGCTTTTGCTGCCTTTACTGACTCGAGGTCCAGTTGATACGGGGGCAGTTCTTGTAGTTTCTCCTTTTGGTTTAAATTCTTCTTGGCCTTCTCCGCGGATTGCATTGCTCTTGTTCAGTGAATAGAGTGCAAAGTTAGCATAGTTGTCGGATTTTTCTATGGAATGTTTTTTTAGACTGAATTGTTGATAATCTGGTCCAAATTGCTTCAAGTCAAATTTTGAACAAGCAAAGATGCATAAAATCATGCAAGGAACAAAACTGTATGGTCAAAACAAAAAATTGCAACCAAAGTAATTAATCGGGATTATCTATAGCTGGGAAAAATTTCAACTTTTTTGCAAACTTGGCGTTATAGGCTTGAAGTATATGCCAATTACATGCTCTGAGGGAAATATGGGCTAATTTGGATGCACATGTTGAAAATGGTAGCAGATTTTGGCTTTAGGTCTCTGAAATAGTAGATATAAAGAAAATTTGAGATTTTGAAATCCAGATTGACTCAAAATTGGCTAGTGGGCTTATCACATCATGTACTTTGGATGTATGATGACCAAATATCCAAATTCCCCAATTTTGACCAAAAAGTAAATAATCATGATTATTAACTTTTCTTCCAAAATTGACATTTTTTGGCATGCATTGGTTCTAGGCATGGTATAGAGCTTGGGTATGAATTATCAAGTGATTTGGATCAAGAAAACTTAACCCAGATTTTGGCTTTCAAAGACTTCTTTGCGTTTTTTTTTGGCAATTTTGCAAGTAATGGGTGGTCATTTTGGCTCATACTTGATTTTTGGCATGTACTAGGTGTGTACACATGATAGGTGAGGTGAATTGACAATTTCCAAGCAAAAATGATGCAAAAGTAAACAATCGCGATTATTTACAATAGTGACAAAAACTTTGCAATTCTCACAAATTTTGACCTAGACATGTTTCATACACCTAATACAAGTCCTAAATTAAATTTGGTCAAGTTTGGTCATGCCGGCATCACTTTGTGCTCTGTCGACTTTGAAATCTCCGTTTTTTGTGTTTACTCTGTCTGTTGGGTTGGTCGGTCGACCGTGAGCCACTTGTCCGTAACATAGTTGTGAAGCTACCTGTCCAATTTTGGCTCATTTGGAGTCAGATTGGCCTCGTATGTCGAATTTGACGCTTTGTAACTTTTGAGCTGTTTTTTGCTTTTCGAGGGCTTTACTTGATGGATTTCACCAAACCAATCATATACATCATATATGGAACTCATTAGCAAGCTATCTGTGGAGTCAGGTCGGAATTCTAGCATTTTCCAAAAACCCTAATTTCTCTACTGGGGACCCCCTTGGCCCCAGCCGAATGGTCATCTGATGGTATGGAAAGGTTCTATTATGTTAGGGCATGCTATGGTTCAAATCCCATCCGATTTTGTCAAGCTGGCAAGCCGCTATGGTCAGTTTTAGGTCGTAGGTCTTTGTGCACTACTCGGTATCTAGGGTTTTTTCTAGGGCTTTAGACTAGCTACTGGCCATACAAAATGGATCATTCATGAGTAAAGAACTTACCCCTCATGTCTCGTGTGAGACAGCACTAAAAAAGGTCAATTGTGGGCTCTAGAAATGTCGCGCGAAAGAGGCCGAAATGCTCTCTTTGCAAAGGCTCCAAGTGGAAATGAAGTGGTTTTAGCCTCCCCTGGATATCTATACCTGGACTTCCGGAACCAAAGTTTTCCAGATTCCCCCGTTAGTCCTACTAGGCCGTGAAATATATGTTAGGCTCAAAAATTTCCAAAATCGGATTCCTGTAGCTCATTCTGCAAGAATTTTGCAGAAGTAGGCCTGGTTACCTAATTTAGGCTTCCCGCTTCCATCTTCTGATTTTGTTGAATTTTTTTTTGCTTGTCCGCCCTGTCTTTATGATCACCATCATGTCTTTCGTTTTTCCATCTAAGCTTCCTTGCTATTTATTATTAATTTTTGACCTGTTTATTCAAAAAATCAAAGAAAATAGCAAAATGCTCTAAAAAAGTAAAGTGAAAATCCAATAATTAAGAAAATCCCTTGAAAAACACAGCTTTATTGCTTTTTGTTGGATGTTTTTATTTTTAAGCCTCCTTATCAACAAAAATGATGAAAATACAAAAAAAAGACTATTTTTGATGATTTTCTGATAGTATATACACTATTTACACTCATCGGGAAGATATTATCAGTGAATTTTTTCTTGTTGATGAATTATAAGGACATTATTAGGTAATTTTGCAAAAAAAATCACACGTTAACATGGAACTTTTTCCTCCCTCTCCAAACATTGCCCTTAATTACTTAGTACTTAGTGCCCTTCCCTTCCACCCCTCCTAGATGGCGTTCTCCGGGACGACTGCGTGCATGGGTTGACCAAGTGTGTCTATGCATAGCCGTGATTGGCTCTACCATGATATAAAGATCAATGCAATTTAACTCAATATGCTGTGCAAGAGTTGGGTCTTGAGTAAATAACTCAAGGGTTTTCGATGTCGAGGTTTGCTGCTGATGTCTTCCAAAGAGAAAATCTTGTAGCCTTTGTGCTCTTTATTTGATAGTACCATTAGGGTGTTTTAGCACACTGATTTCTTGAGCTGTTGGTAGCAGGTTAGACGGTTGTAGAGCTTTTTCTCGCCATTGGTAGCTCGATCAGCTTGGTGTTGCATGATATGTTAGAGTCTGTTGAGAATTAACTCGCCACTGTTTGTTTGGTGTCGTGGTGTGTGGAGAAGATAAGTGCTCCTTTTTCTTCCAAATATTTTTCATGTTAGGTTCCTTGTTCATAGATGCTTGATTTTGTGCTCGAATCCTTGGAACCGTCTTCTGTTTCTTTGGTGAAGTTTTAGGCACCCAGATCTGATTTGGTTTATCCACAAGTTGTGCTTTTGGTACCCAAATTTTCTTGACTCCTTGCATGCTACTTGTAGCATTTAGTTGTCGAGGAGATGGAGAAGATTTGCTTCGTGGAATGGTCTTCTGATTGCATCTTTTCCATTCTTCTTTGCTTGTTGCAATAGTAACAATGAGTTGCCCTCCTTTAAGTGATAGCTTTAGCTGATTCGTATCCCAATCTAGTACTGATTTGTATGTACGCATCCAAGGAATGCCAAGAATCATCGTCTCATTCATGTGTTCGTCTGGCAAGCATACAAACTGATGAGGACATAAACATCCATGTACTACCACGTTCAAGTTGACTACTCCCAATGTTGGAGTTGGATTCTTGTTGCATCCTTTGATTGTCGTTATTCTTGCGGTCAATGCTGACTTGTTGCCTTCCTGTATGTGGAATAACTGACTGCATTCACTCTAGCTCCTGTGTCTACCAAACCATTGGTGCTATGATTGTTGAGCTGTACTTTGATGCGTAGATCCATTCCATCTAACCATTTGTCATCTGTTGAGACTGCGTCTTTAGGTAATTCCCATTGTTGATCATCTAGTTCCATAGTGTTGATGGGAATCGATATCTGTTGATTCTTGAGAGCAGCTTTACGCTTGAGTACCCGAAGTCTAGCTTCCTCTTGGGCTTCATCAATAACCTGCTGTGGCTTCATCTTCCTTTGTTTGGCTGCATGCATTCTCTCTAGCAATTCATTGGTTAGTGGAAAATTGTATTTCTTTAAACGACATCCACTAATCCAATTAGCCATTGGTTCACCATCTAGGGTGGACAATTTTACTTCTCCACTTGGAGATACATCTTCAATGATAAATGGTCCATTTTCCTTTTTCTTAAACTTGGGAATGTGTTGCTTAAGAGAATAGATTAAAACTAAGTCCCCTTTTTTGAAGATTTTGGTGATTAATTGGGAATCAAAAAATTATTTTTGTTTTCGCTTTTGTGCATAGATATGAGCTACAGTAGTTAGCCTTTGCTCGTCTAGCTTTTCCAAATCTTCAAGTCTTTTTGACAATTCATGTCCAGTCCACTCAAGAGTCTGTGCTACCCTTAATGTTGGCAATAGAAATTCTATTGGCAGTATGGCATCAAGACCATAAATAAGGTTAAAGGGTGTAGCATTTAGAGCTGTTTTGAATGAAACTTGATAAGCCCATAGAGCAACATGGAGATTCATTTCCCAGTCCGTCCTTCCTGAAATAACCACTTTGGTCAGTACCGAGCTAAGAATTTTATTCATATGCTCAGTTTGTTCGTTTGCTTGTGGATGATAGGGAGCTGATTTGTTATGGATAACCATAAACTCATTAAGCAAATACTCTATTACCTCGTTGAGGAAATGAGTTCCACGATCACTGACAATATCTATTGGCAGTCCGTACCTTGTGAATACATACTCATATAAGAATGCAGCAGTGGTTCTGGCATCATTCTTTTGAGTCTCTTTAGCCTCGGCCCATTTGGTCAAGTAGTCCATAGCTACAATGATATATTGAGCTTGGGTTCTATAAGCAGGTGGCTGTATTGGTCCAAAAAAATCTATACCCCATTTTGCGAAGGCTAGATCTAGCCCCCATCAGTGGTCTTAAGGGCATGTTGTCTACACGTGTTGGCATTTTTGCTCGTTGACAAGTATCACACCTTCGAACATATTCCTTGGCATCTTCAAAAAGTGTTGGCCACCATATGCCTGCCATCAAGATTGCTCTTGTGGTGGTCTCACTAGAAAAGTGACCTCCAGCTAATCCAACATGTGCTTGTTCTATAATTGGAATATACTCATTTTCATTTGCACAAAGACGCAAATGTTGATCTTTACCCCTCTGACACAATTGGTTCCCAATAAGAGCATAGTCTCTTGCTTCAGTTTCAATTGCTCTTTGACAGCGTTTACTCATATCCTCAGGAAACGTTCTGCTCGATAAGTAAGTAACAAGATAGTTACTCCACTTAGGGACAACTAACATTTGAAATAATGTTACATGAGGAATGGGTGGTTTTTTTTGACACTGAGGGCAATCTTTTACAAAAGATCTAACATCTTTTCTCATAGTCGGATAAAATACTCCAAGTCTAAAGATTTGTTGTATAGTTTGGTCTTCTGCAAAGTGAAGTCCTACTATGGTAACATGTGCCTGCCTTAGGTATTGTTCCTTTTCTTCAGGGCTAATGCATAAAAGCAATATCCCGTCTCGATTTCTTTTATATAGCCTCCCAGCTGGTAATTGATACATTGCCGATTGCTCGATTAAATCAATTGTGATAGGAAGTGGTGAATCCTCTTGATCTATTATCATCAATGACACAATTTTTTCCGACCATCTAGGTATCATTTACACGGAGAACAAATAGGCATCTGGTAGATCATCGTCTACCCCTTTAGGTGATTCCTCTGAAACAATCCTGGACAAATGATCTGCTCTTTGGTGTGTAGTGCCTTTTTTTACAACCATAGTGAAATCAAATTCAAGAAGAATGATGAACCATCTCACTATTCTTCCTGTGCTGCATGGCTTGTTGACCAAATATAACAAAGCTTGGTGGTCCACAAAGAACACAAACTTGTTGGCCAATAGGTAATGTCTATACTTTTTAACGGCATAGATCATTCCTAGTCCTTCTCTTTCAGTGGTGGTGTAATTCTTTTTTACCATGTTCAATTGTCGGCTAGCATAAGAAATAGAAAAGTTGATTTTTCCATCTCCTGGTTGGGGGCTAGTATGCAACCATTAGCAAAGTTTGAAGCATCCACATGTACGTGGAATACTTTATCCCAATTATCGGGTGATTTCAATATTGTAGCTGAGGTGAGAGCTTGCTTAAGCTTCATGAAGGATTCTTCACATGCCTTGGTCCATTCAAAGTGCGTAATCAAGCTATACATGGGTTTTGCAATTATAGCGTACATGTAGATGAACCATCGGTAATATCCACAATGTCCCGTGAAGGCTTGTACCCCTTTGACTGTTGTTGGTGTAGGAAAATCAGCAATGACATGAATCTTTTCAATATCGGTAGCTATGCCATTTTTAGACATTATATGTCCAAGAATATTCCCTTGTCTTCCCATGAATGTGCACTTTTCCAGATTTAAGCAAATCCTATAAAGTCTACATTTCTCGAATATCTTTTGAGGTGTTCAAAGTGATCAGCCCGGATTGACGAATGTACGCATAGATCATCCATGTACACTTCCAAGAATTTCCGAAGATACTCTTTGAAAGCATGGCTCATCAATCTTTGAAATGTGGCTGGAGCATTACTTAACCCAAACGGCATAACCCGATAGGCAAATATACCCCATTCTGTTGCAAAAGCAGTTTTATATTAATCTTTTGGGTCAACCAAAAGTTGATTGTATCCCGAAAAATCATATAAGAAGCTGTAGGCTTCTTTTCCTGCCACTCTTTCTAAAACATGCTCAGTTATCGGAAGAGAAAAGTTGTCTCTAATGGTAGCTGCATTCACTTTTTTGAGATTAACACACACTCGTAGTTTCTTGTTCTTCTTAGGTACTACCACAATTGGAGACACCCAATCTGTGTGTTCAATTTCGGAAATGAATTCAGCTTCCTTCAGTTTTTCAATCTCTTTTTTGATCTTTCTGGCAAATGTTGTGTTACAAGTGTATGGTCTCTGTCTACTTGGTTCGCATCATCTCTCATGGGTATAGTATGTTGATAGATTTTTGGATCGACACCCTTGAGATCGTTGTAAGACCAAGCAAAGATATCCCGGTATTCCTTTAACAAGCTCACCAAAAGCTTTTCTTCTTCTTCTTTTAGGTCATTTGCAATATAAGCCGGTCTAGGCTCTTCTCTTGGTTCAGCCAAGCCTACACTTTTAGCGTTTTCAGGTCCTTCGTAAGACTCGCCTTGTTTCCGTAGTTCCCTAACAGGTTGCTCGATTATGATTTTTCGATCTTGGAGAGTATACTTTTTGTAATGGGATGGAACATGCATTACATCCTTACCATCCTCATCCGTGGTTTCCATTTTGGTGGTGTATATACTTCCTTTAGAGCTTTTTTCAACTCTGGATATTTCTTTTTTCGCTCGAGTCTGGTCATGAGTGGTTTTTTATCCTGAGGTTCTTCGTGAGTACCCTTCCTTGCTTTTCTCGATGTCTGAGACATTTCTAAGTTTCTGTTTGAAGGATATCTGCCAGTTATTTTATCCTTGACACAATCATTAGCATCTAACTGCATTAGGAATTGTGTTTTACTGGAGACTGATGGCATAGGTCATGCTTTCACAATTTTAGTGTCTCTCTTTCTTCTATACCATTTTTGTCTTCTTGATTTCTGGTTTGGAAAGTCAAAAAACTTCCCCCCCCCTCCCTTTAAGAGTAGCTGAGCCCTCGTATGTTCTTTTTCTGATCCCGAATCTTCTGAGATAGCTGAGTATTCATCTAACTCATCAGTTGCGTCGTAATAGAGGTCAGAGAAGATTTGTTGAGCTTTCAGCAAGTCCTTTGTTTCCTCATCTTTGTTTTCAATGTTAAGGACTAACATCATTTGGATGGGAATTATGTCGTAGCCATCCTCATTGCAAAATTGAGTAGGCATAGACGTATTCACACACACATCCATTGTTGCTAAAATTTGAGTCCACTCGAATGGTTTGAATAAATGCTCTGGAAAGGGTTCAGGTATGTAGGCTTCGTCTGTACAGTCCCTTTCTAGGATACATTTCTCTCGTCTTAAGCTTCCATTTTCTGAAGCTCCGCACATCCAAATAGGAGTGTCTTTGTTTAACCAAGATGGGAGTTTAGTTTCAGTCGAAGAGACTGAATCAAAATCTTGGATGGGTGTTTTCAAGGCATCTCTATAGGTGTGATCTTTTAGATTGACTCTTGTGATAGATCCCACGTGCTTCAAGTACAGATAGTCGTTTCCCCAATCTTGGATAAGTTGTACCTGTCGCATAAAAGGTCTTCCCAATATGATTTCATAGTTGAGTTTTTTCCCAAAGTCTACTATGGCAAAAGTGTGTTGATATTCAATTCCACAGGAGTTGACTATCACTTTTTCTAGTAGCCCTAGTGGTCTCTCAATGTGTCCGTCAGCCAACTGCAATTTCATTCGCATTTGTCTAATGGTTGGCTGTCCCCAGGATTCCCATACTGCTTTAGTGGCTATGGCTATGCCAGCTCCACTATCTAGTATTGCCATGGTTTCAATGTCATTATGTTTCACTGGGAGGGTAGTGTTCCCTTCTTCCCCTTCATAATATTCTCCGACCTTGTTCATAGGAACTGATCAAATCTCTTTGTTTTCCATTTCATTTTTCAACTTGCCCAGATTCTTAGAGATTCACCTCGTTATCCCCACCTTATCTAGGGTTTTCTGTAAATCGTTCCATAAGTATGGATTGAGTTTCAACAGTTCTCCCAAAGTAAGAGTGCATTGGAGAGGTGTAGACATGATTGAATGAATGTTGTCTAATTCTAGGTTCTGTTTGGCTCTTTTTACTTGAGTGGTCTTGCAAATGATAGATCCATCTTCGTTATCTCCCAAGTAAGAAGGTAATGTTTTTAATGTCACAGGTTTAGATATTCTTGAAGCCTCCGATGTGCAATCCCCGTATAAGGATTGTAAATCCATGTTCATATCAGATGGTAGGTTATGTAACCAAACTTCCTCTATAGGAGCTGACCTTAAAGTTAGGCTCCCATCATTGATCTCTTTACCTTTTCCCATAAGTGTCCTGGCCATTCTTCCTCTATGAATGGAATTCCATCTAAGGCATCTTTGCTGTTCGGCACTATAAGCTCTGGTTCATTTGTTTCAAGGTGGGGTTCTGCCACCACATCGGATTTTGCTTTTGTTTCTTCTACCGGAAGCTCTTCCGATTTTGCAATACTTTCAAGTTTGGGTTTTTGTTTATCCAACATTTCTTGCATGATTCTTACCAAGTTTTGATAAGCTTCCAGCTTAGCTGCTTCCATGTCAGGAGATGGATAGTTTTTCCATTTGTTTTCCATGTTTTGGCCTGCTTTAAGTCCTGCTTGGTAGGCTTCCAAGGCGGCATTAATAGGCTCAAAAATTTTATCAACTAGAATGGATCCTCCAGATTTCACGTTTGTTTCCTTGAATTCACTGCCAGTTTCTTTCAACGTGTCCTGGGCTAGAATTTTTTCTTTCTCTTCGTTTTCAACCCGTTGTTTTTGTTTTCTCATCTCATATCTTTTGCTTTTTCTCCTTTTGATTCTTTGAGAAGAAACTTTCATGTTCGCCGAATCATCAGAGGAATTGTGCTTCTTTTCTTTACCTGGGCTCTAGTGTTTACTTTAATTGGAACAATCGGTTCGCTCTCTGATGAGCTACTAGGCATCACTTGGACTACGTTGACTACAGTTTTTCCCTTGTTCAAAGGATTCTTAGGATAATCTTCCGAAAAGTGTCCTCCCTTTTTGCAACATTGTATGCAATAGGATTCAATTGGTTTGAGGTTTTTGTTAGGCTCTGGACATTCGTTCTTCCAATGGTCATCAGCACCACAATTATGAAAGTTTCCTGTTATGGGCTTCATCATGGGTCTTCCCATGGGAGGTCTGACACCGTGATTAGCTACATAGTACATTGGTGCGAGCTCTCGTGGAGCATAAGTCAGGGTTTCCTCCATTGGTGGTGGATGTGGACTATACCAATCTCCCTCTACCATTACTGTAGATGGACTAGGCTCTCCATAGGGTGTAATAGGCACTAATGCTTGTTCATCTATGACTCCTTCTAAGTGCATGTACTTTACAGGCACCACATTATTTCCTGGATAAGGAGGTTGTTGTCCCAACACAGGTTGAGGTCTCTCCATACCCATTGGTGGTCTTTGAGCTTGGGCCATATTAGGCTGATATCTGTACATGGGTTGTCCCTGGGGCCTGATGGGCACGTACTGAACATTCCCATCATACTTTGGTCTGAAGTAGCACTCGTGGGTCTCATGGTTGGTCCATTTACCCTCATGGTTGGTCCACTTACCCTCGATTTCACACCATTTTTATGGCCTAATTGGTTGTCTCTGTGGGGATATCCCCTATCCTGGTCCTCTCATAGGTGTTTTTTGCATATTGTTCATCATGTCATTCATCCATTTTAGCATATCCTCGATGGCTGAGAGTGGTGCCATAGTAGCCGTTCCCACTTGTGCTGGTTTTGTGGATGCTGTCTTCTCGCTTTGGTTATCCTTAGGGACATCCTCTTCATTGAAGATCTCACAATTGTCTCCTAGGTCAATAGCATCAGACACACACGCCTCTAGGTTGTATGGTTTTTACTATAGAGTATAGCATGAAGTTCTTTGTTTAGCAGTCCCTCCAGAAACAATGATACAAGTCGTTCTTCCGCAGGTATCTCCATCTCTGGGCATCTGGCAATGTATTGTTTCATTTGAGTTGCACAATCCCTAACAGACTCACCATGTTTCTGTTTAAAGCTGTAGATTTGAGCTACCGTATAATGTTTAATCCCCGTTTTAGAACAAGCAGCTACAAATCCTTGATCTATAATGTATTCAAGTCCATGATCGACCTTGGTGGAATGTTTTGGAACCATGTCAAAGCTTTTCCTTCTAATGTCATTCCAAACCTCTCGAATTGAGCATGGAAATCGAATATACGCTCTGCTCTTAGCACTTGCTTGAAGCTTGCTAAGTGGTCATATGGATCCCCTGATCCACTGTATTTTCTGACCCATTTTTGAAAATCAACTGGTCTGACATGTCTGTTTGGTTCAACTCTAGGTTTTCTTGGAGTTGGTCCTGTTTTAAGTCCTTCAAACCAGTCTGTCGGAAATAGTGACTCATGTAGCCCTGGACTGGCCTTAGTGTCACCCGATTTTCTATGTGATGAGGTGATTTCTGGTTTCTTCGCATTACTCTCAGATGATCTCTCACGATGTTCGTCTCTTGGAGTGGTTACTGGTCCTTGACCCAATATCCAATCCCGTATGGAATACCCCTGGTATTTGGTTTGTTCTACCTCCTCAGGAGTCATCATAACAAAGTTGTTGTTATAACAATCCCTAAACAAGTAAGTTGGTAGGTCCGCAAATCCCTTATCTTTGATCTTGAAGATATAGATGATCTTCATGGCCGTTAATGGTCTTGGTCTAGCATGAGAAGTCCACAAAAGATATTTTATGTTTCTATCTTCCCAACAATAGACTCTGATCCTAGGATTATCTGTACTAAGCCGTTTCAAAGGCTTCAAGTCTACTTGATCGTATCCCTCGAATTCCATAGTTGGTGGTCCTTCTTTTACTGACATATATGGGATTATAGTGTTTACTTCTAATCTGCATTTGTCTACCATGTCAGGATCTTCGACTTGTACATATTGAGTTCCGTTTCGATCCATGTACATTTTTCCTTGTTTGTTTGCCCTAACCTCTTCTTTGAACTCAATACCATGGTCATCAATGCGAATAGTATACTCTTGGTTAGGATCCAAGTAAACCTGGGCTCCATGACGGTTAGTCTTGTAAAAAGAGAGTATATGCTTATAGCGCATTGTCGTTCCGGTTTTCGAGTGAGTCGAGTAAGATGACATTTCGGATGTTGGATCTGAAAAAGTGTCCGAGACTTCTTCAAGAATTGTGTGCAAGGAATTGCCTTGATTCACGCTTTCTTCGGTGGATACTGTACTGGTGTTTTCTCCTAATAGGCCTTGATTTCCTATTACATGACCGGATAAAGGTTCATATAGACTTATGAAGCCCTGGATAGAATACTCACCTTGGATTGACTTGTCGTCAATTTCCACTCGGTTCAATTGTAACTTTCTGTCAAGCCACTGATTTCTTGTCTGCAACCTGATTCCTGTACAAAAATAATCAAATTAGCTATTTTTCTATGAGGATAGTAGAGCTCTTGAGAACCTTCGTGATTGGTCTCTGTATATCACTTCAATGGAAGTCAAAATTTTGATTTTCAGATTCAGCTTTAGCAAAATCAAAGGTCTAATCTGCAACCTATAAATTGAGTGTATCTGTACCAATTTTGATCTGATTGAACCCAAAATTGTCACGTGGCCTTATTTTATGCTGGTCTAACACTGTATAAGCCCAAAAGTCAAAATTGAAGTCTTTGGATAGCAGAAGTAAATAATCGTGATTATTTACTTTTGTCAATTTTTTGCACTTTATTGATAGGTTTGGTAAGTATACAACTTGTTAAAGCCCTTGGACAAGTTTTAACAAATTTGGACAAAATTTGATCAAGATTACCCACTGTTCCGTGTCCGCAGACTCTGATTTCGAGAATCTGGCTTAAGTCTCACTTTTGTGGTCCAAATCTCACCAAAATTGATTTTGTGGGGTCTACTTGATGTTCTTGACCTTGTGGTATACTCAAATTTGCAAAATCAACAAGTTTTGAAGCAGAAGTAAATAATCGTGATTATTTACTTTTGATAATTTTTTGCAAATATTTGCCCTAACCTTGACATAGATCTGTTAAGCACCTTAAGTTAAGGTCACTAGCCAATTTTCATCAAGTTTGGACAATTTTTGGTCAAATGGTCATCAATTATCGGTCCGCAGACTAACTTTACAATTTTTGTCACAATTTTCAATCCAGAGATCCAAATCTTACCAAATTTGGTATGTGGGCTTATTACAACATGGTAAAGCTAGTGGTATGTCAACTTGGTCAAAAAAGTTCAAAAACAGGGTAGATGTAAATAATCGCGATTATTTACTTTTGCCAAAATTTTGCAAGTTTTTGGTCAACTTAGCATATACACATGTTTATCACATCAATATAAGCCTATGAATCAATTTTCAACAAGTTTGGATAAATTTTTCCTCAATTCACACTCAAGATTCAAAAAGTCAATACAAACTTTAGTTTTTACCCAGATTCTTGCCAATTTAGTGATCCAAATTTCTTGGGCCTTTTCAAAAGTTGTTTGTACACATGCAATGAGTCAATGGTATGAATCTTAGCCAATTTAGAGGAAAAAGTTAGTAATCGTGATTATTAACTTGAGGCTTGAAATGAGCCCTTTTTTGCAATTTTCTCAAAGACAGTCTTTTTATGATGTCTTTTAAGCTTATAAATCAAGTCAAAACTTTATTTGGCTTAAAATATCAAGAAAAAGTAAATAATCTGAGTTTTGGTCAACTTCTTGAAATTTTTACCTCGAAGTGTCTTTGAGCTTACCCACTGGTTCGGACAACTCTTAGGCTTACTTTCCAGTCGGATTGAGTGAATTCGAGTCTTTTCAAGCTATTTCTAGCCATAGACCTGAAATTTTGCAACTTTACATAACAAATCACACTTGATTCTTTCAGAGAGAGCAATGTTCTGAAATCCACCTCGGATCCTACTTACCCACTCCTAGTTTCTCATGCAATGGGGTTGTGAAAAGTGTCCACAACACTCGTTTTCTTGTGTTTTTTATGTTTTTGAGAGTCTTGATCTTAAGACTTGTCTCGTCTACCAATCATTCTCCAAATTCTATTCTAAATCTACAATCCTACAGTCCTAAAGGTACTCAGCAAGTACGATTACTTCCAAGCTACCTCTACACAGCAAAAGGAGACAATCTTAAGCTATACGATTCCTAAAAGAAAGTTTTGAACTCTAAGCAAACCTAGAGAAAGTTAAAGGAAAATTTCACAAGAGGCTCGTGTTTTTCCCTAGTTTAGGTCTCTTCGATCTCCGGAAGCAGCACCAAATGTGGGACGTATGTCTAACCTCACCATCCTATCTTATTGCAGTATTAGCGAGAACCACGATTAATTTGTCAAACCATGGGATGAAGTTGACTTGACTAGTGCATAGAGGCTACAAGAGGTTGTCAATCTCTCAGAAAACAACTAACAACTCGCATCTAAATCGGGCTACACTCAAGTGACTGAAATCACCAAAAGCAATCGCTCATCGACAAGCAAATCACATCCGTTACAGCATGAAATGACATCCAAACGTAATGAAACTTCTAGGACAAGTTTATAAGACCTAAGCACACATGCCTATGGTTTCAAACCCCACTTTATGTCAAGTTTCAAAATCGCGATTATTAACAGTAGTGGATTTTTGACCTAGTCATTTTCGATCCAGAATGGATCTAAATGCTTAGCAATGATGCCCCAATACCCCGCCTATGCTTAGTTTTTGATTTAAAAGTGTAAATTATTAGTTATGATGAAATTAGGCCACGGGTTGGCGACACCAAAAGCTACAAAATACTATGAATGGCTTACGTCAATGCGTAGAGCTCTTACCTGCGGTTGCAATGCAACAAACGCATTCACAATGTGACAACCGGAGAGGGAGTAGGAAGCACGAGAAGGAGAGAAGTTAGCGCCCTTAGCTCACGCTGTGTATTTCTTATCCAAAAACTCATATAAAACTTACAAAAATTGGCTTTTATACCTTAGCCAAGGTTTTTGGGTGGTCAAAAGTAATAATCTGGAGTTCTACCACAACTGGGAATTGGCTGAATGATACAATCTAGAAGATTGTAGCCCCGGCTCATTAATTACAAAGTTAACCAAGAAAATAGGAGTTACAATATTCCCAATTTACCAAAATAATAATTGTTTTACAAGGAGAACTCCGAAAAATGGTATCCGCGTTAGCTTGCTGCTAACAGTCTCTCGTTGTAGAGTACAATCAAAATCAAGAAACAATACATCAGCTAAGAGAAAATACCAAAGAGAAACAAAAGCAATACAAGAAACTAGTTACAAACTATGACACGATCAAATACACCTTATCTATACTGTTGCTAAATCTGGTGTCACAAAATTCAACAGCCACTCTATCAAGGTCAACACATGATGAAGAGTTAGAGGAATTGGAAGAAGAGAAAGTGTAGAGAGCTTCTAGCTAGTGGAATCATGACCAAAATTGGTCAAAGCAAACAAAGAATTAAGGAAATGGAAGAATAGTTAGCCAAGAAAAGATCAGAATTGGAGCAACAAGATACAAATAATAAAAGACGACTAGATCTCTATCAAAGGTATTCTAATTAAATATCTTGAAATAGTTAGAGATCAAAACACAACAGCCACCTCGGTAATGGAATTTCTTTCAATAGAGCCAATAGAATTTCTTGAGGCTAGGTTAGATTTGCCAACCACCTTGCAAGTGGATTTTTTCTATCAAGAGTTAGAGCTTGAAGAGACAATGGTATATGCACATGAGGAAATGAAAAAATAGAACAAAGAAATAATAGAGGAGCAACCAAAAAATACATGAAGTGGGAATTGAAGGTTATGTCTTTAGTGCACTATAATTGATTAAACCAGATCAGCAAATTAAGAACCTTCATCATGAGATGCTTCCACTGCCTCTGTTCAAACATGAAGCAAGATTTTATAGAAATAAGATGCTATTGGTTCAAGTTAGTAGTAAATGTGGTGCCATTTTTGAGATAGACCATGTCCAATGGGGCTACATTGATGTATTCTTCTCAAGTACGAATGGTAACTCAAGTGTTCTTGGAGGTCAAGGAAGGCGATGTGGATAGAAGACAATGTTGGGATTGTAAAACATGCCTAATTCCTAATGCATTGTGTTATGGGGTACTCCTTAACAAATGGAAAAGGTCTCAAGTGTAGACAGTTCTCATGATTTTGTACTAAGTGTATGCAAGGTAGCTGAAGGAGGCATTCTCATAAAGCACATGTTCATGCATGGGATTATGTTACCCTTGAAACTACATATAGTTTTAAAGATGATGATGAGATTTGAGAGTTTGCACATGAAGGACACCATGATGTGTTAAGTGATGCACTTTGTGTTGGTGAAAATTTTGTTGTTATAGCTCCTCATGAAAATGTGGAACTTGTGGATATCAGTGCCTTGAAATGCACAACAAAAAAGAATTAGACTAAAACTTTGCTGAAAGATGCATGGGAGAATGTTTGCAATGCCGGCTCATTTGTTGTCAAGTGACAAAGTGAATGAGCCAAAGGAAATCCCTAAGAGTTCAAGCTGTTGAATTCTAAGCCTGAAGCTACCTTGCAATCCCACCGTGTACGAGCTATTAAGTTCCCAATGGAGAAAGTGGAATGTCAAAGAAAATTCTTACTTTCCTCAAAAGCGTATGAGGCTATTTACAATAGCACTTCTTTTTATGGATAGCATTCCTAGTTCTAATCTAAGCTGGTTTCAATTACCATTCATCATCTTTCTTGTATTGAATGTGAATTTTTTTCCTCCACCCCCACCCCCACCTTCTACTCCCCACCTTTCCCCCGATAGGCCCTTAATCTCATCCTCCACTGACCCATCCCACACTCGTCCTTCAACACAAGAAACTGGACACTCATCCACAACTTGACGCTCTCTCGGTAGTGCTTTTTCTATGAGTCGAATGGATCAAGAGGGACAAACCTACTTGAGGATGACAGTTCTGGTACATGTCTTTCCTTTTGCATCACGACTGACCAATTTTGACATTCACCAATGGTCACAAAAAATTGAATGAATCAAATCAAAAGCGGAAATCCCTTAATTATCATAGGACTTTTGGGAGGATAATTAAAGTCTATTTTCAATAAATTTTTCATCAAAAGACTCCATTTACTAGGAAAATTCAAGCCATGCCTTCACAATTTAAAAATGGGGTGGAACATGGATCGTGATCCATGACTCATTTTGCAAAGATAAGTTGTGCAAAAGATTGCTTGTGAAAGTGCCTATTTACTACTGTAATCACAGATTTAAGATGTTGTTGAACATGGATTTCAATCCATGACCCAATATGCCTAAATAGAAAAAATTGGTGCAGTCAATTTGTCCATGCCTTGGGAAACGTGCCCTACAAATTTGGGATAAAATGGATATTAAAGTCATAAAAAACTAGGAAAAATTGGGATTTTAGTCACCAAATGGTCATTTTCACCCACATCTAGAAAATTTAACCCAAATTCAGGAAAAAAGTGCACCATTAGCTTAGAAATCATGTCCAAAAGCTAGCTCCAAAGTTTGGTCCAAAATGGTGTCTAAACATGGATCGCGATCCATGACCCCTTGAAGCAGATTTGTTAAAATTTGGATACAAAGTGTGTTTACAAGTCCATGAATATGAAATGTGGTAAAATTTTAGTATTTGGTCACATAGAGTGAAGTCAATTCTAAATTTTTTGGTAGAATCAGAGTGTCAAGTGCAACAACTATGGTCTTGGACACAAACTACCTAAGAAATGAATCAAACTTGCCAGAGGGCTTGGAGGGTTCAAATAGATTTCAATTGCGGTAAAAGTCAATAGACAAGGGAGATTTGGGTACTTCTTCAATCCCAAATCATCAGATGGGAAAAATGTTAAATAGATTGATCACAAGTAGAGATGAAAGATGCCAACCAAAACTAGATATGGCAAAGTTGAACCAAATTGGGCCATAACTTGGGAAACTGGGGAAACTAGAGAAAAACTTATCCAAATTTGAAAATATCTTTACCAGTGTGTTAGGATAGGCTATAGGAACATGTACCCAAGTTTCACCCAAAAAGGATGCCAAATTTGACCTACAATCACGTGATCTAGTGCCTATAGTTGTCTTAGATGCATTGGTGAAGTTTGGTCAAGTTTGGACTTCTTTTGATCAAGGTATGCCCATTTTTCATTTGTGGTCAAGTTTTCATTTTGTTTGGCTTTCTTGACATCTTTTTGGCCAAATTTACGAGCTAATTATGATGCCAAAATGCCTTCTAGAAGACCCAAAAAGTAGTGGGAAGCTCCCCTCTACCAAGTGATGGAGATCTCCTCCAATGAGAAATCTCATCTCATAGGATGAGCTTGCCAAAATACCGGCCAACATCTTTATTGGAAGGTTCCAAGCAACCGATGATAGTACCAAAGTCAAGACAACCATCTTTCCTAAAGAGATATGGACTTTGCATCAACAAAGAGAAGTCATTGAGAGATCTGGATGCTTGCAGGAGGATACATTCTTTAGACTCCCTCCACGGGGCACAAACTTCTAGAGAGCTCATGAGCTCATGAACTCTATGGAGTACAATGGCAAGGCTACATTGATTGACAAGGATGGGGAGATAAAAAAAGTTAGAATCACCACTGAGGTCCTCATCAATCAAGCCCTCCACTTTCCTCCTGGAAATCACAACCAGTTACTCAATACAAATGCAATTGACAATGAAAAGGCTTTCGTCAAGAATCATAGACACACAAAATTACATACAAAGATCTTGTCTACTCAGAGACAGAGCTGCCAGTGTGGATGATTTCATAGCATTTAAAGGTGAACATGATTTCAAAGCACTTAAAGTTGAAAATAACACCAAGGTACACTAGGCCCAACATGCACATTGTTGTCGTCATGGCAATGGGCCTTGCTGAACAAAGGGTTGTCTGCTGCCATTTTCGCAATTACATTCTAGAAAACCTTGTCAAAGAAAATCTCAAGAGCATCATTGAGAAGAATAATACCTACATGAATGTGGGTCTTGTGCTACAAAGAATAGCATATCAAGCCCTAGGGATGATCCATCAACTACCATCGACATATTCTTAGCTCCACCTTTTGCACAAATCTAAACATGCGGTCCGGGTGATAGGAGATCCAAACATAAGTATCCGATAGTGAAGCCACCAAATTAGATATAAATTTGATCAGAGAGTTAAAGCCCAAACATAGGGATATGCCACTTGATTTTCAAACAATAGCAGATGAGGACAATGATGAAGAGGAGGATATTACTATTCCTCTAGTGCGAGTCAAGCACACACCCAAAGAGAAGATCCCTGTAACATAGACACAAAGGTCAATGGAGGAAGCAAAGATTTTGAATAACCGCTAAGGGAGGAGACGGGTGCAGAACCTTTAGAGATCCACACAGAGACATTACCGCTCCTCTCTCCTAAGAAAACCACACCACCACCTACTACAGAGGCCACAACTGCTCCTAGAAAGACGCACATAAATGAAGGGAAAACCCTTATGGAGCAACATAATCTTATGGAAAAAGATGAGGAAAAACAAGCTGATGAAGTGGATAACAAGAGTGGACAGCCACATGAAGACAAAGAGAAGGAGGAGTCTCAAGAAAAAGAGACTGATCAAGGGTTGATTCCTTCAAAACATAAAGAGTCTGACAAGCTACAAGAAGATCAAGAGGACAAAGAACCTGCAAAGACGGACGAAAATCCACCTAAAGAGAAAGAACAAGATAAGATGCTACCAGAGAAGAGATGTTTAGAAGCTAGAACCTCCCAACAACAAATTCAATCAGAGAGGGGACCAATATCACCATGCTCAAGAGCTGTGATAGAACGTGGTGATTGGGTCATCAAAGAGTTCAAATTGAATGCACATTTACAACACATCCAACCTATGTGAATCGGATGTGCAAGACACAAAAGCTGAAGCTCAAGCATTGAAAGCGGAAAGCCAAAGACTCCAGCGAAGATCTACAAGAGAGTCGGATTAGGTTGAAGGAAGAGATAGAGAAAGAAAAGAAAGAAGCAGCGTAGTTCTATAAAGAGGCTCAAGAAGACAATGAGGTAAATAGTCAACTATAGGTAGATCAATAAAGGCTAGAAGAGGAGCTAGAAAAGGAGCAACAAAAGAGATTGAAGCTCGGTGAGTCCTATGATGTTGTCAAGAACACTGTATCAAAGCTCCTAGAAATTCAAGACACACCGACCACGAATTCCGCCTCACAAGCTCAAATTGCAGTGTTAGAAGTGCTAAAAGCTGTCAAAGTTGAGCTAGCACAAAAAAGATATGATAGACAGATTGGGTCATTGAGCTTTCTAAGCTCAAAAGGATCAAGAGATCCTGGAGCTAAAGAAACACAAAGGCACATGGAGACTTAGCGGCTTAAGCGGAGAAATATTCTTTAGAGCTTCATCAAAAGGATCTGAAAATCAATTCCATCCAAGCCAAAGCAGCTATACTAGTTCAACAAACACATACACCAAAAATAGAATTCACAAGGGTAGACCTACCCCTAGTAGATCTACCAAGCACATCTACTGAGGGAGGCCTCCATGATTTTGAAGAGACAAAGGAGAAAGAAATGGATTTTAGAAGTCCACAATCCCTCTCATAGGGAGTACATGTAGTATGAGCTAAAGGTACTAGAGTCAGTGGCCCTATTAATGATCAAGCCACTTGAGGTTGTGTGCATAATTTTGGCCATGAAATAATTCCATTACCACTCATGAATCAAGAGGCCATCCTATGGAAAAGGAAACTATTGCCCGCTCTTGGGCCAAACACAAAGGGGGACTACAAAGATGTACCTATGACAACAGAGCAGGTGCTAGTCATTCTAGAGAATCAAACCCTCTGGCACAAGAAGTGGTTTGAAAAGAGACCACATGATGAGACTATGTATAGGAATGCACTGCAACATCTTAGGGTCGACCCAACATATTGCTCGATTCCAAGATGGCTATCCTAGGACAACTACCTCAATTGGAAAAGAAAAAGTCCATTGGTACTAAACTACCCAGTTATATCAAAGTCGGCCAATAATTTTCCGCCCTCAAAATGCTACATGGTTCATATCTTACTGGTGGTGATAACACAGATGCGCGATGTCTTGGATCTAACCTGTGAGATGCTGGTAAAGATTGCAAAGATGATTATCACATGCATCACAACATCCAAGGATATAGTGGAGCATCCTTGGCAAGTGTTTCTTGAGGGAACAAAGGGCCTAAGCTGGAATATGGAGACAAAAATTCCCAGCAGCAATGTCATTATGGGGTTATTTGCTAGAGTCATGTTCTCCCCTTGCAATATTTGCAGACGTTTGATGAGGAATTCATGACATGTTTCTTTGAGATGGATTTTACCATCTTCTACCCCATGATGAAGGATCTTCCTGCCTGACACATTGCTTATCAGAGCGCAATAATGAACAATCCATTTAGGGATATGAAATCCAAGTAGAGATAGATGCTCAAGTAGAGAAATTTAGATTCCTCACAAAGACACTAGAAAAGAGGACTTTTGACTACTAAAGAATCCAACACATCAACTTGAAGAGCAGCTGCTACCAAAGACAAAAACAAAGACAGCTTACATGAGGGCTCAAGTGACTAGGAAGGGGAAAATGCTAGCTGATGGACCAAACGGGTGCCCTCCGATTGACCTTTATCATGGAGCCACAAATTTTCTATATCTCATCAATATTTTTTCAAAAAATCCTTGTAATTATATTAGAATCTTTGATTTTAGCCAAATGATCTTGGAACTGGCCTATGTAAAATTTAAGTTGTAAAGCTTGATTTTGAGTATGAGCCTTGTAAAGCAGCCATTTGCCAAGAAAATCCCTCGATATAAAGCCTAGTTTTTGTAAGTGGGAAAGGTCACATTATCATTATCAAGGTTTTGAAGTTTTGAAGCATACGACTCAGAGCATCTACTCTCTCACACATTGTAATCCATTGTTCTTGAACCCTGGTAATTTAAAATCAATTTTGACAATTGCATTGTGTTACTTGTCTACTTCTCTTTGATTTAAGTGTAGTCATTGTCAATTCTTTTTTGGTTTGCTACTACACGTTAGAAAGCTAAATCGGCTATTTTGAGTGCTTTAATGATTTTTTTTGACGTTTCCACCATAGGAGACTGTTTGTAGACCATAGGAAAAACTTTTTGTCTCCTGTTACAGTTTTCATGACCTTGATCATGATGAATTGTGATTTTGGTACCTTGTTGAATTGCGAAAAGACTTGGTAGGATAGTGCCCCTTAGGTGTGCTAGATATTCTCCTAAAGACTTAGATTTTAGAGTGATAGATTTGCTAGTGCTAGAGATGGCTTCGTTCTATATGTTCACTTCTTGAGCTTGACACCCTCAAAGAGTCTACGTGTCCCATTTGAGTTGCTTCCTTGAGTATTGACATTATGCTAGTGCTAGATAACTATGCTACAAACGTCTGAAAGACGACCCGCAAACAATGATTAAAGTTCAAATTTGACAAATGAGGAAACAACAAAGCAAATTTGAGAAGCCAATGCCAAGAATCATGAACAAAACAAAGTATCTCATGCTTATAGGAGCAAATGACTGTGTCTGATACAAAATCACTAGAAAAGAATTGAAATTAACGATTATTCGGGAAAATCCAAAGAAGAAAAGAAAAAAGAAACCCAAGGACACAGCCAAATCATCAACCAAATGTCCAAAACTAAACAAAAAAGTAAATACCAAAAGTTAAAATAGACACTTAAAGAGGTTTGGACAACTAAGATTGAAAGTGAAGGGGAATCCAACACAAAAACATTTGACACACCCTCTCACTACAAGAAGTATACCATTGAGGATCGACTTATTGTGATTGAGCAACCAATGAGAGAATCTATAAAACAAAAAATATCATATGATGGGCCTGGAACACAAAGAGAATTAAAGAGGAAGAGCAGCTTTTGATAGTTACTCTCAAGCAACATAGATATGTGTTTTCTTGGTCGTACAAAGATCTTAAGGGACTTGATCAAAACATATGTCAACATACGATACCCCTTAAGAGCAATGCTAAGCCTTGTAGACAATGTCCCTATACTTATAATGAAACATTACCTCTTTGTTCTCTTATCACAAAATTTCAGTGGAATGAAGAATGCTAATTTTTTTTTTAACAATTGAAGCAGAGGTTGAATTCTACTCCAATTTTGAAAGCTCTTGATTAGAACAAGATCTTCCATGTCCACATAGATGCATTGTCCTATGTAATTGTATGCATCTTGGCACAACCTAGAGCAAAGAATATGTATTTTTCAATCTGTTACTTCATTAGACAACTCAATAGTGCAGAAAAAAAGCACACAACCACGAAAAGGGAAGGATTGGGAATGATCTATGCAGTAAAAAAGTTTAGACACTACCTTCTTGCAACAAATTTGTATTTTATTTGGATCACCAAGCACTACTGTACTTAGTGAACAAACCATTCCACATCGGCCATATAGTTTGATGGTTCATTATATTACTAGAGTTTAATTTCACGATAGTAGTCAAGAAAGGGACTACTCATCAGTAGAGGGTGGCAGAAAATAACCTTTATTGGAGAGCGATTAATAGAAACTTAAGAATTTATGCTATGGAGAATGAATACTTACCAATTCTTTAGCAAGCTCATGTTGGATTTGGAGGGGGTCACTTTTTAGCTGACAAAACTGTAAGACTAGGCCACTAGATTCTTGGAGGAATCTATGGCCTAGTCTGTACATGGATGGAGAACAACATGTTAGAGAATTTGATGATTTCTACTGATAAAAAATACTAGTGCACCATGATGAAATGAAATTAAGACCAATGATGGAGGTGCAAGGGATTTTGCCAAATGGGGGATAGATTTTGCTGGACCCGTCTCACCATCGGCATCGTACAAGCATGCTCAATATATTAAAGTAGCAACATATTATTTGAAAAAATGGGTAGAAGCCAAAGAAACACAAAAGAATGATGGTAGAATGCAACACACTTCTTGTATGAACACATTTTCATTAGATATGGGCTTCCAATTGAGATAGTGAGTGATTGAGCGACTCACTTCGTCAATGATATGATTGAAGATCTATTGTGAGAATTCTTAGTGCTTCATAAAAAATAAGTTCCATATGAACCTCAAACAAACAGGCAAGCGAAGATCACAAACAAAATTCTAATGTGGTGCTCACAAAAATTGGAAATGAATCAAGAGCCAATTGGAATAAAAAACTACACTAAGGTCTATGGGCATATAGGATTGCATACAAAATGCCATTTAATATGACACCCTCCAATTTGGTATTTGGGAAAAATGCCATCTTGCACATGGAACTCTTGATTTCTACACAGCATGTTGCATAAGAACTAGGATGGACTAGATACGAGTTATCTAGAAGACTTGAATAGATAACCAAGCTAGATGAAATGAGACTCAAGGATGTTGCAACCATTTATGCACAAAAATGACAAATGAAAGAATTTCATGACCAACACATGATCAACAAGGAGTTTCAAAAGGGAGACTAAGTAGTAGTCTACAACTTGAAGCAAATCTCCAAGAAACTAAAAAAGCGAGGTAATGGCCCATTTATGATCAATGATATATCACCAACTGGTTCCGTACAACTTGCGACATTAGAGAGAGAGGAGATGCTTAACTAGATCAATGGTTGGCAAACTAAAGAAGTATCATCAACTTGTCACCACAAAAATGGTGAAGAAGATTCATAAAACCAAGGAACGGAAGCAGAAAGCTCAAGCAATACAAGTACATGAAAAAAAGAAATCCAAGTTGCCTATTTTAAGGAGCAAAGAACAACATAATAAAGCTCAAATTTGGCATCCAAAAACACCCTCTCCTCTTATAAAACAGTACACATTTATTGAAATTGGCTTGGAGGTATGAATGTATGCATCAATGTCCAACTTGCTAATGGTAAAACAAAAAGAGCACTTATAAATACTCAAGCGCACGTTAATGCTATGTGGTATTCTACATACCTCAGAATATTGACCTCCATGATCCAAATGACCAAGATATAGCTACGGGCCGCCAATATAGGAACAATGGTTAGTTTGGGAGAAGCCAATGTCTCAATCAACATGGATGGTAATGATTTCCCATGTCAATTTGACATCATGGCATGTACGACGTATCTCAATGAAAAAATCATCTTGGGAGTTTTATGGATGCGCACTTACAATGCAGTACCAGATTGACAGGATGACTCTTTGAAATACTCTCTCTATGCAAAACTTATGTTACACCCTTAGCACAAACATATTACACTTTAAATGTAGAATCTCAAATTGAACAGTTGGATCCAAAGGAACTAACACCGGCAATCCAACCATGACTGACTACAAGTATCTGTGGGAGAAAGCTTAAGAAAGTTTGGGTTAAGAAGACCATCATGGAAACCAAGCCGCAAGAGATATGGATACCCAAAGGAATACTTTCCAATCAACTTATTGAATCAGCCAAGCCAAGATTCCAAGGAGACAAAACCACTCCAAACAAGCCCAAATGGTGGATCAAATTCAAAAAGCAACTCAATGCTTCATCGTGTTCACCAAAGTACAAATGAATTCCCAAATTCACGTTGAGAAAAACCACAACAACCAAACAATCATCATGGTGAGAGCGGATTTTTTGAGATGGGGCTCAACTCAAGGCTCCCACCAGACAACCACTCCGTGAGACCCTACACACGCATATTTCTTAGGGGCACCACCCTCTTTTATGGAGAAAGAAGGAAACCAAAACAAACCATATACAACACACACACACACACACACACACACACACACACACACACACACACACACACACACACACTCACACCTTCCTTATGTGCTTCAACACAAAATGCCCTTCAACCATTCAACACACACTCCTTAAGCAATCCCTTTGAACACTGCACAAACTCACATGCAAAGATTGACCTTCACCATATTAGTGCTCATATACTTCTAAGAAAAGCAAGCACAAAACCTCAAAACTCAAAACACCATAATGCACAAATACTTGACAACTCCTTTTCTTTCCCAAAAGAAGAGACTACTTACACACATAAGGCGGCATGCATAGAGAGCTCTTCTCCATCTATGCAGCCCCAAGACTTACTTACACACAACATAAGGAGAGAAGCCAAGAAAATAGACACCATGGTGCACAAAAAACTTTCTCAACAAACAAGCAACCCAATGAGCACAAAATATGAGAAGCTGCCAAGATATGCTTACCAATTTTACATGCGTTTAGAGCAAAAGTGTGACGACGACACCCCAATTGCAACAATTTGTTGATCAAACCATGAGATAGATCATTGAACTTGATATCCTTGCTCTCATATAGAATCTACAATCCTTATTTAGGGATGAGTATGGTAAGAGAAATGTTTGCAAGAGAATGGTAGCAATAGCATATTGATGCTCTCTCTATGGTGCCGCTTATGATAGTGAGCTTAGGAAATGGATAGGGAGACAAGAGGAGAGAGAGATTAGGGCTTCCCTAACCTTAGAGGAGCTTATTTGCAGCAATGGAGTAGGTGTGTCTATTTTTGTGCTTGCCAAAGGGCCTTTTTATAGCTGTACAAGACCTTGGGTTAGGTTAAACTTGACTAGGGTAGGTAATTAACCATAGTTAGGTTCACTTTTGACCACTCCTTCAATTATGCAAATAAAAGAATTATTTTTTCATTAAAAATAGTTTTTTAAGTCGTGGAGGCTCCATAAGGGTTGATAATGTATGTGGGCCCCACCATGATGTCCCTCCAGTGGCTCCTGCAGAGTGTCCCCATCCTGTTTGTTTGTGTCTCTGAAAGCATCTTGAGCTGACCCCTCCACATGCAAGTGGTTTTTAACTCCCCATTGGTATTTTAGAATTTTGGAGAAGTCAAGAAAACTTTTCTCCTTTGTGGTTTACCTGATTGTAACTTTGACCTGCAGTAACAGTGTCCGTAGCACCTTGTTTTCACCATAACTTTCAGCCTGTAACTCAGAATTGGGTGCTGTAAAAGGCAAAGTTGACCTTCTCAAAGTGTTTAAGATGATTTTGGAGTGTTCCTCAAGTATACCCATGAGCTAAGGCGTTCAAGATGCATCCAAAACACCTTTTGAACCAAGTCTCCTTGTAGGGGGCCCTTTAGCATGCATCCAAGGTGTAGCATGCTTTTTTCAAAAGAGAATCCACCTTAAAAAAATGAGGTAGGCTCCAATAAAGTTTGATTTATTGGGGATATACATTATATTTAAGATTTGTTGACCAACACAAGTAAATGATCCAAGAGTTGGGTCACATAGTGGTGGGGAAGGGAAGGCCTACAAGGTTAACCCTACCCTTGAGAGAAGATGGGTAAGATAAGTGCCCATAAATTATTTATTTACAAATTATGGGATGTAGATAGATATTTAAATTAGTAAAGGTAATTAGTTAAAAGAATATGCAGTAAAAAAAATAGGAGAGTAGAATTAAGTTTACTATTTACATTTAGCATGAAGAGAGAAATATGATGTAAATGCATATAGATCTAAGAAGGGTAAGGTGTTTGTATGGAAAAAGGCTATTACGGAAAGAGAGAATGAACACTAGGTTAAAACTTTGATAAAAAATATATACATTTGAGTAAAAATGTAGTGCAAATGCAAGGTTATCATTTAACGCTACTCATATTAGCCCTCCCCCTTCATCTAGGATCATTCATGCTCCTAGATGAAACAAAAGAGTTTTTTCCTTTTTCTTTTCTTTCTTTTTTTTTCTTTTTTTTTCTTTTTTTCTTATTTTTCTAAAAAAAGGAGGAGTGATATACACTCTTTTACTCCATTAGACCTGCTTTTCATTACCTCAATCCCATAAATCGGAGATGGGAGGGTTGCCTTGGGTATGTTGAGATTCCAAGGCTGGTTCTTCTTTGCACATCAAAGCTTTAAAAATAGGTGGAGCATTTGCCAAGCCGAAGGGAGCCATGCCAATTTGGAGCTTAGACGATGTAGGTAGATCGCTTCCTATCAACAGATTGATACGTTGAAAGTAGGGCTTTAATCTCCATCCATTGACTCTGGTCTTGTGGAGTTTTCCTGATAAATCTGCTAATCTGTAACTACCATTCCCAAACTTTGTTTTTATCATGAAAGGTCCCTCCCATCTTTGCAAAAACTTTTTGTCAAGTCGAGTCTCAAGTCGGTTATCATAGCGAAGAACCAACATACCTTCCTTCAATCCTTTCCCCTTGAGCTTCTTGTTGATTTTGTCCCTTTGGCTTGTGGCTTGGGCAATGTAATAGTCGATGGACTCTTCTCTATCAAGCTCAAGTCGTTGAAGATCTAAAATTATTTCCTGCAAAGCTTCTTTTGGCCTCTTTGCTCCCCGTGAGAGAATGCGTAGGCTTGCAATCTCCACCTCAATAGGAAGGAGTGCCTCCTGTCCATATACCAAATGAAAAGGAGTGAATTGAGTGGATACCTTGAAAGATGTTCTGTATGCCCATAGAGCTGCGGTCAAATGACGATCCCAGTCGTTTGGTCAATCCGCAACCTGCTTAGAAATGATCTTACATATCATTCCATTCACCTTTTCAACCAACCCATTGCACTGAGGGTAGTAAGGTGTAGAATGCAAATGTTTGACTTTTAACTTTGTCAAAAGATTATCTAGGAGCTCTGCTCTAAACCCTGGACCACGATCTGACAAAATCTCTAATGGTGTGCCGAATCTACTCCATATGTGATCAAAGATAAATTTTGATACCTCCTCGGCTGTAATTCGTGTTGTACTTGCTGCCTCCACCCATCGTGTCATGTAATCTACTCCCACAATGATGAAGACCTTCCCGGTAGATGTGCGAGGTAAGGGGCCTATTGCATCCACACCCCACTTCTCAAAAGGACCATCCGAAATTATTGGAACTCAAGGTTTGTAAGTGAGTCGTCGATCTCCAGCAATCTGACAACCTTTGCATGACTTACACCAATGCTGGACATCACCGTGTAGACTTGGCCAAACAAACCCTGCTTGCAAAATCTTCCTGTTTGTAATATCATGAGAAAAATGATCCCCACAGACATCATCATGGCATGAAAAGAGGATTCTCTCTATTTCTTGAACAGAGGGCACCCTTCTTAGCACCAAATCTTTTTCTTTATGATACATATCATCTCCTATGAGTTGGTAAGGAGTTGCCTTTGTTACCAACCTATGCCTTTGCACTTTATCCAAGTGTTTAGGGCACTCACCAGTTTGGAGGAAAAATATGATGTCCTTCAATTCCTCTTGGCCTTGGTACTTTGGTTCGTAGAGCTTCACACCTCCCACCATGATCTGAAGTTTCTCATTGGCGAGATAATCTGCTTCCTTGTTGAGGGTTCTCACAACATGCTGTACCTGTGTAGCTTCAAAGTTCTTTATCAAAGCCTTCACCTGTCTAAGCCACTCCACTAGAGTAGGGTTCTTGCACTTCCATATCCCTTGGATTTGCCTAATAACTAGTAAGGAATCACCTCTTATTATAAGTCTTTCGATGCCAAGTTTTCTGCATTCTTCAAGCCCCAACTTTAAGGTGACATACTCAGCCTCATTATTAGAATGAACATTTTCCAAGGTGATACCTTTCTTAACAAGAACTTCCCTTTGTGGACTTAGAATAAGAACCCCCCCTGCTACCTGATCGTGTTGTCGTCGGTAAGCTCCATCAAAGCACAAAATGTGTGCATTGTCCATCTCCTCCTCATTATTTTGTGGTGTAGCTTTGTCTCCTGCCTTTGGTGACTCTTTCCTTTCTCTCACTTTGTATGTGAGAATGTTTGCAAGACCTACCCTTGTGCTATCTTCCACAAGAAAAGTGTATTCGAACTCTTGAAGTTCTAGAACCCATTTGGCTATCCTAGATGAGAGGCTCATGTGTTGCACAACATATGGTAAATTGTTTTCCATGGTGAGAATGACAAATGGTGCAGGTAAGAGATATGATCGGAACTTTCTTACCGCAAACATAATTGTGAATACCACCTTCTCCATATCGGTGTAGCCCTTCTTTGCAGCGGTCATGACTTTGCTTGCAAAGTATACTGGCCTCATGTAGCATGTTTTTGGGTCTTTTTGCATGAGAACTACACCGATGGCCTCCATTCCTACACTTGGCGTGATGTAATATGTATCCTTTGGATTTGGTGGCATTATTGTTGGAAGAGAGTTGAGAATACCCTTTACTTCAATAAAGCATAATTTGTGTTCCTCTCTCCATTCAAATGTGGGTTTGTTTGCTAGCTTGTGCAAAGGTGCAATAGCTTCTGCTAGAAGGTGAATGAAACGAGACATGTACCTTAGTTTGTGGTGAAATTCATGAGCTCCTTGGTTGTCGTTGGTGGTTGTAGTGACAAGAGAGCATTTACTTTTGATGGATCCACTTGAATTCCTTGCAAAGAAACCACATGACCTAGCAATACCACTTGTGACTCTGCAATGTGACACTTCTCAGGATTAAGCTGTCCCCCAAATTGATGAAGCCTCCTAAGCCCCT
The DNA here is from genome assembly GCF_014529385.1 of Adiantum capillus-veneris. NCBI lineage: Eukaryota > Viridiplantae > Streptophyta > Polypodiopsida > Polypodiales > Pteridaceae > Adiantum > Adiantum capillus-veneris. The sequence continues at coordinate 2,251,729 of NC_140946.1, forward strand.
CCTCAACTTTTTGGCAATGAAGTCTTTGGCTACTATAGATACAGAAGTCATCCATAAAAACCCTAATTGACTTTCCAAAGAAGGGCTGAAAGACAAGAGTTGTAAACCTTATAAAGGTACTAGGAGCATTTGTGAGCCCAAATGGCATCACTCTATAGGCAAAGCAACCCCAAGGTGTGATGAAAGTGGTTTTTAACTGATCTTCTTCTGCTATTCTGATTTGAAAATACCCTGAATACCCATCACACACTGTGTAACATTCATAGCCGGCTACTTCGTTTAAGATTTCATCTTGGAAAGGAAGAGGAAAATGATCCCTCTTTGTTGCAGCATTAGGCGGTTTGTAGTCAACACAGACCCTCCATTTTTCGTTCTTTTTAGGGGTTACTACAATTGGGGACACCCACTCAGAGTTAGACACAGGGTAAATGAAACCAACTTTGAGGAGTCGGTTAACCTCTGTCAAAAGTGCCTCTTGTTGTATTTTTCCTAGGCGCCTTAGCTTTTGAGCCACAGGTTTAGTACCTGGTTTTAATTCTATGCCATGCTCTATAACATCCACACCTCTAATTTGTGATTAATGAGTGATAAAAAAATTGGGATACCTCTTGAGTATATCAATGTAGGACCGCTTCTCCTCAGGGGTAAGATCTTTTGCAAGCATCCTCTCAAAGTCTTCAAAGTGCTTGTGGTCACCTTTGTCATCCTTTGTTTGCTCCTTTGTTGGGTCAACCTCTATTGATGGAGTTTTTGATGTGTTGAAGATGATTCCCATTACCTCCAAAGATGATTCTTCTTCGCTATTGGATGTAGTGGTTGAACTTTCCTCGTCACTTGAGCCAAAACTCTCTTCACTTTCTTCATCAGCCGTGGTCTCATAGTTGATGTCGAGCTGCTTTCCTTCATGCCAATCATATACTACATGTTGCCCCTTTTTGAGAATCAATTGTCCTCATCCCCATTTTTGATCTGCATTCACAGCAATGAGCCAAGGCCTCCCTAGGATGATGGGATAGCCCTCCCCCTTGGCTGGCATAACATACATGTCCACACGTGCATCTATATTACATACAGAAACTTTTACATTATCGATGATCCCTAGGCACTTCACACTTGCATTGTTGGCCAGCCTAGCTTGACAATTAGAGGATTTAGTGATTTCAAGCCCTAGTCTATTCATGGCTCTTTCCGTGATCACACACATTTGTGCTCCACCATCAACATACACATTGGATACCTTCCTACCCCTTACATAAGCATCTACAATAGGTTCCACATCTTGTTGTGGCTTTGAAGTCAATGCCTTTACTGTCACCTTTTCTTTCTTTCTTGGGAGTCTTGTGCTTACAAGTTTGGACCAGTGCTTTCTCACCTTGGGTGATAGATGTAGGAGTTGAGGCCAAGAAATATTGGGCTTTTGAGTTTGCAGATCTTCTAAGATGTTGTAGGGTTCCATATTCTTTCCTAATGGAAAATCGTTGATGCCGATCTCCCTTTGCCTTGACCTCTGCTTCTTGCCTCCTTCCTTCTTCTTTGACTTTTTCTTCCTCTCCTTCCTTGCAGGTTCTGACTCTTCATTCCTTGTGTCTTCATCCTTGTTGCGTGCTCTTGTGCACTTTTCTGCTGGCATAACATCAAAATGTATAGGGCTCACCTCTATCTCCTCTTCTAGCTTTATGACGTTTACTCCTCTCTCTTCCTCCACTGGTGGGATAGGAGGGATGTTTTCCACTGGAGGTGGTGGTGGTCGACGAAGAATTTGCGGGGCTTGAGCATGCTCTTGCTGCACCATGAGCGGAGGGGGTCTAGGAGGGTATATGTCCCCTGGAAGCCTTCGAGGGTGAGGGCAATTATACATGCCATGACCAACTTCGTTGCAATTCCAGCATCTCAACTCTTGTGCCTGACATCGTTGATTGCGATTCGCTTCTCTTGGCTGTCGTTGTTGGGGTAGGCCCTGCACTAGATTCAAGGTGAGACTCTCTAGTTGTTGAGTTAATATTTGCAAGATCTCTTGTTGTGATCCTTCCCCTATTTGTGAAGTTTGGGCAAGAGAGTCCCTAACTTGTGCTCCCATGCTTGGTGAAGAATCCCTCTCAATGACTTCATTTAGGTCCCTTGTTCTATGTGCTTGAAAATTTAACTTCTTGAATTTGACCATGGCCACCTCACGTGCTTCCTCAAATGTTGATGGGAATTTTAACTTCACCTTGGTCTTCAAAATTGGATACAAGCTAGCCATGAACCTATCTTTCTTTAGAAAGTTTGGTGCACCACCTTGGTTTTGTAAGGTAGCCTCCCATCTATCCCATAGGTTAAGGAAAACGGCCTCATAAGATGGGTAGTCTTCAAGGAATACCTGTTTATGTTGAAGTAGACACTTCCAAAGACCCTCTGGAGTATCTCCTTGCCCAAATTTGGCAAGAAAAATTGCATGTAGCCTCTCCCAATTGGTTTTTTTTTGAGGTTGCAAGGCCTCGTACCATGCCTTAGCCTCCCCTTTGAGAACAAGTGGAAAAGCACGCATCTTTACCTCTTCTTGATCTCTCCCAGAGATGAGGTGTGCCATCTCCAAATTATCCAGAAATTCTTGTGCATCCTCACCATTTTTAGAATGAAAGGTAGGAAAAGTGCTTGACATTTTTACAATACAAGGAGGCTTGTGTACCACAAAGTTTTGACTACGATGAGTGATCACATCAAAATGAAAATATATACATCAAGTGTTAGTTCATAATTTATCATAGGCAAAATAAAAGGGTTGATTGAGGCATTAATTTCATTAAGGCGAGTGGGTCCAAAAATTCTCCTAATGGTTGCTTGCAATCTAAATTTTGTAGCAATTATGATGTGCACAGATTGACGAGCTATGGGTGTAAAAGGAGAAGCAGCTCCAGGTTGGTTCATGTGACAATGTGTTCTCCTTTTTCTTTCTCTTGAAGAAAGTTTCCTTTGAGTGGATCGCTATCTAAGCGCCTCTTGTCCCTGCCTCAAAACAAAATAAGAACATGGACATCAAATGAATCATCATAATTAATGAATGGAAGAATGATGGTATTTGGAGATGCCAAGATTTCACCAAGTCTTTTTGCTCCAAACATAAAAACAATGCGTTGTTGGTAAAAAAATTTGCGATGTACACAAATGTTAATTCTGATGCATTGTGAAAAATGAAAAGCATATGGTGCAACTCTATTGTTCATGAGTATAATAGAAGGCAATTAGGAAAGTTCCTTCGTGGGGGCACCACTTTTATGAGAGTGGATTTTTTGAGATGGGGCTCAACTCAAGGCTCCCACCAGACAACCACTCCGTGAGACCCTACACATGCATATTTCTTAGGGGCACCACCCTCTTTTATGGAGAAAGAAGGAAACCAAAACAAACCATATACAACACACACACACACACACACACACACACACACACTCACACCTTCCTTATGTGCTTCAACACAAAATGCCCTTCAACCATTCAACACACACTCCTTAAGCAATCCCTTTGAACACTGCACAAACTCACATGCAAAGATTGACCTTCACCATATTAGTGCTCATATACTTCTAAGAAAAGCAAGCACAAAAACTCAAAACTCAAAACACCATAATGCACAAATACTTGACAACTCCTTTCCTTTCCCAAAAGAAGAGACTACTTACACACATAAGGCGGCATGCATAGAGAGCTCTTCTCCATCTATGCAGCCCCAAGACTTACTTACACACAACATAAGAAGAGAAGCCAAGCAAATAGAAACCATGGTGCACAAAAAACTTTCTCAACAAACAAGCAACCCAATGAGCACAAAATATGAGAAGCTGCCAAGATATGCTTACCAATTTTACATGCGTTTAGAGCAAAAGTGTGACGACGACACCCCAATTGCAACAATTTGTTGATCAAACCATGAGATAGATCATTGAACTTGATATCCTTGCTCTCATATAGAATCTACAATCCTTATTTAGGGATGAGTATGGTAAGAGAAATGTTTGCAAGAGAATGGTAGCAATAGCATATTGATGCTCTCTCTATGGTGCCGCTTATGATAGTGAGCTTAGGAAATGGATAGGGAGACAAGAGGAGAGAGAGATTAGGGCTTCCCTAACCTTAGAGGAGCTTATTTGCAGCAATGGAGTAGGTGTGTCTATTTTTGTGCTTGCCAAAGGGCCTTTTTATAGCTGTACAAGACCTTGGGTTAGGTTAAACTTGACTAGGGTAGGTAATTAACCATAGTTAGGTTCCCTTTTGACCACTCCTTCAATTATGCAAATAAGGGACTTATTTTTTCATTAAAAATAGTTTTTTAAGTCGTGGAGGCTCCATAAGGGTTGATAATGTATGTGGGCCCCACCATGATGTCCCTCCAGTGGCTCCTGCAGAGTGTCCCCATCCTGTTTGTTTGTTTCTCTGGAAGCATCTTGAGCCGACCCCTCCACATGCAAGTGGTTTTTAACTCCCCATTGGTATTTTAGAATTTTGGAGAAGTCAAGAAAACTTTTCTCCTTTGTGGTTTACCTGATTGTAACTTTGACCTGCAGTAACAGTGTCCGCAGCACCTTGTTTTCACCATAACTTTCAGCCTGTAGCTCAGAATTGGGTGCTGTAAAAGGAAAAGTTGACCTTCTCAAAGTGTTTAAGCTGATTTTGGAGTCTTACTCAAGTATACCCACGAGCTAAGGCATTCAAGATGCATCCAAAACACCTTTTGAACCAAGTCTCCTTGTAGGGGGCCCTTTAGCATGCATCCACGGTGTAAATGACGTAAGATGGGTCCATGGGGCTCATTAGAGGAGTCTCCATTTGTGATAGAGTAGGCTGTTGAGCCTTGCTCGTATCCAGAAATCTCATGGGGCTAGTTGAGAGTATATTTACCCCTCGGTTTTGCCTTTCTGATTGAATAATTCCATTGATAACATTACAGATCATTTTCTGTTGATCTTCGATGCTCGTGGCACTAGAGGTGGATTATACAATCTCTATCCATCCTACATGGTAGGCGTGGCCAGAGTGTAGATCCGTCAACACCTCAGTGTGGAGGTCGTATGTCCAATGATCATTAATGAACAATCCTTCTAGAGTCGACGTGTTAACGGTTTCTTGTGAGGTAGAAGCAATGTTGCTCCCCGTGGTTTTACTTGCCACCAACGGTACTCTAGAGGGAACTTCTGAAGGAGGCAGCTCAACAGGGCCTTCTTGGTAAGAAGTTGGCAGGATATCCACATGGACACTCTTTGGGGGTGTGGGGTCCACGTGCGATGTGAAAGGAGAGTCCACTTCCCCACCCCCTTCGTGTGCTTCATTTGCATCAGGTTCCGAGCGAGTAGCTCTACCTAATGTTTCCATGAAACGGCTAAACATACTAGTACTAGGCTGTGGAGCTTCGGGAGGTGCATGGCCTTCTCTCTCAGTGTTTTGGGTAGGGTATGCTTCCATGATTTCTGAGTCGGAGGAGGAATCACTAGCGGCTATTTTAGGGTCTTGGGTGGTGCTACCTTGTGTCCCCGCTGAGGGTCTAGAGCTTATCGTGGATGGGTAATGGGTGTCCGTATGAACAGAGGCACTCTCAATATGCTCGTGTTCTAGCACCCGCCCAGAGCGTAAGTGCATGTGCTTTTGATACCCTAAGGTGTCAAAAAGCTGCTCTAGGAGGCCTTGTGACTAGTTTTTAGCGTGTTTTTTGTTTGTTTTTTTGCTAGATTTTTTAGAGCGTGTCGTGGAATGGGCCGTGTGATAGCTCGAAACGAGCGTATCGGTTAGAGGGTCGTGTCATGCTTTACAGCCCTCCGTTTGGCCACTCTATGCCCTCGGAATCCCTAAAACTGTCAATTTCCAGTAGGGAACTAGGCCCAAACTAGAAAGTCTAAGGGTGCAAGTGGGAAGAGAAAGGAGGAGAGTGGAGGACTTGTCCCACATGCTCTCATTCTCTCTTGAGGGAGTAGGGTATATATATAAGAGTGAGTCTAGTATATATCATAAGACTGAGGACTGAGGCCTGGGCTTGGGCTTGGGAAAATGATCCCGATCCCGATCTATCTTTTATACAAACCAACCCGTCCGTTTTAAGAGTCACGTTTTTTATTTTTGATTTTTTTTTTTAAATAATTTTTTTTTCGGAATTGCAGAAAACGCAGATATGCAGAAATTTTAGAAAACGTAGAAATTGAAATAACGCAGATATGCAGAAAATTGAAAAACGTAGAAATGCAAAAATTGCAAGAAATTGCAGAAACTTGCAGAAATTGCAGAAAAAAACGCAGAAAATGCAGAAAATTGCAGAAATTGAAAACGCCGAACTTGAAAATGCAGAAATTGCGGAAATTGAAAAAACGCAGACAATAGCAGAAATTGAAACTTGACAGCAAATGCAGAAAACGCAAAAAACAAAAATCTCCACACACTCCTTCCCTGCCTTTCCTATGATAGAAATTGCACCACAAGGAAGCGTAAAGTGCTAACCGAGCTTAGTGTAGGGCATATCCCCGGCAGCGGCGCCAAAAATGTGCGCTCCTTGCCGCACTGTCGAAGCAAGGGACTTGCCAATACACCGTATGCGAGCCACAAACGGCTCCAAGCACACAACAAGCCTAAACTAGCAAGCTCAAGAAAACAAAGGGTGTGTCACTCACCGCTCTACGCTCGCCTTCGTGGTGGATTCCTCGCCGCGATGAAGAAGAAGCTGCAGTCGTGCCGCGCTCAACCGCTTCGCCGCCGTCGTGCCTTCGTAATGCTCGATCGCACACACACTCTCCCTCTCTCTCTCTCTCACACACACACACACACAAGGAGGTGAAGAAGAAGAAGATGGAGATGGAGCAAGAGCACTCTTCAATTGCACAAATGAGAGAATGAGTAAAAATTAGGTTTAGTTGGCTTTTATAGGAGCTCACCCCATTCACACTTGGGCGCCCATGCTTAGCCAACTAATCCCTTGAATGTCCAAGTTAAAGTGCGCCTCTCATCGACGATCACTCTACCTTTCCCTATTGGACCGACAAGCCCGGTACCTGACTCTACTAAATACATAATACGCGTCTATCGTAGGTGATGGGTGTCCGTGAGCTGTGAGGGTTAACAGCATCCTATTATTTATCTCAAGGGTAACATATTCTTACTTTACCATCAAAAAGTACTATCGAAAAAGCGTCAATAGCTCTGCCTCTTTAACTTGGGGCAAAAAGCATTGATTCTTTATTTCTACTATGTCATTATCATCTTACACCCTAGCTAGATCCTATATCTAGGGTAACTTTCAATATATACATATTCTATGTATTTCTCATATTTTTTTAATGTTTCTTTTAAATAGCTACTAGGAAGGAATCAAATGCTAGTGGGACACTAGCTTCCATGATTCTCAAAGATACCCCTATTTTAATGCATTATTGCAAGCATGATTACAAAACTTTGTCAAGGAGCAATGTCATGCTTTCATATGGCATGAGGTGTCCATTCCAACCAAATAAAAGTCTAGGCTAAGGGCACCACAAGAAGACTTTTGTTGCCAAAACTGTACCCTATTTTGATGAATTTTTTACACAAGGTTCCAATCAGAATTGGAAAAAGTATATAAAATGGGAGTCATAGCTAATGAGCAGAATTTTTTGCTCATATTTTTACTTTTTTATTTGGAGCCATGGTTGAGGAGATATGATCAAAATACTGGACCCCAGTCTGCTCACATCATGCAGGGACAGCTCATTTTCAACTTTTTCAGTTTCTATTCACACTGGCTCTTCTATTCTTGTGTAAACCCTTGGGGGTTCCTTTCACCTATAAACGGAGACCTCTTCTTCCTTGGAAACCATTCAAGCAATTCATGAGATGATCCATGAGTGAGTGAGAGGATTGTTGCCTAATTGTACTTAGCCATTAACATAGGCCTAAGCCTACACTTTCTCCTAGAGGAAGAGTACTAGCCATCCTTGTAAGCTATCCTTGGAAGATCAACTCTAATCAAAGAAGGTCTTGGACTTGGTGTATCAATCAAAGTTGAATTCTTCCTTCTTCTTCTCTCTCCATCAAAAATGGTGCCAAAGGGTTTGTCAAGTAAGATGTGTTCTACATTGATATTTTGTTGATTTCTTGTTGTTTTCTTTTCATCTCTAATCAAACATATACATATCTAATCTCATCTCCTTAACCAGCCCTATCTCTCTCACTCTTAGAAATTCATTCTCTCTACAAATTATAGGTTCTCCTTGCTACAGGTACATCTCTCCCCGTAGTATCCTTATTGCCTACGGGCAAGGATAGGGCTTGGGAGGGAAACTTCTCATCTCTTCACTTCTCTCATATCTACATTTTTCACATGCTATCCTAGATGAATAATCCACATGATGAGAATTTCTATCGCTTCCACTCTGTGCGATCTATTAGAATTAACATATGGATTATCCATAAAATACACTTTCAACAACGTATAGTGTTTCTCTTTGGCCCAGAAAGGCTCAATGAAATACTTCTTTCACCGGATCCCATCATACTACCTCTTATAGACTATAACTTTTCTTTTGACGTAAGTGTAGTTATCTTGCTATGAACCAAGAGGATTTGTACACATAATTAATCCCAATCACTAGACAAAATACATATATTATGGTAAGCACAAAACTACAATTCCAAAGAACAATTCGTAGTTTGTTTGATCGGCAAAGATTGAACGCCATTAACTCATCTATTAACCCTTTCATATTACCCATGATATGATATGACCATAGCCTTGATGTTTTCATCTTTGTGTTGTTTTGATATTCTCTTCTGTGTTCTTTCTTTGAGTGTGTGAGTGTAAGGGAGAAAGAGTGGGCTTCTTTCATTGCACTTCCTTCCAAACCCTAAACTTCATGGCATCTATGGTTTAACTCCTTCATATAGTTTTAAGAGTTCTCTCACAAACTCTCACAGCCAAAAGCCTGGTGCTTTCCTGGCAAGACCACAAATTTCTCGACAACGCGCCTTGTGTTTGACGATGACCTGTAGAAGTTTTGATGCTGCTGGTTGTTTTGCTGGTTGGCTTTGCTTTGGTTGCCATTGAAATTGCTTGCTTGTGGATTCACTAGAAGAGGCATCGTGTGAGCGAGTTTGTTTTGGTTTCCATACCCACTTGACATTGTTGGGTGGCTGAGGGTGTTGCTGTATTGGCCTTTTTTTGTCTGACAAAAACTGTAGGTAATTTGTTGAGGTCTGATTTCTATGTAGGCAATGTAGGCGGACTTGTATTGTTTTGTCGTTTTGGTATCCACAATTGCTTAGGATTGGTTTGCATGATGGATTTTTTTAACCCATATTTTCTTGACCACTATTGTGGAATATCGCTGAGCTGGTGCATGTGGTGATGGTAGAGGTTTCCATACATAGTCTGTTTGTACGAATGGCGTGGAAAAAGATTGGTCCTCTTGTTTGAGTAATAAGGTATTGTCCTGCCAGTTTGGTGTGGCTTGATAAGTGCACATCCACATCATGCCCAGAATAACTGCTTCGTTAAGATGCTGATCATCGACCACATGAAACTGATGCGGATAAATTGTACCATCAATGGTGATTGGTAAATTTATGTGGCCCAAACTGTCCATAATGCCTTTGTTTGCTACTTTGAACCCCATAGTGTTTGGCATTAGAGGCTCCAGCGTGATTTTTCTGAAATGGAGTAGTTACCCACATTAGCTCTGGCCCCAGTGTCCACTAATGCTCGCTCGGTGGTTCCATTGGAAAGTTGTAAATTAATGCGTAGATCCATTCCTCGTAACCATGTAGCTGTTGTTTGTATGGATGCTATCGGAGCAGTATCAATAGCCTCACTTTGTTGTGCTATCCTCTGAAAGTTTACATGCTCTTTGTGCTTTAATATTTTGATTTTGGCTTCCTGCTGTGCCTGTTCCCGAATATCTTGTGCCTATCTTCTGCACTGAGATGTTGCTTGTAGTGTTGCAAGTTCGTCTGGTGTCAGCATAAGAAGATATTTCTTTAATTTGCAGCCACTCGTCCAATTAGGCATCTCCTCTCCTGCTAATTTTTCAAGCTTGATGGTGTCACTTTGTGATATGTCATGTATTACAAAAGGCCCCATCCCTCGCTTTTTTAATGTTTTGGAGTGTTTTTTGAGGGTATACATTAGAACATAATCCCCTTTCTGGAACTCCTTGCCGATCACGTGTTGATCATGGAAAGCCTTCATTTGTTTTTTTGAGCATATATTCCAGCTATTGCTCTAAGTCGGGTTTCATGTAATTGTTCCAGGATGTCTAGTCTCTCCGATAGCTCATGGCGCGTCCATCCTAATTGTGTTGCCACTCTTAGAGTTTTGATTAGGAATTCCAATGGTAGGATCACATTAATCCCGAATACTAGGTCAAAGGGTGTCCTGCTGATAGAAGTTTTGAAAGCTACTCTGGAAGCCCATAAGGCTGTGTGTAGCTTTTGATCCCAATCATTTCTTGAGTCACCGACTATTTTGGTGAGTACGGTGCATAAGATTTTATTGGTACTCTCTGCTTGCCCGTTAGCTTGCGGATAATAAGGTGCCGATTTGCAATGGACTACCATGAACTCGTCAAGAAAGCTTTCAATGATGTCGCTTAAAAAGTGTGTTCCCCTATCGCTCATTATTTTGATAGATAGTCCATATCTTGTAAAGACGTTTTTGAAAAGGAATTGATTTATAGTTCTTACATCATTTTTTTGGGTGAAGTCAATGCCCCATTTGGCAAAATCACGTACTCCCATCACAGGCCTCGTGGCATTTCATCTCTCCGTTGGGGTTGTTTTGTGCGTTGACATTCATCACATCGTTTGACATATGTCTCTACATCCATGTGATAGGGTTGGCCACCATATGCTTGAGTGTAGCACGAGCTTTGCCATTTTATTAGTAGAGAAATGTCCCCTTGGCTATCCTGAGTGTGCTTGATGTAAGATAACATAGTATTTGCTTTCTGTAGCACACAGTCGTAGTTGTTTGTCCTTTCAATTGGTTGGCAATGAGTAGATAGTGTTTGGCCTCTTCTTCTACAATTTTCATTCTTTCTTTGACCCATTCCTCTAGAAAGGTTTTGTTTTTTAAGTACTCAACTATATGAGTACTCCATTTGGGTGCTTATACTACTCTAAACAGGGTGGCATGTTCCACTGGAGGCTGTTTTGTACAACTATCATAGGATTTTACATATGTATGGACAATGTGTTCCATGTTTGGCCAGTAGACTCCCAGTCTCTTTAGCCATTCGCCTGTCTATGTCTCTCCATTTGTGAAATCCCCTATTTTGTATATGAGCGTGTTTGAGGTAGTAGGTGGATTCTTCGGGTTGTACACATAGTCTCAATATCCCATCCTTACCGTGTTTGTATAGTCGTCCTGCCAAAAGCTAGAGATTTCATGTTTGATGGATAATTGATGGTTGTCTTTCTATCTATAATGAGCCGATTGTGAGTAGAGGAATGACCTCTTCGCTCCATCTCGATACCATTTCGATGTTAAACAGATATGAATCAGGAAGATCATCATCGACACCCTCAGGTGCTTCCCTATGAAATAGTCGTGAAAATGATCTGCTCTTGTGTGTGTGGTCCCCTTTTTTACGACTACCGTGAAGTCAAACTCAAGCAATAGTATAAACCAACGAACAATTCTTCTAGTGTTTCAAGGTTTGTTTACTAGATATAGTAGTGCTTGGTGATCCACAAAGAAAACAAATACTTAAGGTTAGGCTTAAAGCATTACTCTTATGCAGGTCATTGTGTTCTCCTAGAGAATCACATATTTGTTCAAACACTTCGATATATTTTCTCACATCCCCGTCTCCACTAAATTTTTGTGTGAGCTTGGCTATTTGTATTGCCTTACTTCTAGGTTCTCTATCAGGCGTGTTGTAAATATTCTTAGCAATAGATTGATCGATAGCTTGAGCAAATGTTGCCAAGTCACCTAAGTGAGCAGGAACCGTGGGTGGAGGTGCTCCAGAGACTACATGTGGAGTAGGTATTGGCATTGGGCTTGGCGCATAGGAAGCCCTTGGATTCCATGTTTGGTACGGTATTGTGCCATGTGGCAGTCCAAAGTTCATATGTGTGGCCCTAGGCATAGCAGACGTCGGATGTGACATGCTAATGCTAGCCGGTATGGTCCCATGGAAATAAGATCTTGGGTGTTGTGATTGTGGAGCATAGGTAGTTGAAACAATGGGAGGGGTAGGGACTACATGAGTACGAGGACCTATAGGTATATACGATTGGTACACACTTGTAGGTACTGTTGCAGGCATTGAACTACCATGTAGTGGTGCTTTACTAACAAATGAGGTCCATGGCGTGTTTCTTGGCATGCCCATCATTGGGGTAGGCATGGTAGCCGTGGCGTCATCAAGGGAAAGATGAGCTAGTCTTGGAAAAGTAAAGCTATCACTGGTGGGCTCAGATTGCACTGAAACCCCTAGCAAAACAACATATGGGGGATCCATCGAACTTACCGAGGGAGTCTCCATTAGCGATAAGGTTGTTTGTTTAGCCTTCCTTGTATCCAAGAATCTCATGAGACCGTTGAAGGCATGTGGATCTCCTTGTTCTGTCTCTCTAGCTCAATAACCTTATGGATGACCTCACAAACTCTTTGTTGTTGATCCTCCATACTAGTAGCTCCCGTTGTGGATTGTAGGACATCTAACCAACCCACGTGATAGGTGTGACCTATGTATAGATCGGTTAGAGTTTCCGTTTGTAGTTCGTACTCCTAGTTCTCATTTAAGAACGCTCCATCTAGGCTTGAGGTGCTAGGGGTGTCCTTTGAGCTAGATACAATGTTGCTCTCTATGGGTTGACCCTTAGTGGTCGCTAATTTAGGAGCACTCAATTGCTCTCCTAGCAAAGATATCGACATAGGGGCTTTTGATTTTAACTCTCTTTGTTGCTCCGCCTTGCGTATGTTCTCAATTTCCTTTTCCCTAGACACTATGATATATCGTTCAACCTCTTGCACTTCGGCAAGGCTTCTACCATCAGGTAATATGACCTCGGAGGTAAATAGCTCTGAAGAGTCAAGGGGTGCAGTGAGTGGAGTATTCACTCGCACACTCTCTAAGAGCATAGGGTCTAAGTTGGTCATGAATGGCGAATTTACTTCCCGACCCCCCTCATTTACATCGTTAGCTCCATTTTCGAAGCGAGTGGCTCTACTAAAGGTTTCCTTCAAGTGACTAAGCACGCTCGGCCCAGATCGTGGACCCATGGCATGCATGTCTTCGCTTGAGCTATCGAGATTAGGCAGTGCGAAACCCTCCATGACGTCGTAGTCAGAGGAAGAGTCACTAGACGCTATGTTTGGGTCTTGGTTTGTACTACCTTGGGTCCCCGTAGAGGGCCCATAACCTAAGGTAGGTGGATATTGAGAACTCGCGAAAGTCAAAATGCTCTCTAGTTGCTCGGCCTCTAGCACATGACCAGAGCGTAGATAGATCAAAATGAGCGTATCGCTCAGGGGGTCGTGGTGTGCTTTACAGCACAGCGTTCGGTTATCCGAAGCTCCGTTGGTCCTCAAAAAGGTCGATTTTTACCTACGCGTGAGGCTAAAATATGTAATTTTAAAGGGGGACTGAAGCCTGAGCCTGAGCGTGGGCTTGGGCTTGGGTCTAGGGAATACTCCCGATCCCAATTCTACCTTTAATTTATTTTTAAATTTTTAAATATTTTAAAATTTTTTTTTTAGTTTTTTTTATTTTTTTGGATAAGGTCGCCGCGGCCGCGCTGTGCATGCGAGCACACACACACCTAACCTACCTACTTACAAATAATACATCTACTGTTACACTAACACACTACTACAGCAACTCATTAGCTAACATACAAACTTACTGTACTTTACACAGAACTAACATTATGGATCTACTATCTTAATCCTAACACCTTATCACAGAAAAAACACCTTATGAAAACACAGTACCTTTCAATATCTTATTAACAAAACAATACATAGCAGCAAAACAAACTCCTTCTCAACACACACACTTTCCTTCTCTACCTTTGCTACATTTCAATATGCACCACAAAGTAGCATAGAGTGCTATTCAAGTTTAATGCAACGCATTCCCCGGCAGCGGTGCCAAAAATGTGCGTGTCTGTTGCACGTGTCAACGCAAGGGACTTACCGATACACTGTGTGCGAGCCACAAATGGCTCCAAGCACACAACTAGACTAATCTAGCAAGCTCAAGAGAGAAAGGGTGTGTCACTCACTGCCCTACACTCACCTTTGTGGAGGATTCGTCACCGCGAAGAAGAAGGAGCCGCCACTGTGCCGCGCTCAACCGCTTCACTGCTGTCGTGCCGTCGTCGCAATGCTTAATCACACACACACTCTTTCTCTCTCTCTCTCTCTCTCTGTCACACACACACACACACACACACACACACACACACACACATACACACACACACAAGGAGATGAAGAAGAAGAAGATGGAGATAGAGCAAGAGCACTTTATAATTGCACAAATGAAAGAATGAATGAATTTTAGGGTTAGGTGACTTTTATATGAGCTCGCCTCATTCACACTTGGGCACCCATACTTGGCCAACTAACCCTTGAATGTTCCTGTTAGAGTGCGTGTCTCATCGGCGATCACTCTTACCCTTTTCCTATTGGACCGATAAGCCCGGCCCATGACTACTAGAAGTGGACGCCAGTGGTTAACAAATCTTCTCTTAATACCATGGGGAATGCCTTCCTAATAATCAAGGGCTACTTTAGGCTCTTAATCTAATCTAGGCAGCGTTGTGTGCAATGTACTAGGGATTTCTAGTGGGCTTCGTCCCTATTAACCTTTAGCTTAAGTATTATAAAGGGAGTTTACTAGTGTGAGGAGCCTGGGGAGGGTAACAGAGTCATATGACCCCCCAAAAGTTACAAAATTGAAATGGTGAAAACAAAAAACAAAAAAAAATCAAAAGTGCCACAATGTAAAAACTTAATTTGGTACTTCACTCACATGTATTGCCTATGGTACTAGAGTCCTAGAGGTTCCCAGTGTGGGCACTTTTCCTTGAAAAGCAAAAAACCCAAGGCATACAAAATAAACACACATCAAAATTGAATCAATGTGAAAAGACTTTGGGGGGTCAAAGAAAAGGAATAAGTCAGGCGGTAATTTCATGAGCAATTCCTTTTATCGTAGCTGAACTACAGGGTCTTCTAGGTATAGTCTCTAGTCAGCCCTCGGACATGAAATACTTGGCTCTCGTGATTAAATAGCTTTTGACAAGAGAAAATTGAGAAGCTTGCCCATGGTATTAATAGTTGACCTCTAGTGCCTTTCGTTAAATTAGCGACCACAGACTTGTTTAGTTTTTGACCTTTACAATTGTTTATGCATTTGATTATGTTACAATTTAACGTTTATTGTTTACAAATTGTTTAATATTCTGTTACCAATCAATTTGTGTGCCTAAAATTGCATATGATTTTTAATTGTATACGAAAATGCAGCTATTGTGCCAATTTTGGTTGATTTTGTAGTGATTGAAGATGGCTAAGGACATTCAATCGCGGATGCTACGAACGGGCTTCATCGCAATAGCTTCCAAGGATGGATTCTACATCAAGAAGGGGGACATGTTAACTCTCACGGACACCCTATCACCTTCGACGGATGCATATTACTTATTTGATTATCTTATTTTTATAGTAGTTTTACAACGATCGGCCACTGTGACGTCCATGTGTGAATGGGTCAAACTCTTATAAAAGGTCCATTTGACCTAAAAATCCTCATTCTTTGAGGTGTAAGTTAAGAAATTCTCTTGCTCCATCTCTGTCTCCTTCTCCTTTGTGTGCTCATAGGTGTGTGTGTGTGTGTGTGTGTGTGTGTGTGTGTATGCTTGAGAGAGAGAGAGAGAGAGAGAGAGAGAGAGAGAGAGAGAGAGAGAGAGAGAGAGTCTATGATCGAGCATTGCGACGGCATCGGCGGCGGCAAGGCGGTTGAGCATGGCATCGACGACGGCTCCTTCTTCTTCGTAGCACAGGATCCTTCATGACGGAAGCATTGAACGGTGAGTGACACACCCCTGTGCCTGAGATTGCTACGTTCTTCTAGTTGTGTGTTTGCAACCTTTCGAGGCTCGCACATAGTGCACAGGCAAGTTCCCAACTTTAACACGTACGGCAAAGCGTACAATAGCTTCTTGTCTGCTTCGGTCACGAACTACAAGTCAATAGGAGTGTTGAGCTCCATTCTTGTGTAGCCCATGAATCTGGCTCAAAGGTTCTCAACCAAAGGGCCAAAGATCTTTGATTTGAAAGTAAAGAATCATGTGTAGAAGGCTTCCTCAAATGTTTTAATGTAGTATGAGGAAAAACATGACTTGAGCATACAAGCCATAAAGGACTTCATCGGGTGATTGATTTGAAAAATCATAATAGAGCCCTTGATTGCCCTCGAGGAATGCCATCCATGGTGCCTCGAACTGCTCTGATAGGTGGAAAATGTGTATGCATTTGAGTAAAATCTTGGCAATTTTGATAAACATAATGCATGCCAAATTCAGGATCCTCTTGAAATTTCCACATCTTTTGAGAGAGTCTAAACCATATAATCTTTTGTAGCTCTGCCTTTAGGGGGTCTTAGCCTTTGGGTAGTTGAGCCATGTAGGATGTTTCTTTAAAATCAGTTGTTGATGGATACCTCAACTCTGTATTTGAGAAAGAATTTTTGTCCACAAATGAAACGGACAAAAATTGGTCTACTTGGGATATGCGTCAGCATAAAACACCATTGGAGTATATCTCTCACTACGGTGATGTCATTCTCAATCTAGAGGGGTTAGATACCTTTCAGCAAGTCTACGGGTTTATCTGCTCTCAGACATCACAGCTTAAGAAGCATGTCAAGACTCAAGATCCCAAGACTCTTGTGGAGGCTATAGCGCAACCGCATATACACGACAATCCCGATGAGAGACCATTGTATAATAATCATGTGCATGCCACTACACATGCAAAAGCATGCGCATCATGGACACAATAAAAGAAAGTTTCTAGTAGCTACATGGAAGCCTCCAAGAAACCCAAGTGGTCTAGGGATGAAGAGTTCGAGAAGGCTAAAAAAGAAAAACTATGTTTTACATGTTGAGGAGTTGGCCCAGTCTTGAGACTTTCTGCTGAGACTAGGCTTGTCAAAATATTGACAAGGACAAGATCGGTGTAAGAAGTATGCTGATGAAAAACATCGGCAAGTTATCTTCACAAAAGGGGAAGAGGTAATTGTGCATATCCCAAAGCATTTAGAAAGTTTGAAGATTGGGCCAACTCCTAAATTAACTCTGAGATATTGTGGGCCTTTTAAGATACTCAAACAAGTTGGTGATAGGTCTTACAAACTCTCATTACCTGCACACTCTTGTATTCATCTTATATTTCATGCGAGTCATTTACATAAACGCTTTCAAGGGGACGACAATGTCATGGACCAACAGATTCTGGTTGATTTCATTGAACCTCCATCCCAATCGCATGAACCTGAACGCATCTTAGACTATCATGATTTACGTACTCATCATCATCATGTGCATCGACAAGTTTTAATCAAGTAGAAAGACTGACTTGAAGAAGGTGCCACTTGGAAAAACATTAGTGTTCTTAAGAAGAAGTTTCCCACTTTTGTTTTCGAGAACAAAACACTTCTCCAGGGGGGGTAAATGTAAGGCCAAGGAAAAAACCCAGGTGGGTCATGGACCCAGGCTAACTGTTAGGTGTGGACAGGGGATTTAGTATATGGAAGGCCAGGGGCTTATATAATGGACGATAGGGTGGAGAATCCTTCAGGAAGTTCCCTGGGTTCTCACAGTCGTGGTGTAATTAGAAGTGGGATATGTGAGTCTACTTGAGCTATGGTCATCAAAGAAACAAGATCTTCAAACTATCTAGGAATCATTTCCACTGAGAACAGGTAAGCATCTGACAAATCGTCATCCACTCCTTTCGAAGGCTCCCCTGAAGTGATCCTTGATAGGCGATCTACTTGTTGATGAGTGGTGCCCTTCTTGAGTACCATTGTGAGATCAAACTCTAATAGGATTGTAAACCATCTTACAATCCTACCTGTATTGTATGGTTTGTTGACAAGATAGAGTAAGCCTTGGTGATCCACAAAAAAGACAAACTTATTAGCCAATAACTAGCGTTGGAATTTCTTAACCGCATATACTACTCCTTATCCCTCCATTTCAATTGTAGTGTAGTTCTTTTTTGCAATGTTTAACAACCTGCTCTAGCATAAGAGATAGGGAAATTTATTGTCCCCTTGCCTCGTTCTGCCAGTATGCAACCAATAGAAAAAATTGAGGTGTCCACATGCACATGGAAAACTTTGTTCAAATCTGGGGTTTTCAGTATCGATGCTGATGACAAGGCTTGCTTAAGCTTCTGAAAGGAATATTCACATTCCTCAATCCATTCAGAGTGAGTAATAAGGCCATAAATGGGTTTTGGAATGATAGTGTACATGTAGATAAATCTACGATAATAGCTGCAATTCCCCATAAATACCTGAATTTCCTTGACACTCATCGGTCTAGGCATCTAGAAATTGCTGCCACTTTCTCCATATCAATAGCAATACCATTTTTCAAGACAATATGTCCAAGAATTTTTCCCTTAGTAACCATGAATACACACTTTTTAGAATTTAAGCAAATCCTATATAGACAACATTTCTCAAAGAAGAACTTGAGCTGCTCAAAATGATTTTCTCTTTTTGCAGAATGCACGCAAACATTATCCATGTAAACTAAATAATTCTTACTGAGCCAAGTAGTTCTTCACCCGGTCTGAAAACAGTGTGTGACTTCTACCCTGACAACCATGGGTACTTGCCTACTGCACATACAACACTTCGTCGACACACACACTTCAAATTGAACATTGCTGCACTTGATTCATACTCAGAACAAGGAATACACAGAGAGAATAAGATAGTCTAACAAACTGTATCTAACATTTAGAATTCCACCATGGATACACAGTAAATCCGTCTCACACCATCACGTTACGTAACTGCATAATCCTCCCACATGAAAGACCAAAATGACCTTCTAACTTCTCAAGATCTAAAAATCCATCATACTAAACTAAGCTTCATACATATGTCAAAAAGTAGTCCTCCTAAGTATTGGCCCTTAAACACTTGGCATAGCTCGGTGGCTTGAGCCAAAGGCTGACGTCGGACCCACAATCCCTTGATCTATAAACTAGATAGGAAAAGAATCTTGCAAAGATAAAACAAAATCTACATAAATACCATCAGAACATCCTTCTCTTTTGAAATTTTGCAAATCCTTTGACTTTCCATATGCAACATAATCCTCCATTGATTTCTGATCAATTTGCCACACTGTTGACTTTTTGCTTATCTAACTTTCTGCCTTGTCATTGAAAAATACTTCCTCCACATTTTGAAAATCAAACCATACTCCCTAGTCAAGCTAAATGAAAGAAATTTGACTGTCAAATCAGAAAACACTTCTAGAACACTCGAAAATTTGCCTCATACTTCCTCCTTGAATCTGATTTGATCCTCCACACATGTCTTGACGTCATTGGACTTGTAAAACCTGCTTCACATCCTTAAATATCTGCACTTGACATATTTCAAGTTGAATGCTATCAAAACAAATTTTGTCAAATAAACATGAACCCAAATCTGCCAAGTAGTCAATTTGATCACCAACTTTCTTCACAAATGAAAACATCTTGAAAGTTAGACTGAACATTTCTAATCCACATCAAAGATTTAGATACTTCAAAACCAGAGTTTCAATTCTCAAAAAATTTTGTAACTTCCCACATAAGAGTTCAACATTCCACCATCGACTCCTGCTCTGCATCCACATCTACAATTAGCTTTGTTGCCTTCCCATCACATTTCTTTCCGCACTCTTGATCATCTTAAACCTATTGATCTTGAAACTTAATCAATAGACTGGTCCTCTGCATCATCCCTTCCTTCCTTACTACTTCCACTTACATTTCCAATTCTGCAACCCTTGCCTTTAACTTACTTTCACTGTATGCTCTCCTACAGCCGCAAATCATGCTTTGTATTTGTCAATGGGCATTGCCAAATGCTCTTGAAACAGTCCAATATCTTGGAACAATGCTCTTGAAATAGTCTAATATCTTGGTTCCAAAGCTTTTTGGTGTAGTCAAACACCTCCTTCAAATTGATCTGATGTTTATACACTCCCGGATCCTAAGAGAATACATCAATGAACTCTTGCAACAACTTCTTAAGATCCTCCTTAAATTTTTCATCTATGTTGACGTTGACTTTGACGTTCCTTGGGTTGACTTTAGATCTTAGATTCAAATCCTGCTTTGGTGTAACCTCCCCTTCCGAGAATTCCAAATCCTCCTTCAACTTAGGCCGGTGACTGACTTTTGACTCCTGAATTGAATTTTGATCTGCATCTCCTTTCTCTGACACTTCTGACAAACCGCAATATCAAACACAATAAAATGACTTTTTGCGTGAATCTGCAAATCATCACAATTAGCGTATGTAAACTCCTTTAAGGTTCATTCAGCGCACTGGGTTCCTATTTTCAAAATCTATTTATGGGGTTCACATATCAATTCCGCAACATCGTCCAAACACAAATCTTCTTGTGTGGATATGTTTGGTGGAAATTCCAAAGTCACTGCATGAGCATACTCTAATGGTAGGTTAGGAGTAGCTAAGGGGTCTTTGAGGCACTCTTGGCCAAGCTCCTTTTCCACTTCCTTATCCTCCATCTTTGTTACTCCCACTTGGTGACTTTTGAACTCCATGCCAATCCAAATGTCATCATCATCACTTGACTCCCCCTTGAAATCATCCTCAAATGTATCTCTCAACTTCTCACATGCTTTTTATAACCGCCCAATGCTTTTTCTACTTGAACATAGCTTTCGCATGTCCCCTCTATGATTATCCAACCATTCATATGCATTCTCCAAGTTATCCTCAAAATCATTAACCTTGGTAATGCATTCTTCATTTCCCCCGAATCTGGTGCTTTATGTACTTTACACATTATTTTATGAAATTTTGTGCATAGATCAACCCTACACCATTTCCTACATGCATCTCCCTTCAAACACTCATCAAATGCACAAGGAAAATCATCCACCTGATGCTTCCTACTCATGCAAATCTTGCACTTCTTCTTCTTCCTTTTACCCCCCATTATGATCACGTCATTAGAATACAACAATCATATTCAGCCCTCAAGAAAGGTGCACCACACCAATTGGAGACCCATTATCTTATAAACGAAGAGCCACATATGCTATACCGAGATTCCCAAAGTTCATTTAACTGGCTGCTTAATCCATTTGATATATTTGAAGTTGATGATACTTTAATTATTCTTGAAAACCTTGTTATAGAAAGTTACCTTGTGGTTGCAAATCAGATTCCATCTTTGCAAATCAAATTTCTCCTTGTATTCTAATCATCTTCCTCTTTCCACTTCGCAAACCCTTCGCCTTCTTCTTGAGTCTGTTCAACCTCTCTTTAATGTAAACCTTGCCTTCTTGTTAGTCACGCTTTTGGAAATCTTCTCATGTCTCGTCAATCCCATAAGAGAGTGCAAACTCAACCATGAACACCCGTCATAAGCACCGTGATTGCCAGTGTATAATTGTTACTCAACCGAGCAATTTATCACCCGATCTAACAACATTGTGTGACTTTTACCCTGACAACCATGGGTACTTTGCTACTGCACATACATCGCTTCAGAGACACACACACTTCATACTGAACATTGTTGCACTTGATTCATACTCAAAACAAGGAATACATAGAGAGAATAAGACAAATAGTCTGACAAACTATATCTAACATTTAAAATTATGCCATGGATACACAATAAATCCGCCCAATACCATCACGCCACATAACCACATGAAAGACCAAAATGACCTTCTAACTTTTCAAGATCTGAAAAGTCATCATACTATACTAAGGTCATACATATGTCAAAAGTAATCCTCCTAAGTATTAGCCCTTAAACATAAACTTTGAGGAAATTTCATAGATACTCCTTGAATGCATGGCTCATTAACCTTTGGAGTGTTCTCGATGCATTGGTCAATCCAAAAGGGGCATGACTCTATAAGGAAAAGTTCCCCACTCCGTGGTAAAAGCCATTTTATGTTGATCTTTTGGAGCTATGGTCAATAGGTTGTATCCAAAAAATCTGTCCAAGAAGCTGTAAGCTTCTTTTCCAGCTACTCACTCTAAAACATGATCCACGATAGGAAGAGGATCATTATCTCGTATGGTGGTTGCATTCACCTTCTTGAGGTTAACACACACTCTAAGTTTTCCATTGTTTTTTGGCACTACCATAATTGGCAATACCCAATCAATGTGTTCAATTTCGTAAATAAACTCGGCTTCCTTGAGTTTCTCTATTTCTTCCTTGATCTTTGTGGAGAATGTCTCATTGTAGGTGTAGGGTCTTTTTCTACTTGATTTAGCAGCATCTTTCATAGGGATAGTATGCTGACAAATTTCAGGATTCATCCCCTTGAGATCTTTGTAAAACCAAGCAAAGACATCCATGTACACCTTCAAAGTTTTAATGTGGATTTCCTCCTCTTCCTGAGACAAATCCTCAGTAGCTATGTACACTGACTTTTATTCTTCCTCACGCTC
Organism: Adiantum capillus-veneris; assembly: GCF_014529385.1. Classification (NCBI taxonomy): domain Eukaryota; kingdom Viridiplantae; phylum Streptophyta; class Polypodiopsida; order Polypodiales; family Pteridaceae; genus Adiantum; species Adiantum capillus-veneris. The sequence goes on from NC_140946.1 coordinate 2,274,411, forward strand.
CGCTAGGCCAATTTGTTTTACATTTTCAGGTCCCTCATAGGATTTTCTAGGTTCCTTGGGTTGTCTCATTGGTTGCTCCACTATGATCTGTCAATCCTGTAGAGTATACTTTTCAATTTGTTTTGTATTTTCAGGTCCCTTATAGGATTTTCCAGGTTCCTTGGGTTGTCTCATTGGTTGCTCCATTATGATCTGTCAATCTTGTATACTTCTTATAACGTGACAAAACATTGATTGCCCCTAGTTTTTGGCTCTCAAATTTCATTTCAATGGTCCAAACCTCCTTTAAGGTTATTTTTGGCTCTTTATACTTAGCTTTTTTTTTTGTTTTGGTCATAGGAGGTTCCTTTTCTTTGGTTTCATCATGTTTGCTTGGTTTTGGTTTGGTTTTGTTTTGTTGATTTATGCTTTTTTCTTTCTTTGAGATAGGATATCTTCCCGTTATCTTGTCCTTGATGCAATACTTTGCATCAACCATCATTAAAAACTGTGTTTTTGGTGACAAGATTGTTGCTGCCAAAGCTATTTTGCCTACGGCTAAGCAAGCTTGTTTGGGATGTGAAAGATGTGCAAGCTCATACATTGATTACGTTGTCTGTGAAGCGCACTATTACTCCTCACATACGTTTGACAAAATTTACAAAATTGGCTTGGATATTCTAGCTGGTCTTTATGCAAGTCGCATTGAGGAAAAAATTGTTTTGCTACGTAAAGATTTGGAGCCGAAGATTATGCATGAGGAAGATGAAATGGACACTTTCCTTGATGGTGTCAAGGATATAAATGAGCAACTTATTTTTGTAGGAAAATTCAATTGTGAGACAGCTCCCTTGTGCAGACTGTTCTTGATGCTTTGCCAGATTCTTACCAAACTTTTGCTAGTACTTGGAGACTCATGACCCAAGAAAATCCAAAATTTGTCAAGTTTGATGCATTATGCACGTTGTTGTTGCAAGAGTCACTTTCCATAAAAAAGAGGACTATATACCGTGCAATTGAACAAGACTTTATTGATGCTCAAAGAAAAGGTGGTAACAACAATGTAGCCACTTCTGATGGTTCTTCTACGAGTGGTAAATCACACGTTCCTATGCTTCTGCAGCTGGCAGTAATTCGTTTAGGAATTCTCATGAATTCTGCAAAAAGAAAATGTGCTACCATAAAGTTAATGTTACCATATACATGTGGTACTGATGTGTGTGAACACACTAGGACCGCCGGGGCATTTTTTCCCTCTTTAGGAGGTTTTTTCCCCCGAGCATTGTATATACGCCCATCACTCTAGGGATATCTATCTTTCCATTGCACAATAAGTCTCTATTGTGTGCCTTGAGCTTCCTTCGTCTTCTCCAAGCTGTGTGGGTTTCTCTGCAACCCTAATTCCAACAATTGGTATCAGAGCAGGTTGCGTCCTCCCGGGCTTAGTCGCCAACTGCTCCAGTACACGCCTGCTCACTTTCTCTGATTTCAGTGAGCTTTGGCGAGCATTCGCAGGTTGATAAATATTTCGAGAAATCTTGAAGAGCTCGGTCTGCTCAGATTTTTGATTTGGGCTCATTTTGGCCTCCATTTCCACTACAGATATGCTATTTCGTCATTGTGTGCAAAATTTCTGTCAGTACCGTTTTCTGCATAACAGGCGCCTTATAGTCTTCTACGGTTTGTGCTATATAGCGCATGTTGTTCTCGCTCCGTTTCTCCTATTTTTCGACAGTTTTCACATCAGGTGCAACATTTACCATGGCTGACAACAACAACACAGATGTGTTCAAGATGTTTGCTGCTGAGGACAGGTTGGATGGGGAAAACTACCCTATGTGGGCTTATATGATGCAACATGTTCTTGTGTCAAAAGGTGTCTAGAACATTGTGCAGGGCATTGATGTACCTCCTGGTTTTAAGGATGTAGGCGATGTTGAGGATGTTGTAGGTCTTGCTGCAAGGATTGCTGCTGTTAGAGTTGTTTTGCCTACGGTAGAACAAGCTCGTTGGGATGTAAAGGATGCGCAGGCTCATGCATTGATTGCGTTGTCTGTGAAGCGCACCATTGTTCCTCACATCCGTTCAACGAAATCTGCAAAACAGGCTTGGGATATTTTGGCCGGTCTTTATGCAAGTCGCAAATGAAGATAAAATTGCTTTGCTGCGTAAAGAGCTGGAGTCGAAGATTATGCATGAGGAGGATGATATGGACACTTTCCTTGCTAGTGTCAAGGATATCAATGAGAAACTTATTTCTGTAGGATAAGTCATTTCAGATAGTTCCCTTGTGCAGACTGTTCTTGATGCCTTACCAGATTCGTACCAGACTTTTGCTAGTACTTGGAGACTGATGACCCAAGGAAATCCAGAAGTTGTCAAGTTTGATGCATTATGCACATTGCTGTTGCAAGAGCCACTTTCCATAAAAAAACAGGACTAGACAGCGTGCAATTGAACAGGCTTTTATTGCTTCTCAAAGAAAGGGTGGTAACAGCAATGCAGCCACTTCTTATGGTTCTACTGCGAGTGGCAAAACTTCTGTTCCTAATGCTTCTGTTGGCAGCAATTCTGCTGACAAGGGCAAAAAGAAGATGCGTTTCCATTATTGTAAAGCTAATGATCACTTGATCAAGTCGTGTCCTAAGTTGAAGGCCAAAGAGGCTAAGAAGAAAGAGGGTGGTTCCACTGCAAATGGTGGTTCCACTACAAATGCAGCCATTGTTGAGTCTTCTGTGAAAGGAGACTATAATGCTGATGTTGATGCAGAATGGGCTTTTAGCGCAGAGTGCACTTACAATCCTGTTGTCCATGATGCATGCTTGTCAGTTGCTGCAGATTCACATGTGTGGTATTTTGACAGTGGTGCTACAAAGCACATTACCTCACATCGTGAATTGTTTACCTCTCTCGAGTCTGTCCCTCATGGGAATTTTGTCACTTGTGCCAACAATGCCTCTTATCCAGTTCAGGGAGTTGGAAAGATTGTGCTTACTGCTGCTAATGGCAGTTCTTTCACACTTGTTGATGCACTTTATGTACCTGGGATCAAGAAGAATCTCTTGTCTGTATCCACACTTGCTAGACTTGGACTTGTAGTCAAATTTGTGGATGACAGATGTACAGTTCATGATCTCAGTTTTGGTGATGGAATTGTTGCATCTGGCCTTTTGTGACATGGGCTGTATAAGCTCACTTTGTATGACAAGTGTGGAAATTTTTTTGCAAATGCTATTGCAGATTCAAGGGCTATTTCAGATACAAAACTTTGGCATGCACGTTTTGGTCATCTAAATTTAGCCAGTTTGCTGCGTTTGCAAAAATCTGATATGGTTGCTTCTTTGCTGCCTCTTGAAGCACCTATCAAACATGTTTGTGAAGGCTGTATTTTGGGTAAGATGCAGCATTCTAAGTTTCCAAAGGATGGTTCAGCTCGGGCCACATGCAGGTTGCAGCTTGTGCATAGTGATGTTTGTGGGCCCATGCAAACTCCATCCTTGGGATATTACCTGTACTTCGTGACTTTCATTGATGATTACTCCAGGAATGCATGGGTATTCCCGCTTAAAGCAAAGTCCAAAGTTTTCATGTGCTTCAAACAATTTTTGGCTATGGTTGAAAATGTCTCGAAATGTACTATGGGCACCCTCTGTTCCGATCGAGGGGGGGAGTATATGTCTCATGAATTTAATGCATTTTTGGCTAGCCGTGGGATAAAACACCAATGTACAATGCCTTATACACCTCAGCAAAATGGTGTTTCTGAGAGGAAAAACAGGTCACTTACGGAAATGGCAAGATGTATGGTCAAAAGTCAAGCTTTGCCGCATTCTTTTTGGCTTGAGGCCATCATGTGTGGCACTTATGTACTTAACAAGTGTCCTACGAAAGCTTTGCAGTCTATTACTCCATATGAAGCATGGCATGATAGAAAGCCTTCTATTGAGCACATGCGTGTTTTTGGCTGTTTGGCATATGCTTTGGTGCCATAAGTGTAGCGGAAAAAATTGGATGATAAGGCTTTCAAATGTATTTTTGTTGGTTATAGTGTTGAAAGCAAAGGTTACAGATTGTATCATCTGCAAACAAAATGTATTCTAGTTTCACGAGATGTAGTGTTTGTGGAAGATTCCGTTCAGCCCTTGCTATAATGTACTAGAGACAGTAATGTAAGCTCACAGGACATTTATGACACTTTGTTGCCTCTTTTCAGTGATGGAAATACGAATATAATTTCCAATGAGGCAAATGTACAGCTATGGGGGTTTCTGAAAATGTTACAGATCAGCCTATTACTGATGCAGATGTACATGATGTACTTGATGAGGAAAGGGCTGAAAATGAGTAGGCTAGAGGTATGCCAAAATGGCTGGTGCACACTTTGCGTGACAGTAAATTGGATGCACCTTTGTCTAGTCGTACTCATTCAAGCTCTCGCCATGCATCTTATGCATCAGATTGTTATGCTTTGGCTGTGTCTAGCTTACATGATGTTGAGGAGCCTCTGTCTTTTGATGAAGCATAGAATTCAAAAAATTGGATGGCTGCCATGCAATCAGAATATGATGCACTTATAGAAAATGACACATGGAATTTATGTGATTGGCCTCCTGGCAAAAAGTCCATTGCTACGAAGTGGGTTTACAAGTTGAAACGCAAACCGGATGGTGAGATCGATCGCCATAAGGCTCGACTTGTTGCAAAGGGTTATGCACAGCAAAAGGGCATAGATTATGAAGAGACTTTTGCTCCCACTTGTCGTATGACTACTGTGTGTTTTCTATGTGCATTGGCAACTCATTTTGGTTGGGATGTACATCAATCAGACATTGTTACTGCTTTCTTGAATGGTGACATATTTGAGGAAGTTTATGTAACGCAGCCTCGCAGTTTTGTCATAAAAGGACAAGAGGACAAAGTGTGCAGATGTAAGAAGGCTTTGTATGGGTTAAAGTAATCTCCTCTTGCTTGGTATGAGAAAGCTCACACTTATTTGGTTAAACGAGGCTTTCATAACAGTCCAATAGAAAGCACATTGTATGTAAAGCGTGAGGGTGATGTACTTCTCATTGTGGTTCTTTATGTTGATGATTTGCTGATCACTGAACCAAATGAGAGACATATTGCTGAATTTAAGGCTGATTTGAATGCTACTTTCAAGATGAAATATTTGGGGCTGTTGCATCATTACTTGGGTATACAGTTTAAGCAGTGTGATGGTGGTATTGCCTTGTGTCAGAAAAGTTACATAGAGACATTGCTATGTAAGTTTGGACTTGAAAATTGCAAACCTATTGCCACTCCCATGGAGACAGGTTTGAAGTTGAGTCTACATGATGCTGGCAATCCTGTTGATGTCACTCTTTATCAAACTGTTGTTGGCTGCCTCATTTATATATGCAACACGAGGCCGGATATTGAGTTTGCAGTCTCACAAGTCAGCAGATTTATGCATAGCCCAGGGTCTAAGCATTGGCAGGCTGTCAAGAGGATTTTCTTCTACCTTAGTGGAACTTTACATCTTGGCTTGTTTTATCCCAAGGGGGGATCATTGCCACCAAACTTACATGCTTTTTCGGACTCAGATTGGGCTGGTTGTTTTGACACGCGAGTGTCCACAAGTGGTTTTTGTTTCATGCTTGGCAGTTCATGTATACCATGGTTGAGCAAGAAGCAACCTACTGTGGCCACTTCAAGTTGTGAGGCTGAGTATAGGGCAGTCTTCACAGCTACGGTTGAGTGTGTATGGCTCAGACGCCTTATGGCTGATTTGGGTGTTGGACAGGACACTGCCAACACTATCTACACTGAAAGTCAGAGCGCATTGGCAGTTGCGAGGAACCCAATTTTTCATGGTCGCACAAAGCACATTGAGGTGCATTACCACTATGTCAGGGAGAGGCTCTCAGCAGGAGAGATCAGCTTGGATTATGTGCCAACACAGGACAACCTTGCAGATCTTTTCACAAAGGCATTGTCTCGTGAGAAGCTTGAAGCTTTCCGCAAAGCTTTGGGCTTACTCCCCTTTGTGGACTGATCATGTCCTTAGGGCCTGGCACTTCCCTTTACTCATGTGCCAGCTCTCGTTCACCGCATCACTCGAGGGGGGATTTGTTACCATATACATGTGGTAGTGATGTGTGTGAACACACTAGGCCCGCCGGGGCATTTTTTTCCTCTTTAGGAGGTTTTTCCCCCCGAGCATTGTATATACGCCCATCACTCTAGGGCTATCTATCTTTCCATTGCACACTAATTAATACACTCTCTATTGTGTGCCTTGAGCTTCCTTCGTCTTCTCCAAGATGTGTGTGTTTCTCTGCAACCCTAATTCCAATAGTTAATGATCACTTGATCAAGCAGTGTTCAAAATTGAAGGCAAAAGAGGTCAAGAAGAAAGAGGCTGGATCAACTACAGGGTCCAATACAAGTGCAACTATTGTGGAGTCTTTTAGTGAAAGGAGATTGTGATGCTGATGTAGATGTAGAGTGGGATTTTAGTGCATAGTGTACTTATGATCCTGTTGTCCATGATGCATGCATGTCAGTTGCTACACATTCACATGTGTGGTATTGTGACAGTGTTGTTTGTATTTGCACTTGCTAGACATGGTCTTGTAGTCAAATTTGTGGATGACAAATGTACAATGCATGATCTCAGTTCTGGTGATAAAATTGTTGCATCTGGCATTTTATGTCGTGGGCTATATAAGATCACTTTGTATGACAAGTGTGGGCAGAATTTTGCAAATGCTATTGTGGATTCAAAGGCTGTTACACATGAAAAACTTTGGCATGCAAGTTTTGGGCATCTACATTTTGTCACTTTGCCGTGTTTGCTAAAATCTAAAATGGTTGCTTCTTTGCCACCTCTTGAAGCACCTGTCAAACTTGTTTTGAAGGTTGTATTTTGGGTAAGTTGCAGCGTTCAAAGTTTCCAAAGGACGGATCAGTTAGGGCACATGCAGGTTGTAGCTTGTGCATAATAATGTTTGTGGGCCCATGCAAACTCCGTCCTTGGGAAATTACCTTTACTTCGTGACTTTCATTGATGATTACTCCAGGCATGCGTGGGTGTATCCACTTAAAGCAAAGTCCAAAGTGTTTATGTGCTTCAAAAAAAATTCTGGCTATAGTTGAAAATGTCTCAAAATGTACTATGGGCACCCTTCATTCAGATCGAGGGGGGGAGTATATGTCTCATGAATTTAATGCATTTCTAGCTAGTCATGGGATAAAATACCAATGTATAGTGCCGTATACACCTCAGCAAAATGGTGTTGATGAGAGGAAAAATAGGTCTTTTTAGAAAATGGCATGATGTATGGTCAAAAGTCAAGCTTTACAACGTTTGTTTTGGCTTGAGTCTATTATGTGTGGTCCTTATGTACTAAACAGGTGTCCTACAAAAGTTGTGCAATCTATGACTCCATATGAAGCATGGCATGATAAAACGCCTTCTATTGAGCACATGCATGTTTTGGGCTTTTGACATATGCTTTGGTGCCACAAACGCAACGCAAAAAATTGGATGATAAGGATTTCAAATGTATTTTTGTTGGTTATACTGTTGAAAGCAAAGGTTACAAGTTGTATCATCCGCAAACAAAGTGTGTCTTGGTTTCACGGGATGTTGTGTTTGTGGAAGATTCTGTTGAGCCCTTGGTGTCATGTACTAGAGAAAGTAATGTAAGCACATTTATAACACTTTGTTGCCTCTTTTCAGTGGTGGAAGTTTGAATGTAAATTCCAATGAGGCAAAATGTACAGCCTATGGGGGTTTTTGAAAATGTTACAAATCAACCTATTACTGATGCAGATGTACATGATGCACTTGATGAGGAAAGGGCTGAGAATGAGTAGGCTAGAGGTATGCCAAAATGGTTGCTGCATACTTTGCGTGACAATAAATTGGACGCACCTTTGTCTAGTCGTACTCGTTGAGGTTCTTGCCATGCATCTTATGTATCAGATTGTTATGCTTTGGTTGTGTCTAGCTTATGTGATGTTGAGGAACCTCTATCTTTTGCCATGCTCAAAATATGATGCACTTATAGAAAATGACACAGGGAATTTATGTGATTTGCCTCATGGCAAAAAGGCCATTGGTACAAAGTGGGTTTACAAATTGAAACGCAAGCCGGATGATGAGATTGATCGCTATAAGGCTCGATTTGTTGCAAAGGGTTATGCACATTAAAAATGCATAGATTATGAAGAGACTTTTGCTCCCACTTGTTGTATGACTACTGTGCATTTTCTATGTGCATTGGCACCTCATTGTTGTTGGGATGTACATCAATTAGACATTGTTATTACTACTTTCTAAAATGGTGACATATTCGAGGAAGTTTATGTAACACAGCCTCATGGTTTTGTCATTAAAGGGCAGGAAGAAAAAGTGTGCAAATGTAGGAAATCTTTGTATGGGTTGAAGCAATCTCCTCGTGCTTCGTATGAGAAGGCTACCACTCATTTGATCAAATGAGGTTTTCATAACAGTCCAATAGAAAGCACATTGTATGTAAAGCGTGACGGTGATGTACTTCTCATTGTCGTTCTCTATGTGGATGATTTGCTAATCACTAGACCAAATGAGAGACATATTACTGAATTTAAGGCTGATTTGAATGTTACTTTTAAGATGAAAGATTTGGGACTGTTGCATCATTACTTGGGCATATAGTTTAAGCAGTGTGATGGTGGTATTGCCTTGTGTCAAACAAGTTACATAGAGACATTGCTATGTAAGTTTTGACTTGAGGATTGCAAAAATATTGCCACTCCCATGGAAACAGGTTTGAAATTGAGTCTCCATGATGTTGGTGATCCTTCCGGTGTCACTCTTTACCAAACTACTATTGGACGCCTCATTAATATATGACACACGAGGCCAGATATTCAGTTTGCAGTCTCACATGTCAGCAAATTTATGCATAGCCCAGGGTCTAAGCATTGGCAGGCTGTCTAGAGGATTTTTTGCTACTTGAGTGGCACTTTACATCTTGGCTTGTTTTATCCCAAGGGGAGATTATTGCCGCCACACTTACATGCTTTTTTGGACTCATATTGGGCTGGTTGTTTTGACACGCGAGTGTCCGCAAGTGGTTTTTGTTTCATTCTCGATAGTTCATGTATCTCATGGTTGAGCAAGAAGCAACCTACTGTGGCCACTTCTAGTTGTGAGGCTGAGTACAGGGCAGTATTCATAGCTACGATTGAGTGTGAATGGCTCAGACGCCTTATGGATGATTTGGGTTTTGGACAGGACACTACCAACACTATCTACACTGACAATCAGAGCGCATTGGTAGTTGCGAGGAACCTAGTTTTTCATGCTCGCACAAAGCACATTGAGGTGCATTACCACTATGTCGGGGAGAGGCTCTCAATAAGAGATATCAGCTTGGCTTACGTGCCAACACATGACAACCTTGCAGATCTTTTCACAAAGGCGTTGTCTTGTGAGAAGTTCGGAGGTTTTTGCAAAGCTTTCGGATTACTCCCCTTTGCACACTGATTACTCCCCTTACTCTTTCTGCCAGCTCTCATTCACTGCATCACTTCCAAGGGGATTTATTGCCATATACGTGTGGTAGTGATGTGTGTGAATACATTTAGACCGCTGGGGCATTTTTCCCCTCACTAGGAGGTTTTTTTCCCCCGTGCATTGTATATGCATGGACCCATCACTCTAGGGCTATCTATCTTTCTATTGCACACTAATAAGTAATACATTCTCTATTGTGTGCCTTGAGCTTCCTTCGTCTTCTCCAAGGTGTGTGTGTTTTCTTGCAACCCTAAATCCAACAGATTTATCTTGTTTCAAGTAGAGATAGTCATTTCTTTAATCTTGGATCAATTGTATTTGTCTCATGAAAGCTTGCCTTAAAATAATTTCATGCTTCAAGTTTTTACAAAAATCTACAATGGAAAAAGTATGCTAATAGTCAATTCCACGAGAGCTGACTATCACATTTTCCAACAACCCCATGGGTTTCTCAATGTGCCCATCTGCCAATTGCACTTTCATTAGTGTTTGCCTAATTGCTGGCTTTTCCCGGCTTCCTAGACTGCTTTTTTTGCGATGGTGATACCTACCTCACTATCTAGAATAGCCATGGGTGTTACATCATTGTATTGCATGGGAAGGGTTTTGTTTCCTTCGATTCCTTCGTAGTAATCTCCTACTTTTTTCATAGGCACACATATAACAATTTTTGTTTGTGCTTCTTCCTTACACAATTCATCAAGGTTTTCTTTGGTTAACCCTGTTATGCCCATATTTTCCATTGTACCTTGGACATCCCTCCATACAAGTGGCCGTATCTTCAACAACTCACCCAACATGATGGTGCATTGAATGTGACCCGACATGATTGACTACAAATTCTCCACATCCAATGTCTGCTTTGGTGTATTTAGCTTCATGGTTTTAAAGACTTGTGATTTTTCTTTGTTTTCTCCCAAGTACGAGGGTAGTGTCTAGAGCATCCAAGAGCCTTGGATAGGCTTGATTGCTTTGATCCCCAATCTCCATACAAAGATTTTTTGTCTAGCTCCATGGGTGGTTGATTCAAGCAAACTTCCTCAAATTCAGTGTTAAGCTTCCATCGCTCACTTCCCTCACTCGTTCCCACATATGGTTTGGCCAATCCTCCTCTACTAAGGGGATTCCATCTAGCCCTTCCTCACTGTTTGGAACTATTCATTCAGATTGCCAATTTTTACTAAAGACTCTTTTGGTTCCTCAACATCTTTTGTTTCCACAAGTTTCGATTTTGTTTCTTTTTCACCTAATTTTCCTATGATTTCCAGTTTTGGCTTTTGTGGTTCCAGCATCGATTGCATGATTTGCACTAAGTTCTTATAAGCTTCAAGTTTTGCGGCTTCTATGTCAGGTGATGGATAGTTTTTCCATTTTGTTTCCAGTGTTTGACCCACTTTTAGTCCCGCTTGGAAAGCTTCCAAGGCTGCATTGATGGGTTCCTATATTTTGTCTATCAACATGGATCCTCTCGATCTTGGTTTTGATTCCTTCAATCTTAATGACATTGGTTAAGTCATTTCCTCAACCTTTTTCTGAACTTTCTCTTCAATTTCCCTTCATTGTTTTTGTCTTTTAAGGTTGTAATGTCCTTGTCTTTCTCTCTTAGAGTCTTTAGAAGTTTTTTTGGTCATTTCAGATTCGCTTGCACTGTTTTGCCTATTTTTCTTAGCGTGGGCCCTAGTAACTACCTGAATCAAGATAGTAGGTTCACCATCAAACGAGCTTGTTAGTGGGACTTGTACTAAATTTATGGCATTTTTCTCTTTGTTAGCCGGATTTATAGGACATTCATCAAGAAAATGTCCACCTTTTAGACCACATTGCATGTAGTATGCTTCAAATAGTCGAGCGTTCTTACCTGGATCTGGACAACCTTTTTGCAATGGTTATCTAAATCAAAATTATGGAGATTCCCAATTTTTGGCTTAGGCATTTGTTTCACCATGGGTGGTCTAGCTCCTTGGCTTGCAATAAAGTAAACCAGTGTTGCCTTTGGAGGTGCTTGATAAACGTGTTCTACCATGGTAGGAGTTGAATGAGTGTACCACACATCCTCTACTCCCAAGGTTGACAAACTTGCTTCATTGTATGGTGTAACTGGCACTAGAGCCTGCTCATCCACTTGCTTTTTAGGAAGCATGTACTAAACTGGTACATCATTATTTCCTAGTAGACGTGGTTGCTGACCTAATATAGGTTGTGGTACATACTAGACGTTTTTGTCATATTTAGGCTTATAATAGCACTTGTTTGTTTCATGGTTTGTCCATTTTCCTTCAATGGCACACCATTTTGATGGTCTAGATTGTCCCACCCATGGGTTGCCCTTGTAGTGGACCCTATACTGGATCTCGCATTGGAATCCTTTGCATGTTAGTCATCATATCATTCATGAGTTTGAGCGTATATTCAATAGCATTTGTAGCAGCTGCCATAGTTGGCCCTACGTGTGTTGGTATAATTGATGTGGTACGCTCACTCTGAGTATTCTTAACAACGCTCTCCTCATTGAAGATTTTGCAATCATCCCCTAAGTTTATTGCATCCAAGCAGCACACTTCTCAAGTTATATGTTTCTTGCTATGCAGAATGGCATGCAACTCCTTGTTGAGTAAACCTTCTATGAATAAGGCAACAAGTCTTTCCTTGGTCAAAATTTTCAACTACGGACATCTCTCAATGTATAGTCTCATTTGACTCACACAATCTCTCACAATTTCTCCTTGTCTCTGTTTGAATTTGTAGATTTGTGCTATCATGCTGTGTTTGATTCCCATTTTTGAACAAGAAGTGACAAATCTCATAGCCAATGTCGACATATCAATAATTGATCCAGGTGGTATGGTCTAGAACCAAGTTAAGTCTTTACCTTCTAAAGTCATTCCAAACCCCTCAAACTGAGTATGGAAGTCCGTTATACACTCAGATCTCAGGACCTGCCTGAAGCTTGCTAAATGGTCATATGGATCCCCATATCCACTGTATTTTTTGATCCAATTTTGAAAGCCAGCTAGTCTGACCCTATAGTTATGTTCTACACCTGCTCTCTTGGTCGGTGTTTCTCCCACTAAGCCTTCAAGCTAGTTGCTTGGTAGGTGTGGCTCATGTGGACCTGTTCTTATCTTGGTGTCACCCATTCTTCTCCGGTTAATGGTGGATTTTGCATCTCTTCCACAATTTCCATCATTGAGGTAGCTACCTCAAGGCGTGCTTCCAAATTGATTGGCCATATTGCCAAAGGCTCTTTCATTTGGTCCCAAATTCTGCTTTGTTTCAGGCCTCATACCCATGATGATTTCTCGGATTAACTATCCCTGGTACTTTATCTGTTAAGACTCCTTTAGAGTCATCATAACAAAGTTATTGTTATAAAAATTTCTAAAGAGATGGACAGGAAGGTTTGCTAGGCCTTTCTCGCTTAACTTGAAAATATACATGATTTTCAAGGGTGTCAATTGTCCCGATTTAGCATGACTGATCCATATTAGGTTTAGCATCTATTTGATCATACCCTTCTAATTTTAACACTGGTGATCCCTCTTTAGTGGCAATGTCTGGAATCAAAGTATCAACTTTCAATCCCCATTGTACAATGTCACAATTTTGTATTTTGAGGTATCGCACTCTGTTTCGGTTCATATAAAAGGTATCTTGCTTGTTAACTCTAACATCCTCTTCAAAATCAATTGTGTGATCATCGATCTTCACCAAAAATTCTTCAGATAAATTTGGGCCCCATGCTTGTTAGTCTTGAAGAAGGTCAAAATGTGCTTGAATGTGAGAGAGGTTCTAGGCCCCGATTGCGTCAAGAAGGAAGAAATCTCGGAACTTGAGTCGGAGTAAGTGTTAGGCACTTCTTCCACTATAGTCTCTAAAGGCTTCCCTTGGTTTACACTCTCCTCTGTTGATAACCTACTCTCAATTTGTCTAGTATAACCTTGATTCATGACAGTTTGACATGATCTTATGTACATAAATAATTGAACTACTTAATGGAAATGAATACCTAGCCTTTAGTACCAATAACAATCCATTTTCGTAGTAGTAAATCCAATCTGATAGTTTCTCGAGATAGATCCCAATCACTCCTATACAATCAAAGGTATATAAGTTAGTCTATTGATCTGCAACAATATACAAAGACTCTTGGTAAAAAATTTTGCTTCAATCCTGTCAAAATAGCCACAAGGTCAATCTGCAACCTTCAATTCCAAAAAACTCAATTTCAAGTAGCAAATAGTATCCAAATGACTTCAAACTTGGTAGGTCAATCGCATATGGTATCTATCAGTTATCTGGACCTAAAATAGTAAAAATGGAGCCCTTTGGCTAGCAAGAGATAATAAACACTCTTATTATCTACTAGGCCAAAAAATGATAATTTTTTTTCTTTTTCTGGTCCACACTGGTCAAGCACTAGCATGTGTCCAACAAGCCTTGAATGTGGTTATTTCAAATTTTGGTCAGTTTGATCTACTTCCACAAGAGTTTTTGTATCTGGCAATTTCAATTGCGAATTTAGTGATAATACAAGTCAAGTGATGTCCAAATTACTTGAAACTTCTCCCAAGCACTCTATTGCTACCCTAGATCCAATCCCCTTTGAAAAACTTTCAAAAGTTCAATTTTCAAGGTAGAAGATATTAAGCGCGCTTATTACCTCTTAGATCAAAATGAAGGAACTTTTCAACTTTTTTGGCTTCTACAGGATGTACACGCTCTAATCAATCCAAAAAAAAAATTCATGAAGTTTGGTTCAATTTTGAAGTTTCTAGGCCAAATTTTGTGTCTGCAGTCTGGTCTCAGTGATTTTTGAGCCTAATCTGACAACTTACAAGTCCAAATGCTACCAAACTTGAATCAAAACCTCTCTACACTATGCTTATACTTGCGGAGTTGAGAAATACTATCAAAACCTCTCTACACTATGCTTATACTTGCGGAGTTGAGAAATACTATCGAAACCTCTCTACACTATGCTTATACTTGCGGAGTTGAGAAATACCTAAAATTTTTCCTTTTGACCCCCCGATATTAAGTGCACCTATTATCTAGGTGGTGATTTTTGCAACTTTTTTCCATTTTTTCACTTCCCGCAGTTGTAACAAGTGTTAAAGGCCCGTCAAAGAGTTTTGTCAAGTCCTATTCATTTTTAAGTGTTCTAACCTTCAATTGTCTGTCTGTTTAGAAAGAAGGTTGTTTCAGTCCAATTTTGCTCCCAAATGGAGTTAAAATCACTTGTGCCTTCACAAAAGTGTTAACATATCACAAAAACAAGATATCCATGTGAAAAAAGTTTAGTTTCCTACCAGAGAGAAAAAAATGCTTATTATGTACATGATAGAATCTGCACTTTTTGGAAGTTTGATGGCATCAAGTCTTATACAAGCTAATGCAAGCACTTTTGGCTAATAAAAGTCAATTTTACATGTATCTAACACGGGGAGATAATAAGCTTATTTTTTGTCAAACTTTGAAAATTTTCCTAAAAGTTGATTTTTGACTTACCCGTAGGTTGTTATAGCATTTCCAAGACTAGTGATGACCAGAAATGTTATTTTGAAGCTTTGAATACACCTTATGAGTCCCATAACTCAGAAATTTGAAATTTTTGTATGCAACTTCAATAATGTTAATTTAGAGAGTGAGATGGATTGAAAACCTTCCTTAATTCCTACTTACCCTACTCCTAATCACACCAGCCAAAAGATAGTGGAAAGTGTCCACCAACACTAGTTTTTCTTTGTTTTTAGCTGAAAAGTGCATCAACACTCAAACTCTGACATAGTCTAAGCTATCAACCACTAGAAAATGACCTAATCTAAGCTTGAAGGTCCTTAGCGAGTACAACTACTCCCAAGACACATCTACATTGTTGAAGTAGACACGCCTCAACCTTGTGGTTTCTAAAAGTTTGTTTTTGTACTCCAGACGAACCTAGAGGAAGTTTCTGGACAAAACTACAAAGCACTAAGATTTTTCCCAAATTAGGTCACCTCGTCTCCGATATCGGTATCAAAATGTGGGGCTCTCTAAATGCCAAGCCTCAATATCTTATTGTAGTGACCACATACATAAATGTCATACTGTGGGACGGAGTCGACTTGACTAGTGCATGGAGGATACAAGAGGTTGTTAGTCTCTCAAAAAGAACACTCGATCCCACTCAAAGCTACACACAATTGCATGTCACGCAGTAAGTGCTAACTATGACACCGCAATAAAATTTTCTCGATTCACTAAGCAAACAAAGTCCAAACGAGATGAAACTCTTAGGATGGATAGGAAACACCTAAAGAAACATGCCTATACCCTCAAATCCCCCTTTTGACCACTTGCCAAAATCGCACTTACTATGTACAGGGCAAATTTGACCTAACCACTTTCACCCCCGAATACACCTTAGAGCTTAGCAACGATGTTCCTAAACACCTCCAATGTATGCAGTTTTATTAAGCAAATTTTGAGTTATAAGCATATTAAAGAGCAAGTGAGCAACAACAAAAACACAATTTTATGGCAAGAAAAGCACAATATCATGAAGAGATTTCACCTATGAACACAATGAAGTAGACTACAGTTCAAACAAACACTTTATGAGGGAGTTATGAGCTTGATAAGAAAGTTGGAGAGTACACGGTGCTCTAATAATCAATCGTACCACTTATTATCCAAAAAATCTCCTTTAAGTTTTACAAAAAAAAAGGCTTTTTATACCTTAGCCAAAGGTTCTAGGTTCAAAAATGAGAAAATGTTCTAACTCTTTGTAGCCTAGGATTCCATTGTTACAATTTAGAAGCATTAAGCCCCACTCTATGTGGCTCATAATGGCATAATGGCTTACAAATTAATTTTGAAAATAAACGAATTACAAAGGCTCAGAGCTATAGGTGTCCAAATTACATCATCGGCTAGATATGTAGGTTCCGATGTTAGCTATGCGCTATCAAAAAGAAAGATCTTTCTTAATTTTAGAAACACTAAAAGACTGTACATAAGGCTGACACCAAACCATGTACATCTCACAAGACTCCCTTTCCCGGGGGATTCACCATGAAAAACTTACCGTCCCACGTAAGTGCAGGGGAGGGGTTTTTTTACAAGTTAGATAAGCGTATAAGCTAGGGGCAGGCCCCCAATAATTTATCTCCCAAGCTTATAAATAAGGGAGGGGGTATCAAAAAATTTTTTTTTTTGGGGGGGGGGGGGAGGCAACTTGATTTGGGTTTATTACTTGTAACGATTGGTCACCGATGTGCACTAGAATTTGGATGAATTTAGGGAAAGTTTTTTATCAGGTCACACATCAAATTTTGCATCAAGCCGGCCATAGATAAGGGTTGATTTGGAGAAGGTCAAGGATTGATTTACACCAGCTTTGGATGGGTCAGAATTGGACGAGTAGCTAGAGTGCAGGCTGATCGGGCACATAGTTTGAAATTCAAACTAAGACACATTGAGGGTACATCTAGTTATCAACATAAGTGGTTCTTAGTACATTGCCAGTCACTATGCTACACACTCTTTGACTAGTTTTACCCAATTAGATCATGTGGGACCTAAATTTTATATGTAAGATAAGGATATGATAGTTTTATTCATTGATTTTCGTATAAGCGTAGAAAGGAAGGTTATATTCCTTAATATGAGTCGTATATAAGGGTTTTATCAAAGTTGTTCGCTCACATGTGGCGTCCTGTTTTGTATATAGAGTGCATCCCCTGGGCTCTCTTTTTACAAGATTTCAAAGTTTTAAAGAACAAATCAAAGGAGAGCTAGGCACATCATGTTCACCTTGAACGATATAATTTTTACCTTCCTTTTCAAATTCAAGTTTTGTTGATAACTTCTTCTCAGCGAAGGTCCCAAACCCCATTACCACCCTATTTCCAAGACCAAAGTTTCATGATCCATATTCATTACTTGGAAGTCAACTTATAACCTCAAAGATGTCCTTCATGATATTTTGATTCGGAATGCCGTCTCTTGGAGTGCACTAATTGAGAAATATGTCCGACATGGGTAGGCCAAGAAACATCGAGTTGTTTTGATTGGATGCAAAATGAGGGCATTATGCAAGATGTTGATATGTCAAAAAAAATGCATGTTTATATTGTTAGTCAAGGGCGATTGAAGAAAGACATCAAGCGTAAGGAGCTTCACATTTGGAATGTCGTCTCTTGGAGTGGATTGATTATAGGATATGCCTAGTGTGGGTAGGGCCAGGGAGTGTGAGGTTGTTTTGAATGGATGCAAAGTGAGGGCATCTCTCCAGATGCAATCATCTATGCTTGCACATTGAAGGCATGTGTCACGACGCAAGATGTTGATAAGGGAAGACGCAAAGCAACGCAACCGAACAGGTGCACAGGCTTGGAGGTAGCCGAAAAGCCAAGGAGTGGAGGTATGGTAAAGTGGCATTTATCTTTTGAAAATTTCTTAGCCATGAGTGCACTTCCTTGCATGCCTCATTGTCCTTTGACATGTGCTTTCTTGGGCTTTCTCTCTCTAGTATAGATGGTTTTAAAGAGACAAAATCCATGGTAAAGTCTAAAATACATCAAACTTAAATTTTGATCATATACCCCTCCTTTGAAATCATATTCGTCTTTGACTATGTGTATCAAGAGGAAGGTAGCCCATTCTTGTTTGGGATCCATAGTTAAGTAAGAATACTTTCCGTAGGCTAAATGGCAAGTCTAGTAGGAATTTTGGTGATGTAGTCATCACAAAACTTATTCCTTAAAAACATTGGTGTACACAGAACATTGTAATGTGCAATGAAAGAAAGCAAACATTCAAATTAAATCATTGAATACTTTATATATTGATATCTTAGTTTACATTTAAACCATGAAGAAACTTGTAGTCTTGCAATAAAAGAAGAGAATCCTCTAACTAGGGTTACTGCATCCATTTAGCACCTTCAATCATGTAATTCCTAAACTTAATCAAATACCTACATATTACCTTTCCACTTCACAGAACTTTGTCTTTGTGTTTAAGGATAGCCTCAGGTTGTGGATAGCCTCAGGTTGTAGGATCTCCTCTTGTTCATCATCAAACCCTAGAGGATCCTCTTCAATGGGGTCCATCGGAACTATTGTAAAATTGATTATTTTTAACAATATGGAATGGATCATAGTTCCTCTTAAAGAGTTCAACATATAACTATTGATGTCCTATGGGTTTGCCTTGTCAATTCTTGCTCGTCTTTTGAAAAAATCGGGTCTTAGGAAATTTAAGCAAACCCATTTTTCTTTCTTAAACCCAAAAGATCTTCTATGCTTATTAGTAGTTGCCTTTTAATTTTGTTGTGATTCTTGAATATATTTTTTTATCTTTTGAAAAGTTATCTTAATGCCACATACATTTTCATCAAGTTGTAGAGACTTTTTGGTGCATTTCTAAGATAGGTGGAGGGTTGGGGCGGCCTTCAATGATCTCATATGGAGGCTTGCATGTAGAGCTATGTACCATGTCATTGTATGCAAACTCCACAAAAGGTAATTATTTCTCCCATTCATTGCTTGGGTCCTTTGCATCGACATAGTTTTTAAGAAGATCAAGAATAGTCGATTTTGTGATTTTATTTTTGCCATCTGTTTGATGATAATATGCTTAACAGAAATGAAGATATATGCTCATGTTTTGAAATAGCCCCCTTCAAAAGAGACTTTCCATGGCTAGGGAACATGATGACGACTGCAATGTAGTCTCTCATGAGTATCATGAACAATTAGCAATGAGGGTACCCACTATGGAAATCCAAATGCAAACCTTCCTTAGTGCACTAGAAATTATGAAAAATTATTGAGTAAACTAACTCAATTGATTTGAAAAAGGTAAAATAATCCAAGAGTCAATATTTTTGGACACTCCATCTACATACAAGGATGTGGAGACAATGCCCAAAGATAAGAATATTCCATTTCAAGATCATCTCCAAGGGCTAGACAAAATTTTGTTTTAAAAATATGAAACCACCCCAATTTAGTGGTGAGGAAAAAGGTAGAAACAAAAACTCAATTTACATCTTCCTCCAAAAATGGCAAGAGTTGCATAGGCTTAGAAAGACTCCTCCAGAGTACCACGTGCTTGAGGCAAGTCTTACCTTAGGTCCTAAAGCCTATAAATGGTGGATGAGCCTCAAAGTTATTTTTCTACTCAAGAAGGAATTGAAAACAAATTGGGATGATTTGAATAAGGCTTTGGAAAGGCGCAACCACTGCTTACTTATTTATCCAAATACCATGAAATCATCATTAAACCTTAGGATTAGAGAAGCATTTAAGAGAGAAGTAAAAAGGAGTAATCCTAAGACTTTAGCAGATGCAATTAAACTTGCACAAATCTATGAAGGTCATACACACTTAAAAAGCACTTCAAACCCCACTGATGGTGAGTCTAGAGGTAAGGAAGCAATAAATTTATGGCCATTTTTGAACGGAAAAAAAAATTATTTTCAAAAGATAAAAAACCACCTTTTAAGAAAAAGATTACCTAGAACACAAAGGGGGCATGAATCTATGTGGGTAACCGTTGATAGGTTAACCAAGATGGCTAGGTTTATTCCAACCACTTTAGATGTAAAGGCTCGTGAACTGGCTAGGTTATTTTTTCACCATCTATATCCACTTTATGGCCTACCTATAGACATCATATCTAATTGGAATAGAAAATTTAATAGCCACTTCTGGAGAACTTTTTTTGCTAGACTTGAGACCAAGCTTAGCATGAGTTTAACTAATCATCCATAAATATATGGGCATATTGGAAGATATACTATGAGCATATGAAAGTAAAAAGCAAAATAATTCAAAAGAGTACTTACTTGTAGCAGCGTTTGCATATAACAATGCCCAATACTCTTCCATAGCATATAGTCCATTCATGTTATAGTATGGATTTTAATCAAGAGCTCCCTATGCGGTAGGATTGCAAAATGAGAAAGTTCAGGCAGCTAAAGATTTCTTGGAAGATACGAATCATATGCTTAAACTTGCTCAAAGCAACATTAAGAGAGCTCGAGATAGAGCTAGAACCTATGTTGATCCTCATAGGAGACCTCTTACATTTGAGAAAGGAGAACAAGTTTTATCTTAAGGTGCATGAAAAATAAGAGGCCGTGAAAACTGGAATGTGTCCAAAAGTTATCCCCTAGGTATTGTGGTCCTTACACAATACTTAAGAAGATAGGGGAGAGAGCTACAAACTCCAACTACCACAAACAATTGAGATCCACCCAGTTTTCCATGTTAGTAGGCTTAAAGGAGACTTGGAGATTCTGACAATTTCGTCTATGATGAGGAGTAAGGAAGATCCTAAGTTCTCACCTAACCATTATCAAAGTGGTATGATCTTTTTTTTTTCTTATTTTGGTGAGAGCACGTATCAAAAGTGACTATATTTGTGCATTGTGAATGCAAAAAATGTAGAAACCTCTTTCATGAGGCCTATCTACTTTGTGAGTCAAGTAATGACACGTGTAGGAAAAGACTGCATTGTTTTTGAACATGTGGCCATGGCTCTCATGTTCATTGTGGGAAAGTTTAGTACCTATTTGTTGCCTAAAAATTGTGAGGTCTTAACTTTAGAGGAGATTTTTGCTTTTGTGATACAAAATCCGTAGATCTCCAAGTGGCTAGTACAAATGTAGGAGTTTGAATACATTGTGCTCAACTTGAGCTATGTTGGCCAGAATATTGACGCAAGTACAATGAAAGGAAGATGAAACTCAATCTGCCTCGCCAATGAAGGAGATTGTAAATTTGAGTGGGGCACACTCTCTCTACTCTAATAGGGCAAATTCTCTAAGCCAACCAGGGGTTTAGGGGAGAGAGAAGCATGGAAGGGTGGGAAGAGGCGTATCCTCGGACGTTGTCGCTACCCAGAGCGCAATTTAGATAGCGCAAGGAACGGTTAGGACACAAAAAGGTGGAAAATAAAACGGATGGCTCGTGCTTTGCTATTTGCCCTTGGCGAAAGCACATTTTGGCAGTAAGGCCTTGGCATTCGATGGATTTGCTACGTGGAAAAGAGAGGCAAATTGAGGGTTTCTCATGTTCAAAAGTCAGTGGTAGAATTTCCAGGATAAGAACAAAAGAGCGCTGAAGAAATGCCATCCCTATGCAATAGACCATGGGCAAGGGGCACATAGCAAAGCACATTAGTAGAGAAAAGAGGAGCATTAGATCCCACATGCGGGGGTGCAAGACGCAAGGGCGACTTCTCGTGAGGCTTCCGACCAAAGCCTGCAAGGTGCGGGTTGAGCACAGAGCAAACTATTCTTTCGCCTTTTACTAAAGAATACTGTGTGCTCTGCCCAGTTGAAGCACCATACTAGAAATTTTTGGCAAGGGCTTCCTCCTCTGCGAGGGGGCCCCTCTCAATCATACTAGAAATTTTTGGCAAGGGCTTCCTCCTCTGCGAGGGGGCCCCTCTCAATCAAGCGATAAAGCAAGCATCTCACTGCACAGCAACAACATGGTAACGACATGGGGGCCACACACGACTTTGGAGGCTACTACAGGTCACACTTGCATCTCAGAGACGATGCGCTCCTCCCGCTGTCAATGCTTCTGCTCGTCATTCTGGAAATGTGTGAATCTCAAGCTCAAGCTCACCTTGGCCACAGGTACCCCTCCCTGATCGCCCAATGAGGGAGGGGTCCCCGCTTATATTGTCACTGCTGTGTTGTGCCTCACTGACTACAATCAACTTTACTGAGTTGTAGTATGAAGAGAGAAAGCCCTTGATGATCAACTCCAAAATATGGTACTCCAACATGGTGAGACCTAATGAGGAGGGCCAAGGCTCTCGTGACTAAATTACCCCCAAAGCATGGTGACTTCCATGACCTGGAAATGGATGCAAAAAGCTCTTCCCAAAGCCTTGCAACAAAAGCTCAGGAAGACTCCTTATTAGTCGAATTTATTGCTTCTGGCACCAAGATAAAGGCGCAAGGGAGTTACTTAATGATGCCGTCCCTGAGGCCCACAAGATCCCCACACTTCGTACCTTTTCAATGGATTGGCAATTGGTTGGTAACAAATGTGCCATATGGTGAGCGACCGACCATAGTGGCGGTCTTCCCCTCTTACAAGCTTGACGGCTTTGTTTACTCGACCAAAACTCCCTCACTACAATGAAGCTTGGTGGAAACAAAAGGACGATAAACAATGCTCGTGAGGATGCAGGATTTCCTACAGCGTGGGTGATTGGTTTCACTTCTACACTAAAGTAGATGACAAACCAATCAAGATCCCCACACATCCCACCTTTTCAATGGATCAGCAAATGTGCCATATGGCGTGCGACCATGATGGCGGTCTTTGACTCTTACAAGCTTGGAGGCTTTGTTATGAGTGATTTCAAGAAGTAGAAGGATGATGTAGTTTGTGCAGCTCTCTGTGGGTGCTTGGGTTTGTTCCTTCATGATTCCCAATAGTACTCCATCCATGAGAAATCCCATGAAGATGATGATGGATGCAAAGAACATTTGGGACCATCTTGCTTCCCTATATGAGCGAGTCTCTTTAATGCACCAAATAGCTACGAAGGTGCAATTGAGTTCCCTAGATGCAACTAAAGTATGTGTAACCCTCTTGGCAATTACAAGACGATAATCTCATAGCAACATACAAACATAACTAAAAACTTTAGCACTTCAACTTGAAATCAAATAGTAGGACTTTCTGATAGAAGTGGTGGAGTTCACTTCCACATGCACCGGCTCCAAAGCTTGGCATGCCTTTCATTACTTCTTTTTACATCGATATGTGTCACACAATACAACTACTAGGGAGTCACTCTGCAACCATGTATTCATTGGCCGAGAATGACCCCCTAGACATACCTTTATAGCACTGCGGCCAAAACCAGCTGATACAAGAAGCAACCGATACAAGATGCCATCGATTTTGTGAAAACAATGATGCTGTAGAAAACTCTGCCCACAAAACTCTCTACACTCTATAATGATCTTCTCCATCTTCCCGTTGAACATTGCAAGAGCATTCGTGAGACCCAAAGGCATCACCAAAGACTCGTAGAATCCGAAGGACGTCCTGAACGTGGTCTTGTATACATCTCTAGGAGCGATCCTAATATGAT
Source organism: Adiantum capillus-veneris (assembly GCF_014529385.1). Lineage (NCBI taxonomy): Eukaryota > Viridiplantae > Streptophyta > Polypodiopsida > Polypodiales > Pteridaceae > Adiantum > Adiantum capillus-veneris. The sequence goes on from NC_140946.1 coordinate 2,298,055, forward strand.
GATAGCCACTTTTAAGACGATCCTACTGAAACAAGTAGAACGTGGAAATCTATCAAGAATATCATCGATCCTTGGTATAATAAACCTATTCTTTATGGTAATCTTATTGAGAGCCTATAGTAGATACATATCCTCCAAGGTTCGTCTTTCTTGTACACAAGTAATTTTAGAGAACAAAAAGGTAAGGTACTATGCTGAATCGAATCCTGTTCCAAAAGGTCCTGTATTTGACTCATAATTTCTACGCATCCTCCAAGTCTTCTACACAAGTAATACTCGAGAACAAAAAGGTGAGGTACTATGCTGGATCAAATCCTTTTCCAAAAGATCATGTACTTGGCTCATGACCTCTTCCTGTTGGGCTCAACTCACTTTGAAAGGTGGTTGATTTGGAGGAGTACTAGTAGGGATCAATTACATGGTATCACACCCTTCGAATGGCATAATGTTGAAGTTCTTATGTCCTAAGTAAGTGGTTGGGTTTGTTCCTTCATGATTCTCAACAATACTCCATCCATGAGAAATCCCATGAAGATGCAAAGAAGATTTGGGACCATCTTGCTTCCTTATATGAGCGAGTCTCTTTGATGCACCAAATAGCTACGAAGGTGCAATTGAGTTCCCTAGATGCAAGTAAAGTATGTGTAACCTGCTTGGCAATTACAAGACGGTAATCTCATAGAAACATACAAACATAACTAAAAACTTTAACACTTTAACTTGAAATCAAATATAGGACTTTGTGATAGAAGTGGTGGAGTTTCACTTCCACATGCACCGGCTCCAAATCTTGGAGTCCCTTTCGTTACTTCTTTTTACATCGATATGTGTCACACAATACAACTGCTAGGGAGTCACTCTGCAACCATGTATTGATTGGCCGAGAGTGACACCCTAGGCATACCTTTATAGCACTGTGGCCAAAAGCAACTGATACAAGAAGCAACCAATACAAGATGCTATAGATTTCGCGAAAACAATGATGTTTTAGAAAACTCTGCCCACGAAAGTCTCTATACTCTCTAATGATCTATCCCATCTTCCCGTTGAACATTGCAAGAGCATTCATGAGACCGAAAGGCATTACCAAAGACTTGTAGGATCCGAAGGACGTCCTGAACGCGGTCTTGTATACATCTCTAGGAGCGATTCTAATATGATGATAGCCACTTTTAAGACGATCCTACTGAAACAAGTAGAACGTGGAAATCTATCAAGAATATCATCGATCCTTGGTATAAGAAGCCTGTTCTTGATGGTAATCTTATTGAGAGCCCTATAGTAGATACATAACCTCCAAGGTCCATCTTTCTTGTACACAAATAATATTGGAGAACAAAAAGGTAAGGTACTATGCTGAATCAAATCCTATTCCAAAGGTCTTGTACTTGACTCATGATTTCTACGCATCCTCCAAGTCTTATACACAAGTAATAATCGAGAACAAAAAGGTGAGGTACTCTGTTGGATCAAATCCTTTCCCAAAAGATCATGTACTTGCCTCATGATCTCTTCCTGTTGGGCTCAACTCACTTTAAAAGGTGGTTGGTTTGGAGGAGTACTACTAGGGATCAATTATATGGTATCACACCCTTTAGATGGCATAATGTTGAAGTTATCATGTCCTAATTAATCTTGACAATTCAGTCGAAGCTTGTCTATGACGAGCATTTTGGTGACTTCGTGCCCTGATGCCACTAATATTGCATCCATATGTGGTTCCCTATTTTCAAGCTTGATTCCTAAACACGGCGCCATCTTAGTGGAAATGAAGTTGTCCTTGGTGCCATTGCCAAAGAAAATTAGAGATTCTTGATCTTGTACTTTGCCCCGCGCTCTGCAAAGCTATGTACTCTCATCCTCACAGTCCTCAACCATCCCCATAGATTCAGGGACAAGTTTGTCCGCCTTTGCTTTCCCCTCCTTTGCTCTTTCCTTTGCCTCTTTGAAGTCTCTGGTCCTTCTTCTGACTTCTTTCTCTTTCTCCATTCCAAATTGTCATACATCGGTTCTCGAATCAATTGATTCCTCTTTGTACCAAAAATGGTTTTGAAGGTGTAAGAGTGATCATCGGAGAAGATGCAGTATTTGCATCTAAAGGATGAGATTTCTTGCGGTTCTCTCTTAATTTACTTTTTCGGTACTTTAGTTTCCTTGCCTTCCCTCTTTCTTCCTCACTAGAACTAGAACAAGAAGAAGAACGAGAATTGAAGTTTTTCTCAAAGTGCACACGTCAGCAGTGTTTCCTTTCTGACCCCTACCTTGCCCAATTATCAAAAGTTGACTGTCAGTCAATAGTCAGCTAAAGACTTGGAGTTCTTCCTTGCGAGAGTGCTTTCTATGTTTCATGATTTTATCGATCTTTTGCTCTATGGCTAGATCAATTTACTCTGATGTCAAAAGAGAAGTTTCATATTAGGTTTTGGCTTTGCTTTCACTTTCTCATATTTAGGATTCTTGGAATACTACATGAGGCGCTTAGTACAAGTACAAACTTGCAATTTTCGTTAAATTTGTGCAAACTATGGATCTTTGATCAAAGATTCTTTAAGATGATCATCAAACTTCTTGTCAACCAATCAATCCTTGTTCGAATCTCCATTGTCGCTCGGTTCATCCTTCAAAATTACAAGTGGGATGACTTTCTATTCCTAATTGACTTCTCTATCAGAATCCATAACCTGTGCTACAAAAAGTTGGATTGGATCTTCCATTGAAGGATCAACTGATGCTCTAATACCACTGTAATCGGCTTGGTACTAAGAAGGCTATAATCTCATAACAACACATGAAAAGAACTAAAAACTTTAACACTTTAAATTGAAACCAAAGAGTAGTCGCGACACGAAGTGGCAGAATTCCACTCCCAAATGTATTGGCGCCCAAGTCTGGCATTCCTTTTGTTACTTTTTTATATATTGATAAATCACATCCTACAACTCTCGAGGAGTCACACTGCAACCATGCACTGATGTGCCAAGAGTGACCCCTATTTTTATAGTCACTAAAGCAAAAAGAAATCGATACAAAAATCTCGCACCCAAAGTTTTAATTGCCAAAAATCATGCCATGTTAGTGTTGTATGGCTACCACATAATCAGTGTAAAGTCGTTGCATTTTCTGAGCGATCTACCACGTGTCACTCTCTTTCTTGTGTCGGATTGCCACATTATCAATTTTGTGACAATATCATCATGGATCATGCCACCAAGATGCGGGAGCGCCAACAAGAAATACTTCATGTGGGAAGGAGATTAGTTCAAAGGACATAGAAAATCGCACATATCCACACATATGCAAGGGCTATATTAATGGTTCTTCATCCTTTGCCCCTTGGATAGGTTTTTGCTCTCATAATTGTGCTTCAAGCATAGTCACAGGAGATGTGGAGAGTTGTCATACACATAGTTTAGGTTTGCCTCTCCTACACATGCATATGATGCTTTGATACATGTGCTTGCAGGATGATCTAGGTTACATACCGTGCCTAGCTCATGGAACCTTTTGTGTTTTGGTCACCAAGATCACAAGATTTAAAAACTCATACAAGGTGGTGCATTTTTTTTCTCCCTTCTCTTGGGTAAGTAGTTCCGATCATTCCATGAAGCAAGGACCCAAGTATGGTGCAACACTTGCCGTACATCAGGCAAGCCAAATAAAGAGTGCCCCTAGTGTGCAAATAATTGTCATTTTTGTGGCAAAAAGCCATCCATGAGGCCGACAAGATCCCCACACTTCATACCTTTTCAATGGATCGACAATTGGTTGGAACTTGGTAACAAATGTGCCATATGGTGATCGACCGACCACAATTGTAGTCTTCCCCTCTTACAAGCTTGGAGGATTTGTTTACTCTTTCCCCCAACCAAAACTCTCTCACTACAACAAATCTTGGTGGAAACAAAACAACGATAAAAAATGCCCGTGAGGATGCTAGAGTTCCTACAACGTGGGTGATTGGTTTCACTTCTACACTGAAGTAGCTGACAAACCAATCAAGATTCCCACATATTCGACCTTTTCAATGGATGAGTAAAAATGGTTGGTAACAAATGTTCCATATGGTGTGTGACCATGATGACGGTCTTTGAATCTAACAAGCTTGGAGGCTTTGTTACCAATGACTTCAAGAAGTAGAAGGATGACGTCGTTGGTGCAACTCTCTATGGGAGCATGTCAATGCTTGTGTTTTTTATTTCATGATTTTCAACAGTACTCCATCCATGATGATGTCAATGCTTGTGTTTTTTATTTCATGATTTTCAATAGTACTCCATCCATGATGATGGTGTGTGACCATGACGACGGTCTTTGAATCTAGCAAGCTTGGAGGCTTTGTTACCAATGACTTCAAGAAGTAGAAGGATGACGTCGTTGGTGGAACTCTCTATGGGAGCATGTCAATGCTTGTGTTTTTTATTTCATGATTTTCAACAGTACCCATCCATGATGATGGATGCAAAGAAGATTTGTGACTATCTTGCTTTCCCATATGAGCGAGTCTTTTTGACGCACCAAATAGCTACAAAGGTGCAATTGAGCACCTTTGATGCAACTAAAGTATCTGTAACCTACTTGGCACTGACAAGATGGTAATCTCATAGCAACATAAAAACATAAGTAAAAACTTTAACACTTCAACTTGAAATCAAATAGTAGGACTTTGTGATAGAAGTGGTGGAGTTTCACTTCCACATGAAATGGCTCCAAAGTCTGGTGCTCCTTCCGTTACTTCTTTTTATATCAATATGTCACACAATACAACTGCTAGGGAGTCACTCTACAACTGTGCAACCATGCATTCATTGGATCAGAGTGACCACCTAGGCATGCTTTTATAGCACTACGGCCAAAATCAACTGATATATCAAATGCTCTGAATACTTTGCTTCAGATTTTGCAAAAACAATAAAGCCAAAAACTATTCCCACAAATTGTCTATAGTCTCTAAAGATCCCCTCCATCATCTACTAATTGCAAGAGTATTTGTGAGACCAAAAGGCATCACCAAATACTTGTAGAATATGAAGGACATCCTAAAGTCAATCTTGTATACATCTCTACGAGTGAACCTAATATGGTGATAACAACTTTTAAGACGATCCCACTGAAACAAGTAGAACATTGCAATCTATCAAGCATATCATCGAGATCCATAAGCTATTGAACGCTATTGAAGTTTTTCTTCAAACGTATCGTTGAATTTTCTTTGGTAGACTATAGTAGTATCTATCCATTTGTTCCTTTAAAGACATTTTCTTGAAAGAAGCAACCGGTAGGAAATTATCACAATATCTTTGGTGATAAGTATAAAGGGTATTTTTCTCTTTAATCCGAAGGTGGTTCCATGTCATCAAAACATCAGACTCAAACTGGGGAGTCAACCAAGTAGATGAGAACAACCTTTTGAACTTGCTCTTTCTGCATTCCAAATTTTCATACGTCGCTTCTCAAATCAAGTGATTCCTCTTTGTACCAAAAATGGTTTCAAAGGTGTAAGAGTCATCATCGGAGTCATTAGAATATGGAGTATTTGCATCTAAAGGATGAGATTTCTTGTGGTTCTCTCTTAATTTACTTTTTTGGTCTTTCTTCCTCACTAGAACTGGAACAAGAAGAAGAAGGAGAACCGAAGTTGTGAACACGTCGGCGGTGTTTCCTTTTTGACCCCTTCCTTGCCCAATCCTCAAAAGTTGACTGTCAGCCAAGATAGTCAGTTAAAGACTCAGAGTTTGTCCTTGCAAGAGTGTTTCCTATACTTCATGATCTTATTGATCTTTTGCTCTATGGCTAGATCATTTTCTCTGATGTCAAAAGATAAGTTTTCATACATATTTTGCCTTTGCTTTCACTTTGTCATACATAGGATTCTTGGAATACTACATGAGGCGCTTAGTACAAGTACTAACTTGCAATATTCGTCAAATTTGTGCAAACTATGGATCCTAGATCAAAGATTCTTCAAGTTGATCATCGAACTTCTTGTCAACCAATTAATCCTTGTTTGAATCTCCGTTGTCGTTCGGTTCATCCTGCAAATTTATCGGTGGGATGAATTTTTATTCCTAATTGACTTCTCTATTAGAATCCATAACCTGTGCTATAGAAAGTTGGATTGGATCTTCCATTGAAGAATCGATTGATGCTCTAATACCACTCTAATCGGCTTGGTACTGATAAGGCTATAATCTCAAAACAACCCATGAAAAGAACTAAAAACTTCAACACTTTAAATTGAAACCAAAGAGTAGCCGCGACATGAAGTGGCAGAATTCCACTTCCAAATGTATTGGCCCCCAAGTCTGGCATTCCGTTTGTTACTTTTTTTTATATTGATAAATCACATTGTACAATTGTCAAGGAGTCACACTGCAACCATGCACTGATGTGCCAAGAAAGACCCCTATTTTTATAGTCACTAAAGCCAAATGAAATCGATACAAAAATCTTGCACCCAAAGTTTTAACTACCAAAAAGCATGCCACGTTAGTGTTGTATGGCTACCACATAATCAATGTAAAACCGTTGCATTTTTTGAGCGATCTACCACGTGTCACTCTCTGTCTTGTGTCGGATTGCCACATTATCAATTTTCTAACGATATCCATGATGGATCACATCACCAAGATGTAGGAGCGTCAACAAGAGATACTTCATGCAGAAAGGAGGTTAGTTCAAAAGACATAAAAAATCTCACGTATTAGTTCAATCCAACGTATTGCTTTGCTAGACTCCACACATACACAAGGCTATATAAGTGGTTCTTCATCCTTTGCCCCTTGGATAGGGTTGTTTGTCTCATAATTGTGCTTCAAGCATAGTCATAGGAGATGTAGGGAGTTGTCATACACATAGTTTAGGTTTGCCTCTCCTACACATGCATATGATAATAGGATACATGTTCTTTCAGGATGATCTAGGTTACATACCTTTCCTAGCTCGTGGAAGAAATCTTTGTGTTGGTCGACGAGATTGCGAGTTTTACGAACTCATACAAGGTGGTGCATTGTTTCCCCTCCTTCTCTTGGGTAAGTGGTTCCGATCACTCCATGAAGTAAGGACCCCAGTATGTTGCAACTTGTCATACATCAGGCAAGCCAGATCAAGAGTGCCCCCAGTGCGTAAATTGTCATTTTTTGTGGCAAAAGCTATCCATGAGGCAAAAAATTCCCCCAGACGCCATACCTTTTCAATGGATCAACAATTGGTTAGTAACAAATGTGCCATATGGTGAGCTACCGACCACAATGGGGGTCTTCCCTTGCAAGAGTGTTTCTTCTATTTCATGATTTCATTGATCTTTTGCTCCATGGCTAGATCAAATTCTTTCAATGTAGAAAGAGTTTAGGATTCTTGGAATGCTTCATGAGGTTCTTAGACAAGTATTAACTTGCAAGTTTTCTCTCCCAAGTTGGTCATTTTGGCATCTAGAGACATCATACGCGATGATGTCTACTTTGAGATTTTTGGCCCAAACTTGACCTGTAGGATCCCTAGGTGATGGATAACTCTCTAATCATCTTAGATTTTAATTTAGAGGTGGATTGATGTGGTTGGGGCAGTAGATTGTGTCCTAGGCCAATATTTTCTAATTTTTGGGTCCAAGTGGTCACAAGCTTGCTCAAAATGGTCCAATTTGATCATATGGCTTTTATACTATATGGTGAACATGCTTATGATGAAAAAGTTAAGTTTGAGTGCGTGTGTCAAGTTTCACCTAGTTGGGAGCAGTTTTGGTAGGTCTAAGGCCAATTTGTTGAGTTAGGCGTAGACTTTGTGTTGTTTGGGCATTGGACACCCTAACTAGCTCCAAACCCTATGAAATTGTGTGGGATTCATGTTTACAGTATGCACAATGTGTTTGTGAATTCAATGTGAAGGTTCTGTTCTTGTGCAAAAGTTGGTTGTGAGACATCATATGTGTATGATGTCTTCTTTGAGAAAAACTGAATTTGATGCTTTGGAGTGTCTTGTGCTTGTGTCCTAAGCCCTAATTGATAGTTTTCAACTAAAAAAGTTATATATTTAGCATAGAAACTTCCTCTTTGGCATTTCAGATTTCCTAATTTGGTGATGACTTTCGCAATGATTCTTCTTGAACTTGATCACCCAAGCTTGTGGATGCAGTAGGGCACCTTTCCATGGCTTTGGTGTAGCCTTTGGCCTTACAAATACCATTTTTGGCGATTTGTTGCTCAAATTGCATCTATTTGTGAAAATATGGTTGCAAACAATTTTCCTTGATGCTTGACCATATTTTTTGGTTGTTGATGGCATGTGGATGATGCTCGTGAAGTTTCGTGGCAAACAGACCTATTGTTTGGCCGTGAGAGCCAAATGATGCTTTGCATGTCCGATGCCTAGCTTGATGTTTTGACCTACTTCTAGTATTTTGACTATGGAGGAAATTACATGGGCTTGTAGATAACCTCGAGGAGCACCTACTCATGAAGTTTGGTGCCATTCTAACAACTTGTTCCAGATTGACTACTGCAGACTTCGAGAAGTTAGGGTTTTTCTTACTTACCTAAACCAGCATTGGAGGGCATAAACATGCTCATCTAGCCTAGGGCTAATCCCCTTTTATGTTTTGTAGCCATCGGGTTAGTGGTTGTTACAATCCCATTTCGGTCTCTTCTCGTCGATGCCACATTATCGCTTTTGTGGATTTTTCACGTGAAAGTTAGCTTAGAACAAGAAGAGCACATGGTAACGAGACTACCTCTCATGTCTGGCGTCGGTCGGTGTCCCGTGTGCATCGTATGAAGCCGTGGAAGATCTGCGTGCTCTAGGTCTCTCAAGTTCTCTCTAACTGTGAATAGTGAAAATGCGGTAGTAAGTGGGCCCCATAATATCTTATATCGAGGGCCCAAAATGAGGTAGTAAGTGGGACCCAAAATTCTTATATCGGGGGTCCTTGGGCCACTTTCCACAAAATTTGACATGTGCTCCTATTTTGTAGCAAAATACACCTTAGGCTCGAAAATTTCTCCATTTGGACTCCGTTTGTCCCATTTTTGAAAAATTTGCCATTTCATCCAAAAACTTGTCGGATCGGGCTTTTTGCAACTTTTTCATAATTGCAACCCGACTTCACCATATGTTTCCCTTGACTTGTTGATCACTCTTGTTTTTTTTTTTTGTCATTACGTCTCCATCTCACTTGATTTTTTTATTTTTCTATTTTTTTCTCCAAGAAATTAACAAAAATAGGAAAAAATAACTAAATTAATCCAAAAAATATTAACAAATCCAAATTAATAAACAATAACACAATAAGCTGCTATGTACACTCATTTATAATATTTTTGGTTGGATTGCTCTATTTTTCTCATTTTTTGTATAAAAACTACTATTTTTTACATATATATATACACGCAAACACCTAGAGGCTCATTTTTGGCATTTGTCCTCATACCCTTGTAGAATCACATTCGATAAGGCCATATATACTTGGGTTCACCAAAAAGTTCTGCAATCAAACGCAACAAAGCCCAAAAACATAGAAAATAGTGTCCTGTTTTGTACTTTTAAGTCTGTTGGATTCGCATTGAGAATGCCTCCCCCCTCCCTAGCCGGAATCCCCTTGGACAACGGTGTATCACCCTAGGGTATGTTTTGTGCATGGAAATCTATGTGTGCTAATGTAGTCCATGTACTGCGGCCTTATATGCATACTCGATCAATGCATGGGAAAAGTTAATGCTTTGTGAGAGGAGGGTAGAAGAAATTCGCTTATTGGTATTTGATGTTGAGGTTTCCTAATGAGATAGTACCAATAGTAGACCGATGAAATAATAATCTTTCTAATCTTGCCACTCGTTGTTTGATTGACAATGGGCACCTTTGTATTTCTGGTCCGTGTTGCAGCTTGTGGTGACATTCTTGTTTGAATCCAAGATTCACATATGTCGTTTGTGTTGGCCTTTGTTTATCCAAAATTGAGTTGGCTTATTTTAAAGTTGGCCCTGATTTCTTGAGCACCCAAATCTGCTTCACATTTTGTCGTGGTTTAGATGGATTTGGTTTTGGCTGGATCTGAGGGGTTTGTACTAAAGGGAGTTCCTTGTTGTGCTGCTTTAGAATGCATATATGCACTTGATTACCTTGTGCAACAATAAAATTCTTCGGTTGGGTTTGTTCCCGGGGTTTAGAGGTAGCTTTAAGCTTGGTTTGTTGTAATTGTGCAACCTCTCCCTTCTTAACCCAGACTTGTTTAGGTACTATTAGTGACTGAATTGGTGGTTGTTGTTTTTCCCAAGCTCTTTAAGAGAAGAACAAGGTTCTAGAGAAACTCACCAAATAGATGTCAATCATGCCCCAATGTACGTAGAACCACAAGATCTAAAAGGATGTTGTCCGCAGAAACCAACTCCCAAGCTGGATCCACATCCTCTTTTCAACAGAGAACATCCGGATCTGGATAACTGCCGCAAATCTCCAACAATCATTACCTTTGCAACTTGATCACCCAAGATAGATGAATCCAATACTATATACTTGTGGAACCTAGACCCAAATCTGGCAGAATAATAAAGACCATCATCCCATTGAGAAAATGAAATTCCATGACTAATTGTAATTGGCTCCTAGCCCAAGAAGGACTACTATCCACTTGTACAAAATTTTATGTCAATCTAGGGATAAAGAAATAGGACACACTAAATGGAATAGCATTTAGGGATCAAATCTGGAAGGAAAACATAGGATTTCCTACTCTGATGCATTGGGAAGAGAAACCATCACACCAAAAATCCAAAAGACCAAGCAACCACCAAAGTGGCTCAAGAAAACATCGGCTATTGTACTATGGGAAAAAGTACACCATACAAAAGTGAAAAGACACGGGCAAGGAATCCAAGGATGAAAAGACTCCATGGTACTCCAGTAAATGGAACACCAAAATTCAACTGAAGATAATAACGTGAAATCCCCCTTTGAAAAATAAGTATTGTAAAAAGTGCGGTCTGAGATAGCTTTGTCTCAACTCTACGTTAGAATAGAGCAACCATTTTCATTGGAAGGTCCAAAGTCTCACCTGCACAACTTGAAATAAAACCACGTCCTCTGTGATAGACATTAGTCTAGATGTCTCCAGTAACTGCTGACACAACGTGCAAACTTGTCATATAAATCTGAATAAATCTATGTCGGATATCAAGAATACTTCCCATAAGAGATGCAAACCTATTCGTTAAATACTAATGACAAGCTCACAAAAGGGCATAGGAGTGAACAAATCTATTGGGCCACACTACTGTTACTAAAGAGAGAACATGGAGATAGGGGTTGTCCATACCTCAACAAAGGTGTAAAGGTGGTACAAAATAGAAAATCTACAACCTAGTACAAAGGTGTAGCTGAGCCATCAACTTGCTACCCCTCCTTGGAGCAAAAGTCTACGTGTGTCTGTGCAAGACAAGGTTGGAAGTCCAAATCAACCTACATAAAGCTTCCACAGGGATAAAAATACTAATAACTCCAAGTTAAAAGTGCAATCACAGAAGACACAGCAAATAAGCCAATCCATCTCCTCAAAGAAAACACAATCATAGGAATCCGCTCCATAAGTGTTAAAAAGAAGATCCCACTGTTGTCTAAACACAAGACTCTCAAAAGAAGAAATCCAAAAAAAATGTATCCCCTCCTAGATCCGATAGCCACAAGCTTGCTCCCCTTGTGGGAAGAAACGACAACAAACCTCCATCAAGAAAAACCAAAGCAATCCAAGAATGCTCCACAGCCTGAATCCTCCATGGGCCTCCCCTCAGTGAAGAGAGGTTGAGGTTGAGATGGTTAGAAGATAAGAAAAAAATAGACGAGGGTCCATAGCCTCAACATACCCATTTAGGAAAACACAACAAGATTTCTCTCTCTTAATCAAGTCCAATATGGCACTAGATCAACCTACACCAACTATCCAAGGTGATCGAAACACCAAGGCCTTGATACCATGTCATAATAGATAGCGAAAGATGCAATGGACATGGATTGACCTCAGATCTAGTGGACACCATGACTCCAATTTGGCTTGACTTTGAAAAAATCCTCTGACACTAGAGAACACCTGCAATGCCACATTCATATACAAGGAAACTGTGAATAAGAGAGCTCACTCAACTAGAAAGAGATAGGATAGTTGAAAGAGAGAGAGAGAGAGAGAGAGAGAGAGAGAGAGAGAGAGAGACAGAGAGAGAGAGAGAGAGAGAGAGAGAGAGAGAGAGAGAGAGAGAGAGAGAGAGAGAGAGAGAGATTTGGGAAGGCTCTCCATGCTTATACAAAGCTGCATATACAAGTGGCCAAGGGTGGTCCATCATATATCTATTATTCCCTCTATGGATAGACTCCCAATACACACAAATTCTACTCCTACTACCATCTGCTCTTGCAAAAAAGACCACTGGCTCTACCTCATGATATGCAACAAACCCAAGCATCCTGACAGAACAAGATGCACCTCACAGGAGCTATCTAGAATGATTGAGAAGAGAGAAAGACAAAATATACCAAGACCATCATGTGATGTTTCCCTCAATGCGTCATTAAGTCTTTATTGTGCATGGAACCACCATTGGGTTAGTGCCTTCCATCTACGATCGCTAGGATACTGCTAACCTGACACGAAAAATGCACCATCATTGAGTGAGTGCCCTCCATTTGAGATTGTTAGGATACCACTACCCTAAAAGGGCCACGGAGGAAAGCCTCTAGGCTGCCCCGAGCAGTGGTGCTAAATTGAAGATGAAGACTACAAGAAACACTAGAGAGAGACCTACAAAAATGCAGATCCATCCCCCCTCTACATAGCTCGCTACTATTGTGGCCTAGGAAAACCACTATGGGTGCCCTGTTGGGATGCACTGCACCTGAGAGGCACCCTCATGCTCCCTATATAGTGTCATAGGCTCGATGCCCGATCCACATATCAGTCCCCATGACCTAATAAATAGCAGAAAAGGTGGGAACATGTGGAGAGGCCCTCGGTAGAATTTAGAAGCACCCAAAAGACAGGAGAAAAATCCATGGACAAAACCAAAACCCTGAGAACCCCACTCTAACAAGAATCTCCTTAACTCGACTGAGTCACAAGTTCCAACACCAACGTATGTACTCTCGAGGGCTGCAATCAAGCATGTGGGTATATCTTAGAATAGTTGAGGTCTCTAAAACTCTTCGCACCAAGAAATACTTTACATTATCTTCTGGGTATTTTGGTTCCAAAGCCTAGTGAAGATAAGTGCAGAGTCCTATAAGTTGGAACTACGCTCACACCTTAGCATTCATAAGTGTTCCACGATAGCCATTCAAACGACTGCTTGGGGCAAGATGAATAAGCTATTTCACTTAAGGATATTTCTATCTTGGAGGATACTATTTGATATGTTCCACTTGAACTTGAGTTGATTCGTGACCAAGAGTAAAGTGTTTTATTGGACCTCTTATTTAGAGCCTAATTAAATGAAAACATAGATCAATAAGTTACAACTTGGCATCTAGTGAGATACTTGAGGAGTCAATTCCCCTATTCATCAACCAAGGAAATCATTGATGTTCTTACTTTCAAGCAAGGCAAAGAGTGTCTGCCTTGTAGATTTGGCTAACTGTTGTGTAATTTACTTTGATTACTCTACTGCACGTAGTGTTGCAAGACACCTTGGCATATACAAAACATTGACCTTGGTATGTAGGTACTTCTATTGGGCACACATGAAAGCTTTTGTTGAGAGCTATGTGTGGGATTGTGCGTAGTACGCACTTCATCATGCTCAATGTGAGAAAATGTGTAGGGTTCTTTAATCTATTGCAAATTCTTAATGGAAAGTGGAGTAGCCATGCTCTGGAGTTTGTAATAAGGTCATGCTGCCATAAGGGTTGATCGTAGCCACTTGATACCCATGGAAATATTCATACCTACTAGAACCATAGTGAAGAGTCACGCATAAGCTTAAATTTTTGTAGAGTACTTGCATTATCTCAATAGTTTTTCATGAGGCATTTGACAGTCATCATGAAACAGACTCAGGGGGATCACTACATATAAAATGTGTATATCATGTGCGTAAAAGGACTATTTCTAGAACTCCTTATCTTTAAATTTTTGAAAAATAAAACACACCCTTTTCTTATTCAATCTATATATTTTTCCAATTCCATGTTATGGTACCCTTCTGTATGTGAAAATGTGAGAAAAAAAGAAATTTAATACCCCCTTCTGTTGCACTCATGTGATAGTCACATAATTATTAAGTGAACACCCCCACCCCACCCCGAGGAAACAGAGCTGCCTTTTTATTTCCCAAAAATGGCTTTTTCATGATTGAAAATATAGTCATCCATGTCATCCTCAAAGCATCTTGAGATTGTTGGATAGATAAAATACATAGTCAACCATTGAAGGTTACAAGCATGTCTTTATTTATCAAAGTAATTTGGAAAAGTATCTCCTATATTATCTTATAGCAACTCTACACATGTGAATAGGGGTGATAGTTCATACAACTCTACACATGTGAATAGGGGTCCTTTGCTCTCACACTCTGCATCTAGATGCTCTGCAGAGTGAGGCCCCAAGGGCTCTTAAAAAATTACAAGGGTTACCCAAAAGCAGAACCCCAATAGCACTTTACCCTAAAATAATTAACCCAAAAAGCATCTGCTCACAAACGCCAATGTAGAAATTGTCAAAAGCTGCCAACATAAAATGTGGAAATTTGTACAGCCTACCACATAGCACAACCAACATAGAACATTGTAAAATCCATATAGTGCTACCACATCAGCATTCATATGATTTGCCACGTAAGCATAGAAGTGCGATTTACAAAAATCGGCCTCAAAGTTCAAGCTTCTGGTTTTAGGGTTTTAGGCCCCTCGATCGGTGCTCCATAAGCTAGGTGGTAACTTAGATTGAAATCCCGTCCTTTTCTTTTAGAGCCTACGCCCAAAACTTCTGTAAGTTCTTTCAGAGATCAGTTTCTCCTTGTCCTCTCAGTCACTTTCCTTCCAATTGGGCATGCCACACCATCACTTTGTGACATTGATTATGAGCCAAAATCACTCATTCTGGCTAGATTCAAGGGCTTAAGTTGTAATCCATAGATGATCATCTACGTGATGACGATTGCAATAGGATTGTGCAAGATGTTTTTCTTACGAGCATAGGCAATCTTGAGGGCTGCAAGCAGGCATGTGGGTATATCTATACTCTGAAACTCTTTCCATCAAGATGTATTGTGCATTATCTTTTGGGCTTTGTGGACCGTTCCAAAACTTGGTGAAGATAAGTGTGGAGCCCTATAAGCTTGAGCTATCCTCATATCTTATAATTCATCCATTGTTCCATAGTAGCCATTCAAAAGAAGTTTTGGGGTAAGATGAGCACACTATTCCTCTTAGAAAATTTGCTAACATGGAGGATACTACTTGATATGTTCCTCTTGAACTTGAGTTGATCCTTGAACAAAGAATAAATCGTCTTGTTGAGCCTCTTATTCAAAGGCTAATCAAGTGAAAACATAGATCAAAGTTAGTTGCAACTTGGAAGTCGGTGAGATAGTTGAGGAGTCAATTCCCCGGTTCATCACAAAAGAAATCATTGATGGTCTTACTTTCAAGCAAGGCAAAGTGTATGCACCCTATAGATTTTGCTGGCTATTTTGTAATTTTACTTGTCTTATTGCATGTAGTGCAAGACACTTTGTCATATACAAAACTTGGTAAGCAGGTACTACTATTGGCCACACGTGAAAGCTTTTGTTGAGAGCTAGGTGTGGGATTGTGCTTAGTACGTGCTTCATAATGCTAAATGCAAGAAATGCACAGGATTATATAATCTATTGCAAATTGTTTCTGGAAATTAGAGAGGCGTTGCAATGGAGTTTGTAATAAGACTAGCCCGTACTGCTAGAGGTTGTGGTGCCATAAGGTTTGATTGTGGCCACTTGAAAATATATCCAAAAGACTCCGTCAAAACTGAAAGTGACAACTACTGTTGATCTTCCTCTATTTGAGATACCTCCTAAGAGAATATCTCCCCATTCTGACAATGAATAGGGAACATACATTCAACAAAAAAGTACACACATCAATACTAAGAATGCACCTAATACAACAAGATCAAGAGATACTTTCCCAAGGTCTGCAAGAGAACAACAAGGTGCTAGAGAAAGTCACCAAATAGACGTCAATCATGGCCGATGTACGTGGAACCACAATATCTGAAAGGAAGGAGTACGAAAAATGACTCTCATGGGGTAGCTGAATTTCATGGGGTAGCTAAATTTCATGGGGTAGCTTATGTTTTCATGGGGTAGCTGAATTTCATGCGGTAGCTTTTGTTTTCATAACCAAAAGTTGTAGAACAGTTGCCAAACTAGGGAGAGAGGGATATATATATATATATATATATATATATATATATATATATATATATATATATAGAGAGAGAGAGAGAGAGAGAGAGAGAGAGAGCGATCTACATCTTTCTCAATAGAGATAGACAAAGAGATCCTTGCAAGGTAATATGCACTTGGCATGTGTAGATGGCTGGATAATCACCATGTGGGAACGTGTTCTTAAAAGATGGGTAGCGAATTACTTAGTAATTACTAGAGTTATTACTACAGTAAAACCAAAGTGTATAAATAGGGCCCATTACATTATTATCGGGTTGGCAATTGTTATCACTTGTATTAGCGCTTTGGGCTATAATTGTACTTGAGCATCAGTGGCAGTATTGTCGGCTATACTTTCTCTCTGTAATCATATTCACCGTAATCTCAATCATGGTATATATTTCAGTGATACTTACTTCTCGACCAGTCTTCTGAATCTGAATCTGAACCTTACTACAGTCTATAAGTCTGATTCTTATTTCAGTATCCACATTTCAGTCTAGTCTACTGTCTGAAATCTTTCCACACTAGTAGCTAAAATCCTTCAACACTGGAATTAGTTGTCTCAAGAGATCAGCTCCAATTCCATTTCGGCGATCACGGTGGCTCGAGCTGAAGCTCGTTGACTGAAATAATCTTCTCCCAGTTGAAGTTTTCAGCAATGGCACCAAAGTCCAATCGTGGCCGGAAATCTACCAATCGTGTGGACCCCATTCCTGAGGAGTCAGGAAGAGAGTCTGACCCCAAGCAAGAGAAAATTATTGACACTGAGGCTCAGGAGGAGCATAGTCAGGCTGAGGAGGTGCAGGACTCACAGCACTCCAGTCATTCTCGACGCAGACGGGCAGAATGGGAAGCATGAAATGCAAAGAGTTCCAAGAGTTCTCAGTCTCGCCAGAGAGATGAGAATGTCAAGGGCAGAAAGGGAAGTCACCGTACTTCTAGCAGACAAAACAGAGAAGATATTGATACTGAGACAGAGACAGAGATTGATTGGGATGCTGACACTGACAATTGCAAGAAGGCTCCCAAGTGTCATTCTGAATCCAAGAAGAGAAGTGGTGGGATCAACAATAATCAAAATGATTACACCGCTTCCCTGAATATTTCCTTTCCCATATTCAAAGGAGGGAAAAAGGATGATCTAGATCTTCACATGCAAGCTTTCGAGCAGTATGCTGAACTTAAAAACATTGATGAAGATGATTGGGGGGAATATTTTCCACAAACCTTGAAGGAAGCAGCGAGGAAATGGTATTACCATTACCCTGCATGCCAGTTGAGATCATATAACAAATTACTTAAGGCCTTCAGGTTGGAATATTCCGACAATAGAGGGGACGAGGATATTCTCTGTGAATTAGATTAGATCAAACAGAGGAATTCGTAAGTCCGTAGCTATGTCAAAAAGATAAAAGAACTGACCAAGCAGTTGCAAGAACCGTCGTCTGAGAAGAGATTGAGGGCATGGTTTTTGAATGGGTTCACAAGCAAAAAGCTTAGAGAACAAGAAGTACTAGCTCCTAAAAAGAAATTCAATGATCTAGTCCAAAGAGCATTAAAATTGGAATAGTGGGCTAAGAAAGAAAAGAGCCACAAGAAGCGAAGGACCAGTAGCAGTAGTTTGGCTATTGAAGCTTCTGATTCCAGTGCAACGTCCAGTAGCTTCGAGAGCAGCTCCAATGAACGGACAAAAGAGAGATCAAAGAAGGGATCATGGACCAAGAAAATTGAAGAAATGGCTAGGCAGATTGCAAAAATTAGCCACACAAGACAACCGGTCCGGAAGATGGAGACTTGGTGTTCACGATGTAAATCCAAGGACCACATCTCCATTGAATGTCCACAATGTACCTACTGCAAGGCCTTTGGTCACCTATGGAATAATTGTGGCATCAGAATTCACCATTTTAAGAAAGGAAAGGATCTATCAATGGTTGCCTACACTGAACCAGTGAAGGCAGAACCAATGAAAGTAGCTCAAGAAGAGAGACCAAGTACCAGTGGTACTAGTCAAGGACGTGGCGGACACCAACCAGGAATGGACAGAGGAAGAGGAAGAGGCAACTTCCAGACCAGGAGCATGAATTGCTATACCTGTGGGAAGTATGGTCATTTTGCAACCCAATGTCCAGATGCACCGGTAACGAGACTGCTACTAAGGTTAAGGCACCAGAGCCAGTCCCAGTCAAAGTAGTTACAAGGAGCAAGGGAGTGATCATTCAAGAAATTCCAGACATTTCAGAAGTACCAGTCAATCCTAACAGCAGCAAGTGGGCCCAACAAAGGGAAGTTTGGAAGGCCAAAGGTAAAGAAAAGGTGGTAGATGAGTGGCAAGAGCAGCGAGAACTAACAACTAAAATCACAGAGGATTTAGCTAAGAAGTTGCCAGAGCAGCCAGAGAGTTTCGAAGCTAGAGTCATTCAGAAGATACCAGCCCAATCGACTGATAAAGATTAGTCAGTATCGGCCATGACAGAGACCATGCTAGCTGTAGTACATGGACTAGCTGATGAAATGGGAGCGGATGGAAAGAGTAGAAGTACTGCTAAAGAAGAATGGCAGTGTGAAGACACTAGTTCTTCAAGCTCTGATAATTAGTCTGACCAGGAGCAAGAGGAAATTCATGTGAAAATTTGTGATAGAATCGAGAAGCTGACTATAGAGCTGGAGGATATAAGAAAGACCTTACCTGAGGTGGCCAACTTTATCAGACAAAGTAGGAAGACTGAGGCAGAGGCCAGAACAGTGGACCTGACGGCTGTCCGGGATGATGAAGTTCCACTTATTTAGGTAGACTACAAGGTCAAGAAGCAGTGGGAACCTCTCTCAAGCGTCATACTGGATGGAGGAGCAGGAGTCAACATAATGGGAGCCCATCTTCAACAAAGAATGGGTATCACTAACATGAAACCATCACCATTCAAGGTAAGAATGGCAGATCATCGAGTCGTATAAGCGACGGGTATGATTGAAAACATGCAGATAAGAGTTGGGAGGGAGAAATTCAAAACCAGTTTCCTAGTCTTGGATGTGCAGGGAACATATGGAATGCTACTAGGCCGCCCATGGTTAAGAACATCACATGATGTTCATGACTACGCAAACCAAACTTTAACCATAGAAGGGGCCAGTGGTGGCAGAATCAAAATCCAGACCAACAACACCAGGAGCTGGAAAAAGGAACTGAGGCCAAAGGAGTTGTGTCAGAAACCGAGCTAAGAAAATTGAGCGAATGCTAGCAGCTATGAACATATTTCCTTTGGCAGAAATTGATTTGAATGCAGTCCTGCTGAACAAAGAGCAAGCTGACAAGCAAAAGAGACAATTCCCTGATCAGTTTACAGAAGTCAATACAGGGGAAAGAACAGTTCAGCTAACTTGAAGAATGGAGGAACCAGTTGATACTGGTATAATGGAAGAACCAATATGTTTTGAAGAGTACTCACTGAATTAGAATAATGATTCAGAAATGAATGGACCTTCTTGGGACTACGCTGAAGAATCGACCAAACGAAAAGGAGGCAGACCAAACTGGTTGCTTCCAGATGATCAGGAAGTAGAGGAGTGGAACCTAGGATCAGAGGAAAATCCCAGAATGATCAAAGTCAACAAGCACCTGAAACTGGCAATGAAGGAAAAGGCACGGAAAATGTTCCATAACTATAAAGATGTATTTGCTTGGGAACATACAGATTTGAAGGGAGTAGATCCTGAAGTCTGTCAACACCGAATACCACTGAAACCGGATGCTAGGCCAGTCAGATTGCAAAGATACCGGATGAACCCCAACTATGCAAAGAAGGTCAAGGAGGAGATTGATAATGTTCTCAAGGCTGGGTTCATTACGGAAGTAGCAAGCAGTGATTGGTTATTTCCCATAGTCGTCGTTCCTAAGAAAAATGGGAAATTAAGAGTTTGTGTCGACTATAGGAAACTAAATGCCCAGACCATTAAGGATCCATTTCCCTTACCTTTTACAGATATGTTGCTTGATGAGATCGCAGGATATGAGATGTATAGCTTCATGGATGGATATAGCGGCTATAACCAATTATAGATTGCTCCTGAAGATAGGGCTAAGACCACTTTCATCACTGAGTGGGGAGAATTCATGTATCTGGTGATGCCTTTTGGCATGTGCAATGCACCAGCTACTTTTTAGGGGTGTATGATGGAGATGTTTAATGAATTTCTTCATCGGTTCCTTGCCATTTTCATGGATGACTTCACTGTCTATTCAGATGAGGAACAACATCTTCTATTCCTAGAGATGGTTTTTAGACGCTGTTAGGAGAAAAGGATTTGTTTGAATCCATTCAAATCTATATTTCTGGTTTGGAAGGGACAGCTACTGGGACATGTGGTTTCCCGCAATGGAATAGAAATGTACAATGACAAAATAGAGTGTGTCCAGCAAGCTAAAGCACCCAGAACTGCTTCTGAGTTGAGTTCTTTCTTGGGGTATGTGAATTTCTATAGAAGATTTGTACACAAGTTTGCTTCTCAAGCAGTACCACTATATGAGCTTACAAAGAAGACTAGTAAGTTCAATTGGACTGCTGAGTGTGAGGAGAGTTTCCAAAATTTGAAAAAAGCCATTACCAGTAAACCAGTCCTCGGGCAGCCGAATTGGGATATTATTTTTCATGTACATGTAGATGCTTCAAGATTGGCAATGGGGGCAATATTAGCTCAGCAAGATGGTAGAACAGACTATCCGGTCTATTTTGCTAGTCGGAGATTCAGTCATGCTGAACAAGGCTATACGACTACTGAAAGAGAAGCCCTCGGAATGGTTTTTAGCGCTACAAAATTCAGGCATTACCTATTGGGGAAGTTATTCCATTTTTATGTGCATCATCAAGCTCTTCTGATTCTGATTAACAAAGTTATTATTCAAGGCAGGCTGATAAGATGGATGATGTTCCTTATGGAATTTGAATTCAGAATTTTCCATAAGCTTGGCCGAAACCACTGTGGAGCTGACTTTCTTTCCAGAAGTACAGAAGGATATTCAGAATCACCTCTGAGAGATGAGCCAGTGGATGCTGATTTATTTCAGTTAGAAGCAAAAGAATCACTGGATCCTGAATGGTATGATATTTATCAATTCCTTTCCCAAGGTGCCTTTCCAGAGGATTGGAAACAGAATCAGAAGAAAGCTCTAATAAAAAAAAGCCTGAAATTTACCATCATTGGAGGAGTACTTTATCGATTATGTGTGGATGGTATACTTCGAAGATGTGTCCCTATGGAAGGAAGAATGCAAGTTATTTTAGAAGTGCATAATGGCGAGTCTGGTAGACACTTTTCCAACTAAATGACCTACAAGAAGATTCTGCAAGCAGGTCTGTGGTGGAAAACAATGATTGCTGATGTCAGAAGCTTTTGTAAAACTTGTGACATATGCCAAAGAATGGGCCGACCAACAGCTGCAAACATGACTCCCTTAATGCCAATACAACCATTGGGAATATTCATGAAATGGGGACTGGATTTTATGGGACCTTTTAAGAAGGTGACTCCCAGGAAGAACAAGTACATCATGATGGCTACTTGTTATGTTACCAAGTGGGTTGAAGATAAGGCTCTTCCTGACAACACAGTCAAGTCAACTGCAAGGTTTCTATTTGAGAATATTGTCTGCCGCTATGGATGCCCAGTAGAAATTGTGACTGATCAAGGGACACATTTTATCAACGATACTATGGAAATCCTATTGGATATGCTTTCAGTCAAGCATCGGGAATCTACTCCTTACTATCCCAGATGCAATGGACAAGCTGAAAGTAGCAATAAGACAATTAAGACTATTCTCACTAAGGTGGTGCAAAAGAAACCAGACCAATGGGATTTGAAGCTTCAGACTGCTCTATGGGCTTATAGGACAGCTTATAAGGTAGCTACTGGAATGACACCATTCAGAATGGTGTATGGTACTGAAGCTGTGGTTCCTATGGAGTTTGTAATCCCCAGTCTAAGAATGGATGTGAAGTATGGATTAGACTTCAACCATAATCTTAAGAAAAGACTGAATGAACTGATGCAGTTAGATGAACTCAGGCAAAGAGCTATGTTGGAACAAGAGATTGTTCAACAAAGAAGGAAGCACTGGCATGATCGCCAAATTAAAGTCTGAGAATTCCAGAAAGGAGACTTAGTGCTTCTATATCAGTCTAAATTAGGTCCAAAGAAGCCGAATTTGAAGATTTCCTGGGCAGAACCTTTTGAGGTCGATTGGGTCTTCTCCAATGGCACAGTTAGATTGAAAGATTTATCTGGACTGATGTTGCCGGGAGTATATAATGGAGCAAAGATCAAACTTTATTATTCAGAGACTAGAGAAACTGGGTTGGAACAAGGTACTAAGGAACTGGAGGTTGTTGATCAAGAGATACCAGAATCAGACATTTTTGGTCTTTTCCATGTGCAACCAGTTCCAGCTTCAGAACCAGTACCAGAAGAACCAGATCAAACTGACCTGAGAACCAATACCAGTATGGTCCAGCCAGAGTGGGAGTGAGTTCAGAACCAGTATGGACACACTTTCCAAATTTTAAGTGGCCAACGGTCAAGTGGTATGCCACTGGTAATTATTACAAGGATGGGTTGCAGTCTTGTCCAATGCATGTTTGCCACGACAGCAACGACGCATACAAGTCTAGGAGCGGCGAGTGGTGGTACTTTTATGGCACGAACACGTATAACAGTAAGGAGAGTTAGCATTTTTCCTCATAAATCTCCTGCGCGACGCTTTATTCCTATCAACCATTCGCCATCGCCAAGCTCCGAGGTTCTTCATTATAGCCGCAAACTTCGACTTCTGACGAGACAGCTGACTGTCAGACAGCCTTACCAGCGACACCAGGAAACGACTTTGGCACAAGTAAGTCCTCTTCGCCTTCTCCTGTTTCATCGTCGTCGACCTCACAGTGTATGGGTAGAAGGAAACGCTCAGAGAAGATGCAGGAAACTCTTGAAGAAACCCAGGCTATAGTTGTTGAGGCAAAGGCAAGCCTTCCTGTGCTTCCATACAGTAAAATCTAGCGATCTGTCTTTATTGATCACGCCTGCTACAACTTTGGGATCTGCGAGTTGTGTTGCAAGCTACAAGGATTTCTTTTGATTCAGATATCATCCAGCAAGTTCTTGATTCCTTTGATGCTGAAACTAGTAGTGCTATGATAAATAATAGGAAGGTGTCAGTGACACCAGAAGCTATTGCATTTGCATTTCGGATGCCTTATGAGCCCAAACCATCTGTGGAAACAACGCAGCAAATAAGTATTTCTTTAAAGGAGGATGAAACAGCTAGAAAGAAGCGCAAGGCAAGTGCTCACGGAGTTCCAGTAGCAGGACTGGAAGCCTCTGCTACTTACAGGTTTGTAGCTGAAGCAATCAGTCTTAAGAATAACCCAACGTATGTGTCAGAGAAATTATTTGCTATGCTGTTGGCCAAGATACTGGATCCACAAGTCCATATCAACCTTTGTCAAATACTCTCGCATAATGTACTCCAACAGACTGCCAAGCTGAAATCTCAAACTATTTTCAAGGCATGGTATGTCTGGTAATTCCTGTATTGGGCTACTGCTGCAGATGTTAATGAGCAGGTAAGGCAGGCTTGGAGTGAGCAGCCCATTTCTCAACCAAAGAAGATTGAACTGTCCTCAGACAATGAGGAAACAGACAGTCAAACGATTTCCAATGACCTGAAAAGGAAAGCCACTGCAGAGGAAGTTGGCAGTTCAAAGAAGCCAAGAATTACACTGACAAAAAGCAGTGAATTCTTGAAGCAAATAGAAAGCCAGGTTAAGGCAGTGAGCACTGAGAAAGCCGAGAAAAGTAAAATTGAGCAGCAATTTTCTGAAAAAATTATGCCTAATCAGTCAGTTGTCAAACATACAGTTGCTACTGGCTCTGGGAAAGATCATGTAAAGCCAGTCATCACTGAGGAGAAGGTACCAGACCAGTCAGGGGACAAAGGCAAGAGTCAACTAGAAAAAGGGAAAGGTCCAGCGTCCTCGACTTTGTCTGGAGAAGTTCCTGCCATTTCTGGAAACCCTCTGCAACTGGTTAAAAAGGATAAGTTGCAGCAAATGCAAACTCATAAATTGAGAGGGCATCTTTTGCTCAGCAACATTGATTATGCAACTTTACCCTACATGGGTCCTGTGGCAATATATGAACCTGTTGATTCTGATCTAACCACGGCCAAAGACAGATGTTCAGTACTGATACAGTCTTCTTGGAATACCATTGTCAGTTGTATGGGACAATTGGTGGAGGTTGCTGGATCAGAAGACGAAGTTAAAAAGCTTAAAGCTGACTTGGCAGAAGCACAACATCAGATTGCAATACTCCAGAAATCTCAGGAAGTGCAGAACATACAACACATGGTACTGGAAGCTCAATCAAAAAGGGCTCAGGAGTTGTTGAACAAAAAGTTAGCTAAAGCTGAGTCTAAAATTATGATCATGAAAAGTCAACGGAATGAAGCAGCGAGAGCTGTTGAGCGAGCTGAAACAATGCTTAGGATGAAGCGGGTAGAATTCAGGAAGCTGCTATTGCACCATACAGCTCTAAAGCGTTCGCTGACTGACAGATACATCTACAATAGCTTGTCTGAAATTTTGAACCCCGCAGGCAATGCTGTTTTTGACTTAGAAAATTTAAAGTCTTTGATGAAAAGTATGCAGAGCGATTTGCAGTACAAGATGGGTGAGTTCAATAATGCTATGACGAACCAAGCTATAATGGATTATATTGAGCAACAGACTTCCCCGGATGAGTATGGAGAAGATAAAGAAGATGAAGCTGATCAGGAGGAGGATGATCAAGAAACTGGGCATACAAAGGATGATGATGGTGCCCCACCACCATCTCCACCTCCAGGACCTGGTACTGGTGGGACAAGGGCAGATGAAGGAGGCCAGTCACAACTAGACCAACCAGACCGGAATGAGGGTCAGCAGGAAGGATAGGATAAAGAGCACCAGTCGGGTCATCATCAGACTGAAGAGCAACAGCCCAGTAACACTGGGAATCGGCCAACTAATCAGTCCCATCACAGCAGAGAGGCTAAAGGAAAAATGAAGGTTCAGGATGAGGGACCAACGATGACTGATCATCAGCATTCACTGCAGCTCATTACTTTGAATAAGCAGCTAAGACATCAACAGGCCTCCATCACCAGACAATATCTGGAGGATGATGCTCTCTGGACTGATTTAGAAAGATTTCAAAGACTATATGTGGGAGCTAGAGAAATGGTAGAACATTGGAAATCCACTGCTTTCCATGATAAAGAAGCTTGTAGACTACCTGCGCATCCCAGTACAGTTCGGTTGTTGGAACGAGTTCCGGAATGGATACTCAATGCTGATGAGAAAGTGGCAAACCCGCACTAGCAAAGACAGTCTACTGCAGATTGTCGGTCTTTAGCGCTAGAACTGGAACTTCTGCTGGTGGGTAACAAACCAACTTACCGCTGCATGAAGGATGTTAGGGTCCAACTCAAGGAATTTTTTGTACAGCTACAAGCTGCCAAAGGTGTCTTGGATCAGAGAGTCAAAGCCATTCTTGAGGACCAGACAGCCACTAGCAGAGGACCCCAAATGCGAATGTCAGTAGGAGCATAGGCAACTACTCTCCGAACCCTATTCCAGCTAGTGAGAATCACCAGAAAGATGATGCAACAAGAGAACCAGGCTGTTCTCAATTTCCTGGAGTTTGTGCCTGATTCTCCAGTTCTCTTGTATGTTGTTCCAGCAAGAGAAACTGAGCTGCCAAGATTCTTTCTAGCGCTGTATCCTCAACATCAAGAACCAGTTGATCGACTCATATATTTCAAAATAATTGATGAGCTTCAAGATTGGTATGAGTGATCAACTGTGGAATGGAAGACTTGGCAGACATTGCTCAATGATGCTCTTCAAATCAATGACATTCGGGCCCTGAAAGAAGAGCTGCATAGGATTCAGATGTGTATGGGCCAGTGGAAGATTCAGGTCAGAGGATTGACTAGGATTACTAATCAGTTGCTACAGCTTACGATCGAATCTTCCAAACTGCCTGAGAAAGACATTGCAGCAAAGCCGGGTCTAGCACCTCAGTACAGAGAGATGGCTGAGATTCTTTTCGAAGCTCGCGTCAAAACAAATCAGCCTCTTCCAGAAGGATGGATCCATACTGCTTCGCATTGTCATAAGCTAGCCAGAACGAGACTGTAGGCGTACACTCTACGATCCTAACACCAAAATCTATCATTCTCTCACACCTTATGAGGTAGAGATGACCACAGACCGGCGGGATCAGCTTGAGCAGGAGGCCATTTACCGACTGATTCAGAAGGAGAATGCTGGTGCTGGGACTTTTCAGGCACCATCACGGTCAAAGAGCAAAGGCAAAAGGAAGACGGTCCAATGGAAGGATACTGAGTAGTTCCATCTCAGAATTCAGTGGCGAATTTTCTTCTCAGCAGGCAGGGAGAGATGAAAGTTCTACCTTGGCCTGATGACAGCTCCACCTTGGCCTTTTCCGTTGCCTCCCGCAATCCTTGGTCCTTCTTGAACTCCTACATCCCAACATCAAAACCAGACAATGGATTTTTCAGTTCCACACCAGAACCAGATGATGGATTTTTCAGTCTCACATCAGCATCAGACGGGAATTTTTCAGAAATTTTGGAATCTTGCCAAAATTCAAGAAAGAAGGGAAGGATGTAGATGGCTGGATAATCACCATGTGGGAACGAGATGGGCAGCGAATTACTTAGTAATTACTAGAGTAATTACTACAGTTAAACCGAAGTGTATAAATAGGGCCAATTACATTATTATCGGGTTGGCAATTGTTATCACTTGTATTAGCGCTTTGGGCTATAATTGTACTTGAGCATCAATGGCAGTATTGTCGGCTATACTTTCTCTCTGTAATCATATTCGCCGTAATCTCAATCATGGTATACATTTCAATGATACTTACTTCTGGACAAGTCTTCTAAATCTGAATCTGAACCTTACTACAGTCTATAAGTCTGATTCTTATTTTAGTATCCACATTTCAGTCTAGTCTCTGATTTTTGTCTAGTCTGCTGTCTGAAATCTTTCCACACTAGTAGCTGAAATCCTTCAACACTAGAATTAGTTGTCTCAAGAGATCAGCTCCAATTCCAGCATGTTACACACACACACACACACACACACACACACACACACACACACACACACACACACACACACACACACACACACACACACACACACACACACACACAACGATCCTAATTGAAAGCCATGAATCTCATGGTTGAAGCCCAGCCTCACTTCAACTCCCAAGCACACCTTCACATTTGTAGCTTCCACTAATCTTCTCAATATGTTGGTTGTTGCACACACACACACACACACACACACACACACACACACACACACACACACAACAATCCTAATTGAAAGCCATGAATCTCATGGTTGAAGCCCAGCCTCACTTCAACTCCCAAGCACACCTTCACATTTGTAGCTTCCACTAATCTTCTCAATATGTTGGTTGTTGCAATTTGTCCCTTTGGCTTCAGGTATCAGGTGAGTCACCTTAGAAGACATGTAAGTTCGTTAAAAGGATCGAACCATTTAGGAGGTCTAGAACTAAGATGAAGGGAAAACTGATAATGCTTACCACCAGGATTTGAGGGAATATTTGTAGCCCCTACTTCTGAATGTTGCTCACAATTTCATTTTCAAGTGCTCTCACTTGGTCCAAGATATAAACAATCTGGATGGTCATCAGCATTGTTATAAGAGGGTTCACCACCACCAGAGGTTAAATTTCAATAGTAATGTCATCTGTCTACGTGGCCACCTGTGTCGAGAAATCATAAGACATTAGCTTACCCAAAATAACCATGGGCAGAAATTATAACGACATTGAAAACCACGGGAAACTTCCCCAAAATCTCTCTAAAATGTCATGATCAGGATCTTGCAAAAGATCAAGAGGAAGATGCATCATTTCTAGCATGTGGTTTGTAGTATCTCCCCACGTGTTTTCCAAACCCAGCTCTCGCAACCTCCAATACATCAATTACATATCCTAAATCACAATGTTGGTTTTCAGCATATAAGATCTCACGTGCACTCCTAAAGTAGCTATACATAGCACCTCTCTCTCTCTCTCTCTCTCTCTCTCTCTCTCTCTCTCTCTCTCTCTCTCTCTCTCTCTCTCTCTCTCTCTCTCTCTCTCTCTCTCTCTCTCTCTCTCTCTCTCTCTCTCTCTCTCTCTCTCTCTCTCTCTCTCTCTCTCTCTCTCTCTCTCTCTCTCTCTCTCTCTCTCTCTCTCTCTCTCTCTCTCCATCAAGCCTTCGGTTGCATGTTCACCTCTCGTCGACCCTCCAAGCTCTCGGGTCTCGGCACTCACGTTCCACACCAGCCACGTGTCCTGCAAGCTTGAACTTTGGGTTTCATATAGTTATAGTTGAGTAGCATCACCTGCTCTCTATTGCAATTTGCAAGCATGTCCTCCATCTCCAATCTCCTTCTCTTGCCATGCCATTCAATGCTCACGATGCCTCAACTCTAGATAGCACCCTTCTCTTCTTTATTTAGGCACCCCCTTACACATGCAAATTTTGAAGCTCCTTACTCTCTACCTCTAGGTCACGGCCCTCCACATCGTGTAGCCTTGCACGGCCTTCCTAGATCCCCAAAGGATGGCGCCCTCTACTCGGACTCCTCTGTCTTACCCACCCACTACAAGCCCTCTAGTGGCTTTGCACAACCTAAGGATTCACCCCTTCTCTACCTTTCGGCCTCTTTAACCCCTATCAACTCCAACTTTTTCATGCAATTGATGGCGCCTCCTTTCCTCCTGGCAACTGGCTACCTCCTTTGCCATGCAACCTCCCGGTTTGCTCGCCCTCTAGATGGAGTACTCTCCTGCACACTTTCCTTCTCCCCTTGAGCTCCTCATGTGACCTGCAGCCACTTGTGATGTTCTCCCTGTCCTAGAGATGTAGCACCCACCCTTCATTGCTACACTCTGACCAAAAACATGGTCTTGTTCATCGTTTTGTCTTGCAAATCAACAAGCACAACCTTGGCTTGAGAGTCATGCAATAGCCTATAACGCATAGCAAGAGATTTGGAGATTGAAGGAAAAGGAGGCATGTAATCATTAGAAGAGTGGGTCTTCTTCCAAGAATAGCATATGCGACATGGCCACAGAGAGAGAGAGAGAGAGAGAGAGAGAGAGAGAGAGAGAGAGAGAGAGAGAGAGAGAGAGAGAGAGAGAGAGAGAGAGAGAGAGAGAGGAACATAATTTCACTCGTAAGGCCCACACTCTCTATATTATTGAGCTATGTTACAATAACTCCTCAATTTGTCTAGGCGCCAGTCCAAGCCACAATAGAGACTCAACAACACCATTGTACACCAATTGAATTACACCACAATAGAGACTCAACAACAACATTGTACACCAATTGCTCTTTGCGCTAATAGGAGGCAGGGGATAAAAGTGGGCAGGGATGGAGGGCGATGGAAGGAGTGTTGAAGGTGGGTGGAATATTCAACATGCAAGACAGGAAAGGTGATGTGTAACCTTTAATGGTCTAGTAACTTGTGTGTAGCGGAAAATAGCATAGACATAGTGAGCATTTCATTAGAATAGATTCCTAATGAGCATAGCAAGAGTGCTTGGATGGAGAGAGCAACAAAAACATAACAACTAGTTAGATAGGCATGAACAACTTCAAAAGAGAGAGAAATTAAGCTATTGACAACAATTGAGGACCGGATTTACATGGAGCCGGTCTCCCCTCCAAAAGGCTTTGTATTATAGGTTTCCCACATCAAGGGAGACATTTTACAATACAATACTTTGTGTTCCTTCAATAACTTGCTGATGCAATGAAGATGGAAGCTTCAAGCACCAAGTTCACACTTGTAAAACACAACATCAATTCCCTCACGGTCTCAGACCCAAGACCTCACACATCTTCGAAGATGGTGAGAGCTAGTGGGGTATGAGAGTAGATCGAGAGGAAGGAGTATTCTTAAAGAAAGAAGTATGTCTCCTCACATAATCACTCATAATAGCTTAGCTAGCTTAGTAGTTAGCATGGTAGAGGAGATGAGAATACATTGGAGCTTGGCTCTTGGTTGGATTTGCATCACAAAGCCAAGAGTTCTTGGTGTAGGCCTCCCTTCTCACAAGCTTGGAGTAGATGATGAGATTTCCATTAAAGCTTGAGAAGGAGATAGTCTTCTTTACTCCACACATGAGATTTTGTGAGTGTGTGTGTGATAATGCATTGCAAAAAACGGCCCCCTCTCTCTCTTGGTCGACCCCTCGTGCTAATTGCACATTCTGGCATCCCATTGGACCCTGCAAAGCTTAGCCAATGATAATTAAGAGGCATAAGTGATAGCCTTGTGACATGTGTCCCCCTTTCCCCTTTTGTGAGAGCTTTAGGTTTTTAATCTTCTGGCCAATAGGAATCATGCAAGCCATTGGGCTGTTGAATGCTCGTTGGACCCCTTGGGAGACTGTCCAATAGTCTTCTAGAGAGCTTAATTTCTATTGGTTCTTTTATCAAGTGTTTTTAAATGAATTAAACTAAATTTACTCTAGCTTATTCTCATTGGTCCACCTCTATGGCCATCCAATAGGATTTGAATGCACCTTTGGGGCAATTGGGCTACAGAGCTGACATGTCTCCACTATGCCCTTTGTGCAAAGGGAGCTTGCAAGAGTGAGTGTGTGTGTGTGTGTGTGTGTGTGTGTGTGTGTGTGTTTCTCTCTCATCCCCTACTAAAAGGGCTTTCCCCCTTAGGGGTGTGGGAAGACTTTTGAGTCTTCCCACAAGCATCCAATTTACCCTAAGGCTAGACCATTGGACATAACCTTTGAATTTTGGAACCTTAGCATTTTGAAAGTCTTAATGGGCTGAACCTTAGGGTCTTTGAAGCCCATTGATGCACATTGCTCCTTTGCAGATGGCCCTCCCTTTGGATCCTATTTTCCCTCCTTTGGATCCCTACTGTGACCGGTCTGCCAACCTAACCAATATTCTAACTTTTTCTCCTCTGGTGCTTCCACATATTAAATGATCAATTTAACATGAGAAAATCATTTAGGAGAATTAGTTATTAGTTATTATGACATTATCTCTCTCTTGAAATCATAGTCGTCCTCGACTATGAGGTATAGAAGATAAAGCCTATTCATTAGTCCTTTTTCTAGCAGGTAGAGGATCCCTATTTTACCCTACGACATCGTTCCAGAATGGATGACTAATCCATTTGGCACTTGAGAGCCTAAGCTGCCATAAGCATGTCTACGCATTAGTCCTATCAATCTTCCATAGTAGAGTGATAAATTCTACTGGTGTTTGGAAGACGTCGTCTCCACAAACTTGATCCTAAGCATGCATACTTCTTAACATTTGTGCACAATAAAGAAAAAGAGAGTCTTATAAGACAAAAATGTTCATTTTAAACATTTTTACATTTGCTTACTCTAGGGAGGCATTGTAAGCATTGACAAGGTTTAGGTTATCCTTTAATTGTATGCCTTGCATCCATCTAGCATCTTCCAAAGAATAGTTCTTAAATTTAATAAGATACCGTCGGATAATCTTACCGCCTCTGAATACCTTGTCTTCATTTTGGAGAATGGACTCAGGTTGTAGCACCTCTTCTTAGTCCTCGATTTTCGGTGGGTCTTCAATAGTTGGTCCTTGAGGTGGCTCTCCTTTGTAAGTCTTTAGTAGGCTCACATGGAAGCATTGTGTATGAGCCAATGGCTGGGTTACTTGAGTTGATAGGCCACCTCATTGATTGTTCTAAGAATCTGGAAGCGACCATAGTACCTTCTTGCTAGCTTAGCTTAGTACTTTTGGTGTCCCGTAGGATTCTTGCCCGTCGTGTGCCTTAATCGAGCCTTGGGAGATTTAAGGAAGACCCAATCATTTTCTTTAAAGCCTTGGGCTCTTCTGTGCTTATCAGCAGCAGCCTTTTGCCTTTGCTGTGAGATAGAGATAGCATTCTTAATCTTTTGAAAGATTCTTGTAGGTCTCAAATATACTCATCTGTAGCGAAGATCTTCCCGTGTACCTTAAGTAGCAGGGGAATTTTGGGTCTTCCCTCAATTACCTCGAAAATTGCTACTCCCATGGAGGTATGTACAGTATTATTGCAGGCATACTCCACTAGCCTTTGGGACCTTTGATCTACTTCCGTTACGTAGGCTTTTAGTAGATCAAGAATTGTTAGGTTATCTATTTCACTTTGGCCATCCGTCTGAGGGTGATAGGCCGAAGAGAAGTTTAGCCTTGTCCCTAAATTCTCAAAGAGAACTTTCCAGAAATTACTGTTCATTCTAGGATCTCTATCCAACACTATGGACATTGGCAAGCCATGGTACTTAAATATTTGTGATATGAAGAGGGTTTCCATTTGATGGGCTTTGATAGTCTTTTTGACAGGTATAAAATGAGCTTGTTTGCTAAAACTATTTATTATCATCCATATTCCCATATTCCTATGGATAGACTTAGGCAATCCAAAGATAAAATCCATGGATATGCTCTCCCATGGTGACTTAGGGATTGGCAAAGGTTGAAGCAATCTAGGTTGCTTCCCTCTATCAAACTTCATCTTTTGGCATACCACACATTTAGAAACATACTCTTGTATGTTTGCTTTCATGGTAGGCCAATAGAAATATGTTTCTATCCCTTTTAGGGTAGACTAAATCCCTCTATGCCGCGCATAAGGAGGAGCATGAGATTCATATCACGTAGTGAGTTAGTAACGCATACTCTATTGTCATAGAGAAGATAACAATCTTGTAAGGTAAATGGTTCCTCTGTCTTCCCTAGTGCAAGGGCTGAAATTACATCTCTAAAATCGAGATCAATAGCGTACTCATTTATCATAGAAGATAGATCATTGTGAGTTTCTATGGAAACTGCATTCACTCTCGACCGTCTTGAGAGAGCATCGGCTACTTGATTATGCTTTCCAGCAATGTGAGCAATATGAAAATGAAAATGCAAAAGGAAAGTTTCCCACCTCATTTGTTTGTCGGGGAGCTTGGTCTACGTCATGAAGTACTTAAGGATTTGGTGATCCGTCCGCAGAATGAAAGGAGTCCCCAATAAGTAGTGCTTCCACAATTCTAAGGAATGTAGAACTGCGAGGAGTTCCTTTTCATATATGCCTAGAGCTTGCTCAACAGGGTCAAGCCTTCAACTTTCATAGGCTATGGCGTGCCCTTCTTGAAGCAAAACAGCTCCAAGGCAATCACCACAAGCATCACATTGGACCTCACATGGCTTTGAGAGATCCGGTACTATAAGCACAGGTTGAGAGATAAGCTTTTTGAAAGTATTGTTCTCCTTGGTAGACCATGTATACCTAACATTTTCCTTTGTTAGGTCATGTAATGGTCTTGCGATTTGTGAGAAATTTTCTATGAAGCGTCTATAGTATGTGCACATACCTATAAATCTTCTTAGTTCATGTATATTCCTTGGATTAGGCCATCCTTTTATTACCTCTACTATTGATGGATCCATTTGGATGCCATCACAACATTGTTGTTTTTGCTCTCCAAAATCCATCTTTTTGAAGATAGTGGCTTTGATATGTAAGTCCCAAAACTTGTCTACATATTTGTGTATAGATTCATAGGGAGAGAGCTTCAAGCTTCGCCATTCAGTGAGTACTTTGTGTTTGGCATCGGTAGCCAAAAACTACTTCATGATGGAAGCTCTTAAAGCTTTCCATATTCGTGGAGCTTCACCGTTTGCCCGTAGGCTAGATCACCATTACCTGGTGGACTTTTGAAAATGCATAGCTACATGGTGTAGCTTAGAGGACTCCGTGAAGCCCTCATCTCCAAACTCCGCATCGAATTGTTGAATGAAGGCCAAGACTTTGTCCATATTACCAAAGGTGCCATCATAGGTAAGGAAAGAGATGTTCTTTCCTCCCTCTTTGAACTTTTTGAGCTTGGACGACCTCTTCCACGCGGCATAGAATTTCCTATGGCCTCTTCTTTTTGGTGGTTCAAAAGCTGCACCATCACTTTCTTCAGAAGAGGAAGAATTTGAGGAGGATGGAGAAGAGGGTGACCTATTTTTCACCTTTTTCTTCCCTTGTTCCTCCTTGTCTGCACCGTCACTTTCTTCATAGGAGGAAGAGGATGAAGAAGATGGAGAAGAGGGTGACCTCTTTCTCACCTTTTTCTTCTCTTGTTTTCTCTCGCCCCTCTTTGAATTATGGTGTGGAGAAGTGTGCAATGGTCTTCTCCGTTTAGGGGGTGATGAAGTGCATTTTTCCCGTCGTCTTTGTGGAGCCATCTCCGCTGAGGTGGTAGGAGACTCACTTCTTTCTCGTTCTTTTTGTGGGGGCTCTACCATTGAAACTTGAGTTCTCCTTTGGGAAGGATATGCTCATCAAGTGGTAGATTTTTGAGCCCTTCGTACGGATCCTCTTCTTCTTCCCTTATCGGAGAGAGGCCTCTTTTGGAAGTCTCACAAGGAGTCTTCCTAGGTACTCTGTCTTCTTGGTGGGGAGTTTGGAGAATCCCATGAGCATGTAGCTGCCGTTGCACTTCACTTTGGAGGGATGGATTGCCCATGGATTGTTGAAGCCTAGGAATAAGGTAATTAACAAGCACAGGGGAACCATTAGTATCCCGTTCATTAGCAAAATCAAAGCTATCAACATTAATTTCACTCTCTTTACTATTGTCAACCATTTTAACAACTTTTAGGTGTAACATTTGTAAGCGTACTTTGGCACTTCAAGACCTAGTTGGTACTCCTCTTAACCCCTTCAGAAAAGCACTCAAGCTCCTGTACCCATGGCTCAATAGTGGTTAAGCCGTAGGCAAGCCTCGTAGGACTCCACTATTAAGACCATAGCTCTTGACAGTGATGCCCCGTTATCTGCACGAAACAGGCGCACTGCAAGGCTGAAAAATCCCTATTCTACTAACTCAATTGCAATTAATAATACCAACCATTTATAGTTAGCTTGAGGATCTCTCTTCTTGAGCAAGAAAAAAGAAACCTTGTGCTCTGATACCAATGTAACCTTTAACGGTCTAGTAACTTGTGTGTAGCGGAAAATAGCATAGACATAGTGAGCATTTCATTAGAATAGATTCCTAATGAGCATAGCAAGAATGCTTGGGTGGAGAGAGCAACAAAAACATAACACCTAGTTAGATAGGCATGAACAATACTTCAAAAGAGAGAGAAATTAAGCTATTGACAACATTTGAGGACCGGATTTACATGGAGTCGGGCGGTCCCCCCTCTAAAAGGCTTTGTATTATAGATTTCTCCCATCAAGGGAGGCATTTTACAGTACAATACTTTGTGCTCCTTCAATAACTTGCTGGTGCGATGAAGATGGAAGATTCAAGCACCAAGTTCACACTTGTAAAACACAAAGTCAATTCCCTCACGGTCTCAGACCCAAGACCTCACACACCTTCGAAGATGGTGAGAGCTAGCGGGGTACGAGAGTAGATAGAGAGGAAGACGGAGTATTCTTACGAGAAAGAAGTATGTCTCCTCGCATAATCACTCATAATAGCCAATTGAGCTTGGCTCTTGGTTAGATTTGCATCATAAAGCCAAGAGTTGTTCGTGTAGGCCTTCGTTCTCACAAGCTTGGAGTAGATGATGAGCTTTCCATTAAAGCTTGAGAAGGATATAGTCTTATTTAATCCACACATGAGATTGTGTGAGTGTGTGTGTGATAATGCATTGAAAAAAACAGCCCTCTCTCTCTCTTGGTCGACCCCTCTTGCTAGTTGCACATGCTAGCATCCCATTGGACCCTGCAAAGCTTAGCCAATGATAATTAAGAGGCATAAGTGATAGCCTTGTGACATGTTTCCTCCTTTCCCCTTTTGTGAGAGCTTCAGGTATTCAAATAATTTAATTAATCTCTCATTGGACCCCTTAGTCTTCTGGCCAATAGGAATCAGGTAAGCCATTGGGCTACTGAATGCTCATTGGACCCCTTGGGAGACTGTCCAATAGTCTTCTAGAAAGCTTAATTTCTATTGGTTATTTTATCAAGTGCTTTTAAATGAATTAAACTAAATTTAATCTAGCCTAATTCTCATTGGTCCACCTCTATGGCCATCCAACAGGATTTGAATGCACCTTGGGGGCAATTGTGCTAGGGAGCTAACATGCGTCCACTATGCCCTTTGTGTAAATGGAGCTTGCAAGAGTGAGTGTGTGTGTGTGTGTTTCTCTCTCATCCCCTACTAAAAGGGCTCACCCCCTCAAGGGTAGGGATGTGGGAAGACTTTGAGTCTTCCGACAAGCATCCAATTTACCCTAAGGCTAGTGGACCATTGGACATAACCTTTGAATTTTGGAACCTTAGCAATTTGGAAGTCTTAATGGGCTGAACCTTAGGGTCTTTGAAGCCCATTGATGCACATTGCTCTTTTTCAGATGGAACCCCCCTTGGATCCCTATTTTCCCTTCTTTGGATCCCTACTGTGATCGGTCTGCCAGCCTAACCAATATTCTAGTTTTCTGTCCCCTGATACTTCCCCATATTAAATGATCAGTTTCACATGAGAAAATCATTTGGTAGAACTAGATATTATTTATTATGGCATGATGCCACTACTACAATGAAGAATATGATGGCTATGTAGAGCTTCACCATCTCCATTCCCACGGCCCATCACCACTATACACCTGACTAACGAACGGTGGCCAAGTGACACGTAAGCGGCAGGGCTAAGTGACGGTGGTGCAAGAAAGAGGACACTTATACCATCTATGGAAAAGCATGCCAAGGAGTCCATTATCGCCTTCATTGGGCTTTTTTAGAATTCACCCTTATCTTCCTGGGAGAAGGTGGTGAGAGCAAGAGGGTGGTGTGCAAAGCATAGTGCAAGGAGTGAGAAGGTGGTGTACAAATCGTAGGCGACATTTTCGGATAAGGTTCACCATACCCATGCAATTGAGAGTGAGGCATGGTGCATTATTTCAACTTGCCAGCTCGGGAGGGGGGGGGGGGGGGGGGGGGGGAGAGAGAGAGAGAGACACACACAGAGAGAGAGAGAGAGAGAGAGAGAGAGAGAGAGAGAGAGAGAGAGAGAGAGAGAGAGAGAGAGAGAGAGATAGAGAGAGATAGATAGATAGATGGATAGATTTTATTATCGTCCTCGGAGGTCAAATATGACCTATGGGACCAAAGTTACATGTGATGTAGTATGTGTATGGCTGATGAGTGACTCTCGATGCTCCAAAATTGTAGTGATGAGAGTCGCAATGGAGAGCCCACACTTTGGCTGGGAGAGGAAAGTGTGTAGGTCTAAGTTATGGATGAAAATGTGAGAGAAGCAAGTTCGGATGTGATCAAAAGTTGAGGACTCTAGTAGTGTGTGGTACTCAGACTCTCGAACTTGCAGTGAGCATAATGTGCACAATCGATTTGACTCTTCTCCATTGCCCCAATGCCCTATCTCGCATCAAAGGAAATGGGAGCTAAGCTGAATTGCTGCGATAGTGCGTATCGCGGACAAGGGAATAGGCTCAAGCATGTAAGTGTGAGTACGGTTTCCTCTCTCAGCGAAGAACATGGTTTTGTAGTTGGGGGCAATATAGGTGGTGTAATGTATGAAGCGTGATCCACCGGATTTCTCCCAAGCCGTAATACATTGGCGTTGTAGAAAAGCTTCATTCACTTGAGAGTCAATTGAAGCATCATGTAGCAACTGTGATGCATCCCATCTCCCAAACCACTTCTTTATGTCTTGCATCCATCCCGTGCTCAAGATCTTGCTTTTATGTGTCTTTTGAACTTTTTTGCTTGCTTCCCATGCAATTGTAGGAAGTCGATGTGAGGGGTTTTGACGCATCTTTATCATGTACTCCACAACCCTTTCCATGCCCATAACCTCAATTGGAAGAGATCCCGACTCAAGAAGTAGGAGCATATATGGTGTTTGTGTCTTAACTTGGAGAAAGTTTGTAAGAAAACGCTTTTGGACATTCTCAAACTCTTTCCAAGTAGACTTTGAGATGCTCCCGCCCCACACTTCAACTCCATAAAGAAGAACCGGTGTCACCAATGCATCAAAAAGATACTTCTTGAGAACCCAACACTTGATGTTTCCCACATTACACATGTTCTCAAATGCATAATATGCTCTCTTTCCCGCTTCCAAACGACGCATAGCACATTCATGCCACTTGT
The DNA here is from genome assembly GCF_014529385.1 of Adiantum capillus-veneris. Lineage (NCBI taxonomy): Eukaryota > Viridiplantae > Streptophyta > Polypodiopsida > Polypodiales > Pteridaceae > Adiantum > Adiantum capillus-veneris. The sequence goes on from NC_140946.1 coordinate 2,336,702, forward strand.
GATTGGATGGAACCTCAAGGCCAAGGTACTTAAAGCTCTCAACAACTTCAAGTGTCTCCTTGTTGTACACAATGCATGGCTTCTCCTTATGGTTGGTTTTCACAAGCATAACCTTTGTTTTGGATTCATTTACAATCAGCCCACTATGCAAACAAAAGTTCTCAAGGACAACCATAAGCTTTTGTGCATCTTCTAAAGTGTGTGCTAGAAGCACTACATTATCCGCATACAACAAAAGCATGATTACCGCATTGCAAATGGTGACCTCTTCAATGCCTTCTTCTTGCATAAAGTCAAGTACCATTTATTCCAATTGATCGATGCATAGAACAAAGAGAGTTGGTGACAATGGACATCCTTGTTTAACCCCAATAGTGCTTACAAAAATTTCTGAAATTTCTCTTCCCATGCGCAATTGACAAATCACCTTCTCATAGATTCGAGAAACCGCAAGCATAAACTCACTTGGCACTTGGAGTTCTTCCATCCTTCTCCACAAATTGTTACGTGGAATCATATCAAAGGCTTTCTTAAAGTCCACAAAACAACAATACAATCGCTTGCCTTTCAACTGACTTTCCTCCATGAGAACACGAAGAGTGACAAGATGATCAATGGTGCTATGGCATCGACGAAAACCCGCTTGTCCCTTTGCACGCTTGTCATTCTCTTCAGCCCAATCACTCAATTTCATCTCCATTATGCACCCAAACAACTTTTCCATAAGAGACCCAATCATTATAGTCCGGTAGTTGCTTACATTCTTCACATCCCCTCCTTTATGCAAAGGCTTAACCCAATTAGTACTCCAATCATAAGGCATACCATGTTGAAGTGCAAGGTTGAACATATCACACATCCACTCATGGATAAAATCTCCCGTCCATTTGATCATCTCCGGTTTGATACCTTGAAGATCTCCCGCTTTTGCGAGTGGCCAACTTTTCAAGCCCACCGCATACATCCTCAATAGTAAAAAAAGACGGCATACATGGGAGTGAACCATAAAATGGCATTTTTTCAATATTTGCTTGCTCATATAATTGCTTACAATGTGTGTACATATCCACTAAACTCAAGTTACCAAAATTCTCAACCCGCTTGCCTCTCAAGTTTCTCCAAAATCTTCCATATGCATGTGCCTTTTCTTGGACTTGAAATTCTTGTTGCTTTACTTCCTATCTTCTTCTCTTCTTTTGAATCAATGCCTTGTATGTATGCAAATGACTTTGATAGTTGTCTTTTTCCATAGTTGCATCAAGCTTTATCAAGGACTTTTGAGCATCTTGACATTCTTTATCAAACCACCTTTTGCGTGACCTATCTTTGTTGATACCATGGAGATGCTTTATGGCAAAGCATTCTTCCGCACAAGAACAAATAGCTTTCTTGAAAGCTTCCCATTTAGTTTCCAATGGTGCATCACATTGAAGCTTTGTCATCCATAATTTTTGCTCAACCATTTCAATGTACATTGGTGCCCGTTTGAAATCCATACATAGTGATAACTTCTCTTTCCTTTGGCTGAGATTATCATGCTTAGTTGCTTCTCCACATGAAAGGTCAATACATAAGGTGCGATGGTCGGATTCCGGGGTCCATTGACCAAACATAAAACTCTTTATGCGATACATGATGGCTTCAGAGAGTAGCATATAGTCAATCACACTATCCCCATTATGTCTCCTACATGTAAATCCATTGGTTCCACTCCACAAAGATACACCATTGGCAATGAGCATACCCGTGCTATTACACATGTGTAAAAGTAACTTTCCATAGTGATCCGGCTCTTTCTCATCCATTGAAGTACGATCACACAAGTGAACTTCCTCCAACTCCCTTGAAATGTATGGCATATCAAATTGTTGAGTATCATGTTGCAATGTTTTTGTGCGAGCATTCATATCCCCAAATACAATAACATCACCTTACCTTTGAAATAAGCAATGTCCTCTTCCAAATCAGAAAATGGTTGATCTCTATCCATGCAAGCATAAAAGGAAGAATCATGATGAGGAATGTAGCAACCGGCTACAAAAATGGGTGCTCTTTTTGGTGTCATAATTTTCAGCCATACATAACGTTTGTACTTGTCATCTTTCACAATTGATACAAAATCTTCCAATCCTTTCTTAACCATACATGCCAACCCTCCTTGTCCACTTCGTTGCTTGAGATTCTTTGACCACATCAATGAATGTACATTGTAATCCTCCAAGCCGTTAATCCTTTGTGTATCATGCTCCCAAGTTTCAACAAGAAGTACAACATCGGCTTTGCTTGTTAGTTCATCAATGCCAACCCCCGCATTCCACGGGTATCCATTACAATTCCAAAAGCATATTTTCAATTGTAACTCGGTCTCATAGGTCACGCATCCCTATTTGCTTGAGAGACTTTCCTCCTCCTTGGGCACATATTCTTCATGAGAGATCTCCTTGTTTTTATTATTCTTTTCCTTATATGCCTTGCGACGCATATTTTGTTGCTTAATAGTGCAATCTTCACATACAAAACATTTTGTATCCCTCAAATAGATCCAACTATTATCAAGGATAATCTTTCGCTTGGTCTCATCCGGCATGGTACATACAATTGGCCGTTCTCCCGAGCGAGGAGCTCCTTGCTTCCCCACTCTATGTGCTCCATAGACCATAACTCCGGACATGCCAAAGTGGGTTTTGAAGAAATCTTCAATAACAATGGCAAGAGAAGGAGGTGTCTCTAACTTCTCTTCGGGAATTCCATGAATAACAATGTTCTTGGAACGTCGCTCCCGTTCCTTCAACTCCTCCACATCCACATTCTCAACATTCTTTGTTTGAACCATAGCTTGCATGAGTGAGGAATTAGAAACCACATTGCTACCACATACATCAGCCCAAGACTTGTTTGTGCATACATTTTTCATGTCGCATACATCCCGGCTCATAGTGTCAAATTTATCCTCTTTCAATACATGGTCATGCTCTACTTTGCTCATCCGCTCCTTCAAAGCATTCAAGTCCACAAGAGAGCGTTTACATTCCTTGATTTCCTCTTCAAGTTGTATCAAACGTGTTGTTTGTATCTCAAGTGTCCTCTTGAGATTCTCATTCTCGACCACAAGTACCCTTAGTGTGCCATTCTCCATTGCAAGTGCTCGTAAGTCTTCGCCTTGTTTGTTTACGGTCTCTTGCAATGATACCAAGTACGCCATGATCATGGTTTCCGATGTCGTTGGTTGGGTGGTTGTGTTGCTATCTCCACACTTAGGAGATTTTGGATCATTTTCCACAATGGTTGTGGACCTTGTTGAAGAAGAAGAACCCTTGCGAGTGCCGGAAGACATTGTATGTAAAATAGGAGATGAGAATCAATTTTGTTGAACCTGTTCACTTCAGAAATGCTTCTATAGAAATGCCTTCCATAAATCTAAAATTTTTTGTCTTTACATCAATGCGTAGAGGACTTCGTGCTCTTCGATTGAGGCTATAGATCACCCAAATCGGAGTTCGGATGAAGAAGTTATGATCAAAAGAGTCGACTGCTGTCTACTAGGTCAAAAAACGGCTGCGTTTTTAGAGAGAGAGAGAGAAAAGAAAGGGGGGGCGGGGGGGACCGCACCACATTTAATAACCCGCTAACCCTGCCTCATGCCACTGTTAATAATTGGCCCTGCCCCACATCATCAATGAATCACAATTGCATCAAGGCTCAAGCACTTTGGAACTTATATTAGAAAGAAGAAAAAAGGGTAATTTACCAAAATATCTCTCTAATTTGTGGAAATTCCCAAAATACCCTTGTATATATTTTTGTTGGATTGTTCAAGATTCTCATATTTATTCCTATTTGACAATTGAGATCCGTTTTTGAGTGCTTAACACTAATTTGTCACAAATTACCTAGCAAAAAACAAGGCAATTATGTCTAAAAGTAATGAAGCAATTCATCTCCAAAACCTATATAACCAACTCAAATTTTACTTTTTTTCATATCTTATTTATTGACAATCAGTCTCCTTATGAAAAGCTATAACTTTTTTTATTTTTAGAAATATATAATCTCACAACTAGGGCTATTTTGGGAATTTTGGAATGGCATTTTGGGAATTTATGACAAAATATTGGGGGTATGTAGGGAAATTTTAAAATTTGAGGGGTATTTTGAGAATTTCCACAAATTAGAGGGATATTTTGGTAATTTTCCCCAAAGAAAAGCACTTTGGAACTTAAGAAGTAGAGAGTCTAGGTTGTCAAAAAGATTCTCACCCTTTGTCCGCATGTGCATGCTTATTATTGCTTAGTCTTGAATGTTATGATGCGCTTTGATTTGACAGATCCTTTCCCTTTCTCCCATGGTGAAAACAAACTCCTTACACGTCCCCATCCCTCTCGATTCTTTGCTTTTCCCCCTTTCTGAAGACGTAGATGGTACAATGATTCTTATCGAGGACTCCAACTATGCAGTGTCACTAGCAGAATGAGTATAGGTAAGTGCCATGCCCTGAGGACATGATCAGTCTACAAAGGGGAGTAAGCCCAAAGCTTTGCAAAAGCTTCTTATTTCTCACAAGTCAATGCCTTTGTGAAAAGATCTGCAAGGTTGTCATGTGTTGGCACGTAAGCCAAGCTGATATCTCCTATTAAGAGCTCGGGGGAGAGAGAGAGGGAGGGGTGGACAGCACCACATTTAATAACCCGAAGGCCCTGCCTCATGCCACTGTTAATAATTGGCCTTGTCCCACACCATCAATGAACTGCAGTTGCATCAAGGCTCAAGCACTTCAGAACTTATATTAGAAAAAAAAAAGGGAAAAATACCAAAATATCCCTCTAATTTGTGGTCCCAAAATACCCTTGTATATATTTTCGTTGGAGTGTTGAAGATTTTCTAATCTTTATTCCTATTTGACAATTGAGATCCGTTTTTGAGTGCTTAGCAATAATTTGTTACAAATTACCTAGGCAAAAAAGCCAATTATGTCTAACAATAATGAAGCAATTCATCTCCAAAACCAACTCAAATTCTACTTTTTTTCATATCGTATTGATTGACAATCAATCTTCTTATGAAAAGCTACAACTTTTTTAATTTTTAGAAATATATAATCTCACAACCAGGGGTATTTTGGGAATTTTGGAAAATTTGAATGGCGTTTTGGGAATTTATGACAAAATATTGGGGGTATTTAGGGAATTTTTGAGATTTCAAAAAAAAAAGCACTTTGGAACTTTAGAAGTCGAGAGTCCAGGTTGCCGAAAAGATTCTCACCCTTTGTTTGCATGTGCATGCTTATTATTGCTTAGTCTTGAATGTTATGTTGCACTTTCATCTGACAGAGCCCTTCCCTTTCTCATGCTATTGCTTTCTTCCTTTGCAATCTAGCCATGGAGAAAACAAAACGCCTTACATGTCCTCGTCGCTCCCGATTCTTTGCTTTTTCCCCTTTCTGAAGACATAGATGGTACAATGATTCTCGTTGAGGACTCCAACGATGCCATGTCACTCATAGCCGAGGCCCTCCCTTATGATGCAGTTTCCATGTCATCCAAAGGAGCTATGTCGCTTGCATTTGCGGTGTCAGCAGTACAAGTTTTGCATGGTGGTGCAAACTCTGTGCCCTTTACACAGAGTTTCAGTTGCTCCTAGTCCGGCTTCATCTCAAGCTCCACTTCCCCAGCCCATGGAGAGCCTTTGCGGGACTTCTCCCTCACATTCTCTCCCTCAAATGTATTTTGTTTGCAATGTCAACAGATGAAGCTTTGCATGGCGGTGCAAACTCTATGCTTTTTGCACAGAGCTTTCGCAAGCACGCCATCTTTTTTCAATAGCCCTTCACCAACAATATCAATGTGCAATTTTTTTCCCATATCAACATCTTGCGTCGTGACACATGCCTTCAACGTGCAAGCATAGATGATTGCATCTTGAGAGATGCCCTCACTTTGCATCCATCCAAAACAGCCCAACACTTCTTGGCCCTACCCACGCTAGGCATATCCTACAATCAATCCACTCCAAGAGATGGCATTCCAAAAGTGAAGCTCCTTACGCTCGATGTCTTTCTTCAATCGCCCTTGACTAACAATATAAACATGCATTGTTTTGCACGTATCAACGCCTTGCATAATGCCCTCATTTCTCACAAGCGCACCTGACGTACATATTGACAATGTGTTGCCTAAGTACGTGTTTTGTTCAAGTAATGAACTATCACAAATATTAACACGTATCTTGCGTAGTGCTCATGGCCTACGGGGGTGTAATATCAAGTACGTGTTTACATCATCATCTTGCGTAGTGCTCATGGCTACGGGGGTGTAATATCATTCAGATACAAGGCTATGAGAAGGTAAAATCCGTAAACCTTCACGAGTATATTTGATCTTGTACAAAGCCTCTGTGTGTGTTGTGACCATCTCCTTCTCCAAGCTAGTAGGAAAAGTTGAGAGCCTACACCAACACTCTTGGCTATGGAATGAAAATCCAACCAAGAGCCATGCTTCAATGCTTAAGCTTGCATCTTCTCCATCTTCATTACTATGCTATTATGTATGCTAGTAAGAAGAGTGATGATAAGTGAGGAACCATTTCTTTCTCCTATGAATATTTCTTCCTCCTCTTCCCTACCCTCATTCCCTGCTAGCTCTCTCCACCTTTGAAGGTGTTTGATGCCTTGGGACTGAGATTGGGGATAGTTAATGCTTTCTACAAAGTTTATGTTATGCTCATGATGCAAGAAGCTTTCCATCTTCATTGCATCACCTAGGTCACAAGGAACACAAAGATTGCATTGTACCAAGTCTCTCTTGATTAGAGAACCTATAATACAAAAGCCTATTGGAGGGGGGACCGGTGCCACTGAGGCGGTCCGGGGCGGGCAACAAGAAGAGTGGCCTCTAGACACCCTTCAAGGCTCCCGTGCTGCTCAATGGGACTGGGGCACAACACAACACAAACCAAAACAACAAACCCACAGCCAAATCCCAACTACACAAGGGGCACCACCTAGTTTAAGAGCGAACTAGGACGCAAAAGAGGAGAATCGTTAGAGCAACCCACAAACAAACAAGGAATTTACACTAACCCTAACACCAATGGAACACTCTCACACACTAAAACACGAGAGAGAGAGAGAGAGAGAGAGAGAGAGAGAGAGATAGTGCTCGGGCTGCTTTGAAACGTATCGGCAATGATCAAGCAAAACACAACTATATATTTAAGAAAGAGAGAGAAAGGGGGAGGGGGTGCTTGTTGCATTAATACCTTCTTACGAATCTGTCATGACAAATCAAAGTGAGATTAGTATTTGTTCAACATAGCTTGCGTAAATTTCACCACAACACATCACAAGAAAAGCCACCCCAATCACTGTCTTAAGGCTAGGGGAGTCCTCTCCACCCTGTCGCCCTCTTACAGTATGTGGGATTTATGGCTAGATTGATGACAACACCAGAGACAAGCTATCAAGAACTTAACAAAAAACACCAAGACACTTACGCATCATTGTTGTCCATTACTTCACGTTGGAAGGGAGACAAAGTATCCAAGCTTAGTCCAAATCCACCCTCCTTGATTCAGCAAATGTTGGGCTTACACTAGTAGGAGAAATGATAGATTTCCTACTCTCAATTGAATTACCACTCTCTCTCTTACAATGGCATAGAGTTCCGTTGCTAATCCCCTATTACAACACATGCACATGCATAAGACAATGAGCTTCCACTCAAGAGCTCCTTCTAGAGAGGCTGAGCTTGGCTTCTCAAGCTATAGCATAGTGCTCTTGCTTATGGCTCCCCTTTGTGCTAGCTACACCCTCCTTTTATAGCAATTTTGAAGGCTAGGGTTACTTCTCTAACCATGGTTGGGTTAGATTTTCAGCAATTTATCTAATTTCTTTTGCTTGGAATTATCAAGAAGTTGGTGGGGAAAGAGAGAGGAGAGAAATGGAGGTGATAGGACTTTTCATAGTGGGTTAGTGTTAGTAGAGTTAGTATTAATTTACAAATGGAATTGGATATTTACAATGGGAGTATCCATGTAGGATACAAATAAGGAAGAAAAAAACTCTTAAGAGGTAAGAAAAGGTGGCTTTCTTACAAGGTTGATGCTCCAAGTGTCGAGTAGGGCCGATTTTGACGCCTGTTGACGGTCCACTAGCTTTGACGGTACATTTTTTCTCCACTCTTGACCTTCCTTGAGAGACAAGATAGTTAAAGCTGAGTAATCAACCACCATGATGTTGTCTTTTAAGAGAAGAGGCTGAATTTTGTGGTTTTTTTGAAAGATATGGGTAACTTGGAGGAGGAAAAATGAGACTAGGTGGTCAATTTTGGAATGGAATTGTGTGTGGGAGGTATGAGTTCACCATGGTTTCTCTTATTCTTCAAGGTTGAGGAGAAGGTGAGTAGTGTTCAGAGAGGAGTGGTGAGAGAGATGGGGATGATGAGTGGAGAAGTGTGTGTGAAAGAGGAAAATGATAAAGTGGAAGAGAGAGTGTGGCTGCATAGCATGGGAAAACTGGGGTTCACTAAAAAAATCATAGCTCACAGCTCGTAGCTCAAAAAAATATGAAAAAATTTGAGGCAAAAGTTCAGCCCACGAGCTACAACTTTTGTTTGTATCACCTTTTCAAATTCAGAGAGCAAGTGAACTTTAAAAATTCAGCAAAACCGATCGTTTTTTTCCACTGCAAAGGTCCTTGTGGGGTTCTTCTTTGGATGATTCTTTTGAATACCTCCAAGAGTGAGCCCTCCATAGTGCATGTATGCATGCCACCTACCCTTGACCTTATTTGGTAGGTCTATAATTGAAGATATTGTTGAGATTAGGATATAAGTGAATAGTACAACTAAGAAAATCAAATATTGAGGGGTCTAAAAAAATATGTACATGTCAAATATAAATAATATAAGTGGAAAAAATATAAAGGGGTCAAAAGAAATCTCTCTCATTATGAGGCTACCATAAAAAGATAAATATTTTTGGTGTTCTAATTTTTTAGAAAAAAATAAAATAGATGTAGGAAGGGAAAAATCAAAATAGTGAAAAAATATACACATAAATAAAACTAGTTTTTTTGGATTTTTGTTGGGGTGGAGTTACACCAAATATAAGAGAAGCTTACATGAAAATATTTCTATATGGAATAAGAGTATGAAAAATGGTAAGAAAAAATTGTGGTAATGGTGAGGCAATGTACAGAGCATAAATAACACACACCTAGGTAGAAATATTTAAATAAATACCAAAATAATTATGAAAAAATCTTTTATTTAGGCCCTATATATAAAGAAATATTTACATACGCATGGGCCATAATATTTTATTTATTATTTTTTTTTTTGGCTCAACTAGTCCAATGACTAGCTAATTGAGGGTTTTTTAAGAAGATATGGGAAAAGTCCCGTGACTCACGCACGCCTATGTGCAGTGAAATGGTAGGGATAGCCACAGTGTTTGGGTGATTTTGGTAGGGTGAGGTAACTCACTGTGGTAATTACAAAGAGCCGAAAAACGGCCATCACCACATAAATCTGGTTCTCAACTATTGTCAAGTTCTCTAAACTCTCTCTCTTGCAAAAGTATTATTCGTGCCAAATTAATTAAGTACTATGATTATTTTGCTACCATAAATTAAGTTCACCCTCTATATTCTCAAAGTAGTCTCACAAAAATGCTCTCTTTAATTCTCCCGATTCCCCTATTCTCAAAGTTCATAGGCCCATCTCCTTTACATCGATATCAGAGCTATTGGTTTCTCTTTTCTTGCTTAAGAAGAGAGGTCCTTAAGTTTTCCATGAAAGGTTGGGCTTGTTTATTGCAATAGGGTAAGTGGGAGAGGGAGCTATTATCGTGGTTGAGAAGGACTTAGTTTGAGGTACATCGTTGTTGGGAACTGTAGTCTTAATAATGGAGTCTCTTGGGGCTTGCCTTTGGCTTTACCATTATTGAGCTATGAGCAAGCTCAACAGGAACCATAATCAACCGAGCAATGTTAGACCCTCTCCACTAGTATTTGCAATCAACAATGTCTAAACCATGGGTGTGGCTGCTTGAGGACTGATCTTCAAAGGTAAAGAAGAGTAGCAACTAAGGTTTTTGAGGGTACCAAAGCACAAAGTAACTCCATACATAAGTATGATTACAGCATGGTTGACAATAACCAAGAGAGTAGAATGAACATTGATAACTTTGATTTTGCACATGAAGGTGCTAATGATGATGCCCCTATGTTTGTCAATTATCTTGTTATTAGGTTGCATCAAGGTATGGGCAACCCTGCTTTGCAAGCCGAAGTTACTCAACAACTTTGTGCTTATGGGATTTCCCTTCCTCTCCAAGAGGAGAGAGAGCTTAGGAGGCCTCTTGATGAGACGCCCAAAAGAATACTCTCTCCCATACGAGAGGACGAATCCAAAGAACAAGAAATTAATGAATCCCTAAGTTCCTTTGAAGATGTGGCTCCACGAAGACGGCAGTCTAGACAGTCGCCAACTCCTCTCAAGAGGAAATAGCCAACCCACAGTCCTTCTCCTCGTCACTCAAAAAGGGAAGAGAGGAAACAAAGGAAGAAAAGGGCAAGAAAGAGGTCACCCTCTTCTCCTTCTTCTTCACCTTCCTCCTCTTCCAACGAAATCTATGTCTATTCTCATAGAGGATACAAGAGGGGAGGACATTGCAAATCTTACCCTGCATGGTGAAGGTCCCAAAAGCTCAAGAAGTTCAAAGAGGGAGGAAAGAGTATCTCTTTTCTCACCTACGATGGCACCTTTGGTGCTACCAACAAAGTATTGGCCTTCATCCAACAATTTGATGCGTCCTTTAGAGATGAGGGCTTCATGGAGTCCTCCATCTACACCATGTAGCTATGCACTTCCCAAAATCTTCACGTCAATGGTGGGTTAGACTTCGTGGCAACGGTGAAGCCCCAAAGACATGGAAAACTCTACGCGTTTCCATCATGAAGCAATTCCTTGCAAGCGATGCAAAGGACAAAGTGCTTACCAAATGGTGAAGTTTGAAGCTTCTCTCTCATGAGTCTATCCACAAATATGTAGAAAAGTTTTGGGATGTACATCTCAAGGCTATTGTCTTTCAAAAGATAGACTTTGTCAAGCAAAATCAACAATTCTATGCGGGATTACTTGAAGAGATGGCCAAGTATGTCAATTCTGAAGGGCCTGGTTCTATCGACGAAGTAATCCACCGCACTATGATTGCTTTGTGCATCAATTTCCAACAAGGGGCTAGATGGAATTTCAAGCCCATGGAAAGAAAAGACAAAAGTGATGCAAAGGGAAAAACCAATGGCCAAAATTCTTCCCAAGGCAGTTCCAACAACAACAATAACAATTGGTCCAAGGAGAAGGGAGTTTATAAAGGTAAAAACAAACTTTCTCCTGAAGATCTTGAAGCTTTTTGCAAGGACCATAAATGTTTTAAGTGTGGGGAGCAAGGACATGGCTATCATTCTTGCCCCAAGAGAAATGTTCGCAATGAGACTCCTAGAGCTTCCACCATCAAAGCCATAAAGAGGATGATCCTTGCAAAGGATCACCTCTCTCCTATGCTTGGGGAAAGGTAAAGCAACATGATTCCTTCATCTTGTTTGACCCTGGCTCTACTCACAACTTCATATCCATGGAGTTGGCCACCAAGTTGGGCATTCAAGATTTTGAGATGGGAGATATTGTAACTGCCAAATATTGCTTTCAAGGGACAACAAGCCTATGTTACTCCCTTGATTGGGAAGTTGAGGCTTCATGTCCAAATCTATATCGACAAAGAAGACTTTTTCATCTCTCCTCTCCAACATGAGGATGCTATCCTAGGGGCACCATGGTTCAACCGCATGGCTGCCACCATGAAGTTCCCTGAAAGGAGAATCTACTTCACCTACAGGGGAAAGAGCATGTATATAGATGCTAGTGAGTGTGTTTGTACTATACCACTTATAAATCCTCCTGCTTTTGATAAATCAATGAAGTGCTTAGTTTTTGTGTACATGATTTTTGTCAAAGACTCCCTAAAAGGTCCTAATGTTTCCTCAAATGTAAATAGTAGGAATCAAGAAGAGTTAGACTTGTTTAATTTTCTAAAAGGATTCCAAGATGTGTGTCATCGATGATATCCCTATGGACTTACCTCCAAAATGAGGGGATGATGACCATCAAATTGAGCTCCTACCAGAAAGCTCACCGCCTAACAAGCCTCATTACCAAGTTTCCCAAGCTCAACAAGAGGAGGTCATGACGCAAGTACAAGAATTGGTAGAAAAAGGGATGGTGAGGCCTAGCTCCTCTCCCTTTTGTTCTCAAGTCCTTTTAGTGCAAAAGAAAGATAGTGCATACTGTATGTTTGTGGATTATCAAGCACTAAACCATATCACTATCAAAAACAGATTTCTCGTGCCTCGAGTAGAAGATCTGTTTGATAAGCTACAAGGCTCTACCTACTTCAGTAGGATTGACCTTAAAAGTTGCTATCATCAAATAAGGATAGTGGATGAAGATACCCTAAAGACCGTGTTTCGTACAACGTTTGGTCTTTATGAATATCTAGTCATGTCTTTTGTCTTGACTAATGCACAAGACACGTTCAATTGGATAAAATCTTTAAACCCTACCACAAATTCACTGGAGTGTTCTTTGATGATATCATCATCTACTCCAAGTCCTTGGAGAAACACAAGCAACATCTTCAAGTGATTTTTCAAGCACTAAGGGAGAACAAGCTTTTTCTCAATCAAAAGAAAAGAGAATTTTTCCTCCAAGAGATTCAATGCTTAGTTCATATTATCTCTCAATATGGTATCAGTATGGATCCATCAAAGCTGGAGGTAATAAAAGCATGGCCTAATCCAAGGAATCTGCATGAGCTAAGAAGCTTTATTGGTATGTGTGCATACTATAGAGACTTCATAGAAAAATTATCTCAAATAGCAGGACCATTACATGACTTAACAAAGAAGAACGTTAAGTATTCATGGACTGCTAAGGAGCAAAATAATTTTGACAAGCTCAAAGAGAACCTTACCTCACAACTAGTCCTGAACTTTCCGGATCTCTCAAATCCATTTGAGGTCCAATGTGATGCTTGTGGTGATTGCCTTGGAGTAGTCTTGCTTCAAGAAAGGGCTTGCCATAGCATATGAGAGTCGAAGGCTCAATACGGATGAACGGGTCTTGGGCATTTATGAGAAAGAGATTTTAGTTGTTCTACATGCCCTAGACACATGGAAGCACTATTTATTGGGGACTACATTCATTTTACAAACAGACCACCAAAGTCTTAAGTACTTCATGATGCAAACCAGGTTTTCGACAAACAAATGAGGTGGAAAAACTTTGTTTCGCAATTTTATTTTCATATTGCTCACATTGCTTGTAAGCACAATCAAGTGGCCGATGAACTTTCACGACGACCAAAAGTTAATGCGGTGTCTATAGCAACTCACAATGATCTATCCTCTATGATAGATGAGTATTCTAATGACCCTGGCTTTAAATACATAATGTCAGCCCTTGCTTTGGGGAAGAAAGAGGAACCATTCACCTTGTAGGATGGTTATCTTCTCCATGGCAATAGGCTATGTGTTACCCACTCCCTTTGTGAGAAAGTCATGTATGAATCCCATGCTCCTCCCTATACTGGGCATAGAAGCATTCAACCTACTCTCCAAGGAATAGAGACGTATTTCTATTGGCCTACCATGAAATGGACATACAAGAGTATGTTTCAAAATGTGTGGTATGTCAAAAGACTAAGTATGATAGAGGGAAGCAACTTGGATTACTCCAACCATTGCCAATCTCTGATTCATGATGAGAGAGTATATCCATCGATTTTATCTTTGGATTACCCAAGTCTATCCATGGGAATACAAGAATATGGCCAATAGTCGACAGGTTTAGCAAGTAAGCACACTTTATTCCTGTCAAAAAGACTATTAAGGCACACCAAATGGCAACTCTCTTCATATCTCAGATTTTCAAACACCATGGATTGCCAACATCCATCATGTCAGATAGAGATCCTAGAACGACCAGTAATTTTTGGAAAAATCTCTTTGAAAATCTTGGTACAAGATTGGATTTCTCTTCGGCCTATCACCCACGAACGGATGGCCAAAGTGAGATAGCCAATCTTACGATTCTTGATCTACTAAAGACCTATGTGTAGATCAGCACTCACAATGGGAAAAGTACTTACCTCTTGTAGAGTATGCTTACAATAATACTGTCCATACTTCTACGGGAAAAGCACCTTTTGAAATCATTGAGGGAAGACCAAAAAGTCCCTTCCTACCTAAAGTACATGGGAAGATCTTCACTACCAATAAGTATAGCCATGACCTACAAGAATCTTTCCTAAAGATTAAGGAGTCTATATGCATCTCTCAACAGAGACAAAAAGTTGTTGTTGACAAGCACAGAAGGGCCTTAACGTTCAAAGAAAATGATTGGGTCTTACTTAAGTTTCCCAAGGCTTGATTGAGGCTTTGAGAATAGAGGAATTAAGAGAATTAGAGTGAGCATTTTCATGAGATTACTTTGAGAACATAGAGGGTGAACTTAATTGATGGGAGAAACATGAACATAGTACTTAATTGTCTTGGCATTAACAATACTTTTTCAAGAGAGAGAGTATTAGAGAACATGACAAGAGTTGAGGACCGGATTTACTTGGAGCCAGTCCCCCCTCCAAAAGACGTTTGTATTATAGATTCTCCCATCAAGAGAGACTTATTACAATACAATCTTTGTGTTCCTTGTGACCTTGGTGATGCTATGAAGATGGAAATCTTCATGCATCACGAGCATAACATAAACTTTGCAAAAAGCATTAACTATCCCAAGCCTCGGTCCCAAGGCCTCAAACACCTTTGAAGGTAGCGGGGAATGAGGGTAGCGAAGAGGAAGAAGAATCATCCATAGGAGAAAGAAATAGTTTCTCACTTATCATCACTCTTCTTGATTAGCATAGCATAATAGAATAGTAATGAAGATGAAGAAGATGGCAAGCTTAAGCATTGAAGCATGGCTCTTGGTTGGATTTGCATTACATAGCCAAGAGTGTTGGTGTAGGCTCTCCACTTCTCAACAAGCTTGGAGAAGAAGATGGAGCTCTTTGCACTTTGCACTTTGAGAATGTGTGTGTGTGTGTGGGGAGAGCTTGGCCCACCTCTCTCTCTCTCTCTCTCTCTCTCTCTCTCTCTCTCTCTCTCTCTCTCTCTCTCTTATTATTTAATTATTTCATTTGGACATGTGTCCTCTTTTTCCTCTTTGAGAGAAAAACCTTTAATTATTTATTTTTATGTATCTAAATTTTCATTGGACCCCTTTAAAACCCATCCAATAGCATTCAAGCACATCATGAGGGCCACATGTGGAGGATCATTTGAACATGTGTCTTTTATGCTTATTAAGTCATTTGGTTTGAATAATACTTCAAGCACTTAGTCAATCAAGCATAATCGTTGATGCTCTTGAGACTTTATCTTTGAGTTGAACACTTCAAGAACCTTAGTCATTTAAGCATGTGAGAAGCACATTAAGCTTTTAGGCAAGGTTTGCACTAACACTTAGCAAGCCAACAAGCACCTCATGCTTGGGTAGGATTCCCATCTCAAGGTCAGCCCTAGCTTGCCTAAGATCAAAAGAACTTTTTAACACTAACTTTAGGAGGTCTTTAATGAAGATAACCCTAAGGTCTTTAAGCTCCATTAGGTAGCATTGCTGTTTAACAGACCATCTCTCATTTGGACCCCTTTAACATTGGCCCCTTGTTGAGACAGATCCATAAGCACATGTCTATATTCTAACCCTTGTTCTTGTTTATTCTCCCACATTAAATGATAAGTGTAATATGAGAAAATCATTTGGATTGGTTAGATATTAGATTTTATGACATTACCTCTCTCTTGAAATCATACTCGTTGTCGACTATGAGGTAGAAGAGATAAATTCTTAGTCATTAGTCTACATTTCTTAGTGGCTAGAGGATCTCATTTCACCCTATGACATCATTCCAGAATGGATGACTAGTCCATTTGGTGCTTAAGAGACATAGCTGCCGCAAGCATGTAGCATGTATGCTCTTTAGTCCATATGATACTCCCAAAGTAGAGTCACAAATTCTATTTGGTGTTTGAGTGACGCGTCATCACAAACATGATTCTAAGCATGCATACTATTTAAATTTATGCACAAAAGAGGATTAGTCTTATAAGACAAAAACATTTTTCATTTAGAAAGCATTTACATTTGCTTACTCTAGTGCAACATTATAAGCATTGACAAGGTTCATACTATCCTTAAGCTGTATTCCTTGCATCCATCTAGCATCTTCAAATGGATAATTTTTGAACTTAATAAGATACCATCGGATAATCTTACCATGCCATCATACCTTGTCTTCATGCCGAAGGATAGCTTCGGGTTGTAGCACGTCTTCTTGGTCTTGATTTCTGGAGGGTCTTCAATAATTGGTTCTCTTGGTGGCTCTCCTTTGTAGGGCTTAAGTAGGCTCACATAGAAAGCATTGTGTATGAGCCAATTGTTGGGCATTGTGAGTGCTCTATTCCATCATTACACATAGGTGCATGGAGAAGCTTGAAGTTAGTTATGCTATCTAGAGGAGTGGAGTGTATGTCATACTCTTCACCACACTTGTAGCCTACTCTTGTGCATAAATAAGATTTATAGTTTTGGGTGCAATTGTATGCTGCAACTACGACTCTTCTCTCTAAATTGACTTGATAAGTTGTCTCATCAGGTGGTTGAAGGTATATTGTCCTTGAAGTTTGTTGTGCTATTTCATGCTTGGTGGTTTGAGGGCTTGTTGAATTGTTTGCCTAAAAGGTCAATTGTAAGAGGGTGCTCGGTGAGAGGGATCCCGTGACCCTAAGACAATTTGTGTATTGGCAACAAGGTTAAGTTTTGTGTTGTCTCTCTATTTCTCATCAATCTTTGTGTGCATCTAGTCTTTAAGGCTAATACTGAGTTGCTCAAGTTGATTTGTGCTCTTTACCTCTCTCTAGCGTGGTGAATGTTTATGTTTGGTGTGTGTGGCTATCTTGCATTCCCCTCTCTTTGTGCGTTTGAGTACAAGGAGATATCACGTGCGTCCTAGTTCGCATCTACAACTAGGTGGTGCCCCTTTTCTTGTTTGGTTTCTGGCTATGGGCTGTTGTTGTCTCTGATTGTGCTTGCCCCAACCCCAATTGAGCAGCACGGGAGCCTCAAAGGGTGTTTAGAGGCCGCTCTTCTTGTTTCCCGCCCCGGACCGCCTCAAATTGGTGCCCCCACTGAGGAACAGCTTGTGTATTTTTGTGAAGGCTCAACCAAGTAGCTTGCATGAATCACGAGAATTTGTATGATCCATTCATTCCCATTGCAAGGCAAAAGGTACAAATAATTGTTAGTACTAAGTTGCAATTTCAACGTGTAATTCGTAGAATTTTAGGTCCTCTTAGGTTGGCAGAGATAAACGCATCAGTAAATCCTTTTATTTTGCCTCTCATTAGGTACGACCTTAGTTTGGACGTCTATATTTTTGTTTTGTTTTAACAATTAGGTCATGCATAGACCATGGATAATGGCCCAAGAATAGAGGTTTTCCCCTTTCATTTCACTCCACACATTAGAATAAACATTACAATTAGTAGAAAAATCCATTTTCAACAACGTATAGTGTTCATGTTTGGTGCCCAAAGAGTAGGAGAAATTCTCGCATCACCAAACCCTGTCATCCTGCCTCTTATTGATTATCATAGGTCATTTGATGTGAATATTTTTATTTTGTTGTAGAATAGATTGCAATTTAGAAAACATTATTGTGTAAATTTTTTAAGAAAGAAAAACAAAAACGTGTTGTCACTTTGAAACCGATTCAATGGAGGCCCAACGCCAAATGTTCAGATATCCTCTTTTCTTTGGAGATCCTGGAGAGGATGCATAATTATTTTTAGCAAATTTCAAGATGTCTTGTTGTATCAAGAGGATAGTAACTGATCAAGAACGTGTAGAGATGTTTGAGGTGGTCCTTAGGAAAGATGCTAGCACTTGGTTTGACTCTTTGCCTGAGGAAGTTAAAGGGAATTACACGGAAGTTGTGAATCATTTCAAGAGATACTTCTTTGATCCCCAAAACACTCAAAAGCTATGGCAAGACATTGTTTCTCATAAGCAAAAAGACTTAGATGACTACTACTTGTACAAGCAAGAGTTTCTACGTCTTTGGGCTGTATGGGTGAGAAATGTTGCTAACCCTGGTGATGGTGCAGAGTTCCTAAAGAAGGAGAGGTTCATAGCCGGACTCTTTCCTGACCTTAAGATAAAAGTTGAGGCCGGTGCACCTGCTACCTTTGAAGCAGCTGAAACTAGGGCTGCTGAGAAATATAGGAAACTCAAGTGCTTAAGGGGGGAGGTTCCAATAGAAGGTCTTAGACCCAAAGGTAAGTCACAAGCATCAAAATCTAGGGAGCTTCCTGAGGTAACGGCGGAAGTGATTGAGAAGTTAAATGAATCTTTAAGCAGCTTGTCAATTCACCTTGCACAAGCTATAGGTCCAAAGGGACAAGCAAAGAAGTCTGAAGAGACAGATTCACGACCTAGGAGAGTCTTGCAATGTTGGAATTGCGGTGAGTCTGGACATGGGATGTATAATTGTCCTTGGCCCCGAGGGGAGCCAGGGAGACCTAACTTGAATTACCCAGTGATGAATGCAGGTGAAGGAACTGGTCAACAACCAAGGCTTCTACAAAGGCCAAATGGAGCAAGACCACCTCCACAAGGAGTGGAAGGAGTTCCACCTTTGCCAGACCCAAATGTGCATGTGGTAGAGGTGACAAAATCAAATGAGGTTGACATGGAAGCAAATGGAATTAAGCGTGGCCAAGGAAAAGGTAAAGAGAAAGAAGGTGTCACATCACAAAGTGACCATGGACGAGAAAAGAAGGCAAAGGAGACCAAGGAAGCTAAGAGGACTCGACGTCGTATCAATCTCCAAGACTTCCCTCTTGGAAATGGTATGGATCCATACAACCTTTTGGAAGACATGAGAGGTAAGGGTCCTGATATCTCATGGCCTCAGTTTCTTGCATTATGCCCACAAGTTAGGAGGGATTTAACGAAGGCAGTTAGCACTAGGAGAAAGATAAAAGAGAGTGTTCCTGTTGTAAAAATTGCACATGCTAAAATGAATGAGGATATTACACCTGTGCTAGATTGTTACATCAAAGGAATATTGGTTAGGAAAGGTCTAGTGGATGGGGGTGCACAAATTTGCATCATGACAGAAGGACTCATGCAAAGACTAGGCATGCACATCCATGAGACACCTGAAATTAAAGTCAAAATGGCAAACAATAGCAAAGCTAGGTATGTAGGCATTTGTAAAAATGTCTCTGTGGAGGCCTTTAGCATTAAGAAGGCAGTGGATTTCTATGTCATGTCTACCAAAGGAAATGGTTACCCATTTATCCTAGGGAGACCATGGCTAATGAAAATGCGAGCTTTGCAGGATTGGGAGAGTGGAAAGCTAATTTGCAGGAATGACAATCATAAGAAGGTTGTCTTTGACATGAAGGAGCAACGCCAAGAGGAGCTCCATGAAGAATCATCTCAAAGTGAGACAGAGGAAGGCTGGACCGATAGCACTTCAGAAGGAGAAAGTAGCGACAGCATTACTGAAGAGGAGTCTTCCATCGAAGTCATGGGTGTAAGGTTTAATCCAAACAACCAAGAGACCTCTTGCCCAGGTTTGGAAGAGGTAGGTTCCCACGAAAACCAAAAAGTGGAAGATGAAAGAATGCTAGAAGGTATGTTATCTACAACACTTACAAAGGATGAAAGAGAGGAGCTCAAAGGTGTGTTAAGGAAATTTCCTAGGCTTTTCGCTAAAGACTACACCGATGTGCGTGGAGTAGAGGCTGTTCAACACAAAATTGAGTTGAAGCCAGAGGCCACACATAAGGCTCAAAAGCTACGAAGGCTAGGAGTCATCAAGGAGCAGGCTTTACTCAAGGAGGTAAGAAAGCTTCTAGCAACAGGTTTCATTTATCCAGTGGAGAATTCAGAGTGGGTCTCTCCCATTGTTTTCACTCCTTTAAAAAATGGCAAGTGGAGGGTGTGTGTGGATTACCGTCCACTCAATGAGGCAACAAAAAGAGATCACTTTCCCCTCCCATCTCAAGATGAGATACTAAATGAGGTAGCTGGTCATGAGAAGTACACTGTGTGTGATGGCTACTTGGGTTACTTTCAAATAGGTATCGCATTGGAAGATCAGTTGAAAAAAACCTTCATCACTCCTTGGGGTTTTTATGCTTTTAGAGTCATGCCATTTGGACTGACAAATGCTCCTGCAACTTTCCAACGCTTCATGAACATGGTGTTTCAAGCATTCTTTGGAAAGTCAATTAGGGTGTTCATTGATGATTTCTGCATTTATAGCTCAAAATCATTGCATCTACAAAGGGTAGAAGAAGGTTTAAAGAAGCTCTACGACATGGGAGGTCAACTCAACCCCGACAAGTGTCACATAAGTGAGGATGAAGTGATCTTGCTTGGTCACAAGGTTTCCTATAAAGGAATTGAGGTGGATCCTTCAAAGGCAAAGGCTCTTATTGAGCTCCCATCACCCAAGAATCTCAAAGAGGTCATCTCATTCATTCAAAAGGTGAAGTATATGTCATGCTTTATTCACTTAGCTTCGGAGTTGCTTCATCTTTTGCAAAAGTTGACACAACAAGTAGAATTCGCATGGTCTTATGAGCTTGAAGAGTACTTTTGTAACATTAAAGTCATTTTGTCAGAGCTACCAATACTCATGCCTCCTTGTTGGGAGTACATATTCTTTGTTAGCTCTAGTGTTGGGAAGGAAACAATTGGTGCAGTTTTATTACAACAAGATCCCCATAGTACCCGGATGTGACCCATCTACTTTGCTAGTAGGGTCATGAATGCTTTGGAGAGAGGCTACACAGAGGCAGAACTCATGATGCTTTCTCTCATGTTTGCGGTGAGAAAGTTTAGATCCTACCTGCTGCCAAAACCTTTTGTAATTCTCACTGCAGAAAATTTGTTCCCTTGGGTGTCATCTCAAATGATTCTTAGTACTAGGATCTCAAAGTGGATTATGGAGTTGCAAGAGTTTCAATACTCTTTCAAAGTAGAAGATAGTGTGCGTGCACAATTGGCAGGGATCCTTATTTATAGGGTACATGAGAAGGAGATTAAGGTGCCTGAAGTAAAGACCCTACCATTTCCACCACCTAAAAGTATTCGTAATGCTTTTACCTTGTTCTTTGATGGAGCTTTTCGACGAGCCACAAGAAAAGCAGTGGGAGGGCTAGTATTGCTCAACCCAAGTGGGAAGGTGGTCATGAAAGAGAAGGTCAATCTACCAAGTTCAACTAGCAACAATGAAGCAGAATACGACACACTACTTCATGGTTTAAAGATATGCATTGGCCAAGGTATACAACATCTCATGGTAAAAGGGGATGCACTTCTCATCGTGAAGCAAATTTTAGGCATTTGGGCATGCAAGAATGAAAGCCTAAGGACAAAAGTTCATGCCATTCGTAGACTGTTTAATCAATTTGAAGAAGTGCAACTATATCATATTCCTAGGAAAGAGAGTGAAGATGCCGATTTACTTGCACAACAAGCAGTTACATGTGTTGAGAAAGAAGTGCAGGTCATCATGGTGGCAGCAACTGTCAAGCAACCAAGATACCAGGGATTGGAGTCATTGACTCCCATTATTAGCTACATTTTGGAGGGTGAGTTTCCACAAGACTTCACAAAGGCTCAGAAGAGGAGACTCATGAAAAAGGCAAGCACGTATCTCTTTCTAGAAGGATCCCTTTATCAAAGAGGGAAGGATCAAGTGTGCAGAAGAGTACCAACTATTGAGGAAATCCCAGCCATTCTAAAAGGTTTGCATGAGGAAGCGTGTGGTGGTCATTTTTCACAGGAACTCACTGCAAAAAGATTTTTCTTGCCGAATATGTTTGGCTAAGCTTGCACATTGATGTTCAACATTGGTATAAAAGCTGTCACAACTGTCAGATTAATGGAAACAAGCGTCTGTTATATGGTCCACATCAGTTAGTCCTTGCAAATGGTCCACTTGAAAAATAGGGCATTGATGCTATGGGTCCATTGCCTAGGACTAAAAATGGGAAATCGTATATCTTGGTGGCCATAGACTACATGACGAGATGGGTAGAAGCACAAAGTGTGGCAAAGGTAAATGAGAGGACAGTGAGCAAATTTGTCTACACTCACATTTGTTGTAGATTTGGCACACCTTTGGAGATTGTTTCTGATAATGGTCCAGGGTTTAGAAAGGGCTTGCTCACAGAGGTCTGTGAAGAACTTCACATTCTACATCGTCATAGTACACCCTACTATCCCCAATCCAATGGTCTGGTAGAAAAAGCTAATGGTGTCATTGCAGACATCATTAGAAAGATGGTGAGAAACAAGACAAAGTTGTGGGATGACTTCTTGGATGGTGCCTTGTGGGCGTATCGAACCACATATAGGGAAGCCACGGAGTTTACACCATTTCACTTGGTCTATGGTCAAGAGGCTTTACAACCAATTGAGCTCAACATCCCAACAATACGACTTCATGGCAAAGCAACACAAGATGATCAAGAAGCATGGATGGATCGACTTCTTACCTTAGCTAAGCTTGAGTGGAAAAGAGAAGCAGCATACGAGTGCTACAAGAGGAAAGCTACGCAGGCGAAGGAGAAGCTTGACAAGAAACTAAAGGACAAAGGCATCAATGAAGGAGATCTTGTACTAAGGTATGACAATCGACTCGACAATCGTTTTGATGCCAAATTTGAAACTAGATGGCAAGGGCCATACATAGTTAAGAAGGCTTTCAATTCAAATTACTATCAACTTATGGACTTGAATGGGAAAGAGCACTCCAGGAAGGTAAACGGGTATCGCTTGAAGCCTTATTTGAGTCGCCTTCTACCAAAGATCTGTCAAAAGGCAGCTGTCTCATGTAAGTATTGTTACATGAATCATGAGTGTAACTCCAGCCAAAATTCTGAGGGGCCAAACAATGAAGATCTTGTCAAGGACTCTGAAGCACTCTCTTTGTAAGAGATGCTCTATGATGGTACATGAATATACCATCATCCTGGGGGAGGGCTAATGATAGCCGTTTTTCGGCTCTCTGTAATTTCCATAGTGAGTTAACCCACCCTACCAAAATCATCCAAACACTATGGCTATCCCTACCATTTCACTGTATATAGGTGTGTGTGAGTTAGGAGACTTTTTCCATATCTTCTTAAAAACCCTTAATTAGCTAGTCACTTGGCTAGTTGAGCCAAAAAAAAATATATATATATATAAAATATAAGTATATTATGGCCCATTTGTGTGTAAATATTTCATTGTATATAGGGCCTAAATAAAAGGATTTTTCATAATTATTTTGGTATTTATTTAAATATTTCTACTTATGGTGTGTTATTTATGCTATGTACATTGACTCAACATTACCATATTTTTTCTTACCATTTTGCATACTCTTTATTCCATATAAAAAAAAATTCATGCAAGCTTCTCTTATTTTTGGTGTAACTCCATCCCAACAAAAATCCAAAAAAACGAGTTCTATTTATGTGTATAGTTTTTCACTATTGTCATTTTTTCCTTCCTACATCTATTCTCTATTACTCTCATAAATTAGACCACCAAAAATATCCATCTTTTTATGGTAGACTTATAATGAGAGAGATTTATTTTGACCCCTTTATATTTTTTCCACCTATATTATTTATATTTCACATGTACATATATTTTTTTAGACCCCTCAATATTTGATTTTCTTAGTTGTACTATTCATTTATATCATGATCTCAACAATATCTTCAATTATAGACCTACCAAATAAGGTCAAGGGTATGTGGCATGCATGCATGCACCATGGGGAACTCACTCTTGGAGGTATTCAAATGAATCATCCATAGAAGGACCTCACAAGGACTTTGTGCAATGGAAAAAACAGTCGGTTTTGCTGAATTTTTAAAGATCACATGCTCCCCGAATTTGAAAAGGTGATACAAACAAAAGTTATAGCTCGTGAGCTGAACTTTCACCTCAAATTTTTCATATTTTTTTGAGCTACGAGCTGTGAGCTATGATTTTATTGGTGGACCCCAGTTTGCCCATGCTATGCAGCCACACTCCCTCTTCCACTTTATCATTTTCCTCTTTCACACACACTCCTCCCTCTCCTTCCCACTCCCAAACCTGCAACTCCCATGTCCTAATTCACCCTCTTCACCATTGCCACATCTCTCACACATCCATAGCCTTCATCCTCCATTTCTACACCCTATGTGTCCCCCTTTCTCTCTACATATATGTCCATATTACCATACTCTCTTCAGCTTTGTAAAGAACTTCAAAAAATCAGCAAAAATCCAAGGATAACCTCTGCAAATTAAGGCTTTTATCATGAATTTTCCAAGGTTTGAAGATAACATAGCTTCATCAACACGCGCTACTTTGCCATGCTGACTGCTTCTTCTTCCGGTGCTGTAAAGAGGTGAATGTCAACTTCTCCAAAGCTTCAACCTCTCTTTACAAGCTCATTCCTTCTCTAACTTTTCTCATCATATATCTCACCATTTGGTGAATGATTTTGTAAATATTTTTTAGTGATAATTACTAACTACTAACCACTAACCTTATTGTAAAATGCACCCTCTACTAGAGTAGGCCCTCCCAAATTAGTCACTCAATCCCTCTCTCCTTTCATCCTCAATAATTCTCTTCCCTTGAGCCCACATCCATGTGACTCAAAGGACAAGAGAGACCCACCCTCATTAAAAAAAATAAAAATATGCATAATCTTTTATTCCTTCAAATAAACTTGATTAGGCCTAATCCAAATCGGGGCTTCTAAAACCTATAAATAGAGCCCTTCTCTCCCTTGTAAATCATCACATGATCACACTACACCACACCATTCTCAACACATAACACACCACTCTTCAAGCCTAGTTGTGTAGAGTGTGTGCATTGTGAGTGCTCTATTCCATCATTACACATAGGTGCATGGAGAAGCTTGAAGTTAGTTATGCCATCTAGAGGAGTGGAGTGTATGCCATACTCTTCACCACACTTGTAGCCTACTCTTGTGCATAAATAAGATTTATAGTTTTGGGTGCAATTGTATGCTGCAACTATGACTCTTCTCTCCAAATTGACTTGATAAGTTGGCTCATCAGGTGGTTGAAGTTATATTGTCCTTGAATTTTGTTGTGCCATTTCATGCTTGGTGGTTTGAGGGCTTGTTGAATTGTTTGCCTAAAAGGTCAATTGTAAGAGGGTGCTCGGTGAGAGGGATCCCGTGACCCTAAGACAATTTATGTATTGGCAACAAGGTCAAGTTTTGTGTTGTTTCTCTATTTCTCATCAAGCTTTGTGTGCATCTAGTCTTTAAAGCTAATACTGAGTTGCTCAAGTTGATTTGTGCTCTTTACCTCTCTCTGGCGTGGTGAATGATTGTGTTTGGTGTGTGTGGCTATCTTGCATTCCCCTCTCTTTGTGCGTTTGAGTACAAGGAGATATCACGTGCGTCCTAGTTTGCATCTACAACTAGGTCGTGCCCCTTTTCTTGTTTGGTTTCTGTCTGTGGGTTGTTGTTGTCTTTGATTGTGCTTGCCTTAGCCCCAATTGAGCATCACGGGAGCCTCGAAGGGTGTTTAGAGGCCGCTCTTCTTGTTGCCCGCCCTGGACCGCCTCACTAGGTTTCTTCCCTCTATCATACTTAGTCTTTTGGCATACCACACATTTTGAAACATACTCTTGTATGTCCACTTTCATGGTACGCCAATAGAAATACACCTCTACTCCTCAAAGAGTAGGTTGAATGCCTCTATGCCCCGCATAGACAGGAGCATGGGATTCATACATGACTTTCTCCCACAAAGGGAGTGGATAACACGTAGCCTATTGCCATGGAGAAGATAACCATCCTGCAAGGTGAATGGTTAATCTTTCTTCCCCAAAGCAAGGGCTGACATTACATCTTTAAAGTCAGGGTCAGTAGCATACTCATCTATCATAGAAGATAGATAATTGTGAGTTGTTATAAACACCACATTAACTTTTGGTCGTTGTGAAAGTGCATCAACCACTTGATTGTGCTTACCAGAAATGTGATCAATATGAAAATAAAATTGCAAAAGAAAGTTAGCCCACCTCATTTATTTGTCAAAAACCTTACTTTGCGTCATGAAGTACTTGAGACTTTGGTGATCTGTTCGTAAAATGAATGGAGTCTCCAATAAATAGCACTTCCATGTGTCTAGGGGATGTAGAACAGCTAAAAGGTCTTTCTCATAAATGCCCAAGACCCGTTCATCCGTATTGAGCCTTCGGCTCTCATATGCTATGGCATGCCCTTCTTGAAGCAAGACTGCTCCAAGGCAATCACCACAAGCATCACATTGGACCTCAAATGGCTTTGAGAGATCCGGAAGGATGAGGACTGGTTGTGAGTCAAGCTTCTCTTTGAGCTTGTCAAAAGCATTTTGCTCCTTAGCAGTCCATGAATACTTAATATTCTTCTTTGTTAAGTCATGTAATGGTCCTTCTATTTGAGAAAATTTGTTATGAAGCGTCTATAGTATGCACACATACCAATAAATCTTCTTAGCTCATGTAGATTCTTTGGATTAGGCCATGCTTTTATTACCTCTAACTTCAATGGATCCATATGGATACCATCTTGAGAGATAATATGACCTAAGTATGAATCTCTTGAAGGAAAAATTCACTTTCTTTTTGGTTGAGAAAAAGCTTGTTCTCCCTCAATGCTTGAAAAATCACTTGGAGATGTCGATTGTGTTCGTCCAAGGACTTGGAGTAGATGATGATATCATCAAATAACACTCCAATGAACTTGCGGTAGGGTCTAAATATTTTCTCCATCAAACGATTAAATGTGGCTGGTGTATAGGTCAAGCCAAAAGGCATGACTAGATATTCATAAAGACCAAACATTGTACAAAACCCGGTCTTTAGAATATCTTCATCCACTATCCTTATTTGATGATAGCCACTTTTAAGGTCAATCCTTCTAAAGTAGGTAGAGCCTTGTAGCTTATCAAATAGATCTTCTACTCGAGGCACGGGAAATCTGTTATTGATTGTGATATGGTTTAGTGCTCGATAATCCACACACATACGGTATGTACCATATTTCTTTTGCACTAAAAGGACTGGAGAACAAAAGGGAAAGGAGATAGGTATCACCATCTCTTTGTCTATCAATTCTTATACTTGCGTCATGATCTCCTCTTGTTGAGCTTGGGAAACTTGATAAGGAGGCTTGTTAGGCGGTGAGCTCCCTGGTAGGAGCTCAATTTGATGGTCATCATCCCCTCGTTTTGGAGGTAAGTCCATAGGGATATCATCGATGAAAACATCTTAGAATCCATTTAGAAAAGTAGACAAGTCTAACTCTTTTTTATTCCTACCATTTTCATTTGATAAATCATTAGCATCATTAGTGGATTCTTTGAAAAAAATCATGTACGCACAAATCGATCTTTTCTTTGACTTATCAAAAGCTGATGAATTTACAAGTGGTATAGTACAACCAGACGCATTAGCATCTATATACATGCTCTTTCCCCTGTAGATGAAATAGATTCTCCTTTCAGGGAACTTGTGGCAGCCATGCGGTTGAACCATGGTGCCCCTAGGATAGCATCCTCATGTTGGAGAGGTTTTACCTTTGTAAACTCCCTTCTCCTTGGACCTATTATTTTTGTTGTAGGAAGTTCCTTGGGAAGAATTTTGGGCATTGCTTTTCCCCTTTTCATCATTTTTGTCTTTGTTCTCCATGGGTTTGACATTCTGCCTAGCCCCTTGTTGCAAATTGATGCGAGAAGCAACCATAGTGTGGTGGATTACTTTGGTGATAGAACCAAGCCATTGGGAGTTGACATACTCGGTCATTTCTTCAGGTAATCGCACAAAAAATTGTTGCTTTTGCTTGGCAAAGTCTATCTTTTGGAAGGCAGTAGCCTTGAGATGTAAATCCCAAAACTTGTCCACATATTTGTGAATAGACTCATGTGAGAGAAGCTTCAAACTGCACCATTCGGTAAGTACTTTGTCCTTTGCATTGCTTGCAAGGAATTGCTTCATGATGGAAACTCATAGAGGCTTCACCGTTTCCACCAAGGCTAGCCCACCATTGACGAGTCGATTTCTAGAAGTGCATAGCTACATGGCATATCTTGGAGGACTCTGTGAAGCCCTCGTCTCCAAAGGCCGCATCAAATTGTTGGATGAAGGCCAATACTTTGTCGGGTGGCACCAAAGGTGCCATCATAGGTGAGAAAAGAGATACTCTTTCCTCCCTCTTCAAACTTCTTGAGCTTTTGTGATCTTTGCCATGCAGGGTATGATTTGCCATGTCCTCCCCTCTTGTATTCTCTAGGAGGATAGCCATAGCTTTCGTTGAAAGAGGAGGAAGGTGCAGAAGAAGGAGAAGAAGGTGACCTCTTTCTTGACATTTTCTTCCTTTGTTTCCTCTCTTACCTTTTAGAAGGACTGTGTGTTGACCGTTTCCTCATGGGAGGAGTTGGCGATCGTCTAGCCCGCCCACTTCGTGGCGCCACATCTTCAAAGGAACTTAGGGATTCATTGCTTTCTTGATCTTTGGATTCCTCCTCTCATACGGGAGAGAATCTTCTTTTGGGGGTCTCATCAAGAGGCCTCCTAAACTCTCTCTCCTCTTGGAGAGGAAGGGAAATCCCATAAGCACAAATCTGTTGAGTAACTTCGGCTTGCAAAGTAGGGTTGCCCATAGCTTGATGCAACCTAGTAACAAGATAATTGATAAACATGGGGGCATCATCATTAGCACCTTCATGTGTAAAATCAAAGTTATTAATGTTCATTCTACTCTCTTGGTTATTGTCAACCATGCTAATTATACTTATGTGTTTAATTAGTGTATTCTTTGGCAATTCAAAACCTTACTTTCTACTCCTCTTAGCCTTTGAAAATAAGCACTTAAGTATCTACACCCACGGCTCGAATTGGTTAATTATAGAGAGTAGTAGGGTGAGTCTAACATAACAGAATTGCCGAGGGATAGCTCCTTTTGAACTTCTTATGGCTCAATAATAGTAAAGCCGTAGGCAAGTCTAAAAAGACCCCATTATTCAGACCAAAGCTCCCGAGGTGTCAACCATATCCCACATAGTGGGCTCAATAAAATCAATAACAGATCCCAATCCCACTTACCGTGATATAATTAACAAAATCAGCCATTAATAGGCTACTTAAGGACTTCTCTTCTTAAGAAAGAAAAGAGAAACCTACTACAAGCGGAAGACGTAGCGTCCCTGCAAAATACCTCGAAATAGCATGCTAGAAACAACAAAACACCGCAAATATGCATACCTGACAAAGCCTGTGAGCATATAATCAAACCGTACTCGAACAGAGAGAGAGCGAGAGGGAGATAGAGCGAGAGAGCACGTGCAGGCACACCTCCTAGAGCGGAGTGCTACGCCGGCACGGCGAGAGAGGAGAGGGAAGAGGAGAGAAGAAGTACATAGACACTGGGTGCAATCTCCCCCCGTGCAAGAGTGACCATTTCCCTCTTGCACGTATTTAATTTATAGATTCTTGAATGGTCAAAGTGAGTACAAACTGGCCGGCCAGTCATAAATGGCCAAAGCTCATAAAGAGCACTTGGATAATAAAATGTACAATATATATTTCCATTCGCATAGGCCTAGATTGGTCTAGTCTTTTCCAACTGTCAACTGCAATAAATCATAAAATATCATTTCTATAACATACCTCTCCGTTGGAAAGCAACTGTGCTCAGTTGCGAAGATAGAAATCTGCAAACAATACTTGTCAAAAACAATGATTAGAAATCTGTATCAAATACTAAAATTCATAAAATTAGACAATATTGCTTACGCCTGCCGTCATCCACATACTACCTATTCTACTGTCCCATACCACTAGAATAGGCAGTATATGTCATATCCTCATGAATCAGGATATCATTGGTCACACTCATCATTAATCTCATAATGTCAAGTCTCATCACATAAACACTGCCATAATAATCACCAGATACCAAATCCCAATCCAATTCCAATTCCACAGTATAAGTCCAAATCAAAATCACTTTCATTATGTACCCTGGGTAACAAAATCATACCAGTTACAGTGGTGGCCAGCCACTGCAACATGATTTTGTGATTGGTGGTACCTTGATCGGCGAATCTACACCAAGAAGACGTGCTGCCTAGATCGGCGAATCTGCACTAATGCTGCCTATATCAACGGATCTGCATTTACCATTGTGAATAGATCTGCAAATTTTTAATGTGCTGCCAAAATCGGCGGATCGGCACAGATAATTGGTGTTGCCTAAATCGGCGAATCTACACCAAGATGAGCATTTACACATTGCCTAAATCGGCGAATCTGTGTGCATGTGACCAATGGACTAGACAGGGCATAGAAACATAAAAATTGTACTACCTGTTTCACACCACATTGGAGTAAGATTGAGTAACAAGTACTGACAAATTGGTATTTAACGGAAAGCACCTCGACTTACATGAGTAGCTGCATATCTTAATGTGAAATGATCATGATAGCAATTTCGTTTAATACAAATATTGGCACAATGTTAGAGAATGCAGGTAATTAAAAAGAGCCATACTGTCTGTCAAAAACATTAGATGGTAATCAAGCTGATAAGTAAGTCAAGTGCGTTGACTTTATGTAACCGTGTTTTTCTTTGTGGAATGGTGTATGTGTAGGACTTTGAAAATCATAGAACTTTGAGAGAGTCCTATGAGTGTATGATTGCTTGTGTTTACGAGAAGATTTTTTAAAACCAAAAATTGAAAATGCAGAGAGAACTTACCTCTGTGCTGTCCGTAAATCATTAGACTCTGGATGATATATTGTATTTGAAACTATGTACCAGTTTGTGCGTGGAGAGAGAGGTACAAGTAGCAGACAACTGTAACTACCAAATGGACACCAAAGTATAGTTAACAAATTCAAAATGTGTTAATTTGGTGTTTAATAATTGTCCATGAAATAAAATCATATTTTGCTTTATTAGTTTATAGACTGGAGAGGGAGAGGATGATAACTGAGTAGGAAGAAAAAACTCTGCAGTTTTAATTTTAATAGCTAAGATCCACTAGAGTCACAAATAGACATAAAATATAGGAACCAGATCCGATTTGATTGTATAACGCAATTTGAGAGAAACAATTACACTGATTACTTACAGTTATTTATTATGATTAGCCTTGGATTGATTAGAAAGTTAGATGGAAGTAATAAATTGTTGATTGTTTTTGTTTGAATAATTGGAGAATTCGTCTTGATATTGTAAACTGTGGGGGTAAAGGGCATGGACTAGTGTAAAGTCATGATATCACAAGCATACAAAATACCGAGAATCGTGCACTACAGACCATAAACGATAAATATTGCATACCTGGAAGATCCACAAGCACGAAATAGAAGTTGTATGCGAACATAGAGATATAGCAAGCGAGAGAGAAGAAGAGAACATAAGCAGGCGCACCTCCTAGGGCGGAGTGCTACGCCTGGTATGGTGAGAGGGGAGGGAGGAGAGAAGAGAAGAAGACACAAGCACTGGGTGCAATCTCCCCCCGTGCAAGAGTGACCATATCCCTCTTGCACGTATTTCATTTATAGATTTCTTAAATGGTCAAATTAAGTACAAACTAGCCGGCCGGTCATAAATGGCCAAAGCTCATAAAGAGCACTTGAATAATAAAATGTACATAAAATATGATATCCTTTTGCAATAGCTTAGCTCGGTCAAGCCTTTTCCACCTGTCACAACTGCAATAAATAATAAGATATCAATTCCATAACATACCTCTCCGTTGGAAAGCAACTGTCCTCAGTTGCGAAGATAAAAATCTGCAAACAATACTTGTCAAAAACAGTGATTAGTATGTTGTGTCAAAACATCACATAATAAAAGAAAAATTTATGAAACTAAACAGCATTAGCTTATGCCTGTCGTCATCCACATACTACCTATTCTAGTGTCCCATACCACTAGAATAAGCAGTATATGTCATACCCTGATGAATCAGGATATCATTGGTCACACTCATCATTAATCTCATAATGTCAAGTCTCATCACATAAACACTGCCGTAATAATCACCAGATACCAAATCCCAATCCAATTCCAATTCCACAATATAAGTCCAAATCCAAATCACTTTCATTATGTACCCGCGTAACAAAATCATACCAGTTACAGTGGTGGCCAGCCACTGCAGCATGATTTTGTGATTGGTATTGCCTAAATCGGCGAATCTACACCAATAAGACGTGCTGCCTAAATCGGCGAATCTGCACTAATGCTTTGATACCACTGCTACAAGCGGAAGACGTAGCGTCCCTGCAAAATACCTCGAAATAGCATGCTAGAAACAACAAAACAACGCAAATATGCATACCTGACAAAGCCTGTGAGCATATAATCAAACCGTACTCGAACAGAGAGAGAGCGAGAGGGAGATAGAGCGAGAGAGCACGTGCAGGCACACCTCCTAGAGAGGAGTGCTACGCCGGCACGGCGAGAGAGGAGAGGGAAGAGGAGAGAAGAAGTACATAGACACTGGGTGCAATCTCCCCCCGTGCAAGAGTGACCATTTCCCTCTTGCACGTATTTAATTTATAGATTCTTGAATGGTCAAAGTGAGTACAAACTGGCCGGCCGGTCATAAATGGCCAAAGCTCATAAAGAGCACTTGGATAATAAAATGTACAGTATATATTTCCATTCGCATAGGCCTAGCTTGGTCTAGTCTTTTCCACCTGTCAACTGCAATAAATCATAAAATATCATTTCTATAACAAAACCAAATGCTCTAATACCAATGTAATGTACATGGCCTATGAACTCTGAAAATAGCGGAATTAAGAGAATTAGAGTGAACATTTTTGTGAGATTACTTTGAGAACATAGAGGGTGAACTTAATTGATGGTAGCAACATGAACATAGGACTTAATTAACTTGGCATAAACAATACTTTTGCAAGAGAGAGAGTATCAGAGAACATGACAATAGTTGAGGACCGGATTTACTTGGAGCCGGCAGTCCCTCCTCCAAAAGGCTTTTGTATTATAGATTCTCCCATCAAGAGAGACTTGTTACAATACATCTTTGTGTTCCTTGTGACATTGGTGATGCTATGAAGATGGAAAGCTTCATGCATCACAAGTATAACATAAACTTTGTAAAAATCATTCACTATCCCAAGCCTCAGTCCCAAGGCCTCAAACACCTTCGAAGGTGGAGAGAGCTAGAGGGGAATGAGGGTAGGGAAGAGGAATAAGAATCATCCATAGGAGAAAGAAATAGTTCCTCCCTGATCATCACTCTTCTTTCTTATCATAGCATAATAGAATAGTAATGAAGATGAAGAAGATGGCGAGCTTAAGCATTGAAGCATGGCTCTTGGTTGGATTTGCATTCCATAGCCGAGAGTGTTGGTTTAGGCTCTCCACTTCTCAACAAGCTTGGAGAAGGAGATAGAGGTCTTGCACTTTGCACTCCACACAATGAGAGAATGTGTGTGTGTGTGTGTGTGGGAGAGCTTGGTCCACATCTCTCTCTCTCTCTCTCTCTCTCTCTCTCTCTCTCTCTCTCTCTCTCTCTCTCTCTCTCCTATTATTTAATTATTTCATTTGGACATGTGTACTCTTTTTCCTCTTTTAGAGAAAGAACTTAATTATTTATTTTTATGTATCTAAATTTTCATTGGACCTTTTAAAACCTATCCAATAGCATTCAAGCACATCATGAGGGCCACATGTGGAGGATCATTTGAACATGTGTCTTTTATGCTTATTAAGTCATTTGGTTTGAAAGGAATACTTTAAGCACTTAGTCAATCAAGCATGGAAACTTTGATGGCTCTTGAGAGTTTATCTTTGAATTGAACACTTCAAGAACCTTAGTCATTTAAGCATGTGAGAAGCACGTTAAGCTTTTGGGTAAGGTTCCCACTAACACTTAGCAAGCTGACAAACACCTCATGCTTGGGTAGGATTCCCACCTCACGGTCAGCCCTAGCTTGCCTAAGATCAAAGGACTTTTTAACACTAACTTTTGGAGGTCTTTAATGAAAATAACCCTAAGGTCTTTAAGCTTCATTAGGTAGCATTTCTCTTTAACAAACCATCTCTCATTTGGACCCCTTTAACATTGGGCCAGTGTTGAGACTGTTTCGTCAGATGATTCAAGATCATTAACGTGTGGATTCTTTGATTCTTCTTTTTCCCTTTGCTCCATCTTTTGCTTGAGTTCATTTATAGATTTTTTGCCGCTGGTGTTGGCAATCTTCCATTTTTCTTCAGCTTCCTGTCTCATCTGTTTCTTGATCCTTTCTAAAGCCACAATTTGCCTGCGTAGGCAGTGGAATATTTTCGGCTTCTTCCTCCTCTTTCTCATCATCAACTTGGGTTCCTTGGGTTTGTTTCTCATCATGCTTTTGTTGGTGGAGCCTTTCCCTCAATGCCTGAGCTTCTTCCATTGTCCTCCTGGCATGAGTAATGGGAATAGGCTCTGCCACATGTACATGGTTGCAATCTGGTTTTTGAGTATATCAGATCTTAATATGTCAGCTTGTGGCCTCGTTGCTTCAGGAAGGCTTTATCATTGTCTACTATTGCCTTTGTCTTTTGCAAGGGATTGTGTGTCCCTTGCGGCAGGTGGAGGGCTTCATTTATAATTTCTGTTGTGATCTTTACCTTGATGACTGCCCCATCCTTGTTGGTCAGAGTTGCTTCCCCATTGTACTTAATTGAACTTATGAGCTCGTGAGCTTGTCTGAAGTTCGTTCCACAAGGAGGCAGTCTTAAGAAGCTGTCTAGCTGTAGGCACCTACCCCCTGCTTGCACTTTTGGCTTTTGGTGCAATGTCCACATTTCTCGCGGAAAGATTGTGGCCTTTACTATTTCTCTATCTGCTACTTGAAACCTCTTGATGAAGATGTTAGCCAAAATGGCTTCAAGTGCCTATTCGGTGATGTGAGCTTTCTCATTTGAGGAGATATCGGTTATCTCATAGAGTGCCACATTCCACTCCCTTTGTGCTTTCCTTCGAGGCATCCTGCGGTCAATTTTAGCATTGAAAATAGATTTAAGACATTGATTAGAACTGTCGAAAAGTGTAAACCTGACCATAAAATGAAAATTGAGCATAACTGTATCAAAACTACTCCAAATTTGATCAAATTTCACCAGTGCATCTAGGATTACTATAGGCACAAGGATGTAATGTAACAGATGAATTTTTGCTACTGAGCAATTTTCTCTGGATTTAGGGTTGGAGGTACATGGATTGCGATCCATGTTGGGCAACATTTTGGAAATCTAATGATAGCATATGATAGGGTTCATCTACATGATGCCTTGGTCCAAAATTTTTGGGATTTGGATCAATGGTTTGACACTTGGGCTAAATTTTGGAAATCTATTGCAGATTTAGAGATTTTTGGCATTTTGAAGTGGATTTGGGATTCAAATGGCTTGAAACGTCATGGCTTGGCTTTCTTGAACATACTCGGTCAGATGGTCTGGTTTTTGCTTTGATTGGGCAAAAAGCTACATGGATCACGATCCATGTTGGGAAGAATTTTGGTACAGTTCCTTTGCACATATGTTCCTACAGGTTTTCCTAGTACACTGGTGAAATATTTTCAAATTTGGACATGTTTTTTCTTAGTTTGCCCCATTTTGTAGTTTATGGCCATGGTTTTTCCATTTTGACCATATCTATTTTTTGCAACCCTTTTTGGACACATGTTTTGCCTAAGATCTATCATTGTCTTGATTTTCGATGGTTTAGGTCTATAGTTCATAAGTTTGTCTGGCTCCCTGTCAAATTACATCAAAAATTGAATCCATTTGAGGAGACAGAAATTGATTCCTGCAATTATCACCATTTTGCAAGTAATCCTTTGCTTAGTTTTGATCCTAACACCATCCTTAAGTTACATTTGCTTGTTGATAGGCTCCAAGGAGAGTGTGAAGTCTCCCAATTGGCTTTAGCAGCAATTTGAAAACTTGTCAAGAACTCTGTCTTTAGCCCTTCTTTATAAGTCTTGCTGGCATCCTTAAGTTACATTTGCTTGTTGACAGGCTCCAAGGAAAGTGTGAAGTCTCCCAATTGGCTTTAGCAGCAATTTGAAAACTTGTCAGGAACTTTGTCTTTAGCTCTTGTCTTTAGCCCTTCTTTATAAGTCTTGCTGGCATCCCAACATTTGACCTCTCATGAGTTTTTTTCTGGGATCCCACCTTATTTCCTTTTGAAAATGACCAGAGGACCATTTGCAGACTGAAAGTAGCAATCCAAGAGGATTTGATGATCTTCAGAGAACTTTTTGTGATCATTTTTGTAACCCCAGTACTATTTTTTCATTGCCCAGCTAGTGAGCCACTTCCACCCTGATTTTGGCAAAAAGGAACATGGATCGCGATCCATGTTGGGATCCATTTTGAAAAACCAGTTGTAGCAGTTTGTTCTTGGTCTTGTTCTTGGTCATCTATGGGTGCTCCTGTACAATTTTCTCTATTTTTAGGTTTGAGGAACATGGATCTCGATCCATGTTCCACCACCTTTTGCTGTTGTTTTTTTCCTACCTGATTCTGTCAGCTATTTGAGGTCTTCTGGTGAAATATTTTGGGTTTTTGATGGGTTTTGGACTTCCCCATTGGCCCTATTAGTTTGCCAATATTGTGACTTTGTACTGCTCTGATCCGTTGTTTTGGCATTGTTGATGCAGTATGGGACATACACACATGCTCTTGCGAGATTAATGATCATACCTGTCAAATTTGGAGTGGAAAGATCCACCGAGGTGGTCGCAGCGAGCAGAAACAACTCCAGGAACTCTATGCTCCTATGGCTCTCTCTCTCTCTCTCTCTCTCTCTCTCTCTCTCTCTCTCTCTCTCTCTCTCTCTCTCTCTCTCTCTCTCTCTCTCTCTCTCTCTCTCTGTGAATGCAAATGAGCTTATGTTGCCCCATTTGACTATATGCTCCTAGTCTACTCGGAATGCCCCATTTATACTTACCTCCATTGATTATATCTTGTTGTTCATATCACCTGCGCCTCGCACCGTTCATCATTCTGACACTCGGTTGACAAATGGCATTTGATCTGCAGTTTTGATCCTTTAATAGTTGGCTCAAAATTCATCTTGTGTCGAATCTTTCCATATTCGCCATCTTCAAATTCCTTGCTTTGAGATTTCAGTGTGTGCTTTCAAAAGTCAATTCGGACTTTCTTGGCTCGACTTATCAATTTTTGTTGATTATCTGGTCGTTTTTTGCTTTTTTTGTAAAAGAAATTGTTAGATATCATTATTAGTCGGCCAAAAATTAGCCAAAATTAGCGTAGCCTCCCTTATATACATACTCTTATTCTGGTATTGGATGGTGACGGTATGGCTCATGATTATGTCAACTAAGAGTTTGTAAGGCTCTGAAAAACTTGTTTTAAAGAAGAAGAAATGAAAGAAAAAAGAAAAAAGAAAAAATTTGATAATAATAATATGCAAATGATAATCATGCCGCATTTTCTCCCCTTCTTAGAGTGAGTCATCCCCGACGAACATGTGTTAGAGTGCAAGGGAACAGAGCATGTGTCATGCATAGCCGTATAATGTGGCTCTATGATGCTGATTGAGGATATGCATGGGGAAACAAAATGCTGTGAGAGAGAGGTGCTGAACAATATGTTCAGTGGTTGCTTGTGGGCGAGGTTGCATTGAATCTGCATGGTCCGAACAATAATAATTGGAGAAGACGTTGTCGTGCTGTGACACGTACATAGTGCGAATGAATGCTACAAGATCTATCTTGCCACTTTTTAGATACATAATTATATTTCCTATAATGTACATATGTATATTTAAGTATAATAAATAAGCTTTCTATCTCATCCTATTATTTATCTCAAGGGTAACATATTCTTACTTTACCGTCAAAAAGTACTATGGAAAAAGCGTCAATAGCTCCGCCTCTTTAACTTGGGGCAAAAAGCATTGATTCTTTATTTATACTATGTCATTATCATCTTACACCCTAGCTAGATCCTATATCTAGGGTAAATTTCAATATATACATATTCTATGTATTTCCCATATTTTTTTTATGTTTCTTTTAAATAGCTACTAGGAAGGAATCAAATGCTAGTGGGACAGTAGCTTCCATGATTCTCAAAGATACCCCTATTTTAATGCATTATTGCAAGCATGATTACAAAACTTTGTCAAGGAGCAATGTCATGCTTTCATATGGCATGAGTTGTCCATTGGAATCAAATAAAAGTCTAGGCTAAGGGGACCACAAGAAGACTTTTGCTGCCAAAATTGTACCCTATTTTGATGAATTTTTTACACAAGGTTCCAATCAGAATTGGAAAAAGTATATAAAATGGGAGTCGTAGCTAATGAGCTGAATTTTTTGTTTATATTTTTACTTTTTTATTTGGAGCCACGGTTGAGGATATATGATCAAAATACTGGACCCCAGTCTGCTCACATCATGCAGGGACAGCTGATTTCCAACTTTTTCAGTTTCTGTTCACACTGGCTCTTCTCTTCTTGTGTAAACCCTTGGGGGTTCCTTTCACCTATAAAAGGAGACCTCTTCTTCCTTGGAAACCATTCAAGCAATTCATGAGATGATCCATGAGTGAGTGAGAGGATTGTTGCCTAATTGTACTTAGCCATTAGCATAGGCCTAAGCCTACACTTTCTCCTAGAGGAAGACTAGCCATCCTTGTAAGCTATCCTTGGAAGATCAACTCTAATCAAAGAAGGTCTTGGACTTGGTGTATCAATCAAAGTTGAATTCTTCCTTCTTTTTCTCTCTCCATCAAAAATGGTGCCGAAGGGTTTGTCAAGTAAGATGTGTTCTACATTGATATTTTGTTGATTTCTTGTTGTAATCTCATCTCCTTAACCAACCCTATCTCTCTCACTCTTAGAAATTCATTCTCTCTACAAATTATAGGTTCTCCTTGCTACAGGTACATCTCTCCCCGCAGTATCCTTATTGCCTACGGGCAAGAATAGGGCTTGGGAGGGAAACTTCTCATCTCTTCACTTCTCTCATATCTACATTTTTCACATGCTATCCTAGATGAATAATTCACATGATGAGAATTTCTATCGCTTCCACTCTGTGCGATCTATTATAATTAACGTATGGATTAGCCATAAAAATACACTTCCAACAACGTATAGTGTTTCTCTTTGGCCCAGAAAGGCTCAATGAAATACTTCTTTCACCGGATCCTATCATACTACCTCTTATAGACTATAACTTTTCTTTTGACGTAAGTGTAGTTATCTTGCTATGAACCAAGAGGATTTGTACACATAATTCATCCCAATCACTAGACAAAATATATATATTATGGTAAGCACAAAACTACAATTCCAAAGAACAATTCGTAGTCTGTTTGATCGGCAAAGATTGAACGCCATTAACTCATCTATTAACCCTTTCATATTACCCATGATATGATATGACCATAGCCTTGATGTTTTCATCTTTTTGTTGTTTTGATATTCTCTTCTGTGTTCTTTCTTTGAGTGTGTGAGTGCAAAGGAGAAAGAGTGGGCTTCTTTCATTGCACTTCCTTCCAAACCCTAAACTTCATGGCATCTATGGTTTAACTCCTTCATATAGTTTTAAGAGTTCTCTCACAAAATCTCACAGCCAAAAGCCCGGTGCTTTCCTGGCAAGACCGCAAATTTCTCGACAACATGCCTTGTGTTTGACGATGACGTGCAGAAGTTTTGATGCTGCTGGTTGTTTTGCTGGTTGGCTTTGCTTTGGTTGCCATTGAAATTGCTTTCTTGTGGATTC
The DNA here is from genome assembly GCF_014529385.1 of Adiantum capillus-veneris. Classification (NCBI taxonomy): domain Eukaryota; kingdom Viridiplantae; phylum Streptophyta; class Polypodiopsida; order Polypodiales; family Pteridaceae; genus Adiantum; species Adiantum capillus-veneris. The sequence goes on from NC_140946.1 coordinate 2,376,691, forward strand.
ACTAGAAGAGGCATCGTGTGAGCTAGCTTTTTTTGGTTTCCATACCCACTTGACATTGTTGGGTGGCCGAGGGTGTTGCTGTATTGGCCTAATTTGTCTGACAAAAGCCGTAGTTAATTTTTTGAGGTTTGATTTCTGTGTAGGCAATGTAGGCAAACTTGTATTGTTTTGTCATTTTGGTATCCACAATTGCTTAGGATTGGTTTGCATGATGGGTTTTTTTAACCCATATTTTCTTGACCACTGTTGTGGAATATCGCTGAGCTGGTACATGTGGTGATGGTAGAGGTTCCCATACATAGTCTGTTTGTACGAATGGCGTGGCAAAAGATTGGCCCTCTTGTTCAGCAATAAGGTATTGTCCTGCCAGTTTGGCGTGGCTTGATAAGTGCACATCCACATCATGCCCAGAATAACTGCTTCGTTAAGATGCTCATCGTCGACCACATGAAACTGGTGCGGATAAATTGTACCATCAACGGTGATTGGTAAATTTATGTGGCCAAAACTGTCCATAGTGCCTTTGTTTGCTACTTTGAACCCATAGTGTTTGGCATTAGAGGCTCCGGCATGATTTTCTGAAATGGAGTAGTTACCCACCTTAGCTCTGGCCCCAATTTTTTTGAGCATATATCCCAGCTATTGCTCTAAGTCGGGTTTCATGTAATTGTTCTAGGATTTCTAGTCTCTCCGATAGCTCATGGCCCGTCCATCCTAATTGTGTTGCCACTCTTAGAGTTTTGATTAGGAATTCCAATGGTAGGATCACATTAATCCCGAATACTAGGTCAAAGGATGTCCTGCTGATAGAAGTTTTAAAAGCTACTTTGTAAGCCCATAAGGCTGTGCGTGGATTTTGATCCCAATCATTTCTTGAGTCGCCGACTATTTTGGTGAGTACAGTGCATAAGATTTTATTGGTACTCTTTGCTTGCCCATTAGCTTGCGGATGATAAGGTGCCGATTTGCAATGGACCACCATGAACTTGTCAAGAAGGCTTTCAATGATGTCGCTTAAAAACTGTGTTCCCCTATCGCTCATTATTTTGATAGATAGTCCATATCTTGTAAAGATGTTTTTGAAAAGGAATTGAGCTATAGTTCTTACATCGTTTTTTTGGGTCGCTTTTGCTTTCGCCCATTTTGTCATGTAGTCTATTGCTACTATGATGTATTGTGCGTGGGTCCTGTATCCGAGAGGTATGATGGAACCAATGAAGTCAATGCCCCATTTGGCAAAAGCACGTACTCCCATCATTGGCCTCGTGGCATTTCATCTCTCCGTTGGGGTGCTTTTGTGCGTTGACATTCATCACATCGTTTGACATATGCCTCTGCATCCATGTGAGAGGGTTGGCCACCATATGCCTGAGTGTAGCACAAGCTTTGCCATTTTATCAGTAGAGAAATGTCCCCTTGGCTATCCTGAGTATGCTTGATCTAAGATAACATAGTATTTGCTTTCTGTAGCACACAGCCGTAGTTGTTTGTCCTTTCAATTGGTTGGCAATGAGTAGATAGTGTTTGGCCTCTTCTTCTACAATTTTCATTCTTGCTTTGCCCCATTCCTCTGGGAAGGTTTTGTTTTTTAAGTACTCAACTATATGAGTACTCCATGTGGATGCTTATACTACTCTAAACAGGGTGGCATGTTCCACTGGAGGCTGTTTTGTACAACTATCACAAGATTTTACATATGTATGGACAATGTGTTCCATGTTTGCCCAATAGACTCCCAGTCTCTTTAGCCATTCGCATGTCTGTGTCTCTCCATTTGTGAAATCCCCTATTTTGTATATGAGCCTGTTTGAGGTAGTAGGTGGATTCTTCAGGTTGTACACATAGTCTCAATATCCTATCCTTATCGTGTTTGTACAATCGTCCTGCCAAAAGCTAAAGATTTTGTGTTTGATGGATAATTGATGGTTGTCTTTCTATCGATAATGACCCGATTGTGAGTAGAGGAATGACCTCTTCGCTCCATCTCGATACCATTTCGATGTTAAACAGATATGAATCAGAAAGATCATCATCGACACCCTCAGGTGCTTCCCTATGAAATAGTCATGAAAGATTATCTACTCTTGTGTGTGTGGTCCCCTTTTTTACGACTACCGTAAAGTCAAACTCAAGCAATAGTATAAACCAACGAACAATTCTTCTAGTGTTTCAAGGTTTGTTTACTAGATATAGTAGTGCTTGGTGATCCACAAAGAAAACAAATACTTAAGGTTAGGCTTAAAGCATTACTCTTATGCAGGTCATTGTGTTCTCCTAGAGAATCGCATATTTGTTCAAACACTTCGATATATTTTCTCACATCCCCGTCTCCACTAAATTTTTGTGTGAGCCTAGCTATTTGTACTGCCTTACTTCTAGTTTCTCTATCAGGCGTGTTGTATATATTCTAAGCAATAGATCGACCGATAGCTTGAGCAAACGTTGCCAAGTCACCTAAGTGAGCAGGAATCGTGGGTGGAGGTGCTCCAGAGACTACATGTGGAGTAGGTATTGGCATTGGGCTTGGCGCATAGGAAGCCCTTGGATTCCACGTTTGGTATGGTATTGTGCCATGTGGCAGTCCAAAGTTCATATGTGTGTCCCTAGGCATAGCAGACGTCGGATGTGACATGCTAATGCTAGCCGGCATGGTCCCATGGAAATAAGATCTTGGGTGTTGTGATTGTGGAGCATAGATAGTTGAAACAATGGGAGGGGTAGGGACTACATGAATATGAGGACCTATAGGTATATACGATTGGTACACACTTGTAGGTATTGTTGCATGCATTGAGCTACCATGTAGTGGTGCTTTACTAACAAATGAGGTCCATGGCATGTTTCTTGGCATGCCCATCATTGGGATAGGCATGGTAGCCGTGGCGTCATCAAGGGAAAGATGAGCTAGACTTGGAAAAGTAAAGCTATCACTGGTGGGCTCAGATTGCACTGAAACCCCTAGCGAAACAACATATGGGGGATCCATCGGACTTACCGAGGGAGTCTCCATTTGCGATAATTTTGGTTGTTAAGCCTTCCTTGTATACAAGAATCTCATGAGACCGTTGAAGGCATGTGGATCCCCTTGTTCTGTCTCTCTAGCTCAATAACCTTATGGATGACCTCACAAACTCTTTGTTGTTGATCCTCCATACTAGTAGCTCCCGTTGTGGATTGTAGGACATCTAACCAACCCACGTGATAGGTGTGACCTATGTATAGATCGGTTAGAGTTTTCGTTTGTAGTTCGTACTCCCAGTTCTCATTTAAGAATGCTCCATCTAGGTTTGAGGTACTAGGGGTTTCCTTTGAGCTAGATACAATGTTGCTCTCTATGGGTTGACCCTTAGTACTCGCTAATTCAGGAGCACTCAATTGCTCTCCTAGCAAAGATATCGACATAGGGGCTTTTGCTTTTAACTCTCTTTGTTGTTCCGCCTTGCGTAAGCTCTCAACTTCCTTTTCCCTAGCCGCGATGATATATCGCTCAACCTCTTGCACTTCGGCAAGGCTTCTACTATCAGGTAATATGACCTCGGAGGAAAATAGCTCTGAAGAGTCAAGGGGTGCAGTGAGTGGAGTATTCACGTGCACACTCTCTAAGAGCATAGGGTCTAAGTTGGTCATGAATGGCGAATTTACTTCCCCACCCCCCTCATTTACATCGTTAGCTCCATGTTCGAAGCGAGTGTCTCTACTAAAGGTTTCCTTCAAGTGGCTAAGCACGCTCGGCCCAGATTGTGGACCCATGGCATGCATGTCTTGGCTTGAGCTATCGGGATTAGGTAGTGGGAAACCCTCCATGACGTCGTAGTCAGAGGAAGAGTCACTAGCCGCTATGTTTGGGTCTTGGTTTGTACTACCTTGGGTCCCCGTCGAGGGCCCATAACCTAAGGTAGGTGGATATTGAGAACTCGCGAAAGTCAAAATGCTCTCTAGTTTCTCAGCCTCTAGTACATGACCAGAGCGTAGATAGCTCAAAATGAGCGTATCGCTCAGGGGGTCGTGGTGTGCTTTACAACACAACTTTCGGTTACCCGAAGCTCCGTTGGTCCTCAAAAAGGTCGATTTTTACCTACACGTGAGGCTAACATATGTAATTTTAAAGGGGGACTGAGGCCTGAGCCTGAGCGTGGGCTTGGGCTTGGGTCTAGGGAATACTCCCGATCCCAGTTCTACCTTTAATTTATTTTAAAATTTTGTTAATAATTTTTTTTTTAGTTTTTTTCAATTTTTTTTAAATTTTTTGGATAAGGTCTCCGCGGCCACGCTGTGCATGCGAGCACACACACACGTAACCTACCTACTTACAAGTAATACAGCTACTATTACACTAACACACTACTACATCAACTCATTAGCTAACATACAAACTTACTGTACTTTACACAGAACTAACATTATGGATCTACTATCTTAATCCTAACACCTTATCACATCAAAAACACCTTATAAAAAAACACAGTACCTTTCAATACCTTATTAACAAAACAATAAATAGCAGCAAAACAAACTCCTTCTCAACACACACACCTTCCTTCTCTACCTTTGCTACATTTCAATATGCACCACAAAGTAGCATAGAGTGCTATTCAAGTTTAATGCAACGCATTCCCCGGCAGCGGTGCCAAAAATGTGCACGTCTGTTGCATGTGTCAACGCAAGGGACTTACCGATACACTGTGTGTGAGCCACAAATGGCTCCAAGCACACAACTAGACTAATCTAGCAAGCTCAAGAGAGCAAGGGTGTGTCACTCACCGCCCTACACTCACCTTTGTGGAGGATTCCTCGTCACCGCGAAGAAGAAGGAGCAGCCACTGTGCCGCGCTCAACCGCTTAGCTGTTGTCGTGTCGTCATCGCAATGCTTAATCACTCTCTCTCTCTCTCTCTCTCTCTCTCTCTCTCTCTCTCTCTCTCTCTCTCTCTCTCTCTCTCTCTCTCACACACACACACACACACACACACACACACACACACACACAAGGAGATGAAGAAGAAGAAGATGGAGATGGAGCAAGAGCACTCTATAATTGCACAAATGAAAGAATGAATGAATTTTAGGTTTAGGTGACTTTTATATGAGCTCGCCCCATTCACACTTGGGCATCCATACTTGGCCAACTAACCCTTGAATGTTCCTGTTAGAGTGCACGTCTCATCGGCGATCACTCTTACCCTTTTCCTATTGGACTGATAAGCCCGGCCCATGACTACTAGAAGTGGACGCCAGTGTGGTTAACAGATCTTCTCTTAATACCATGGGGAATGCCTTCCTAATAATCAAGGGTTACTTTAGGCGCTTAATCTAATTTAGGCAACATTGTGTGCAATGTACTAGGGCTTTCTAGTGGGCTTAGTCCCTATTAACCTTTAGCTTAAGTATTACAAAGGGAGTTTACTAGTGTGAGGAGCCTGGGGAGGGTAACAGTGTCATATAATCCCCCAAAAGTTACAAAATTGAAATGCTGAAAACAAAAAACAAAAAAAATCAAAAGTGTCACAATGTAAAATCTTAATTTGGTACTTGACTCACATGTATTTCCTATGGTACTAGAGCCCTAGAGGTTCCCAGTGTGGGCACTTTTCCTTGAAAAGCAAAAAACCCAAGGCATACAAAATAAACACACATCATTGAAATTGAATCAATGTGAAAAGACTTTGGGGGGTCAAAGAAAAGGAAATAAGTCATGCGGTAATTTCATGAGCAATTCCTTTTATCATATAGCTGAACTATAGGGTCTTCTAGGTATAGCCTCTAGTCAGCCCTCAGACATGAAATACTTGGCTCTCGCGATTAAATAGCTTTTGACAAGAGAAAATTGAGAAGCTTGCCCGTGGTATTAATAGTTGACCTCTAGTGCCTTCTGTTAAATTAGCGACCCCAGACTTGTTTAGTTTTTGACCTTTACAATTGTTTATGCATTTGATTATGTTACAATTTAACGTTTACTGTTGACAAATTGTTTAATATTCTGTTACCAATCAATTTGTGTGCCTACAATTGCATATGCTTTTTAATTGTATATGAAAATGCAGCTATTGTGCCAATTTTGGTTGATTTTGCAGTGATTGAAGAAGGCTAAGGACATTCAATCGCGGATGCTACGAACGGGCTTCATCGCAATAGCTTCCAAGGATGGAATCTACATCAAGAAGGGGGGCATGTTAACTCTCACGGACACCCTATCACCTTCAACAGACGCATATTACTTATTTGATTGAGTCATGGACCGAGCTTGTTGGTCCAATAGGTGTGTAGGTAATCACCGATGAGAGAGAGACACACCACTTATCTTATTTTTATAGTAGTTTTACAACAATCGGCCACTGTGACGTCCATGTGTGAATGGGTCAAACTCTTATAAAAGGTCCATTTGACCTAAAAATCCTCATTCTTTGAGGTGTAAGCTAAGAAATGCTCTTGCTCCATCTCTGTCTCCTTCTCCTTTGTGTGCTCACAGGTGAGAGAGAGAGAGAGAGATAGAGAGAGAGAGAGAGAGAGAGAGAGAGAGAGAGAGAGAGAGAGAGAGAGAGAGAGAGAGAGTTTGTGATCAAGCATTGCGATGGCATCGGCGGCGGCAAGGCGATTGAGCATGGCATCGACGACGGCTCCTTCTTCTTTGTAGCAGAGGATCCTTCATGACGAAAGCATTGAATGGTGAGTGACACACCCCTGCGCCAAAGCTTGCTACGTTCTTCTAGTTGTGTGCTTGCAACCTTTCAAGGCTCACACATAGTGCACAGGCAAGTTCCCAACTTTAACACGTACGGCAAAGCGTACAATAGTTTCTTGTCTGCTTCGGTCACGAACTACAAGTCAATAGGAGTGTTGAGCTCCATTCTTGTGTAGCCCATGAAGGTTCTCAACCAAAGGGCCAAAGATCTTTGATTTGAAAGTAAAGAATCATGTGTAGAAGGCTTCCTCAAATTTTTTAATGTAGTATGAGGAAAAACATGACTTGAGCATACAAGCCATAAAGGACTTCATCGGGTGATTGATTTGAAAAATCATAATAGAGCCCTTGATTGCCCTCGAGGAATGCCATCCATGGTGCCTCGGTCTACTCTGATTGGTGGAAAATGTGTATGCATTTGAGTAAAATCTTGGCAATTTTGATAAACATAATGCATGAAAAATTCAGGATCCTCTTGAAAATTTCCACAGCTTTTGAGAGAGTCTAGACCATATAATCTTTTGTAGCTCTGCCTTTAGGGGGTCTTAGCCTTTGGGTAGTTGAGCCATGTAGGATGTTTCTTTAAAATCAGTTGATGGATACCTCAACTCTGTATATTGAGAAAGAATTTTTGTCCACAAATGGAACGGACAAAAATTGGTCTACTTGGGATATGCATCAGCATAAAACACTATTGGAGTATATCTCTCACTAGGGTGATGTCATTCTCAAGCTAGCGGGGTTAGATACCTTTCATCAAGTCTGCGGGTTTATCTGCGCTCAGACATCACAGCTTAAGAAGCATGTCAAGACTCAAGATCCCAAGACTCTTGTGGAGGCTATAGCGCAACCGCATATACATGACAATCCTGATGAGAGACCATTGTATAATAATCATGTGCATGTCACTACACATGCAAAAGCATGCGCATCATGGACACAATAAAAGAAAGTTTCTAGTAGCTACATGGAAGCCTCCAAGAAACCCAAGCGGTCTAGGGATGAAGAGTTTGAGAAGGCTAAAAAAGAAAAACTATGTTTTACATGTTTACATGTTGAGGAGTTGGCCCAGTCTTGAGACTTTCTGCTGAGACTAGCCTTGTCAAAATATACACGACAATCCCGATGAGAGACCATTGTATAATAATCATGTGCATGTCACTACACATGCAAAAGCATGCGCATCATGGACACAATAAAAGAAAGTTTCTAGTAGCTACATGGAAGCCTCCAAGAAACCCAAGCGGTCTAGGGATGAAGAGTTTGAGAAGGCTAAAAAAGAAAAACTATGTTTTACATGTTGAGGAGTTGGCCCAGTCTTGAGACTTTCTACTGAGGCTAGCCTTGTCAAAATATTGACAAGGACAAGATCGGTATAAGAAGTATGCTGATGAAAAACATCGGCAAGTTATCTTCACAAAAGGGGAAGAGGTAATTGTGCATATCCCAAAGCATTCAGAAAGTCTGAAGATTGGGCCAACTCCTAAATTATCTCTGAGATATTGTGGGCCTTTTAAGATACTCAAACAAGTTGGTGATAGGGCTTACAAACTCTCATTACTTGCACACTCTTGTATTCATCTTATATTTCATGCGAGTCATTTACATAAACGCTTTCATGGGGACGACAATGTCATGGACCAACAGATTCTGGTTGATTTCATTGAACCTCCATCCCAATCGCATGAACCTGAACGCATCTTATACTATCATGATTTACGTACTCATCATCATCATGTGCATCGACAAGTTTTAATCAAGTACAAAGACCGACTTGAAGAAGGTGCCAATTAGAAAAAAATTAGTGTTCTTAACAAGAAGTTTCCCACTTTTCCCACTTCTCTAGGGGGGGTAAATGTAAGTCCAAGGGCAAAACCCAGGTGGTGGGTCATGGACCCAGGATAATTGTTAGGTGTGGACAGGGGATTTTGGATATGGAAGGCCATGGGCTTATATAATGGACGGTAGGGTGGAGAATCCTTCAGGAAGTTCCCTGGGTTCTCACAGTCGTGGTGTAATTAGAAGTGGGATATGTGAGTCTACTTGAGCTATGGTCATCAAAGAAACAAGATCTTCAAACCATCTAGGAATCATTTCCACTGAGAACAGGTAAGCATCTGACAAATCGTCATCCACTCCTTTCGAAGGCTCCCCTGAAGTGATCCTTGATAGGCAATCTACTTGTTGATGAGTGGTGCCCTTCTTGAGTACAATTGTGAGATCAAACTCTAATAGGATTATAAACCATCTTACAATCCTACCTGTATTGTATGGTTTGTTGACTAGATAGAGTAAGCATTGGTGATCCACAAAAAAAACAAACTTATTAGCCAATAACTAGTGTTGGAATTTCTTAACCGCATATACTACTCCCTATCCCTCCATTTCAATTGTAGTGTAGTTCTTTTTCAATTATCTAACTTTTTGCTTATCTAACTTCCTGCGTTGTCATTGAAAAATACTTCCTCCACATTTTGAAAATCAAACCATACTCCCTTGTCAAGCTGAATGAAAGAAATTTGACTGTCAAATCAGAAAACACTTCTAGAACACTCGAAAATCCGCCTCATACTTCCTCCTTGAATCTGATTTGATCCTCCACACCTGTCTTGACATCATTGGACTTGTAAAACCTGCGTCACATCCTTAAATATCTGCACTTGACATATTTCAAGTTGAATGCTATCAAAACAAATTTTGTCAAATAAACATGAACCCAAATCTGCCAAGTAGTCAATTTGATCACCAACTTTCCTCACAAATGAAAACATCTTGAAAGTTAGACTGGACATTTCTAATCCACATCAAAGATTTAGATACTTCAAAACCAGAGTTTTGATTCTCAAAAAAATTTGTAACTTCCCACATAAGAGTTCAACATTCCACCATCGACTCGTGCTCTGCATCCACATCTACAATTAGCTTTATTGCCTTCCCATCACATTTCTTTCCACACTCTTTATCATCTTAAACCTATTTATCTTGAACCTTAATCAATAGACTGGTCCTCTGCATCATCCCTTCCTTCTTTATTACTTCCACTTGCATTTCCAATTTTGCAACCCTTGCCTTTAACTTACTTTCTCCGCCTTGACTGTATGCTCTCCTACAGCCTCAAATCATGCTTTGTATTTGTCAATGGGCATTTCCAAATGCTCTTGAAACAGTCCAATATCTTGGTTCCAAAGCTTTTTGGTGTAGTCAAACACCTCCTTCAAATTGATCTGATGTTTATACACTCCCGGATCCCAAGAGAATACATCAATGAACTCTTGCAACAACTTCTTAAGATCCTCCTTAAATTTGTCATCTATGTTGACGTTGACTTTGACGTTCCTTGGGTTGACTTTAGATCTCAGATTCAAATCCTGCTTTGGTGTAACCTCCCCTTCTGAGAATTCCAAATCCTCCTTCAACTTAGACCTGTGACTGACTTCTGACTCCTAAATTGAAATTTTGATCTGCATCTCCTTTCTCTGACACTTCTCACATACCGCAATATCAAACACAATAAAATGACTTTTTGCGTGAATCTGCAAACCATCACAATGAGCATATGTAAACTCCTTTAAGGTTCATTCAGCGCACTGGGTTCCTATTTTCAAAATCTATTTATGGGGTTCACATATCAATTCCGCAACATCGTCCGAACACAAATCTTCTTGTGTGGATATGTTTGGTAGAAATTCCATAGTCACTGCATGAGCATACTCTAATGGTAGGTTAGGAGTAGCTAAGGGGTCTTTGAGGCACTCTTGGCCAAGCTCCTTTTGCACTTCCTTCTCCTCCATCTTTGTTACTCCCACTTGGTGACTTCTGAACTCCATGCCAATCCAGATGTCATCATCATCACTTGACTCCCCCTTGAAATCATCCTCAAATGTATCTCTCAACTTCTCACATGCTTTTTATAACCTCCCAATGCTTTTCCTACTTGAACATAACTTTCACATGTCCCCTCTATGATTATCCAACCATTCATATGCATTCTCTAAGTTATCCTCAAAATCATTAACCTTGGTAATGCATTCTTCATTTCCCCCGAATCTGGTGCTTTATGTACTTTACAAATTATTTTATGAAATTTTGTGTATAGATCAACCCTACACCATTTCCTACATGCGTCTCCCTTCAAACACTCATCAAATGCACAAGGAAAATCATCCACCTGATGCTTCCTACTCATGCAAATCTTGCACTTCTTCTTCTTCTCTTCACCCCCCATTATGATCACGTCATTAGAATACAACAATCATATTCAGCCCTCAAGAAAGGTGCACCACACCAGCTCGAGACCCATTATCTTATAAACGAAGAGCCACACATGCTATACCGGGATTCCCAAAGTTCATTTAACTGGCTGCTTAATCCAATTGATATATTTGAAGTTGATGATACTTTAATTATTCTTGAAACCCTAGTTATAGAAAGTTACCTTGTGGTTGCAAATCAGATTCCATCTCTGCAAATAAAATTTCTCCTTGTATTCTAATCATCTTCCTCTTTCTGCTTCGCAAACCCTTCGCCTTCTTCTTGAGTCTGTTTAACTTCTCTTTAATGTAAACCTTGCCTTCTTGTTAGTCATTCTTTTGGAAATCTTCTCGGCTCTCGTCAATCCCAGAAGAGAGTGCAAACTCAACCATGAACACCCGTCATAAGCATCGTGATTGCCAGTGTATAATTGTTACTCAACGGAGCAGTTTATCACCCGATCTAACAAAGTTGTGTGAATTTTACCCTGACAACCATGGGTACTTTCCTACTGCACATACATCGCTTCACAGACACACACACTTCATACTGAACATTGTTGCACTTGATTCATGCTCAAAACAAGGAATACATAGAGATAATAAGACAAATAGTCTGACAAACTGTATCTAACATTCAAAATTCCGCCATGGATACACAATAAATCCACCCAATACCATCACGCCACATAACCACATGAAAGACAAAAATGACCTTCTAACTTTTCAAGATCTGAAAAGTCATCATACTACACTAAGGTCATACATATGTCAAAACTAATCCTCCTAAGTATTAGCCCTTAACATAAACTCTGAGGAAATTTCATAGATACTCCTTGAATGCATGGCTCATTAACCTTTGGAATGTTCTCGATGCATTGGTCAATCCAAAAGGGGCATGACTCTATACGAAAAAGTTCCCCATTCCGTGGTAAAAGCCGTTTTATGTTGATCGTTTGGAGCTATGGTCAACAGGTTGTATCCAAAAAATCTGTCCACCAAGAAGCTGTAAGCTTCTTTTCCAGCTACTCACACTAAAACATGATCCACGATAGGAAGAGGATCATTATCTCGTATGGTGGTTGCATTCACCTTCTTGAGGTTAACACACACTCTAAGTTTTCCATTGTTTTTTGGCACTACCATAATTGGCAATACCCAATCAATGTGTTCAATTTCGTAAATAAACTCGGCTTCCTTGAGTTTCTCTATTTCTTCCTTGATCTTTCTGGAGAATGTCTCATTGTAGGTGTAGGGTCTTTTTCTACTTGATTTAGCAGCATCTCCCATAGGGATAGTATGCTGACAAATTTCAGGATTCATCCCCTTGAGATCTTTGTAAAACCAAGGAAAGACATCCATGTACACCTTCAAAGTTTTAATGTGGATTTCCTCCTCTTCCTGAGACAAATCTGTAGTAGCTATGTACACTAACTTTTATTCTTCCTCACGCTCCGCTAGGCCAATTTGTTTTACATTTTCAGGTCCCTCATAGGATTTTCTAGGTTCCTTGGGTTGTCTCATTGGTTGCTCCACTATGATCTGTCAATCATGTAGAGTATACTTTCAATTTGTTTTGCATTTTCAGGTCCCTTATAGGATTTTCCAGGTTCCTTGGGTTGTCTCATTGGTTGCTCCATTATGATCTGTCAATCTTGTATTGTTCTTATAACGTGACAAAACATTGATTGCCCCTAGTTTTTGGCTCTCAGATTTCATTTCAATGGTCCAAACCTCCTTTAAGGTTCTTTTTGGCTCTTTATACTTAGCTTTTTTTTATGTTTTGGTCATAGGAGGTTCCTTTTCTTTGGTTTCATCATGTTTGCTTGGTTTTGGTTTGGTTTTGTTTTGTTGATTCATGCGTTTTTCTTTCTTTGAGATAGGATATCTGCCCATTATCTTGTCCTTGTTGCAATCCTTTGCATCAACCATCATTAAAAACTGCATTTTTGGTGACAGGATTGTTGATACCAAAGCTATTTTGCCTACGGCTAAGCAAGCTCATTTGGGATGTGAAAGATGTGCAAGCTCATATATTGATTACGTTGTCTATGAAGCGCACTATTACTCCTCACATACGTTTGACAAAATCTACAAAATAGGCTTGGATATTCTAGCTGGTCTTTATGCAAGTCGCATTGAGGAAAAAATTGTTTTGCTACGTAAAGATTTGGAGCCGAAGATTATGCATGAGGAAGATGAAATGGACACTTTCCTTGCTGGTGTCAAGGATATAAATGAGCAACTTATTTTTGTAGGAAAATTCAATTGTGAGACAGCTCCCTTGTGCAGACTGTTCTTGATGCTTTGCCAGATTCTTACCAAACTTTTGCTAGTACTTGGAGACTCATGACCCAAGAAAATCCAGAATTTGTCAAGTTTGATGCATTATGCACATTGTTGTTGCAAGAGTCACTTTCCATAAAAAAGAGGACTATATACCGTGCAATTGAACAAGACTTTATTGATGCTCAAAGAAAAGGTGGTAACAACAATGTAGCCACTTCTGATGGTTCTTCTACGAGTGGTAAATCACACGTTCCTATGCTTCTGCAGCTGGCAGTAATTCGTTTAGGAATTCTCATGAATTCTGCAAAAAGAAAATGTGCTACCATAAAGTTAATGTTACCATATACATGTGGTACTGATGTGTGTGAACACACTAGGACTGCCGGGGCATTTTTTCCCTCTGTAGGAGGTTTTTTTCCCCCGAGCATTGTATATACGCCCATCACTCTAGGGATATCTATCTTTCCATTGCACACTAAGTCTCTATTGTGTGCCTTGAGCTTCCTTCGTCTTCTCCAAGCTTTGTGCGTTTCTCTGCAACCCTAATTCCAACAATTGGTATCAGAGCAGGTTGCGTCCTCCCGGGCTTAGTCGCCAACTGCTCCAGTACACGCCTGCTCACTTTCTCTGATTTCAGTGAGCTTTGGCGAGCGTTCGAAGGTTGACAAATATTTCAAGCAAGCTCGAAGAGCTTGGTCTGCTCAGATTTTTGATTTGGGCTCATTTTGGCCTCCGTTTCCACTAAAGATAGTACTGCACAGGCTATTTCGTCATTTTGTGCAAATTTTTTGTCAGTGCCATTTCTGCATAACAGGTGCCTTGTACTCTTCTACGGTTTTTGCTATATAGCACGTGTTGTTCCTGCTCCATTTCTCCTATTTTCCGGCAGTTTTCACCTCAGGTGCAACATTTACCATGGCTGACAACAACACAGATGTGTTCAAGATGTTTGCTGCTGAGGACAACTACCCTATGTGGTCTTATATGATGCAACATGTTCTTGTGTCAAAAGGCGTCTGGAACATTGTGCAAGGCATTGATGTACGTCCTGGTTTTGAGGATGTAGGCAATATTGAGGATGTTGCAGGTCTTGCTGCAAGGATTGCTGCTGTTAGAGTTGTTTTGCCTATGGTAGAACAAGCTCGTTGGGATGTAAAGGATGCGCATGATCATGCATTGATTGCATTGTCTATGAAGCGCACCATTGTTCCTCACATCCATTCAACAAAATCTGCAAAACAGGCTATATTTTGGCTGGTCTTTATGCAAGTCGCAATGAAGCTAAAATTGCTTTGCTGCGTAAAGAGCTGGAGTCGAAGATTATGCATGAGGAAGATGATATGGACACTTTCCTTGCTAGTGTCAAGGATATCAATGAGCAACTTATTTCTGCAGGAGAAGTCATTTCGGACAGCTCCCTTGTGCAGACTGTTCTTGATGCCTTACCAGATTCGTACCAGACTTTTGCTAGTACTTGGAGACTGATGACCCAAGGAAATCCAGAAGTTGTCAAGTTTGATGCATTATGCACATTGCTATTGCAAGAGTCACTTTCTAGAAAAAATAGGACTAGACAGCGTGCAATTAAACAGGCTTTTATTGCTTCCCAAAGAAAGGGTGGTAACAGCAATGCAGCCACTTCTTATGGTTCTACTGCGAGTGGCAAAAATTCTGTTCCTAATGCTTCTGCTGGTAGCAATTCGTCAGGAAATTCTGGTGACAAGGGCAAAAAGAAGATGCATTGCCATTATTGTAAAGCTAATGATCACTTGATCAAGTCGTGTCCTAAGTTGAAGGCCAAAGAGGCTAAGAAGAAAGAGGGTGGTTCCACTGCAAATGGTGGTTCCACTACAAATGCAGCCATTGTTGAGTATTTTGTGAAAGGAGACTGTAATGCTGATGTTGATGCAGAATGGGATTTTAGCGCAGAGTGCACTTACAATCCTGTTGTCCAATGCATGCTTGTCAGTTGTTGCAGATTCACATGTGTGGTATTTTGACAGTGGTGCTACAAAGCACATTACCTCACATCGTGAATTGTTTACCTCTCTCGAGTCTGTCCCTCATGGGAATTCTGTCACTTGTGCCAACAATGCCTCTTATCCAGTTCAGGGAGTTGGAAAGATTGTGCTTATTGCTGCTAATGGTAGTTCTTTCACATTTTTTGATGCACTTTATGTACCTGGGATCAAGAAGAATCTCTTGTCTGTATCCGCACTTGCTAGACTTGGACTTGTAGTCAAATTTGTGGATGAAAGATGTACAGTTCATGATCTCAGTTTTGGTGATGGAATTGTTGCATATGGCCTTTTGTGCCGTGGGCTGTATAAGCTCACTTTGTATGACAAGTGTGGAAAAAATTTTGCAAATGTTGTTGCAGATTCATTGGCTATTTTGGATGCAAAACTTTGCCATGCACGTTTTGGTCATCTAAATTTTGCCAGTTTGCTGCGTTTGCAAAAATCTGATATGGTTGCTTCTTTGCCGCCTCTTGAAGCACCTATCAAACATGTTTGTGAAGGCTGTATTTTGGGTAAGATGCAGCATTCTAAGTTTCCAAAGGATGGTTCAGTTCGGGCCACATGCAAGTTGC